>NW_026606580.1:1540000-2265000 GCF_029890125.1 Rhinichthys klamathensis goyatoka
CTGTCTGTCTGTCTGTCTGTGGGCATCCATGTTTCGCATGTTCAGATGGATTGAAACTCAAACGGTCCCGCCAGGCGGATCAGATAGTTTAGCATATGCTGAAGTGCACGGTTTGAAAACCTGCCACGCTGGTTTTGGAATCGCATTATTTTCATCGTCTCCTCCTATTTTGCAGCTGTCTCCGGCGTAGCCTCTCCAAACACTTGGGGGTCATGCCCATCACATCCTTCGCCGTCTGTGGAAGATAGTGTAGTGCTGAGAAGAGGTGTGCCAATGCATGTCACATCAGATTGCGCGTGTATCATATTCAGATCAGCAAGGCTAAACTTACTGGATCTGACAGCGCAGACATTCACGGAAGTGTCAAACAGTGCATTTTCTACTTTGCTGGTTTCGCTTTGACGATTTCTAACTCCTTGACACTTCTCTAACCCCCTACCATAGGCAGAAGAAGTCCTGATGCGAACACATGAAAATATGATGTCAATCTAATATAGGGAAGTGTGAAAAAGAGAATGTGAGCGTATCTTATTATTATTTGTGTCTGTATTCATGTGCGGTAGAACAACGTTGTGTTGTTGGTTTTTGATCAGTCGTTCCTCATAGTTTGCTGCAGTATTATTCATTCTGAGTGAAACATATCGCACTGCTAGAGGCTCAGACACCTTCAGGCTGCTGTTGACCGACCTTCTGCCAAAAACAGCACCCTGTCCCACAAGGCCTGGGTGACAAATTGAGAGCCCCCCAAGACAACTAAACTACTTTCTCAGGAGTGAAACTTTAGGTGACTGGACTCAAAAAGAACCTAAGCACAGAATTAATAAACGAAAAAATATGTTTTACGCTCAAAGGGTTCAGTATTGCAGTCACATTTAGGGGAATGTTGTTCTATATTCATGTGTAAAGCAGGTCTAGATATTATGATGTGTTGGAGGTCATAAATTAGTTTTTTGTTTTCATACAGGACACATATGATTGGTAGTACATTTGGTCTGGCTTCAGATCAAATCAAGTCACACTCAGTTGTCGTTAACAAAAAATAAAACTATTAAAATAAAATATTGGATACAAATTTAGAAAACAAAAATTAGATAATGGTGTCTTGCAACTAACTGAAATAAGTTGAAGTTTAATGTATTAAAAATAAATTGAAATTACTATTTAATGAATAAAAATGACAACAAAAAAATGAAATAAACAAATTAAAATGAAAACTGAAAATATAAAGATAAAACTAATTCAAAATAATAAAACTACAAGATTACATAAATAATACTAAAATAAAAGCAAGTTTATATATCGCAATTCTGACTTTAAAACACGCAATTGCGGCTTTTTATCTCACAATTCTGACTTTTTTCTCGCAATTGCTAGTTTCTATCTCGCAATTTTGACTTTATTACTGACTGTTCTGTTTCTACTTAATATAGTTAGTGCTACTTAATATCAAGCAATTCTGACTTTATAACTTCAATTGCGAGTTTATATCTCACAATTCTGAGAAAAAGTGCCAATTGCAAGTCATGAAGTCAGAATTGTGAGATATAAACTAGCAATTGCGGGAGAAAAAGTCGCAAATTTCTTTTAAATTGTTTTATTCTGTGGCGGAAACAATCTTCCATATGCTTTTAAATATGTCACATTATACAGAAGGAAAATAGGTTGTATAAAACATTCACCTTGTCTAATCAACATTCATAAAATGCCCTAAAACAATTTTACCCTCAGCGTTACCCTCTCAGACACTTCCCATTCTAAATCTGTCAAGCGTTAAGAGTTCCTGACGTCACTTACAAGGCAGACATAAGGAGAGAGAGGTGGTATATTTAGGCCGACTGGTGAAAGACAGAGAGAAAGAGATGCAGGCAAAATTTCACAGAGAGAAAAGCCAAAGCCCCCAGAGGTCTTCTGTCAGTCTTTGCATTCGTACCCTCAGCTCTCAAACACATTATTTATTCAAAGTCCCACAATCCACCAGGGAGCAGAGGAACACAAGCAGAGGGGTTCTGTGGAATAAAGCGCTACACTTTTTAAACACTGACTTTCACAAGGCACCTTGTTTCACACCTGTGTGTATTTTAACTCTCTCACATACTATTCCCTCGCGTTACAGAATGCGGTGCAGAAACTGGGCAATGGAGGTGAAGAGAAGCTGCATGTTGCATTTTTGGAAATAAATAAAAGTGTGTTCAAGGCAACACAACAATAGTACTTACGTAAGCTTTGGTTCTGTGTAAATAAATTGGGTAACACTTTATTTGACAGGGTCATTGTTACACATGTTGCATGTAATTACTGTAGTAATAACTATAAATGATGCATAAGTAAGGGTTAATGCCCGACGAGGTGTCCATTGTCAGGTATTAATTTAATATTAATTAAAGACAATGGACACCTCGTCGGGCATTAAACGCTTATATGATCACTTGCCAAATAACACATTTTTAAAACATTCGTTTATATTTTAATTAGTTTTACAATCAAAAAAGTTTTTACAAACAATAACTTGGTTTCCCTGGTTACGCCTGACGGTTTATTTAGCAACCGGAGATATTTATAGTCGTGGAACCCTTCAGTTTAGCTAACTTACGAGCCAGAAAGTTAACGTATTTTTTTCCATGTAAGTTAGGCTTGTAAGTTAGACTTTCGTTTTTTTTTTACCTATAATTAAAACACACAGGTAGGCATATTTTTTATTTTTTTTTGCTCATTGTTGTATTAGTAGGCTATGTATAACGGCTAACTAGATGCTTGTTTTGATACAATAAATTGTAAAAGGATACTTTGACTGCCTGTTGCTATGGTTACTCACAGCTGATGTAGCCAGCGCATTTATTTATTAATTTCGAACGGTAAATAGTCAGTTTCACCAGAACTCTTTAGTGTCCTCTATCACTTTTTAATGGACACCCTGCAGCCAATCAGAGTCGAGTATTCACCCAGACCATGGTATAATTACATGGAATTAACCCTAAACCAAACCCTCATCCTAACCCTATAGGTAGCCTACATGTAGTTTATTATTACTCAGTACTTAAATGTACTTATAATATATAAATAAATTATAAATAAATTAAATAAAGTGTAACTGTAAATTGCATCAGAGTCCCTTTATTGTGTCATCATCACATGCAGAACGTGTCATTATTTCTCTCAGTTGCAGGAGATTCTGCACTCAACATGTCATGTAAAGATATGGCTTTGAACGAATTGTTTGAATGAATGAGTCGATGAATCGCTCATAACATTGGTCACTTGTTTAGCTCCTGAATGAATCAGTGCTTCTGAAGAAATCGGTTGAATGAATGACTCAGTGGCTCGCTCATAAAGACTATGGGTGCGTCAGAAATCGCATACTTCCTTACTATATAGTAGGCGAAAAACAGAATGTGACAAAAGTTTGTCTGAATTCGCAGTACTCATAAAAGAGTAGGGAAAAAGGGTTTCTGAGGTGTGCATATGGACTCTTTACTATCCCATGAGGCCATGGGAGACGATTTGTGAACAGCAGTGAAACGTTTCAACTGATCCTAGGTCACATTCAAATGACAACATGACGAATGTAGTCGAGATTACAGATTACATCCATACTACACACATCCATACTATAGAACATACTTAGTCACAAAATAAGTACTTATTCAAAATATGTACCTAATTTAAAGAATATGCGATTTCGGACGCAGTCGGTCACTTTAGTTCCTGAATGAAATGTTTTTGAGCGAATCGGTTTAGTGAATGATTCATTGAATCACTTGACAATCACATGTTGCCATTGCAGACAGAATTGCAGTCTGTAAATATTACTTTTTGTTAGATTTTGAATGATGTAAGATTAATCAACGATAATCAATTGGATATTTCTTGGCTTTTGAGATCCATCTATGCCAACGGCCTTTGCTAGATGAAAGGAGGAATGTGTGAATGAATGATGAGGAAAGGAGGAGGGTGGTCAATATTAGAGTGTTTAAGACTTTTTAAATCAGACCTTTTTTTTTTGCACTAATGGAAAAAAGAGTGGCCAGGGACAGACAGAAACAGTGATCCAGAGAAAGGACTTTGTAATTAATTTATGTAGCTGTAATGGAAAGAATGTTATGTTCTGAGAGGTAAAACCTTCTAAAAAAGGTTTTTATATCACATTTACACAGCATTAAAGGGAAAAGTAATAGAAATGGAGAGAGGTATAAAAAGACAAAGACAAAAAGCCACAGAGACAATGATATATAGCAACAAAAAGACCTTAAAAGAGAAAGGATTTATTAATTTATGACTGCTGAGTCCGAGACTTAAATTGGCCATCCAGATTTTCTTTTTTTTCCCCCGCTATCTGCCTCATATGGCCTGGTCTCACTCATTTCAATATTAGAATAACAGAACTCATGCCTGTGTGGATACAATCAGCCTTCACTTTAGAAACGGGGACTTTATGATAGCTAATCACTTATATCTACAATTCTGTAGTTTAACCACCCCTTCCTTTATTCTACAGTAAGACCCCAGCCCCCACATTAAGCAACAGGACGGTAGCACCAGGCCATCTTGAAGCCATTCCATCAGGAAATGGTATAATTTGGGCATCTGGTTCCTATTGAGTCCCGGGCTGCATTCTGTTCCTGTAATGTCGTGATAAAGGGCTTCTGGGGCCAAGAGCAGGCGTCATTCTCTGGCCAGAGCTCGCTACACTCCTCCTGGGAGTTTACCCAAAGTCTGCCTTGCCTTCATTGAGTCTTGATTTAAAGATATTTAGTTTGCCTTCCCTATTTGCTTTCTCTTTTTTTTTATGTTTTTATTGTACAAACATATTTGGTACAACTCTTAAAAATTGTTCAACTCAAAACTCAAAATTGTATAATAATAACAAATATTATTAATAAAATATAAAGTTACAATTGCAACTATATAGTCACTTTGTGAGAAAAAGCAGCAATTCTAAGATATTATGAATGTGTAGTTATCACCATTACTTAAATATAAAGTTGCTATTTTGAGATATAAAGTAAGTCACAATATGTTTGTTTTTTTTTACTCTGGGGACTTACATCATGGATAATATCATTTGTACTGAGAAATAGTACAAATGTTCAAAAATGCAAAATGCATCAGTGGTCTCAGTCTTCTGGACGCCACATATGTCAGATTATGGAAGTGAAATGAGTAGCAGGCAGCATTTCACATTGACTATAGAAATGCAACAATGTATTCATCTCAATCACGTGTTACAGATGTTGATCACAGTTCTGCTTGGGTTGGACTAGAAAATAAAACTGATTGTAAGCGCAACTTAAGTACGCTCGGAAATGTTGGCAGGTTTTCACATCCAGTCATGAATTTTGCATGTAAACAGTCTTGAGTAGTGTAAAATAACTACCACATGCAAGCGATTTGTGGGAAATGCTGGTGGTTTCCTTTAATGAATGCAGAGGATGGCAGAGATTCAGAACTGTGCGATGAAGGGGAGGTGATAACCCTCGCTCTCTCTGCCCCACTGCAATGTCACTGAGAAATCAATAAAGCCTGTTTGTCCGTTAATTAATCTGCAGTCTGCATGTGCGCACTGTGTTGTGTTCTAATCAGCAGCGTCTGCATTTCTTCCAATACGCTCTACCTCTTTTCCCAGTTCAATAAAGGATAATACTGTGGCAATGTATGTTAATCCAGTGAGGGCTTATTTACAAAAAAGGACAAATAAGCGGTATTTATAAACCCAACGCTATGATGTCACTGATCCCCATCGAAACAGAAGGACTGGAGAGTTGAAGACAAAAAACAATAGCATTATCACAGTGGGATTACAGCAATAGGATTGGGATGAGATGAGAAGGACATTAGGTGATGCGAGTGTGTGTGTGTGCGTGTGCGTGTGTGTGTGTGTGTGTGTGTGGTTCCGATTGCACTTAATAAATATATATATATATATATATATATACAAATATGAAAATATAAAAACAAACTTCTATTTTAGAAACACATTCCTTTTTTTCTTTTTTTTCTTTTTCTTTTTCTTTTCTTTAATTTTTTTGCATATAAACAACTGAGTCAGAATTTTGAATTGAATGAACTGTCAAATGGAAAACAAAAATGATGCTGGTTATTATTATTAGTATTATTTTATAATTTTTTTGTTCTGCCTCTTAAAGGAACACTCCGACTTTTTGGGACTTTAGCCTATTCACCTTATCCCCCAGAGTTAGATAAGTCCATACATGCCTTTTCCATCTCCGTGCGTGCTATAAGTCTGTTTGACGCACCCACCGCTAGCCTAGCTTAGCACAAAGACTGGATGTAAATGGTTGCAGCTAGCATACTAATCCAAATAAGTGACAAAATAACGCAAACATTTTCCTATTTACATGTTGTGATTTGTATAGTCACAGAGTGTACAAAAAACAAAGTCACATGAGACACAGACATATTTTAATCGTATAAATACTGGGAACTATATTCTCTGAAGGCGAAGCACTGCTACTTGGGCGGAGTGATAACCGCAGCACCTGAGACGCGCTCTCTGCTCCTCGATCACCACGGCGCGTCTCAGGTGCTGCGGTTATCACTCCGCCCAAGTAGCAGTGCTTCGCCTTCAGAGAATATAGTTCCCAGTATTTATACGATTAAAATATGTCTGTGTCTCATGTGACTTTGTTTTTTGTACACTCTGTGACTATACAAATCACAACATGTAAATAGGAAAATGTTTGCGTTATTTTGTCACTTATTTGGATTAGTATGCTAGCTGCAACCATTTACATCAAGTCTTTGTGCTAAGCTAGGCTAGCGGTGGGTGCGTCCAACAGACTTATAGCACGCACGGAGATGAAAAAGGTATGTATGGACTTATCTAACTCTGGGGGATAAGGTGAATAGGCTAAAGTCCCAAAAAGTCGGAGTGTTCCTTTAAGAATTTGTTTTTGAATAAAAACTTAATGAGCTGTCAAATAAATAATAATAATAATATGTTTCATTTATCAATTCATTAAGTTCTGACACATATGAGTTGTAATCAATCTATCTATCTATCATATCTATCATCTATCTATCTATCTATCTATCTATCTATCTATCTATCTATCTATCTATCTATCTATCTATCTATCTATCTATCTATCTATCTATCTATCCATATATATATATATATATATACGGATATATATATATCCATCTACAGTATCTATCTATTTATTTCATGAATTGTTTTAGGGCCCTAATTTGTTGGTTAATTTGTTGCCCTGGTTTGGAGTTGGACACTGTATGTGACGTCAGGTCTTCTACATAGCATTTTAATTGACACATAGATGTTAGATCTGAGCAGAACTAGCACGAGGGAAAGACAGAACTCGCTGCTGCTGTTGCTAGCATGTGTGTGTGGGTCATCACAGGTCGATCACGGCCCCTCAGTGTCAGATTAAAGCTGTAATCTGCCCCACCGCAGGTGACCTACTTCAACCCGGTGGGCCTTGAGAGTGTGGGATTATCATGTAATCCTACCTCATCACCCTCAAGTGGGCTGAGAAGAGACATCAGATGCTCAAGTCCACTTATGGAACACAGAAAGCTGACTCTTCACTCCTTATCCTGACCCTGTTATGCTGATGTATCTCAAGGATGAATCTCGGGAACAGTTCCTTGTCTTAGTTCAATGACTCTTAACCGTAGTTCACCCAAATTTAATAATTTACTCAGCTTTTGTTGTCATCAACCTATTTAACTTTATTTCTTCTGTGAAGCACATTAGATGATTTTTTTTCCATGCATTAGAAGTCAATGGGGTCCAATGTTGATTTGGCCCCTGCATTTGTCAGGATAGCTTTTTTTGTGTTCCAGAGAAGAAGTCAAATCAAGTCAAGTCACCCTTATTTATATAGAGCTTTTTACAATACAGATTGTATCAAAGCAGCTTCACAGTGATAACTTGAAAATAATACAACAAAGTTTGTTTCTAAAAGAAAATTGCGTCAACGTCCACCTTCAACGTCCAAGAAAGAAAATCATTCCATTGGAACAGCGCGAGTGTGATTAAATAATGACAGGATTTTCCTTTTTAGATTAACTGCATTGAAATCCATATAAATGAATAACTAATGTTGAAATTGATAGAGTAGCAGATAAACAACGGAAAAAGGCTGGACATTTAAGTTATTCTTTGACACCCTTATTCAATGCATCTTCAAAATGTTTGACATGGCATTTGCTGTTAAAATGTTTTGCCAGGTAATCTAATACTGTATATGTGCTTCATGTGCGTTTTATTGCAGTCAAAAAAGTTGATTTAATATGAATAAATGACGCCTTGGGAATCATTTTGACCATGCTTCAATATTCGACGCTTTAGGCACCCTTTAGCGTCAGTTACATGACGCGATCCTAGGGCGTCATCTTGCTGACACTTTACCTTTAACGTCAGTTAGATGACGCTATCTAATCCTAACCCTACCCCAGACCTAAACCTACCCGCATCATCTAACTGACGCTTAGGTAAAGCGTCAGTAAGATGACGCCCTAGGATCGCGTCATGTAACTGACGCTAAAGGGTGCCTAAAGCGTCGAATATTGAAGCATGGTCAAAATTGTCATTTTAGTGACGCCTTGGGGTGAGAATGCGTTGCAGCCCAGCAGAAGTCATTTTAAGTGTCAGATTCGTTCAGCAATATCTTCTTAAATTTTAGCACAATAATAACTGCAAAATACCGTCTACCCATATGTTTTGTTCTACTTATTTTGGAATGATACAGAGATGGTGGAGACCAACTCACTCTTCTTGCATGCATAAAATTATGAATTCATTCAAATACATTTATTCATAAATATTTACAACATTACCTCCCTTTTTCTCCAGCACGCTATTTTTCTAATTGTAAAATGCTTGATGAGAATGGCAAAAGTGTTCCTCACCTTCAGCTATAATCAAACTCAACAAAAAGAACTGAGCTTTGCACTGAAGGAAAGAGAGAGAAAGAAAAATCCTTATTTATTCATTTTATTATTTTAGCAAAATAAAATAAAATACCACAAATGGGCAATTTATTTCAAAGAAGTAAATTTACTTCAATTTACTCAAAGAAAGACAAAGTCTCGCTCACCTTTAAAGTGAAAAAGTATTTCTGTTTATTTTCTGCTATTAATATATTGCTTTCAACAGTCCAAAACGAGTGGAATTAATTTGTCATAATGTCAAATATCTGATGAAGTCAATACATGTGGAATAACGTACACATGGCCTGGGAATTGAGAGCTGAAAATGTTTCCTGTCATGTGGAAAGGCAGCAATTAACAGGGGATTTCATCCCTTGTAAGCTATAATTGAGTTCAGGATGAGAAATGCAGGAGACATTTCAAATCCACCCTGGCCTACAGCCTCAATCTTGAATGTGAGTGTGTGCACTTAAGGAGGACAGATCCCATGGGAGCCGTTTTTTGGTTTGTGTTGTTTTGTCGCCGAGCTGCGCTTCTCAGAACATGTTAAATGTTGACATGTGTTAAATGTGTCTCTTAAAAACAGACAGTGACTGATACAGGTTTTTTTTACTTTGTTTGACACAGAGCTGCTTTTAAAAGTCTGAAGCCAGCTGTCATATCAGTAGTGATGTGTACGTTCAGTTTCAGTCTTCCGCTTCTTTTTCTGGCTGCTGTACCTCCATTATGTCATGCTACCTCAGAATAAGGAAGCCTGGAAGCTAAACGAGCGTTGTGGTCAGAGAAGTTTCCAGAACATGCTCTTGTTCTTGACCTCAGCTCAAAGTTTTGTCTTTGATCAAAATGGCTGTAAATGGGTTGCAGTTACCAGCACATTTCCTCTAAAGGCAGTCAAAACAGAAGGTTAGTCTCATGGAATATTTATACTAAAACAGAAATTTGGTATTTTTACAGAAATAGTTCACCCAAATATGAAAAATATCTACTTACAGTACACTTGTGTCATTGAAAACCTGTATGATTTTCTTTCTTCTGTGGAAGACATTGTTATTTTAATATTATTTATATGCTCCTTTAGTATTTATTATTATTTTGAAATAATTTGTAATGTTTTCATTTTAATTTCAATTTTAGTAATTTTGTTAGGTGCTTTTTTCATTTTATTTATATATATATATATATATATATATATATATATTCTGATTGAACTACTTTTAAGTTAAATTAAAAAAAAAATTATGTTTGATAAGTTCTTCATCTAATATTTAGTCAACACTTTACATAAGGTTTCATTTGTTAACATTAGTTAACTACACTAATTACCATGAACAACAACGAACAATATTTCTACTGCATTTATAAATATTAGTTAATGTTTACTAATACATATGTAAGATCAAAATTTGTATCTGTTAACATCAGTTAATACACAGTGAACTTTCATGAACATTAATTTTACAAAACACATAAGACCTTATTGTAAAGTGTTACCAATATTTATATTTGTCTTTTGTCTTTTTTTTTTAGCTTTATTTTAATTAACAAAGACATTTTGTAATAGTCTTAGCTAATAACAATAATGAAAGAAATGTACAGGCTACTGGAGATTATTATATGGCTACTGGAGATTTCAAAATTAAAGTATTAAACTACAACTTATAAAAACATTTGGATAAAAACACAAAATGCATAAACATAATATAAATACATAAAATCGTTTATATGAATCATGCGCTATATCCAGTCTTCTTAAAGGAAAACCGAAATTTCAGTTGTTATTGACAGATAAACTTCACCCCCAGGCTACTGAGCGCATCTGGGAGACAGTAAGCTGAATTCCAGAACCAGATCAGTCTGATTCGTGAACAAATCATTCAGACTAAATCAACGAATTCATTGAAATGATCGGATGTATTGATCTTTAAAAGGATCCAAAAAGACACACACACACACCGGTAGGAAGATATGCCTTTGTATTACCCCCGAGGTAAAGTGAGACTATTGTTCTAGTATCTGCTGTCATTCTACTCTGAGACTCCAGATCCATGAGAGATCTTAAAAGCATTAGTGGGGCGGATGGATGCATAGTTAATTAGAGTAAGATTAACGCGACAGCACTCAGAAGTGATCTGTTTGATTGAAACCACTTCCAGATGTGTGTTAACAACATGTCTGATATGCTCATGCGGAGATGTTCAAGGTTGTCCAAGTGCTCCACATTGACAAAGACTCGAATGCACTTGAGATTTTCCATCTTTCCAATCACTCTGCTCTTGCTTTTTTTTAAATGACACACATTTTCAAAAATGATCATGAAATCCCAAGTTTTTACTTTTTTTATCTTTTATTGTACTCGTCTCTGCTTTACTGTTATTGTGGGAGAAATGAGTGGTGTATTGAAATAGTAACCTAGAAACAGCGGGTCACTGTCAATTTACTCATTTGCCAGACGACTGCCTCTTTCCTTTTTCACATTTTCTATTTACCTCCTGTACCATTGCCTCAGAGAAGTAAAATAATGTGCCAACCATTGCCAGGAAAATAAAAAATGTGTTAAACTGCCTCCTTTCTCTAAATGTCGGCATTCAGAGTGCTAAAATACTCTCTGCCACTTTCTGGAAATATGGTTCAACCTGAAGGCCTTGCAGAAACTGAGTAATTTGAGGACTGAGGTGCATTTTGTTTCCACTTGTGTTTGTCATTCTTTATATATTTTTGTATTGAAGTAAGGCTCTTAAGGCAGCAATTTAGTATGTGGAAGTTTGTCGTAATTGTGTCCTGAGAAACAGATCGACATGAAGTTATAGAACATTGTGCAAGTTTTTGATCATTTGACAAGGATTGTTTTAAGGATAATTCGAAATCGTTTAATGGAATATTTCTGTTTTAAAACTAACAAAAGTCTCTGCAGGAAGGATGAAACTGATGCCCATATGGCTTTTGAGTCTTAAAAAAAAAACGTTGTAAGATGCCAAAAGCGGGTAAGCAAGGCAGGTTAATGCGCATTGGCAAAAAGTAGCACCTTGGCAAGTGTGTAGTCATTATGGCATTGTGTCCTGGCAAGAACGAGAGTATTTCTTTCTGGAGTTGTGCCTTGGGGTTGATCACAGCTCTGGTCCTGGAGGCTAGTTTGGCTGGTCTTCGTTCTCACCACTTAGGAAGGGTATTCAAGTAATTCACATCTAAAGAGGTGTTATAATCTCTTATCATTAAGCAGTGACCGTTAAGTCAGAAGCTTGGGGATCCCTCTCTGAACTCAACTTGTGGCATTACTTGCGTCGATACACCTACACAACTGTTCACTAATGTGGATTTCTTTGAATTTCAGTTCAACTTCTTGTGGGGTGTGTCCAATTTAGTTTGATTTTACACTCATGATTTGAATTGCAATTCGTACATTCTGAATTGTGCATCTCTTTGCATCTCACCTTCCTGAAAAAAGGTAATCTCTGCTTCAGAAAGCCTGAAACCTGTAGAGAAATAACTTTTATCTCTTCCAAATGAAGCCGTGTGTGGTGTACCACCTCTTACCCCTTTGTGTTTTGAAGAAAGAGAGCTTAATGTTTAATCAATTCCCATAGAAATGGACTTTCTCGCACAGGTAATTAAAAGCCAATAGAAAAGCACTGTCCATGCATAACATCTGAAGGTCAGATTAACAGCCAAATAGATCAGGCCCGGTCACGTCCGTACACCCATTCTGACTGCGAAATGGATTAACGACCCCCCCCCCCCCCCCCCCCCCCGCTCCCCAAGAAAGATGCGTGCTCATTGATTCACATTGCTGAGTGTCAATTTGTCCCTTGACTGAATGAGTCTTTGCGCAATTATCCAAGACATGCTGCAAAAGGTATGGTTTAATTTCTGTTTGCTGAGGCTAAAATCCATTAAGTCATCATTTACACGTGGATAAGACTATAGGGGGAAAAAAAGAGAAAAAAGCTCTCCGGTCCCGTTCAGTCTCACGTTCCAAATGTGGTTTTGTCATTTTTAAGTATGTGAAAAAGAACATTTTCTGACTGGAAATGGTACATTCGTAGCTCAAGAGAATCATTTGAGATGAATTATTTGAACCCTTCTCTGGATATTTCTCCCACAGGAATATGATTAATGTGCTTTTGTGATTAAAGCTGAATATCCTTCGCCGGGTTGTGATAGTTTTGATTTATTCCTATTTCTTTTCCAATTTCTCACGTCATCTCTCTCTCAAAATACAGCACATGGCTGAAAGTATGCAGACACCCTTCTAATTAACTGGTTCGGTTGGTCCTCTTAATTCCAGTAAAGATAAATCTTAATGCTACGGCATACAATGTCATTATAGAGTAATTTCTATGCTTCCAATTTTGTGGAAATTATTTGGAAAGGACCCTTTTCTGCCATGTGCACATAGCAAGGTCCATCTAGAAATGGTTTAATGAGCCTGTAATGGATTGGAAGAACTTCACGGATCTGCACAAAGCCCACACCTGAACCTCTTTTGAACACCTTTGGGATGAACTGGAATGCCCAATTCATGCAACTACATTCATGCTGGAAAGCATTCCCAAAAGAATGAGAGCTGTTCGGTTGGACCAACTCTCTATTAATATCAATATTTTTTTAATTACATGATGTTTTATTAGCAAAATTCAGGAGGAGCATGTTCAGATAATCTACCCAATCGGCACGAGAGCTGGATTATATATTGAGCCGACTTAGCTCTGTTCCACAACAGTTTTCCCAGCATCCCTTCTCCAGCCCAACTCATCACTCTCGATTATTCCTATTCCAGCAAGGGGTGGGTGGGGTGAGGGGGACTCTGAGTTCGGTCCAAAATCCGAGCCCGGAGCCCTCTCTTTGGACAGCACACCAAATATGCATATTTTATACTGATTATATATCTGATTATATGTAAGTCTGGACTCAAGAAATACTCAACAAGAATTTATTGTGCTGTATCTTTTTTTTAGACCATACAGGACCAGATTTATTAAACAGGGCAAATTACCAAAGTAAATTGACTAGCGTCAACCTTAGTAAATCACCTTGCATGATTCATTTAAATACTCTCCTCGCATTCATTTTACCCCACCGCAAAAATATCCCTGTCCATGCCTTTTCAACACTAATTTTCACTGCATGTCTTTAGTAAATCCTGACAGTAGTTTTTTAACGCCAAAAGAGGGTTTGCTCTAACTGTTAGTAAATCTGGCCCATAGTGTAGTATGTTATGACTATCTTTAAGAAAAGATTTGTATTGCTTTTGTGTTAGTTTATAGCCTGGGAAAACCCAGACAACTTCCGGCAAATTTAGATTTGCTCTGAAAGTTAGTCTGGCAAAGAGCTCATTCAAGCCCATTTCCAATCCGCCGAAATCGAGGCACCAATCAGAAACGTTGGGGCGGGCTTTACACGATGACGTCAGCGCTGGGATTTTGAAGCAGATTTTGTAGCCTACATTACAAAGATGGATGCCGCCGTCGAACATCACTCGTTCGAATCAGCTATCGCGTCTGTTTTAAGCGATTTGAACGTTTCCCTTTTGTTAAAAAACGAGCAAAGAACAACACTCGGAGATGTTTCTGCCGCTCTGCATACGTCATCTCCTTCATCGCTCTGGGGTGCGTTTCCCGAAAGCATCGTTAGCCAACTATGGTCGCAAGTTGGTCGCAAATCCCATTGAACTCTATTGGTAACGACGGAACTTGCAACCATAGTTGGCTAACGATGCTTTCGGGAAACGCACCCCTGATGGGGTTTAGGTCTATCCGCGACGTCCGTTGGTGACGCCCCTCTGGAAATGATTTGTCTATGACGCTTTGCCAGACCATAACTCAGTTACAACTGAGAATGGTCTGGTTTTAACCAGGCTAGTTAGTTTATAAAGATGCATTAGGAATCAAATCAATCTAAAAATGACAGAACTACAGGCATGAAGCCATTTAATTGTTCTGTCCTTGGCATTATATTTACCGTTACCTTTCTCTCATTAGCTTCGGTGATCACAGGCCACATTACACGCTCATTAACTGCAACCCATAAAAGATTCATATATGTTTTAATGAGGACATTTGCTGCTGTGTTGTATTGGCATCATGCTGTTGCTCCAGTGGATGGCAAACAACACACAATTTTTCAGTTTTCACCCTGTTCTTTTGACTCTTTTGGTTCAAGAAAACAGTGTTGTTGTTGTTATTTTTTACACAGTCAAATACAGTAAGCAGAGCTTAATCCTTAGTTAATGGCAGCAGAACTCTGGTAAAGTGAGAGCCAGCTACAGCGCTAATCTGAGTAAGCAAATATATAATCCTTTTTGGGTTTTTTCTTGTTCGCCTTTAATTTATAACTCTGCTGCATTTTCATATCAAGCTGTGTTTTACCTTTGTATTGTTCTTAGTTTAGTGAACTTCCTGTAGACAGCTTTGCTGTTCCATAATTCCTTAATTAAAAAAGTTTCTCCCTTGGAGAGAAGAACTGCCTTAATTAACCCAGACTAAGTGGCTGAAATAACTTTGGGGTGATTCGCGTGACCTTCCCAGCATCACGTTTGTGCTCTATGAGGCGTCCGGCCTACAGTCTGTTCAATGACCCTCTGGTGCACAGAAACCCAATGCACCACACACTTGTGGACATCACAAGGCCAAATCAGGTGGATTGTCAATAACTTTCCAGTTTGCAAGGTTTGTGGAATCAAATCTTAATAGCGTGAGCATACTTTAAATTGAAAACATTTTAAAAAAAGATATGTATACAAATAAATGTATTTTACTAAAAAAAATTATTCTTTCCCACTCAAGTTTCTTATGCTCACCGAGGCTGCATGTATTTGACCAAATATATAGTAAAAACTGTAATATTTTAATATAGTATTGCAATTTTAAATAATTGTTTTCTTTTTTAATATATTTTAAAATGTAATTCATTCCTGTAATGCAAAGCTGAATTTTTAGCATCATTACTCCAGTCTTCAGTCTCACGTGATCCTTCAGAAATCATTCTAATATTCTGATTTGCTGCTCAATAACTTTTTTAAACTTATATTCATGTTAAAAACAGTTGCTTACCAGTGCTGTTTTTTAGGAAAATGTAAAAAAAAATTCCCCCAGAATTCTTTGATAAACAGACCGTTCAAAGGAATAGCATTTATTTGAAATATTTTTTTCATTAGCCTATAAATATTCACTGTCACTTTTGATCCATTTAATGCATCCATTCTTAATATCAATTAATTTCTTTATACAAAGGTAGTGCATTTAAGTTAGTCAGACTGTCTTTATCCCTATAATCCATAATCTGGGTCTACATATGTACATACACAATTTACACATATTGATATATCGGTCTTTTAAATGCTCTTAAGCATGTTTCTTTGTTGGGTATACCGGAGCAATAATCTGTTATCTGCTGTATTTCCCGTATCACTGGCTAATACGTTTATAGAGAACAAGTCCATTTTGATTCCCCACCAAAAAAGAAATAGAAAAGATTGATTCCCATCCAAAGTCCCAAGTCGCTCTGACAATAGATCTGCCTGGAATGATGTTTTTGATGTGTGTAATCAGACGGGCTGTTGCTTCTGTGGTGTTGTAGGTTTCTTTAAAACTGGATGATGCTGTTTGATCATTAGACGGCTGTGGTTGACACCGGCACAGACAGTTACTGAAGTCTCTCTTGTAACCTGGAGCGCCTCTCTCTGTAGTTCTAGCAAACTAACAGAGAATCCTTCAGATATCTGTCAATTATGAGCTTTCCAAACAGTGCAGACCCGAGCAGTGTATTAGGATTGTATTAGAAAGAAATTGTTGGGGAGAGAGATGGATACAGTTTTTTCAATATTATTATTAATGCACGCTATGTCCATTTCATATGTACATTGGTCTGGTTTGTTTGGCTGTTTGTATCTCATCCCTTCAGGCTTGCATTATCAGAATTGTTGTCCACATCTGTTCACATGCAGTGTAAAAGCCGCAAGGCTATATCACGAGGCCCGACTGTGCCATTTATCGTTCCTCTTGCCTTGAGCAAAACTTTGCTGTAGGATAATGAAATGTCTGGTGTTGTGTTGGAGGTGGACAAGCATCTGGTGTCATTGTTAAATGTTATTTTTATGTTTCTTTTCTTTTCTAACACACTGTTTGCCCTAGCGATTTGTCTCCTCAGATTAGCCGCATATCAGTTTCCGAATGTGAATCCTTGTGTCTGTGTACCGCGGTCGGATATTTAATGAAACCGGTGCAAAAACAGCTATCAGAGTGAGTTATTTGAGCCGGGAGTCTTGGCAGCCAAAGGGTGCTATCTCGAGGACATCTCCTTGATCTATGAAGGAGAGAGACGATCAGGAAAGGCGATTTTCAATGGATTTGGAAAAGCCTGAGCAGTGCATCACACCATCCGAAAGCAGCCACATTAGTAAAACGGTGACTGCGGGGAGACATCCAGACCCCAGGCGTGCAAAGGGGGCTGTAGATCAGATTCCACAATGCAGATGAATAGGGACTGACATTGGGAACAAAATTTAATTAAACGCTGGCTTTTTCAGAGCAAAATTAATCACAGATAGCTCGCTTTGACACAAGTCTAAATGAATGATGTGATGCCTTTGAAACAGATGTGGTTAATATTTTCACTGCAGCCCTTAAGCAGGAGTATTACGATTTCTGTGTGGTGTGTGGGGGCTTTGTTTTCAGAAAAAATCATGTCAAGTGTGATATTACAACTTTTTGGAGGAGCACAGATACTAAAATATTCTAATGTGTCTTTTTTTCTCTCTCTTTCTTTTGCTCTTCATGATGCTTTCAATTCATCCGGTGACCGAATCAAGGTAAGAAACATTCAATATTTCATATAATTAACATTGGTCATATAACTTTTTTTTAAAACAGAATTTGCAGTTTCGCATATCTGAAGGTTATAGTGTATGTGAATGTGAAGAGTTTTAATTAATCATCGACTACAATATTTTATTCTGTAGATTACATGAATCACATTTTTTTTTTTTTTGCCTTACAGAAGCTAGGGCAGATAACTTTTTCTGTAGGTCTTCTTTTTTTTTTTTCTTTTTTTTTTTATGTGTATTTGTACAGTATGTGTGAATGGTTGCCAGTTTTTTAGCCAGTCAGAAAACGAACCAATCAGAAATACCCTCTTGACTGTAAACCAAAAATACTGCGCATTCAGATTTTGTAGCAGATCAAATTAATTATTGTAGCAGATAAGAGCTTTTTGATTAGAGCTTTCTGAATTTGTTGTAAATCCTATAGTAGATGACCTCAAAGCTAAAAAAAAATAAAAAAAATTTAATTTCATGGGGTTTTAAAATGGCCCTCAACGGAGAAAGATGCAAACAGACTTTTTTGATATCAGGTTGGCTGGCATGTCTTTGGAGGGCGGAAGTTTTTTTGTTTTAGAGAGGTCATGTGGTTGAGGTTAACAATTCGTCTGAAATCCCTTACAGTACCTTTAACGCATTAAAGTCATTCTTACACGTCTATATCAGTGCATGTAAATGTCAGTCGACCGACATATACCGCTGGTTTAGCTGGAACTCTACAACAGTAGTGCACTTGAGTCACAGTTCCCATGCCAATACTCCCAATGCTGTCAGAACGCCTCTTCCTCCACGCTGTAAGTGTGCATTCTGTTTGTCAGGCTGGAAGGTAGAGCCGTAACAAACGGCAGACAGCATCTCCTCGCCTCTCCTGCAGCGCAGTGCATGAATGGCTGTAGACGCTGACAAGCGTCATGTTCGACCAATCAAAGCGTTCACTGACAGCTCTGACACGCCCTTCATCCCGTGCCGTGCCCCCGTGCCGCGCTCCTGCCCTGAATCTACAGGTGCAGGCGGTTAGAGGTTTTAAAAGCCCGGAGAGCTTCAAATATGGCTTTCATTTGTTTCAATTTTGTGTGTTTTCTGGTTATGCCGAAGGTAACGTTGTCTGACTTTGTGCAACGTTTGATCTCCGTCTCTGCTCTAATGACTCCAACAGCGAAATGCAACGTCGACAAGAAGCCTCAGAAGCATATTTAATGTGAAAGGACGGGAAAATGAGGAGAGAAACATAACGAAAGCTGAATATGAGAACTCTTCACTGTGCATCTGCTCGGCCTTTCTGTCTGCCATATCCATTTGAGGACAAACAACAACAAAAGCCTGTCAAATTGGTATATAAACGTGCTGGGATTATGGAACATTATTGTTTGGGCCTTGACAGATGTTATACTATCAAATGAGGCTGTCTTTAGAGGGGGTTTTTGTTGTTGTTGTTGTTCTGTCGAGTATCTCATTCTGATCAAATGCGATTACACTGGTCGTGACACATATGGTTGTACTAGTCACCATTCTGTTGGTCTTAATAAGGAAGATGTAATCCCCGTTTCATCTGTTCGTCCCTAATGGTGCAAATGGGGGTCGGCTTGGGATTTGCTTGCCTCTTCATCTGATGTAATGCATCTGCAACACCCCGACCCCTGACAGTGGCCACCACCAAATGTGAGAACTTGCTGAATTCAGCAGGCCAGACCGACTGGAAATCACATCTGACAAGGCAAGAAAGCGAGGGAGAGACTTTGTTTGTGGTGCTTTATGTCTAGTTTTCTGTTTGCTTTCATCTCTGTGCACCCACTATCAAACCCAAAAGAAGGAAAAGAACACAAGGAGGATGAAAAGAAAGAACTTGAGATTAAAGGGGAGGAAAATAACAACAGTATGTGGATTACAGCAGATTTGTGTGAGGAATGCATGATAGCCCGTCTCATCCTTTTATCGGCTTGACTGAGATTGTATGTAATCTTAAGGAGAGGGGGGGAGGGGGGTGAATGAGAGAGGATGGGAAAGAAAAGGAGAGAGAGAGGGGGGGGGGGGGGGGGGGGGATGAGGGAAATGTATAGTGAAAATAAGAGGTCTGTTTGTTCGCCATGAAGATAAACTTTTCTTCAGGCATCTCTAATGGGTGAAACTCTCAAAAACCTGTCCAGAACATGTCTAGGTCATCCCATATGAAGAGAAAAGAAATGAGTTTAAATGAAAATACTGATAGTGACACGTATTCACATCACTCACAAGTTCACAAGAGTGGAAGCAAGCAACTTCCCCTTTCGATTCACATAACAAAGATTATGGAGTATGTTTTAGAAGAAAATGCTATTATACTTCAAAAATGTATGTTATTTGCCAGATCTTTGTAATTATTTGTGACATTTACTAGCCATTTCTGACTGAAAATTGTTTTAAAGTAAATCCTACACCAAAATTTTGTCCTCACCACTTTTTACTTTCCATATCTCCTCCAGTCCCCTCTAGATAATGAGCTCATGGCATCAGTGACTACTATCTCATTGAGCTTTGAGTTCTCTAAGGGAGGTCAGACTCCCCTGACAGTGGCATCCACGAGCTAGATAACCACTCTTATAAGTTTGATCCTATGGGCACACTCTTAAAAAGACCTGTGCTAATAACTGCAAATTCATCACAATTTAATCATGAAATGAAGTTGAGGCACTCTCAAATCTGATTTAATTGTATGTCTATGGGATTCTATTGGCTGATTTATAGTTGACCGTGCGACACATATCTGCTCAGTGTTTACAGTGTGACACCAGAGTAGATGCTATATGATACAGCAGGATCAAGTAAAGTGTCACAAATTATTCTCTCTTCGCTTTGTCATTATTTGTGTCTCTCTGGAAGCTTCTGGGTCCATTCTCAGTCGGTTCAGGGCCTCGCTGCCAGCCCCGCAGGCCTGTGCCAACAACATAAACATTTTAGTGACAAGGACGGTCGACTGTTTACTGACGAAGCAAAAGTGTTACTGGCACCGGCCACTGTGTGTGCGTGCGTGCTTGTGTGTGTGTGTGTGTGTGTGTGTGTGTGTGTGTGTGTGTGTGTGTGTGTGTGTGTGTGTGTGTGTGTGTGTGTGTGTGTGTGTGTGTGTGTGTGTGTGTGTGTGTGTGTGCGCGTGTGCGCGTGTGTGTGTGTGATAGAAGCTGAATGGTGAAACAAGCCTCTTCTGAAGCAGCCCCCCTGCAGATCCTGCAAGAAATCAAAGTGTCACCTTTTCAGTAGAGACCCCGTTTTGTAATGTACTTTAAGTCAATATGACATGCCATTCGCAACCTATTTTACTTCTGTAACTTGACAAATTTTTAGGTGAAACAGGAAATTGAATATTCAAGGTAAAAATATAGGACGGGACTTGATTGATCGTGAAAAGTGGGCATTCCATTGTGGCGTCATCAAACTGACGCCTTGGGAATCATTTTGACCATGCTTCAATATTCGACGCTTTAGGCACCCTTTAGCGTCAGTTACATGACGCGATCCTAGGGCGTCATCTTACTGACGCTTTACCTTTAGCGTCATGTAACTGACGCTTCCTACCCCAGACCTAAACCTACCCCCGTCATCTAACTGACGCTAAAGGTAAAGCGTCAGTCAGATGACGCCCTAGGATCGCGTCATGTAACTGACGCTAAAGGGTGCCTAAAGCGTCGAATATTGAAGCATGGTCAAAATTGTCATTTAGTGACGCCTTGGGATGAGAATGCGTTGAAATAAACTAAAGCTATTGTGCAATTGGTAAACACTTTGAAATATACTGCCATGTCATTAAAGTCAGAGCACTATCTATCTATCTATCTATCTATCTATCTATCTATCTATCTATCTATCTATCTATCTATCTATCTATCTATCTATCTATCTATCTATCTATCTATCTATCTATCTATCTGTCTGTCTGTCTGTCTGTCTGTCTGTCTATCTATCTATCTATCTATCTATCTATCTATCTATCTATCTATCTATCTATCTATCTATCTATCTATCTATCTATCTATCTATCTATCTATCTATCTATCTATCTATCTATCTATCTATCTATCTATCTATCTATCTATCTATCTATCTATCTACAGTATATATCTATCTGTCTATCTTTTGCCAATTTTCTATCTATCTATCCATCCATCCATCCATCCATCCGGTCCCAAACTTACCATCTGCTCGTTTGGGACCAAATGTTGGTTTGTAGTTACTCATAAAAAAATTGAAAAATATTTTTTAAATATTTTTTTTACAGGCAACATTCATAATCTGTAAGTACTTGTAAAAAAGTAAAGAAAATACATTTAAAAAAACTAATGAAATTGTTTATTAATTTGCAAGTTAATTACATTAGTTTTGACTTCATGTCGACTTTAAAGGTACAATATGTAATTTTTTCGCCGCTAGAGGTCGCAATTTCAAAACAATAACACAGACGAAGCTTGATGACGCTATGAAGGAGAGTGGAACGATGGGAGATGACATTTTCACCATCCAGAGATGTATAGAATTCACGAATCATATAAATTATATATCAGCTAATAAATTTGTTTTTGTATTAGGCTGTACAATGTTTGATCACACTATGTTATGTCATCGTAATGAATTAGCTGCCAGGAAAGTGACCTAATGCTATATTAGCCTGTTACTAATATATGACTATTTGTCAAATGAGTTGGTGGGTTAATGCTGCGCAGTTTTTCACGTTTAAAACAACCGTACTAAAAGTACATTTGAACAAGCCCACAGTATTATGCAATGGCTAAATATTTTTGTGCAACACATAGCCTACTTAATTTCACTGCCATAGACTTGGTCACCAGACTTCATAAAAAGTGTTACTTAAGGACAAAAAAAGTGCAATATAACTGTAGTGTATAATAATGTATATTTGCTTACCTGTCTATTAAAACACATGCGCGAGCGGAGTCTCTGTGGATAGATCAAGTTGCGAAGTCAAGTCATGTCACCTTGATTTATAAAGCGCTTTTAACAGTATTGTTTCAAAGCAGCTTTACAGTTATAATAGAAATTACCGTAACAGATTGTTTAGCATAGGATAAAGTTATTGTCCAGCTAAAGTTAGTTTTGATTTTTAAAAACTGGAATTTCTCTGGATTTACAAATCCTTGGGAACTTTTGGGATAATGTAAGTACACCTGCATGAAATGATCACACTGTGAAAGTGTTTTTTTGAGTATTTTATTACAAAAATCGTACATATTACCTTTAATGTCAGGTCATTCCTTGAAACCTTAATGTGGAGGTATTGGGCAAAGATAGTTAATAGGTTCTGTCTGTCTCTCCCTCTTACCTTTCCTCAGTCACGTCAAACAGATTGATTCCAGAACAGCGGTGTAATGGAGAACAAAAGCAGGGTTGCCTGCATCCTGCAGGTTAAGTTCATGTAACAAGACAGTCAATTACGCCTGACCAGTGAATTCATTAAGCGGGTCAGCACTCTAGCAAGCGTGTTTCGGTGGCACTGAGAAAACAGGAAATGCTATTATCTGACAATATGCAAAAGAGAAAAAAGAGAATTGAGGATGCTTCCCTGGCATTGTGACGTTCCCTTAGGACTCATGTAACTCAAATCACATTTATGTCTGTGCACACAAATCAATCGCAGCAGGAAGCACATGTTAGGCATGTGCAGACAAACACATGCACACCCACGATCTTAGTTTTTTCTCCCATGGTGCCGTTCTGCCACAGCAGGAGGATCGAGATTCGATCACGTCTACCTGCTGCTTGAAACACCCCTGAGTGGCGGCGCTCCAAACATCCCAGCGTTCTGGATCAGCCATGCCCTCGGCGGTTATCCTTGCACCATATATGTGCCAGCCTAATTCAAACCGCCCTGTAGGGACTAGCTGCCACATGCATGGGAAAGAGTGCCAGGCATGCGGTCAGACTAAAAGCCCTGGCATGGCCCCCATAAACAGCCCCCCTGTGTGTTGGCATGACCCGTTGAGCCAGACCATCTCTACCACCTGGCTTGCCGTCTGTGGTTCTGGACTGACAAAAGCAGTCTGACAGGCATGGAGGAATAATGTTCCCCCCCTATATCCTTAAGACAACATTTTTATGGGTACTCTATTCAGAAATGGTTAATAACTATACAAAATTAGCTTTTCAAATTGCTTTATCAAAGCTAAGAATCAGATTTGCGTGTAAAAGCTTCTCTCTATCTGAGTTTAATTGCCGGTGTTGAACGGTAGTAATACGCAGTGTTGGGGAAAGTTGCTTTTAAAAGTCATGTAACGCATTAAAAAAGTAACTAATTGTGTTACTTGGTTACTTTTTATGGAAAGTAATACATAAAGTGAGATTAAATACATAAAGTATATTTGTGTTATTTAACATGTTTAATTATTGCAGGTTTGTGTAATATTCTGAGTTTGCATTTCACCATTTTTATTATTTTGGAGGAATACTGAATCTGTTTTTGTGCAAGTGAGATGCGATGTAAATGCCTGCTCACATTTAACCATCATGTTATTTGTAATGCATTATTACACCCGACATTGGTAATACGTATAAAAGAAGGATAACTGTCACGTGTGTGAATGGCAAATGTGGCACCTTACGAGTTTCGTGTGTGAAAGTGTCTCGCGTTTATCCCTAGATGATGCAAACACACTTTCAGACAAAGCTGCTTGTGTCGACTGCCACATTGTTCAGGTTCGGAAGTAAATCAGAATAACAATCTTTTCTCAGGTGTACAGATTGTATTGATTCCTGTTGCGTGTTGCAGTGCTGATGAGGCGCCTGTCAGTAAACAGGAACAAGAGTGTAAAAAAAGAAACGGAGTGAAAGAGGAAAAACATAGAGTGAAACAGAACGTGCTTATAGCGTGTATTGATGTACCCGTTAAAAATATTTCTTTCCAGCGCTCGTGTTTTTCTTGGTTCCCAGCTGATGAAAGGCAGAACTACAGCACTAACAGTGAATCGATTGGTCCAGATTATTTCCCAGTTCCAGTGCAGAGGTGGGCAAAATGTCAGCGGGACGCGAGAAAACAGAAAGCGGGACCTCACCTATTTACTCTGCGGTCTTAGACTCGTTGACAGCTCTCCTTTTATATTTCCACATCAGCCTTTCTCTCCTCTAATCAATGCTCATTTGGCCGTTGTGTATCCAAATGCCATCTTAAATCGAATAATTGCTTTTTGCCCTTTTCATTCAAAGCTGTTTGGCTGTGGTCACCAAGGCTTCAATAGGCAATAAAATCAACCGCGGTTTTGCAAAGAGGCAGACAACGAGTTTCTGTTTCTTTACAACTCTCTGGGAGCTGTGGGGACGATCGGTGCCGTAGGAAGCGAACAAGAGGAGAGGTGATGACAAACTCATGCAATTAGTTTTTCATGCAGCTCTTAAATCAAAGATCCAATTATTTGACTTTGCCATGACACATAGTCCCCTGCCTCAGCACCTGATTAGGTTCACCTCAGGATCCGGAGATAAACCAACACAGGGGCCCGTACGGAACCGCGCGTGCTGCGGAAAAAATGTGAGAAATGAATTACCTAAACTGTTAGCGGCTAAGAAACGGGTTATTTCTTCCTCTGAAAATAACAATAGATAGTAGTAATGAAGTCTAACTAATCAGGTTTCAGGATGTATTCTTTTTTGTTGGAATTTTCTTTCCAAGAAATGTTTTTTTTCTCTGAAGCTTCTGAGTGTGTGGAAGATGTAAACAGTATTACACAGACCTGAATGACAGCATTTCCATTTCTTTTTTTGCACTAGTTTTCCCAGAGGTGATGATTCTGTTCTTTTGAACACATGTTTGACTCTTTAAAAAAACACATGGCAATTCTTGTTGATCATTTTCATGGCAAAAAAAAAAAAGAATCTGCTGGGGTTTTCTGACAGAGTTCTTCAGGGGGGGCTCAGGGGGTTCTGGGAAATTTGAGAGAGGAAAAAAAGGTTTTCGGTAATTGAAATAAAGTTCAAATAAAATGTATTAGAATTATTATTATAAAATCTAATATTTAAATAAAATTAAAATAAAATTAGAAATATTGCCTTGGCTGAAACTGAAATAAAATGACTAAAACTAGAATAGAAAAAAAAAGCTAAATAGAAATATAAAAAAAAAAACACAAAAGCACATTAAAGAAAAACTTTAAAAAGTATCCTCAAAATGAAAACTAAAGATGTAAAATAAAAGCATTTTTTTACATCTTTAGTTTTATTTTAATATATTAGTAATGTAAAAATCTTCTTTTTTTTTCATTTAAGGATTATATATTTAGAATTACTGTGATAGTGGGTAGAAAATATATATGCTTTCAACTTAATACAAACTAAATATTCTCCAGATAATATTTTAATAATTTGCTTTGGCTATACAGTGACAATATATAGCCACTGAGTATAAATAGTTCGGTAACACTTTACAATAAGGTTCATTTGTTAACATTAGTTAATGTATTAACTAACATTAACTAACAATGAGCAATACATTTGTTACAGTATTTATTAATCTTTGCTAATGATAGTTTATAAAATACAGCTATTCGTTGTTTGTTCATGTTAGTTTACAGTGCAATGTCCAATGTTAACAAATACAACCTTTGATTTTAATAACCTATTAGTCAATGTTGAAATTAATATTAACTAAGATTAATAAATTCTGAAGAAGTATAGTTCATTGTTAACTAAGGTTAACTAATGTTAACTAATGAACCTTATTGTAAAGTGGTACCAATTCTTCTTTATACATAGACATTATATTTTAGGATGGGGGGTCAAAGCAAACAGTAAGTTATGTTCTCAGGACAAGCAGATGTTTTTTCATTCTTTCTCTTTCTGCCATGTTCATGGAGTCCAAGTGGACTTGACAGTCGGGGGCCGGGTGATAAAGTCAATTACGGTGAGCAGAATTTACTGTACGATAAGAGCCTGGCAGGTCTGCACGGATAACATGCCCGTGTCTCTTCTCTAAAGATAATCCATCTGGTTATTGCTACAGAGAGGCATCCAAGCTGGCACGGCCGTTCTTTGGCGGAAGAACGACACTGTACAGTGTGTGTGCAGGGTTGTAAAAACATCCTCACAGCCCCACAGCCGGCCCGTCACTCGGTGTTGATAATACAATTCTGTATTAAAGCCTCTTTTAATCTCGGGTTTTGGACTGAACCCTTTGTGCCCCGCCGCACCTGTTCTCGGACTCAGGCAAAGCGTGTGGATGGCGGGGGTTGCAGCATTTGAACCCCCCGATTGACCCCCCCACTGCAACACCTGCTCCCACCAGACACAACTGTACCTCAGCCAATCTCCATGCCAAGTCTCCCAGCCTCGTGAACCACAGGACCTCATGCGTGGCTGGCATGCCACACGCATGGCATCTGAATTCTCCACGCATTCCAGGATGGGATTATTCACCGAGGGCCGGCCAGTCTTCAATGGCATATGACACGACAGCTGGGTATGGCCTCGAGTCCAAGGGGCTTCCGTTTCTAGTGCCCCATGTGAGAAGTGTGGGAAGGCTGAAGTGTCGTCATCCACTTTGATGATTTATAGATGTGAGGACAGCTTGTATGGATTCGTTTGGGGAGAAAGCATGCTTGGAGCTTGGTTTGGGATGAAACTGGGCAGCTGTTTTTTGGCATTTAAAACGTTGAACTACTTTAATTGAGCCTTTGGGTTCAGACATTATGTCTGATTTGATATCGTCACGCAATTGCTGACCAAAATGTTTATTGATGATGTTTTTTTTTTATCAGCGTAAACAGAGACGAGACAAAAAATACATCAAGATGCCAACTGAACATTACTAATTTTAACAAAACTGATGAAAAAAATAACACTGCAATATATCAATCATACATTATGTTTTAAAAAAAAAAGTAGAAAGAAAGGATTCAAATAATTTAATCGTACCACTTCGCTAATGGGGTTGTTATCTTTAATGTATATTATGCATATAAATATATAAATAATATTAAAGCATTAAAAATATACATTTTGTTCAGTTTTTGCATTAGTGCTTGGGATTTTTCAGTGAATCTTTCTGCAGGCATTACACCAGAAGATGGCGACAACCCTTGCGAAGAAGAAGTTTATTCAAGTGTGCTATTTCTTTTAAACTAAAAATAAGAAAGTATCATTTCAGTGACAGTCTACTTTTTAATGTACTTCTCAGAAATATACTTACAATTAGACTTGAGTATGCTTGACTTGCTCACAGAAAAGTCTAAGTATATTTGGCCCAATCTTTTGATCGAGATATACTTAAAAGTATAATTAAGTGTTGTGTTTACACTTTTGATTCAGAAGCCTATTAAATACTCTTTTTTTCGCGTAGATTTACATACTGTCTTATAAACTTACATTGTTTGAAAATATAGATTTTTTAAAGAAAACTATCAGTACACCTTTAAGTTCACTTTTAGTTGCAGTACAAACTAAAAACTTTAAGCTAAGCTAACGAAAAGCTAGTTGTGTTCTCAAAGTTTACTGTTACACTTAAAGTATAAAAGTATACTTTTATACACTAAAAAGTGGGCCAATTTAGTTCCAAGTAGTATTGAGTAGTGAGTACTTACACCTATACTTCTAGTACTTTGATATTACTTGACTTACTACATAAAGTATACTTACAAGTTACAATATACTTGAACTTTACTTAAGTATACTCATTAAAATGAACGAAGTATACTTATTTTTTTGTTAGGGAAGTGACTGTCTTTGAGTGAGTGAGTCAATGAATCATTCAATCATTTTTGAATCATTCGTTTTAAAACAAACGCCAATTCATTCAGGAAGAGAAACTAATGAATATTTTCAAGTTTTCATTGAATCATGCACTTAATTTAAACACTGATTCATTCAGTGATGCTACTATTAAATGTTGCTTTTGTTTGTTTTTTCGCACAAAAAGTATTCTCGTCGCTTGATAAACTTAAGGTTGAGCCACTGTAGTCACTCGGACTATTTTAACGATGTCTTTAATAACTTTTCTGGGCCGGCAAGATTTCGATCCCTTAGAAGCCTATGGAGGAGTGATCCAGCCAGGGGCGTCGTCAGCCGTTGAATTTTTTGAGTGCAGCCCCGAATGTATTTTGAAAAATCGACTGACAAATATGAAACCGGACAATAGCCTTGTAAACCCCCGAAATCATAAGTTGCCTTATTTCATTGTGCTTTGGCTTTGCTGCTGTCTCTGACTGATGATTGTTGAAATGTGTCTCTCACACAGAGACGCACCACGTGAGTGATTTCAGCCTATCCTGGAATATCTCCAGGATCTGCGCGCAACAGCAAACAATCTCACAGTAATTAAAAAATATATATATAAATAACGCAGTCAGCACCGCCGCACAGTCCTCTGTCAGACCAGATGTTGTCAGGCTATATGTCAGTAAAACTTAGAAAAACTAACTTTCCTCTCGTGTCAGCCGTGTGCTCGCGGCGCGCACTCTTCAATATCACGCGCAAATGCGGCGGGCCCTGTATCACGCAAAAGAAACTACGAGCATGTACCGTCGTGTTCTGTCGTCAGTTAAGTATTGAAATAACCAAAAGGGAGATTAAAGCTGCGTCAAAACTCCTGTCGGGGCTTTTGTATTCCTTTGTAGGCTACATAAATGTTACACATTTTGGCTCATTTTTCATTAATATTCTTCTAACATTTTATCAATATTGCAAACAAAGTCATCAAAACTTACTTGTGTCATAATGTTTTTTAATTTTGTGACCGAAAATGTGAAAAATACACTAGCCAAAATGATCGTTCATGACATTATTTTAAGTATAACCCAATTTGTCTAGATCTGTAATATTATTTCCTTTGTATAATTAGCTTGTCTTTGTTTTAAATTATTTTGTATTTTTATTGTTAACTGCTGCGCAGTCATGTGATTTAGTCAGCTTGATTAACATTATTACAATGTATTCCACAGATGTTCTTTGCTAATTACAGAAACTATAAGCACAATTCATAAGTATACATTTATATTTATAAAATTTATAAGTATATATATTTGTATGGTCCTCGAATGTGTTCGAATTTTTCACCAGTATCAGCCTTTTCACCGTTTGTATCACTCCGCTTGTCTGTGTTTGCCCAACTTGCATCATTAAGCCAGTAGGTGGCGACAAGTGACTGTCTTTATGAGTGAACAATTGAACTTTAATTGAACTGATTAGTGCCAAAAACATTGATTAACTTAAGAAAGAAACAAGATGCTGAAACCAATCTTTAATGCTAATATATAAATTGCTCATTTGCCTCTGGACACAAAAAGATTGCACTGGTGTTTGATTGAAATGTAACATCTATGCAAAATAACCCTTGAAAGATTTCTCATTTAAGGCCATTCCTGTTTGGAATATGTGATTGTGTATTGTCAACAATAAGCAGAAACCTTCTGCATTTCCAAGTGTGGATCATTATTCATTTCAACATTATCCTCATTATATTTAAGAATCTGTTATCTGCTTGACAAATCATTTATGCTACTTCCTACTGACATTTAAAGCTATTGTCATCCAATTTGTTTTTTACCTTCAAGCACCTTAAAATGCACACATGTAGGTCTGAGAAATCCAAATTTTCTCGGGGGAGTGTGCCCCCGAACCCCCCTGACTACCTCACATTTGAATATGCGTGACTGTGTGGTATTGTGGGCTGGTGTGGTTACAGTGCCAGGGATGGATTTTTTTAACCAGTCTGCCCCTATAGGCCTGCAATATACATTATTCTCTGTATCGAATCATGTTATCTTATTACCCACCCCAGCCCCTGATGTTTCGGGTTCAGCCCCTGATGTTTTTAAAACCTAGAAACGCCCCTGGATCCAGCTCTCAGATTTAATCAAAAATATCTTAATTTGTGTTCCGAAGATGAACGAATGTCTTACGGGGTTGGAACAACATGAGGGTGAGTAATTACTGACACAATTTAAATGTTTTGGGGGAACTATCCCTTTAATTCAACTGTTGTACAAAAGCAATATCACAACCGTGTGAGATTAATGAGTAAAATCCATAACCTAAGCGTTCATTGTGAATGCATTGTTGCCGTAACAAAGTGCTTCACACAATGCAATAATATCCTATAAAATCTAAAATTGTGGAAAATGAAATAATAAATAAACATGGGAACATAAATAAATAAATAATTCAATACGTTTGAAAATTTTGTTTAAACCTTGGTCTGCTTGGTCTGTTTCTCATTGCCTGAAGACTCCTAAGAGCTGTGATGAAACTTGCTGGACTATCTCTACCCTGCAGGCCTCGGCACTGCTTAATCATTTTTTTCCTGCCGAGCCCCGTGTCATCTTTCCCAAAAGGGAAGGAGAAAGAGAGGCAACAGGGAGCCAGAGGAGAGTAGGACATTAACTAAGTGTGAAGCACACTTTAATGTAGAGTAATGTGGAAGCAGGGGGCTATTTGATGCTGGTTGCTGTTAATGTTTCCATTCAGACATTTATGAAGTAGCATGCTTTTGGTTTGTGAATTTTAATTGAGAACAAGACTTTAATGCTTGTGTCTTCTGGTATATAAATCAGTCAGTGGCCATTAAATACTGTAATTTGTCCTAGGATGCTGGTTCTTTCTTGAAGACATTTGTATGTGAGTTGATGAAAATAGGAGAATCATTTGAAACAAACAGCTAATTAATATTTTTTTTTATGCAGTAAAAAATTACCAGTCAAAATTTAATTTATTAATGTAATACCTTTAGGCGGAGGTTTTCGAGTGCAACTCATCTTTTTCAGATGAGCAATTGTTGAAAAGCTGTACGGGGTGAGATCTCCAAATTAGCATGTAGTCTGTGTATACCTATTACAGACATAAGTTTTATTTATTTTTTACATGTTCAAAGTTCAGTGAATCACAATAATCTTTTGTCTAAAATATCCATTTAGCTTGCAGCTTAGACTTGCATGAATTTCCATTAAAATGTAATATTCAGAAAATATCAAAAGATAAACAAAATGACGTAAGATATTTAAGAGGCCATATTATGCCCCTATACAAAGTCTACTAGAATAGGTTAAAAAAAACACTGTATTTTTCATATATTGACATTTTTGCAGTGCCTCTCTTCCCAGTCTGTCAGTAACACTATGTTTAGCAGCTATCCCAAGCTCCTCCTATACCGAAAAGAGCAGTGTGCTCTGATTGGTCAGCTGGACCAGTGTGTTGTGATTGGTCAACCGCTTCGAGCGTGTTTCGGAAATGTCACCCTTACCATAACCAGTTTCAACACACTCAATCAGAGCAACTCAATCAGGCCCCGCCCCTTCTTTTGCATTTGCCTTGGGCAGGATTTATTTAAATGGGGAATATTGTGAGCCGTATATTCCCAGATGAAAACTCAAGAATACAGACGAGGTGTTCCAGGGAGTTCAGAAACAGTGCGTGATATGGAGAATAACTCCCTTTGGAGTGACTTTGCAGACCTTTTTCATGCTCAAACAGCAACATTAATACACACTAAAGAACAGTAATAGTGTAAAAAAGCATAATAGGTAAGTCTTGTTTTTTGAAAGAAAAAAAGGTATCAAAATTAAGCGAGTTTATGGTTAAACCAAGGGAAAAAATTATTAGGGTAGTCGAAAAATAATTCGTACCCCCAATATTTTTTTTCTTGTTTTCAGTTACCAATAATTGATATCTTAATTCATTTTATTTCTCAAGTTAATGTATCTTGAGAATCTTAAGAATGTTTAGATATTTGTACAGGAAAACAAGACTATAGAAACTAAGTAGCTCTATGTTTTTGAAGTGTAGTGCTTGTGTGGTTCTGATTTGTTTAATTGGCTTGTATGTTTCCTGAATCTCAATGCAGTGATTCTCATTCATTCCCTTTAATGTAAAGTTGAAGTTGGAATACAACAAAACAGCCGTGTGCCAATCACTCCAGTTTTTCCGCCTGTATTATTCACGCAAACTAATTTTCAAATGTCACAGTGGGACGCAACACTGAGCCCTTCCCAGCAGACCCCCGCAGATCCTGATTTGGGAGCAGGGGCGGAGATGAATGGCTAATATGTGGAGAGCAAGACTGCTTTTATCTCCTTTGATTTCGACTTTTCTTTAATTCCTCCATGTATTTAATCTGCTGTTTGCTGGGCTCCACCGAGCAGCGTTGAGGTGAGTCAGAGACTAATAAAGGTCTGGCATGGAGTCTGCCTGATGGAACATCCCTCTCATCTTGTTCCATCTGAGGAGCCTTTTATTTGTTTTGATCGGGAGCTTCCGGGCTTCTCCCCTCTGAAGCTTCCAAAATGTATTTTTTTTGGAGTGCTCTGACAAAATGTGCATTGTTTGGCCTGCTTCTTTGAAATATCTCTCATTATTATGACAGGGAAAACAGGAACCTGCTTGCACCAGAAATTTCCGTTGTTAATCAAAGAAGAAATCGAGCTAGGATCTGCGTTCTGCCTTGTGGTTCATATTCTTATTAGCTGTGCTTTACTCTTACTATGAATCAAATTAACATTTAAGAATTTAATTAAGCTCTTAACTATAAATAGTAACTTCGGTGTGTATTTCATTTTACATCTTTGAGAAAGTTATAAAAAGCCTGATTAATTTCTGTGGACCAGTTTTTTTATCATTTATGTAGGATAATATGGCTAATATTATTGGATACTATTTTTTGTAGGATAATATTTTGTAATATTTTGTAAAGTGTTTAAGTTAATTTTTTTGAATTATAACACTTTTATTCCGCAAGGGCACATTAAATTGATCAAATGTGACAGTAAAGACATTTATAATGTTACAAAAGTGTCTATAAATAAACCACAAAAAAAATAAAGCAGCATAATTGATAATAGGAAATATTTCGTGAGCAGCAAATCTGCATATTAGAATGATTTCTGAAGGATCATGTGACACTGAAGACGAGTAATAATAATGAAAATTCAGCCTTGCATCACATGAATAAATTAGATTATCAAATAAATTAATATAGAAAACAGATATTTTAAATGGTAATAATATTTCTGAATATTTCTGTTTTTACTGTATTTTGATCAAATATGTGCAGCCTTGGTGAGCATAAGACTTAATTAAAACTCTCTGGCGCAGCCAGATATTAGGGTATTGTGGGTGGTTGGGGTCGGTAAGATTTCTTTAATGTTTTTTTAATAAAAAATAAAAAATAATTATAAGCAACACTGCTCATTTTCCTATAGTGTATCAGAATATGAGAAGGCTAAAAACAGTGTTAGAAGGGAGGTCAAGTAAGCCGAGCAAACCATATCTGAATAAAATGTGATTTATATTATTATTCTACCTGCTAAACTGGCAGAAAAACATGGGTTGCTTTTTGTCCATTTTGTAGTCTTAAAAAGAAAGGTTCCTGTCCTGCTGCAGGGCATCTCTGTTACGGACAAGCTGAGCTATCGAAAAGATCTTTCAGCCATTATTTGAAGCTAAAATGCAAATCCTGCACTGAAGAGAAGGCTCAAATCGATTTAGAAACTACTTATTTCTCAAATCCTTCCTCAGATATTTCTGCATGTTTGAATGATCAATTCTTCCAAGTTTGCTCTTCTCTTCTCCACAGTTTTGCAGTTTAGGAAAAGAGATTCAGTAGATCAAGCAGCTGTTACTCATAATAATGCTGCCTGGGCATTGTTGGACATGTCAAACTGTATTTTTCTTTTAGGATTTACATGGACCTTGTTGGTAAGGTACAGTGGTATCGAGATCAATCCTGTCATGTTCCTTCTCGAAAGTTTTACTAGACTAGTTCTGTTTTTGAAATCGAATGTGAGATGAGGTGGATTGAAAGAGACAGCTTTGAAAGACGTTAAAGTTTGATCTTTTCCCCATTTCACCTCTCTTTACACCTTCGTCCCGTGTACAGATGAAACAACTTGTTTTGGATTTCTCCTCTGTTCTCCCTTTTTCTAGCACATTAAAAATGTGCCAGTTTGAAAAATAAGTTGCGTAGATAGGTGAAATAAAGGTTTGTTTAAAACACTGGATCATGTTGGAAAATAAAAATAATGTGATGCTTTATATATTTAAGCCCCCAAATGAAGACAATTCTTTGGAGATTCAGCATATACATAAGCTGAATTGTCTTCATTTGGGGGCTTAAAGATGAAGCACATGACAGTTCATTAAAGCATTACGTTATTTTTATTTTAGATATCTTCAACTCTCTGAAGATCTATACAGGTGGAGCTGGGGAGGGTGGGGGGTTTCAGAGGAACTCTCAGCTTGTGCCACGCATTAATGATATAAAAGTCATCAGGTTACATTAAGGACACATCAGGCAGCGCCATCTAGTGTTTAATGACAGAACTTGGTATACGCTGATTTCACGCAGCCGCCATTTTGAAATCGAAAGCGAGGCTCCGGTGGGAAGAACCCCGGAAGTACAGATAGACAACAATGCCTTGGACTACCAACCTGAAGCTGCTGCCGCGATTTACACAATTGGATGTTAATATCCAATATGTATATAGTTCGTTCCTGCTTCTTTTTTTACGTTCTGAATTATATATAAAAAAATAATTTTATTTATAAATGAATTTCACTGTATATAGTCTAAAGTATGAAAGAAATGTATGTACATTTTTAGAATAACTAATTTCTACATTAAACACAACAATACGCCATCGCATTCGTGACTCTCCTATGATTAAAGGTGACACTTCCGGTTTTCTTCCCACCGGAGCCATTTCAAAATGGCGGTTGCGTGAAATCAGCGTATAAAAGCATTTATATATTCTACTGACAGCCCTAATATACAGATATATGAAATTTGAAGCCAGGTCTTTTACACTAAATAAACTGTACAAGTAAGTACAGCAATGCCTCTTACTGACTTATTAAAAAGTGCAATTCTCTCTTTACTCCTGTCTGGTACTCATTTCTGGTATCAAGTGACAGAGTGTCGTGGTCCCTCTTTCCTCTGACTTTTGCCTTTTTGGGAAGTCCTCTGTGTCTCTCTGATTGCTTTCCCTCCTCTCTCTGCTCTATCCCCACTTTCTAGTCTTTCTCTCCTCCATCAGTTGTTTGATCTTTCCTGCATCCATATTGCAGTTATGGCGCTTGTCTCCCACCAACAAGGCTCAAAGCATTGCGGAGTGCTTTTTACATTGATCCAGGGCCCACGCGTCTCCCTCCAACCATATATCGATCTCAGACACCGGACAGAGATTCTCCACTCTCCTCGAAGGAGAGATGGAAAAACGGAATAACGCCTCGTGAGCCGATTCTCCGGAAAGAAATTAGACGGGGGTGTATGTTTACGTTTGCACGTTTATGCCGGTTTGGCGTTATCTCGCTTTTCATTTTCATGCTGCTAAAACCACCTTTCACACGTAGAAGGTAAAAAAGTCATTCAAGTTTGTGTTGATGCAAAGTGTGCCTTTAGCGAGTCTCATGAAACACTTTTTTCCCTTCACTTTTACTTGGCTTGCAAGCCCCTAACTAGGATGGATCTTACTTGCGTAATGCCGAAAAGTGTTATTCTTCATCTTCCTTCTGTCTCTCTCTCTCTTTCTCTCTTTCTTTATCTGAGCGTAACTGGTGTGTAGGAGCTTGTTTGGTCCCCTCAGGCTTTTGGCTCTGAGTTCTCTGCTGCTGTATTAGTGGAGTGAGAACGGCTTTCATGTTCTGCTCGCTGTCGCTGACAGAAAGCACACACGATTTTGTCCTTTTACGATTCCCCTTGCGACACAAACAAGTCACACACAGCGATATTCAAAGTAAACCCTGTCTAAATGGTTGCCTGAAGTCTTCACTGGCTCAAGAGTTTTTGACAGACCAGTGACTTTCTTCAGCTAGGCTGGAGAGTAAATGGTTTGGGATGAGAGAGATTAGCCTAGCATGAATCGTTCAGAAGCACCTGGCTGTTTAGTAAAAAAAAAAAAAGGAAAAAGAGTTTGCTTTGAATAATTAACACAGAAGGAAAAAGTCAGCAGTGGTCAGACCAAAGAAGGCTTTTCGGACTCTTTCACTTTGATAAGAATAAAAATGAAAACTGTCAAAAATTATGTCATTATTTACTCGTGTCATTTCAAACCTGTATGTACAAAAGAACACAGCATTTGTTTTTTGTCCGTACCCAACACAATGAAAATGAATGTGGTCCAATGTTATTTGAATCCCAGCAATACAATATAGATATATATACACTCACCGGCCACTTTATTAGGTACCCCATGCTAGTAACGGGTTGGACCCCCTTTTGCCTTCAGAACTGCCTCAATTCTTCGTGGCATAGATTCAACAAGGTGCTGGAAGCATTCCTCAGGGAGTTTGGTCCATATTGACATGATGGCATCACACAGTTGCCGCAGATTTGTTGGCTGCACATCCATGATGCGAATCTCCCGTTCCACCACATCCCAAAGATGCTCTATTGGGTTGAGATCTGGTGACTGTGGAGGCCATTTTAGTACAGTGAACTCATTGTCATGTTCAAGAAACCAATTTGAAATGATTAGAGCTTTGTGACATGGTGGAAGTAGCCATCAGAGGATGGGTACATGGTGGCCATAAAGGGATGGACATGGTCAGAAACAATGCTCAGGTAGGCCGTGGCATTTAAACGATGCCCAATTGGCACTAAGGGGCCTAAAGTGTGCCAGGAAAACATCCCCCACACCATTACACCACCACCACCAGCCTGCACAGTGGTAACAAGGCATGATGGTTCCATGTTCTCATTCTGTTTACGCCAAATTCTGACTCTAACATCTGAATGTCTCAACAGAAATCGAGACTCATCAGACCAGGCAACATTTTTCCAGTCTTCAACTGTTCAATTTTGGTGAGCTCTTGCAAATTGTAGCCTCTTTTTCCTATTTGTAGTGGAGATGAGTGGTACCCGGTGGAGTCTTCTGCTGTTGTAGCCCATCCGCCTCAAGGTTGTGCGTGTTGTGGCTTCACAAATGCTTTGCTGCATACCTCGGTTGTAACGAGTGGTTATTTCAGTCACTGTTGCCCTTCTATCAGCTCGAACCAGTCTGGCCATTCTCCTCTGACCTCTGGCATCAACAAGGCATTTCCGCCCACAGAACTGCCGCTCACTGGATGTTTTTTCTTTTTCGGACCATTCTCTGTAAACCCTAGAGATGGTTGTGCGTGAAAATCCCAGTAGATTAGCAGTTTCTGAAATACTCAGACCAGCCCTTCTGGCACCAACAATCATGCCACGTTCAAAGTCACTAAAATCACCTTTCTTCCCCATACTGATGCTCGGTTTGAACTGCAGGAGATTGTCTTGACCATGTCTACATGCCTAAATGCACTGAGTTGCCGCCATGTGATTGGCTGCTTAGAAATTAAGTGTTAACGAGCAGTTGGACAGGTGTACCTAATAAAGTGGCCGGTGAGTGTATATATGTGTGTGTGTATATATTAAAACTTTAGTTTAGGCTCCAGTTCTTGGATATTGGATGATGTTTATTAGTACTTATAAAGCACATATGCCTTATTCTACATGATCATATTATAATTCCCTTAAAGGGATACTCCACCAGTTTTTCTTATTAAACTATGTTATTCCCTTAACTAAGACGAGTTGATACATACCTCTCTCGTCTCAGTGCGTGCACTATATCGCTCTGTATTGCCGCAAAACTATGTTAGCACTTAGCTTAGCCCATGCATTAAATATGGGCCAAGCAGAGAAGCGACCAAACACTTCCACGTTTTCCCTATGTAAACACAGTTACTCGAGTAGTGTAACTTGACCTGGGCTGGTGACACAAAATAAACCGTTGCGCTTTTCTAAGCGTTTAAAATTGATGACTATATTGTATGGCGGAATACCATAACAAGTGCTTTTGAGCAGTTCGACTTGGCGCAATAATATCTTCACTAGTGAAAAGTCCTCTTACCGGCTCCCGCTTCCTCTCCCCCTCCCTCTGACATTTCCGTCAATACAACCAACGTGGCTTTTACTACCTGTGCTATTAGCAAACTGCAGATCATTTGCAATGGCGGACTTTGTAGATGATTATGACTTCTTTGTAGAAGACCCAGAGCCATATCTGTTTGAACCCGAGTACACGGAGGAGGAATTAGCTCTTATGGACCGTGAGAGGAAAGAAAGATATGATCCAGAACAGACCGGAGCTGGCGAAAGACCACGGGCAAACAGCAATTGGTGGTGCAAGTGTGACTGTTGCGCACAGATGCCGACCGAAATTGAGAGCCTGTGCTGTTTAGAATGCTAACTAGCTTCCAACAACCTGTTACTTCGTCAACTCCGCTCGAACTACTACTACCGGCGCATGTCACGTTGGTTGTATTGACGGAAATGTCAGAGGGAGGGGGAGAGGAAGCGGGAGCCGGTGAGAGGACTTTTCACTAGTGAAGATATTATTGCGCCAAGTCGAACTGCTCAAAAGCACTTGTTATGGTATTCCGCCATACAATATAGTCATCAATTTTAAACGCTTAGAAAAGCGCAACGGTTTATTTTGTGTCACCAGCCCAGGTCAAGTTACACTACTCGAGTAACTGTGTTTACATAGGGAAAACGTGGAAGTGTTTGGTCGCTTCTCTGCTAGGCCCATATTTAATGCATGGGCTAAGCTAAGTGCTAACATAGTTTTGCGGCAATACAGATCGATATAGTGCACGCACTGAGACGAGAGAGGTATGTATCAACTCGTCTTAGTTAAGGGAATAACATAGTTTAATAAGAAAAACTGGTGGAGTATCCCTTTAATCCTACAAACAACTACCTTACTAACTATTAATAAGCAGTAATTAGGAGTAATTGAGGCAAAAGTCAGTTAATAGTGCAAATTGGTCCCTAATCTAAAGTGTGTGTGACCTGCAGTTTTCACATTTCACATTTATTCTAATTTCAGGGACATTTTCAAAACCCTGCTGGTCCCTGGTACTATATTCCAAATCTTTTGAAGCTTTTAATAGTTTTGCATGTGTAACAATCTTAAATTTATTCTGTACATCTGTATAATCTCACTCACATATAATGCATTCAGTAAATAAACGTACCCAATTTTATCATATAAACTTGAAATGTGGTTTCACATTCACAATGTGGAAACTTCAGTGGTTTCGTTCCTATCTGACCAACAGATGTTTTAGTGTTCGTATTGGTCATCAGTCCTCCTCTAGTCTACCTCTAAATTGTGGAGTCCCACAGGGATCAATCCTCGGCCCGGTATTGTTTATCCTGTATATGCTACCTCTGGCCTCCATTTTTAATAAACACGGAGTATCCTTTCATTTATACGCTGATGATCCTCAGATCTACTTTCCGTTAAAACATAACAACAAAAATGGTTTACAATCCCTGTTGGCCTGTTTAAATGAACTTAAGCTTTGGCTGTCAAGTAATTTTCTAAATTTAAATGAAAATAAAACCGAAATCATTTTATTTGTGCCCAGGGAAAACTGTGTTCTTGATGCTGACCGTGGTCCACATGCACCTTGTGAAACTCAATGCGCTAGAAATCTGGGCTTTCTGTTCGATCATAACCTAAAATTTGATAAACAGATCAGTGCTGTTGTAAGATCGTGCTTTTTTCATCTTCGCCAACTTTCTAAAGTGAAACCTTTTTTAACCAAGAGTAACTTCCAAACAGTGATCCATGCTTTTGTTACATCACGTTTAGACTATTGTAATTCTCTTTATGTTGGTGTCTCTCAGTCTTTCCTCTCCCGTCTACAGCTAGTGCAAAACGCAGCTGCTAGACTTCTCACTGGGACCCGTAAGTACGAGTCGATCACCCCGGTTTTATCATCACTGCACTGGCTACCTGTCAACTTAAGAATTGATTTTGAAATTGTATTATTTGTTTATAAAGCACTCAACAATTTGGCCCCTCAGTACCTTACTGATCTACTTCGCCCGTACACTCCCTCTAGAAGTCTGAGATCTAGCGATCAATGTATACTCATCGTGCCTAGATCTAGACTTAAAAAGCGAGGTGATCGCGCCTTCGCAACTGCAGGCCCTAAACTTTGGAACAGCCTCTCCACATTAGATTAGCCTCGTCTGTTTCCTCCTTCAAATCTTCTTTAAAGACATATTTATTTTCCTTGGCCTTTAATACTGCTTAATTTTGGTAACTATGGTTTATCTATTGTTGTGTTTTCCTTTGTTGGTAGTTTTTACTATTATTTTGTTTTATTCCGTCCTGTACGGCACTATTGTATTGTATTGTATTGAAATGTAGCGCATAAGTCATATGGTCTACTGTTTTGGTGATTTTGTTGTCCTTTTGTGAGCTTGTTATCACTGCATAATTGAATTGTATATACAATAACAAATGGACATTCTACTAAACATCTCCTTATCTAATCCACCTAAACAGAAAAATCATACTGGTTTCAAATGACATGAGAGTGAGTAGATGACGGCAGACATGGTATTTTTATTTTATTTTTTTGGCAGCCATTTTATTTGTATGTTTATTCCCTTTAAGAGAGGTCAGTTATGGCTGAACATCATGGAAATCCCTGTTTTGTACAATAGACATGTTCTCTCCTCCTGCAGTCGGCACCTCAGGAACAGGCAGCGCTAGAAGAGTTCATGGAGAAAAAGCCATTTGGCTGCTGCGTGGCCCTGGCCCTTTGCTCATTCCGAATGCCTCCGAGCGATGGGAGATGCTCCGGCAGCCATGCGAGACAGCTCACGCTGCAGGACAGAGGAGAGAAGACAAGGAAAATGTGAAAGAGAGATGCGAAAGACAGACAGAGAAAAGAGAGAGAGAGAGCGCGTGATATCCCTGTCACCTTGTCTTTCTTTTCCATCTTCCCTTATTTTTGCTTGTGTGATTCTAGTTTTAGCTGTAGGCTGGGATTTGGATGACCAGATGTCTGCCTGATCTGCATGCCTGGAGAGACAGGAAGTGAGGTCACAGCGTCTATCTGTCAAAGCTGCACAAACGTCTAGAGACGAGATGTCAGTGAGCCTCGGCAAAACATTAGTCACTATTAACAAATGTGTTTTGATACATCATTAGATTAGATTCTACTAATTTATGTGCTCCTTTAGTCCCTCTTGCATCTCTTAATCAGAATTGGAATTAAAAAACGCATTTGTTCTTGCAGAAATTTTACTTGGTGGTTTGCTAAAAGCATAATACAACAGGGTCAGTCAGATTTTTTAAATGTTTTTTTGAAAGAAGTTTCTTATGCTAACCAATGCTGCATTTATTTGATAAAAATAAAATTAGTAAAACCTGTAATGTTGTGAAATAATATTTCAATACAAAATAGCTGTGTTCTATTATAATATATTTTAAAATGCTGTTTATTCCTGTGATTACAAAGCTGAATTTTCAGCATCATTACTCCAGTCTTCAGTGTCACATGATCCTTCAGAAATCATTTGAATATGCTGATTTGATACTCAAGCAATGTTTATTATTATTATGAATGTTGAAAACAGTTGGGCTGCAATTTTTTTCAGGATTCTTGATTATTAGACAGCTCAAACGAACAGCATTTATTTCAACTAGAAATCCTTTGTAACAAGAGTATTTACCGTTACTTTTGATCAATTTAATGTGTCCTTGCTGAATAAAATTATTAATTACTTAAAAAAAACTAAACCCAAACTTTTGAATAGTAGTGGTGTTGTAAAGTTTGTTATACCAATACTAATTTAGATGTTAACATGACATTGTTAAAGTCCACATGGAAAAGTTTTTACACTCAACTCTGTAATGTGACATTTATGACTTTAACAAGATATTCAACAAGAAAAAAAATGTAGGGTGGGACTTAATGGTATTCATCTGGCTTTGATTGGATGGTGAAAAGTGGGCGTTTCACACCAGAATGGAGGCAGATCTGACTGAGCTTCCAGTGGGTTGGAGAGAGGATGATGTTGTCCCAGGAATCAAGCCACGTTTATTTGAGCCTCTACCTGATGGGAACCGAGATGGTGATATGGATGTTCTCAACGTATACCAATGGTAACACTCAGATCTATTATTATTTCCTATTATTTTTAAAAAAATTACTGCATTAATGTTAACCAGCATTAAATCACTGTGATAACTATTGATAGGGTTTTATAAAGTGTGTATTACCTTCATCAGTAGTATAATACATAAGCTAAATAGAACTGGTTACACTGTAAAAATTTCTAACCTCCCAACTCAAAATTTTCTAGTGAATGGTCACATCAAAATTTTTCAATCGGCCCAAGTGAAAGTGATACAATTAAATGTGCAAAATTTCACTTGGGCCAATTGAAAAATTTAGATGTGACCAGTCACTAGAAAATTTTGAGTTGGGGGGGTTAGAAATTTTTTACAGTGTAATGCTTAAAGCAAGTCATTTGTTGTTTTCCCTCAGAATGTGTTGACCATTTGGCTCTGTGGTGCCATCAAAACATCGCTAGTTAGTTTGTTTGAACATCCCAACCAGCACCACACAACGGCGATGGCTATACCAATATATTTTTGGATAACCAATGGCAGATGTGGGAGTGTTCAAGAAACCTGTTGCTGTTTTTGCAATTCCATTTGGTGACACTAGTGGTACCAAAATTACACTTCACTTTTAAAGTGATTGTATTAGTCTAGATGACCATTGTTTGTTGAAAAGGTGAACAAGTTGGCTCATTAGTGCATAGATTTCGATGAAAGATACTGAAGAATAACATAGTTTGGAATAACATTCACAACTGTGCACTGTCGAACCATGAATGTGTGTTAAGAAAGTAAATATGACCAATTTAATGTTTTCTAGTGTATGAATATGTCCCGAGATCATGAAAAGCATGTTGTTTGGTAACATGGTTGTGCCTGCAGCTCTCCATGACAGGAGTTGCTCATGCTTTGCTTGTGCTTAGAGTGTTCTTTTGTGTTCAGTTGTGTACCTTCTCGGAAATCAGCCGAGTGAATGCACAATCAAAGCATGTCTCTCGCTGCCCACATACCCAGGACATGCCTCCGGGCGTATGGGGGCAGGTTACTTAGGGCTGAGCTGTCAAGTCGACTCAAGCAGGCAGGTGGAGGGCCCACTGCGAGGTCCGGATCAGGCTTTTAGGAACCCTAATGGCCACAGCAAGCATAATGGCTTTTATTGTCTGGAGGTTGTCCCACAGAGACATCACCCCGACCAGCCTCTACCGTTCCTTTTATTTACAACAATCCCTTCTCTGGCTGAGTCAGGGAGTGGGCGGCTTTCATCATCCGAGTTCTCAATTGCCTGCCTTGTCGACACTGATATTTGTCTTTCCAAGGTCTGTTCTGTCGTCTAATTCGTTTTTCCATTTGTATAATTTGGTCATCTTTATTGAGAATAACTATAAGGGATGTTGTGGTCATAGAATCATTGAAGATGTTTGAGGCACAGTGTAGGTAAACATCTACATTTATCTCAAAGTGTTTTTGAAGGTGTCATCTGTTGGCATGATATTTTCCTGACTCTGAGGTGAAAAAGTAACCTCATTGATTTCCTTCAGGAAACTAGACCTTGGTGTAATTCTCTCTATAGATTTGGATTGATTGGATGGGAGAACATCTGTCTAAAGGATTCCCCGGCTGTAAACATAAGGGTGAAGGACTGATTCGATTAGACCTGTGGCTTCTGTGGGTTATCTTGGACCCTTGAAGCACGTCAAGGCTTCATTTTTTTTCTGTTGCAACACGTTGAAAGAGTAACTAGATCTATTCAATGCTCAGAAGAGTCGAGTGCTGAAAAGATAATGTTAACGAGTGGGGCTGTAAGGAATATCTGATCTTCTCTAGAAGAATATGTGGTGTGCGCTCTGTCATTTTGAGTCAGAACTTTGTGATTATACAGTCTCAGAAAAAATAAAGCGGTCAATAGGATGGTACCCTTTAAAAAGGTTCTAATATGTACCATTTAGGTCCATTTAATATCCACTCTTTCTTCATTCGATATCCACTCTTTAGGTACAAAGGTGTACCTTTTGAAAGAGTACCATCCCAGCAGCTTTTGTACCTTTTTTCTGAGTGTAAGCAAAATATATTTTATGTGGGTTATTTTTGATCAACTAAAGTCAAATAGTCTAATTCAAATGTGATGCTTTTTAATCCGTAGCTACCTCAATGTGAACTGATGTGAACTGATTGTCTCTGTCTTTGAGTGCAACTTCATAAATAATATACAGTATATCATCTCTTATGTATCTCAATCAGTGTGTCAACCAAGGAAAGACATCATTAAAACACCCTGTGAACATGTCACATGACGTTACATTTACATTCAGAACTAACCTCACTAAAAAAAGTTGGAGAGGAGCATATCACTACAATCATTCTTAAATATACGTGCTATATTTTATATGTATTTTTTATATTTAACCTGTTATTGATATCTTAGTTATTTTGTATTTTGTATACATCCTATAAGAAGTTTGGAGGTGGTAAGAAGACGTTTTAATGTTTTTGATAAAGTCCCTTACCAAGGCTGCATCTATTTGATCAAAAATAAAGTAAAAACAGTAATATTGTTATATATTATAATTTAAAATAACTGTTTTCTAGTTCATAAAGTTCATAAATGCATTTATTCCAGAATTTCCAGCATTGTTACTCAGTCTTCAGTGTCACATAATCCTTCATAATTATTATTATCAATTATCATATTATTATCTTATTAGGAATCTTTGATGAATAGACAGTTAAAAAAACAGCAATTATATGAAATAGAAGTCTTTATGTATCATTATATGTCCTTACTGTCACTTTTGATCCATTGTATGCACCCCCCCACCCAACCCCACCCACACACACACACACACACACAAAGTCAGAACATTGTATATAATCTTTTTCTGAATATGTTTTTTTTTTTTTTTTTTTTTTTTTTCATGACAGCCACAATGATTATATCTCCACTTGGAGTGGAAACACAATAATTACATATTAGAAAGCTGAAACTTTCCTTCAGCGCATACCATAAAACTCTAAATGTGTTTCTGGGTCAAAACGCCTCAAAGTGATGGAGCAGGTCACATTTGCAATTCTATTTGTCAGGTAGTTGGTCAAACTGCTTCAAAACACGGTGAATAAACATATGCGCACATATTCGTTCAGGTCACCTTGAATAGAACTATTACTCAAACAGCATCGAATAACATCGACCCCCTCTCAGCTCATCAGAAAGGAAACTTTAAGGTGAACATTCCGACCTGATGATCTGGCACACATAGAACTCTCCATTTATAAAGAGTCACACTGACCCCAATCACTAGCTCTTCTCCTGTAGGAGAAAACCCTTCAAAGAACCATCTTAAACTTCCAGAGCCCCTTCCTTTAGAGACTCTTCCTCCCTGGACTCAGAAAGCCGAGTCTTTTCGACAGCCATTAGCGAGTATTCAGCGGAGGGTACGGGCAAGGGAAGATCCGTTGAGAAGTCTGAGAGTGTTGCTTATTTTGCCTTCTGGAATGGCAGACCGTGGACCTGGAGACCACGAGGGAGCCCGTAGACGCTCGCTTGCCTGCTCCTTTTGTTTCATAAAACAACAAAGCGCTATTTTCAGGGACCCCGAATCCACTGCGGATCGCAGAGATGGGAAAGGCAGAAACTGATGTGCCATTAAGAAGCTTTATTACTTTTTTATCAGTAGCAGGAGGATAAGCCCGTGGTTCGAGAGTAGACCCAGTGGGGAAGGGAATTTAGAGAGAGAGGGAGAGAAAGAAGTGGGATGGGTTGGGGTCAAATCCCAGCTGCACATCAGGGCCTCTCTATCTCAGAGGGGGACGCCGTACTCGGCGGGGAGACTCAACAACTGGATTTTACGGGATAAGATCTCTTCATCTATCATTCTGACATGCCATCAACATTTTTTCCCACTCCATTTTTCTTTACATCAATCATTTTATATGCCAGTAACAATAGAGGCAACTGTGGAAATGGTGCATTTGATTGGTTATAGCTTCATAGATTTATACAGCTCAGTATCTGAAAGAGTGAAGCGGCAACTTGTCCTGGGATGCTTTTTTTCTTTTTTTATCTGATCCGTATCTGTTTGTTTGTTCCCCTCATTTATTTTATTCTAATCTGTTATTACACATACAGTGGACTGCAGCTTCAAATCACCATATCTGACTCTAGCTAAATATGTTTTCTTCTATAAATACGCCAGGGATTAAGATCCATCATAAAGCCCACGGCTAGATTTTCTAGGTTGCACGATACTACTTGTTTGTCAGCTAGTGACATGTCGAATAGTAGCACTTGTAAAGTACATAATTGCGGTGTGAAAATCTGTGTGACAGGCAGGAAAATTAAAGACTGAGCGGGTTTGTCTAGTCACTTATCCAGTGATTGATCAGGAATAGAGCACAAGAGTTGAACGGCTTTTTAACAGTAACTTTTTAATGTTTGTATGTTTGTAACGCTGTGAATTATCTCAGAGGTGGCTGGTTTGGTCACTAACCATTCACAGTCCAGTTTAATCAGGCACTTTGTGTGTTAAATTAGCACTATGCTGTATTTAAATTGTTAAATGATCCTTTTCAGTGCAAACATGCCTATTTTCTGGGCATATTTTAAGCTTCATATCATAGGCTAATTCATATTCCGTACAAAACTCGTACCTGCTGGAGTTAACATGTACTAGTAACTCCCATGGTAAGCAGGTGGTAAACAGAATGTTTATGTACACTTTTTGGAATCGTTATGACAGCAGTTATTCAGCAAATGATAGTGACGTGTATTTTTTCCCTGCATACCAAATCACGGTAGTCTGCTAGCACTCAGAAACGATCTGAAATATTGAAAATTGGGGTGTGCAAAGTGCTTTCAGTAGTATACAGATTGTATGGCCATTCACGATGTTACCTTGCATATTTCCTTGATTTAGTTTAAAACACTCTCTAGTGGTCAGACCTGAATGTGTTTAGCATGCGAATCAAATGTATGTGTTTTGTTTATTGATACCATGGTAAAGAAAAAAAGAAAAAATGAGATTATTATTTTGTATTATTATATTATTACACTTCCTCTTTGAGATGCACTATCCTCATTAAAATCAATACATAGCACTTATTTGTAGGCAATGTAATAACTAAACTTTAATGCCAATTAGCACACTGTATTTTCTATTGGCTGTCTGCAAGAATTAACTTTCAGACGTGTGATGCATTGCCTTCTGTTATTATGAATTATGTGTATGTGCATTTATACTGCCTCGGTGCTGCGGTGCATTAAGTCTGTGACATACTGTTTATATACATTTATGCCGCCTCTGCAATATATGCGATTTGTTTTTTATTCAACCTCTCCAACCCCAGCACAAAAGCAAAGTTTCTGCAGATTAGACAAACTTTATACTTTATATATAGGGGTGAATTCAGGTTGATTGGGACACTTTTTGCCATTGAGTTAACTAGGAAAATGTTTCCTATACTGCTGTTCAAAAGTGTGGAGTTGGGAAGATTTTTAATGTTTTTGAAAGAAGTATCTTATGCTCACCAAGGCTGCATTTATTTGATCAAAAATACAGTAATATTTTGAAATATTATTACAATTTAAAATATTTTCAAATGTAATCTATTTCTTTGATGGCAACGCTGAATTTACAGCATCATTACGCCAGTTTTCAGTGTCACATGATCATTTAGAAGTCATTCTAATATGCTGATTTGGTCTTCAAGACTATTTCTTATTATTATCACAATATTTTTGTGGAAACTGTGACATATTTTTTTTGTAACAATATAAAAGTCTTTACTGTCACTTTTGACCATTTTTTTATCACATTTAAATTTTGAAAGTTAATGTTTAATATAATTAGTTCTGAGATGTGACAAATTAAGTTTTATAGGTACAAATGTTCCATGTAGTCTCTTAATAAACGAGTCAATAAAGATTGTATGTGAAATAAATAATTAGACATCAATTAGACAAGCATACTGTTGTTGAAAATAATTTTAGCTTGAAATGCTTGAAATGTCACGTCAGCTACCCACTATGTACTTTTTCATATTTAAATTTTTTGTCTTCAAAAGTTCTTCACGTTCTCTTTTATTTATCTCAGCTCTGTCCATCAAACACACAATGTGAACCATACAGTATACTGTATAGGCTACTAAACTGTAGTAATATTTATGATAATAATGTTTCCCGGAAGTCAGTGTACTGACAATCAAAGTGAGGCCTAGAGTCAGGCGCACTTACTGCTCTCTTCTCCTTTCTTTAATAATGATTTTTAATTAGTTATCTTTCCTCAACAAGTTAAAACATTTACAATAAAGAAGACGATGCCTCTGGCATCTCTTGTTTTTCTTTACCCTGCGTTTGAAAAGAACTAATCGTTGCTGGAATCCCTACAGGCTGTGTTTGCATAAGGTTAGGATGATAAAAGTTCCTCAAGGCCTTTTTAAAAAAAAAATCTTTTGCATATTCATGGCATCTTGGGGGGGAATTAGATGAATAAATACTTGCTTAGTTTTACTTTTGCTTGAAATCTGCTCTCTCTGATTCACCTTTGATCACACAACAAAGCGGAGCAGAAGTTGCCCCCTCTGAAGCACTGTGGGCAGAGACAATGTTTAATCTCTCTTTCATTGTCTCGCTCGTTCTTTCCGCTTGGAAAATACGGGGCCAGGCTCTTGCCGTCTCAGTGCGTCCATCTAGTGTTTATTTCAAGGCAATAAAAAGTAAGAGACTTCTTGCTAGGCCTGCTCCACTTCCAGCTGTCTGACACGCAGCCCTAAATAGACACAGCGGCCCATCCTGCCGGTTGCATATTGATGTTGGGATTTAGTAGTGATGTGGGACACACCAGCGGTTGAGGATGAATGGACTGATAGCCTTTTTTGGTGCACGCTAAAAATGTTTTAGATTAGGGGATGCATTATGTAGCCTATAACAAATCAGTTAGTCAATATTCGGGGGGTTTTTCGGTAAATGGATATTGGATACTTAATTGTGCTTGCTAATTTTCACTAGTTTTATATTTAGATTCCCATTGCCATCATCATCTTGCCAAACTATTAATAATTTAACCATTTTGAATGTAATATTTAGCAAGTATCAAAATGAATGTCAATTTTCTATACTATACATTATAATGTTGTGATGCCAAAATGTATTTGTAGAAAATAATTGACTAGTGTTTTATTAGCATGTTATGGAATATTATCTGTCTGTCTGTCCATCCATCCATCCATCCAATAGATTATATTATTCATATTATATTTAATTTAAATATAATAGATTATATTATATTTCAAATTAATGCTGTTTGACTTTTTATTCATCAAAGAATTCTGAAAAATGAAAAGAAAATGGATTACAGTTTCCACACAAATAAAATGTAAGCAGCCCAACTGTTTACAACATTCATAATAATAAGAAATGTTACTTGAGCAGCGAAATAGCTTATTAGAATGATTTCTGAAAGATCATGTCACTGAAGACTGGAGTAATGGCACATGAGATAAGATAGTTTTTTTTAAAGTAGAAAATATTTTAAAATAGAAATGCAGCCTTGGTGAGCACTTATTTCTAAAACATGACAAATCTTACGGATCCCAAAGTACTTAATGCATTAAGCATTATATAATGTGTGTTTATTTTTATATTTTAATTATAATTTATATATTATAAACTGTTTTAAAATTTTCCCCAAAAAATCCACCTGTTTGCCATTGGTCAGGCAAACATATAGCCCCGCCCTAAACTAACGCCACTGGTTAAGCCACTGCCGGGCAGGGGTCCATTTCCCGCACAACGACGTAACTCGCTGCTTAACTAAAATAGTGCGATGCATCGTTGAAGAAATCAACTAGCTAGTCACGACTGATTCCCGAAACCATTTGTCGCAAAGTGGTGTTCAACCACATTGGTTTATGATGTCACGCACGTGGCGGAGTAATAACCTATTTTAATTAAACTGTTTGAGATCGAATTAATGCTAGATGTTTTGATATAAATTACAGACATGGCATCTGAGGAATATTTCAAATTTTTCTCAGTTATTTCGCTTTATTTCCAGATTTAATCATAGGCTCGTTCTTATAGAGCACGTTCGCACATGCGCAGTCTTCAAAAACAGTGCTTTAAATATCTTGACAAACTCAAAGATGTAAAACACATTTGTATGTATTATAAATAAAAGACACAGGTTGTACTGAATGTCAGCTTGCTTATTTTGCTCAAGATACAGATTTATTAAGTCCACATGTCATGCAATCCACAGCTCGAGAGCTGTCTGCTCTGATGCTGTTTGCGAATGTTCGTTGGAACGATGGTTTCGGGAAACACCGAATCGTTAAACTATGCTGATAACGACGGAACTTGCGACCATAGTTGGCTAACGATGCTTTCGGGAAACGCACCCCGGGATGGGACAAACAGAACCATGTTTTGATAGCACTCTTCAGGAATTCAACCTTCATGACTTGTTGTCTCTGCTTTTTATGCTGGGAGACAAGAAAATATTTTAATATATTGAAAGATTTCATGACACACATCACATTTAAACATCCCATTAGTTTTGTGTGCAGTGTTTTCTGGAATTTGTGATGCTTGAAGCCTTGACACCCGACAAGACGTGCTCTCCGACAGAGCATGCACAAGCACCCTACAAACCGGCTTACGAGGGACAAGACAAAAAAATAAATAAAATTCAAGAAGTCAGTTGTGTTTGTAATGTACGGGTAAGAACAAATGAATTTTTTTCTTGCTTCTAATAAAACAAGCTCTGACATTAATGGGGGGTGTCCGAGGTTAGGAAGGCAGTCTATCCAGTTGTTTAAAATCTAGGGTACTTGACATAAGGTTGTGAATCGTAATGCAGACAACAATCCTCTGGGAAATACCAGATCAAGAGGATTGGATACGAGAAGTCAGCAACGGCCGTTTGAAGTAAAAAATAGTCCATCCCTTTCTTTTTTTTTTCTTAACCCAATCTGTAGAAAACAATACGGTCTGATTGACGATCTCTCTTTGATCCTATAACCATTATGTCTTCTGGAGCATTATGGACTACTACGGTATTGTGCAGATTCAACTTTTATTTATTTATTTATTCTTTTTCTTTCTCAGCTTTTAAGCTGGTTGGTTTTAAATCTGGCTCTGATGGAAAACACTCCAGAATCTGGCTGGATTTTCCATTTCTTCCATCATTTCATGTTGTCTTTGATTTCCCTTCACGATGCTCTAATCGATCGGACTCGCTGTGAGAACACCCAGACTCTCACACAAGCCATCTTTATGCGCTCTCACGTGACACGTATGTAAGATAAAAAAGCACGTCCTATGCTTTTAAGGGAATTTAATCCGTATTGTAGGTTTTGAGCTGGATTTTCAACAGCGCAAGCTCTTGTTCTTGTAAGCAGCCCACCTAACATTCTCTCTCAAAGGCCAGTGTGAATCGGCTTGTCTGTCATTTCCTACCAAAGTTCCTCCCTGTGTAGATGAGGATGAAGCAGAAGCACGCTAGCAGAGCTCAGAGTTTAATTCTCTTTTTTTCCATGCTGAAATGTCTCTTTTAGGGATTAATTAACATGTAATGTATAGTAATGGTTAGTCGGCGCCCTGAGCTAAAAGATGTCTCCAGGCTTAAAATAAGGCTCAGATCATTTAGGTATGTCCATGCATCAAGCTTTGGATTATAGCATTTTAGCGAGAGTATTGTTTAGCTTTTAGTTTGGGACGTGAGGATTTGAGAAAGGCTTGTGTATCGGAGTAAACCATGTAATGGGACAGCACACATTGATGTTTCTGTTTTATCTGACCTTAAGTTGGATTTAGTCTTAACTGTCCCAAGCCTTTTTTTTTTTTTTGCATGCTTTTTTATTATTCATTGACTTTTTGCCAGAATGGAGAGAGGAAAACCAATGGGGACGTACAAGAAAAAATTTGAATATACATGACCAGACAAAAAGCCTATTTCTATATTTCATGGACAACATGTATTTACTATTACATTTACTATCTTTAATCATATTGTAAATGAGACTACATGAAAATGCCAGTTGTCTTAATATTTTAGGAAGGGGGTCCCTTTCTATGACAGTAGATTTTGTATGACTGTTTCAATGAGTTTGTGTACATTCTTAAACTATAGTGGTAATTTAGGTTGCATTGTTCAAAATATCTTTAATGTTTAAAGGAAGAAAGTAAGTAATGAGGGTTTGTAAAAACATGAGGTGATGAGTAAACGATGACAGAATTTTCTCCTTATGGGTAAACTCGCTCATATAATAGATGGTGCGGTTGTGGACACGAGGGATTTGCGCCTTTGTCTGGAGACTAAAGCAATAATCATGCTAGTTTATTCTACTTTTAAGATCTTATTTCCAGGAACCACTGCTTCGTCTTGCCTTGTTTGCATTGAACCAAGTTCCAACTGGTTTCAGACCTAACCACAAGGGCATTGAGAGAGAGAGAGAGAGAGAGAGAGAGAGAGAGAGAGAGAGAGAGAGAGAGAGAGAGAGAGAGAGAGAGAGAGAGAGAGAGAGAGAGAGAGAGAGAGAGAGAGAGAGAGAGAGAGAGAGAGAGAGAGAGGCTGAAGTGGAGAAATAGAGATGCGGTGTACTCTTCATTCTCTGACAGGGTGGATGGGTACGGCCTTGACAGTGATCTTGCCCTAGCATTTCTATGGTCAGTGGTTTTTCTATTTCCATTACCCACTGAAACAGTGTTTTTTTTTTTTTTTTTTGCCATCCTCTTGTCCTCTCTCAACGAGACTAGGTTAGCCAAACATGCCTCATAAAGAAGAAAGCATCAACAGCAATGGGAAAACACCATGTCGCCATGCATGAAGGTTTAATGAAGAGTTGTGTTTACAATGTGTGAAAAGAGCCTTTCCAGAGGTCCAGAAGCTCCATCTGGAAATGTTACGCTTTTCTTATTGTTTGTATTTCTTACTCTATATCTTTACGTCTGTGTCTTTCTGTGCTTTTCCCCCTCATCCTAGATCACATTTCCTTGCCTCTGCGGTTTGTCTGCGAGAGCTCTCGTAGGGACTGTGAGATCGAAGTTGATACCGAAAATAGCTTAAAGTAACCCATCAAAAGACAGGACGCCTAGAAGAGATATTTGGATGAAAAGGCAGGAAATTAGAGGAGAGGAGAGTGGAAAATAGTGTGAGGATCTGACACCAGAGACTTTTGGTCTAGTTAAGGAGTAAAAAAGTGCACATCATAAGGGTATTACTGGGAAACTGTACAAATGGGGGATGGAGAAGGATGGTAGGGGTCAGGAGGTCATGAGGAAATAGGTCTAAGCGTCCAGACTGTGAGCGAGGTAAAAGTCTGTCATCGCAGAACATCAGACTACAGAAATTGTCTTTTCATGCTACACACGAATTGCTCTTGTCTCGGTTACAATAGGTTGTACATGCAGACATTTGCTGATTCTTACTGTAATTTATATGTAAATGTAGCCAATTGTGTGCAATACCCATTTTGGCTTTGGTTGTGCCTCCAATGTCTTTGTTACATCAACATAAAAAGAGGTGCATCAGGATAAATGTAAACATTGTTCGAAGGTTCCACTCAGAAAGCAAAATTGTGTATAAATAGGGTGAATACATGTGAATTGGGACACTTTTGTCGTTGAGATGAATGGAAAAAAGGTCTCAATTTATTTGTATTCATCCTCTAATTATACTGAAGAGGCTTATTTCGCCATAATAACCGGCTCACTGAACATTATCTGGCTTATTATATGGAAACTTATTGAAATAAATAAATAGATACAATTATTTTTGGAAACTATTTGCTTAGGACAAAGTTCCGTTATACTGTTTAGTATATATTAGAGTTCAACAGTGGCCATCCAACTTTTTCGCTATTTTAAATTTTTCCCATAGGGATTTTTAGTCATTTGAAAGCATAATTTCAAAAATTAAGCAAAAATTTCAAGCATAGCCTGAATCTAACATGTAATTTGCATATTTGCAGTGCTTCATGCACTGTGTAGAGAGATGGGCGCTAAAGAGATTTTTTGCCATGATTTTCTTGTTTCGATTCTCCGATTGGAGATTTCTTTGCAGAATCCACTTATATATCTTAGGGTTTGTTCATACTTGTCAGGTTTGGTTCGATTAAAAGAACTCTGGTGTGATTGCTCTGTTGGTTAATTTAAATAAGTGTGAACGCTGCCATCCAAGCCCTGGTGCACACCAGACAAGCGGACAGAGACCCCTGAAAAGGTCGTCCAAACGAACTCTGTGGGGTTCGACTAAAATGTGAACACAAAACGGACCAAAGACATGACGTGATGTCACTAGATGTGACCCTAAAAAGGACAGAAAAAAAGTTTTGCATACAATGAAAGTCAATAAAATCCAATTTTCTTTTGGCTGCACTGACTTTCTTTGTATGAACAAAAACACCGACTTCATAATACCATAAAGTCACAAAAGTTTGGAACAACATGAGGGTGAGTAAATGATGAAAGAGTGTTTTTTAGTTTTTTAGTTTTTTTTAGTGAACTATCTTAATAAGATGGCTTTTCCAACAAGCAAAATCTGTTTTACATGCACATCCTTTTAACCTCCACTCCCCAACACACAAATTGGCCTGCAACCACCCATTAACAAAGCTACATGTTCATTCTAAATGCACTTGCAACTTAGCAAGCCGCTAACGCAGAAAGTCACGCTACAATAGCTTGTGTTCCCTCTCTGCTGCTTTAAACATGATTAGCATAGTTAAATGGACACTGACCGCTGTGCAAATGGCGCTCAATAACATTTAATTCATCGTAATTATCGCGGACATCATCATTAGCATCAGAAAGGCATTTGGATTATTAGCATATTAGCATCAGGGGCAACTGATCTTGTATTTGTGTTTTGTCAGTATGGTATCATGGAAGGAGGTTGCATGTAATATGCTGTTATTTGTGCATTTTTATAATCTTATGCTGTTCATTTACCTCTCAGTGTTGTGTTTGTTTTCTTGCAGCCCGGTCACAGAATTCATCTAACTCATTATGGTTGAACTCAGCCTCCTGGTGTGTGTGTGTGTGTGTGTGTGTATGCGAGTAACACTTTGATCTCTCTACACACAGATTATCTACGGGGAGAGAATGTATATGTGGCGCTTCCACGCAGGCATAATTAAATCGTGTGGATCCTGTAATTGCTGCTTTTAAACAGAACTAGATTAGCAAAGATTTCTCACAGGAATGTTTGGCTAGCGCGGCACAGGAGAAAATATAATTCCCATGCAACCGTGTGAGTGGCATGCTGAATACCGACAACGGTCTTAGAGTCTCTCTCCAGCTGAGCTTAAATGCAGTGAAGCAGGCGACAAAAATTGTTTGCATGTTTTTGCTCTGCGTGTTGTGAAAGACACAGCTGTCATCTCTAGGTGCCACTGCCGTCATGGCCGTCCAGTTTATCTGTTTCAAGGGAAGCATGTCTTCTCAGAGTTGACTTGAAAGTCCTGTTTGCATCGCACTAAATTATCAGTCATCAGTGTCCTCAAATAAAACTGCCATATAAAGAATATTCATTGTAGATGATTGTACAACATTCAGATCTATAGTGCCTATAACTGAACTAGAAGCAAGACATGTTTCAAATTGAATTTTAATGCAACTTAAATTTATTGAGCTTGCCGTTTTAACGAAAAGTAAATGTGTTTGCATTAAAATCTACATATTTTGACTCGATTATTATTGTTATCTATATTTACATGTATATTGGAACACTTTTGTAAAATTTACTGAAAAAGGGTGGTTATTTCAAATGAAATGTAATATTACTAATATGAGTAAAACGTCATTTCAAATGGGCTTTCTACTTTTGCATGTTCTATCTTGTTCGACAATCTTTTAAAGAGTAAATGTTTAAAGAGAGAGAGAGAGAGAGAGAGAGAGAAAAACTAAATAACTTGTAAACTTCAGGGAAAATGTCATTCCCTCACATCAGGAAACCTGTTTTTAATTAATTTTTAATTGATTGAGCTGCTGGTGGAGTCTTTGAAGTTCTGATACCAGCTGGGGGTGACTGAATAATTTTTGGGTAAGAAAAAAAATGAAATAAATAAAACTGTTTGTTTTGATGGTTTGGAGAACCAAAGAACCCCCCCAAAAAATTCAATAAAAGATTTGGATACTCCAAGATTTTGTGGTTGCAGCAAGTGCATGACTGAAACCAGTGCATGGTAGATTGAACTAGCTCCTTCTGAGCCGTTTGATATTACTGACACGTATAGTTTCACGTTACAACAGAGCCATGTAGACTTTGTGTAGGGTTTGTTTATGATGTACACTTTTTAAAAAACGATTTCAAAAGGGGGTGATTCACAGTGATGCCATGGAAGAACATTTTGGGTTCCCAAAATAACCTTTAATTGGTTGTGTGTGTGTGTGTGTGTGTGTGTTTATCCTCATTGCGTAACATTATTTAACCAGCTCCTATGTCCATGTACTGAAATCAGAAGAGAAATGTTGCTCCACGTTTGCCTGCAACATCAGCAGACGTGTCTGTTACTTCTGACAGCTACGTTTTGAAGCTAAAAACAAACAAACATCCACACGGCAGGACTAACAATCCTCAAATTTTTCCTGTATGATTGAAGTGTGACAGATGTTGCACCTCATAGTGTCAACATATGGCTTGTGCAGCGTATTTCAACAGTTTTTGGCATCTTTTGTGCCATAGTTGGCATTTAAATGCGTGAATGCCTGTGCCCCTCAGGGACCGCTATGCTAAAGGTTACCTGTCTTCTCCACACATCTCTTCTTCTTCATTTCCCCCTGTAATTTTATGTTGCTTTCTTTTTTATCAGTTTCTCACCCTGTTGTGGTTTCTTGACTTTCACAAGCAGAAATGCGGTCTGTTCTTCTGCCTCGTGTTTGGCTCCGGGCGACAGCTCTGAAGCTCATGCTAACGCTCACTCCTTTCAGGCTGAAACTTCTTGTTTATGGGGCAGAGATTATGTATTGTCATGAGTTTGGCTCTCTCCAGCTTTGACGGAAATTGGCAACATGTTGAGAGGCCAACTAAGGTTATTTCCCACAAGCGCACTGGCATCTGAATGTTGTCAGCCCATGATATGAGCTGTACACCTTTCACAATACCAAGGACACTTCGGCATACAAAATCCATAAAATTACTTCAGATTCTGTATGGTCTACTCTTAGCTTTATATGCTTTAACTCTCTCTTGTTGTATTAGGAAGACTATTTTGTAGGAAGACTATCTATCTATCTATCTATCTATCTATCTATCTATCTATCTATCTATCTATCTATCTATCTATCTATCTATCTATCTATCTATCTATCTATCTATCTATCTATCTATCTGTTCCAAAGTACATCCTTCCCAAAAAAAAAGTTTTTATATTTGATAGTGCCAAAAATGTGAAAGTACAACCCTTGTTTGTCGGGGTACATTGATAGATGCACTAAAGATGTAGGCAGACTGTTTGGTTTGATATTTAATCAGCTTCTAGGGATGGATATTACCATCTTACCCCTCAATTGATCAGCAGATGTATTTATCAACTCATATAAATACTCTCACTTTCTTCTTCCATACGTCGCTCCATTTCTCATTCCTTAGCCCCCAACTATTCACTAATTAGGAACTAATTACCCAGGCAAGTGTAAACAATCACAGCAGATGGTGTAAATCTTCTAAATTAATGCTAATGACCTTGAATTCTGATAGGTTGAAGTGTATACTTTGCCTTCCTACTTTAATTATTCTGCCTACTTTTGAAATGACACCATGTTGTTTTCGAACAACCCTAGACAAGTATGAGTCTGGGCTTTACTGGGTCTCGCTGTCTGGTCTGTTTGTGTGTTTGTATGTGTTCTTCCACTTGTTTACTAATTGGATTAGCATTGCAGATGGTCTTACCTTTGTGCAGAATGTTCTGCAGGAAAGATCAAATGCGTAAATGTTGCTTTCTCTCTCCAGAGGAGCTTTTCTTTTTTTTTTTTTTGCACTCTTTTCTCTTGGTATCTGCGCATGCCGCCTGTTGTATCTGTCTCAAGGTTTTCCACTATAGATAAACCCCATTGCTGTGAATAAACTAAGTCTCTGAATAGCTTGCAGTCAATTTTAAGCGTCCATTAGTGGGGAATAAAGGCTGTTACCTCCAATGAGTCCTATACAGCTATTAGTCATGTCATGGAATTGCTCTCAAACAGATTTTAGAGGATTTTAGAGATGAGGGAATCAAAAATCTAATGAGGACTCTGGGGCCCTGAACTATATATATATATATATATATATATATATATATGACGTCATCAGAGGAGAGATGTCCTTGCAAGAGGGAGGGGACGTTATTTTGATTATATTAATTGGGCACATGACACATTTAATAATAACACTTACATCATTTATACTTTTTTTAGTGTTTAGTGTTAACTTACCAATAGTTATTTTATTATTAATTAAAAACTTTTTTTGTTTAATTTCTATTCATTTTGTAGTGGGATTTTGACATTTCTTTTTATCATTAAATACTGGTATTTCTGGTTCATTTATTTTTATTTCAGTTTTAATTTTTTTTTTGTGTGTTGTTGCTTAACTTAAACTAATTTCAGTTAGTTGTTCAATTAGTTAATTTCTAAGTTTTATTTTATATTTAGTTATATTTTATTTAAGCTTTATTTCAGTTAACAAAAAATGTTTTTAATAGTTTTAGTTAACAATATTAACAGTAGTTTTAAAAGTGAATAGGGATTCATCTTGTAATTCAATGTACAATACAATGTGAGAGATATTATAGATTTATATTTGGGGGGTTTTATATTATAGGTTTTATATTATAGGAGGGTTTTTTTCCATTGATAATTGTCTTGGACAGAAACAAGAAAATTATTGTTTTAAATCTTTTTTTTTGTGAAGCTGAAACAGCTTTGCCATAACTGGGGCCTCACAGGTTTAGAAACAAGTAATAATAATCATATCATAGCCTATTTTTCAAGATCGCAAATCGCAAACCAGCTGTTTGTCTTATTTCCCAATGCATATTTGGTTCCAACGGGAAAATCAGTCACATGCAGAGAGAAAGAACAGGTATAGAGACAGACAGACAGACACAAAAGGTGCATAAAGGGTAAATGCTAATGGCGTCTCTGGCAGTGCTCCTCAGGTGCTCGTAACTAACAGAGGAGGCCAGCTGCCCTTCGCTCCTGTCTTTCTGAATTAATATCTTCATTTGTTGGCTCATTGACGACATTAATTGTTTTCCAGTCGCTTTATCGGTGGACCGCAAATCAACCAAGAGGAAGTGAGTGGTTTGGTGTCACTCTCGGGTCATAATCTCCCTCTCTCTCCTTCTCTGTTTTCTCGCCCTTTCTTTTCGCTGTGCATTCATCCCTCTCAACAATTGATCATCCTGCTCTCTCCCTCTCACCTTTTTTTTTCACCTTTCCACCAAAGCTGAAAACTAACACTGCAAGTTTCTCTTGCTTTCCTATATATAGGCTGTTCGCCACCCTTGGACACCATTGACAGTTTCCCAGCAAGCTCATCATTCAGTGCTTAGACACTCAACCTCAATAGAGATTTAAAGCAGTGCTTTGAAAACTTTTTCTATTGTACCTTCACAACCCCATCAGGCGTGGTAACCAGCAATGTGTTCTTTTTTGAAATCATACTGAATGTCATTTGGCATTATCGTTAAAATAATAAAAAAAAATGTATTGAATGTGACATTAAAGTCATTTTTTTTGTTTTATACTCTTAAGAATGTATCTGTATAAGAATATGAGAATCACTGATTTAAAGGGTTAGTTCACAAATTAAGATATTTTTGATTAAATCTGAGAGCTGGATCACTCCTCCATAGGCTTCTTAAGGGATCGAAACTGACCGGCCCAAAAGTTATGAAAGACATCGTTAAAATAGTCCAAGTGACTACAGTGGCTCAATCTTAAGTTTATCAAGCGACGAGAATACAGGGAAGGAAATGAGTAGTTGAATAAAGTCGTTATTTCTGTTTGTTTTTTGTGCACAAAAAGTATTCTCGTCGCTTGATAAACTTAAGATTGAGCCACTGTAGTCACTCGGACTATTTTAACGATGTCTTTCATAACTTTTGGGCCGGCCAGTTTCGATCCCTTAAAGGAACACTCCGAATTTTTGGGACTTTAGCCTATTCACCTTATCCCCCAGAGTTAGATAAGTCCATACATACCTTTTTCATCTCCGTGCGTGCTATAAGTCTGTTTGACGCACCCACCGCTAGCCTAGCTTAGCACAAAGACTGGATGCAAATGGTTGCAGCTAGCATACTAATCCAAATAAGTGACAAAATAACGCAAACATTTACCTATTTACATGTTGTGATTTGTATAGTTACAGAGTGTACAAAAAACAAAGTCACATGAGACACAGACATATTTTAACCGTATAAATACTGGGAACTATATTCTCAGAGGGCGAAGCACTGCTACTTGGGCGGAGTGATTACTGCAGCACCTGAGATGCGCTCTCTCTGCTCCTCACCATGGCGCGTCTCAGGTGCTGCCTTCTGAGAATATAGTTCCCAGTATTTATACGGTTAAAATATGTCTGTGTCTCATGTGACTTTGTTTTTTGTACACTCTGTGACTATACAAATCACAACATGTAAATAGGAAAATGTTTGCGTTATTTTGTCACTTATTTGGATTAGTATGCTAGCTGCAACCATTTACATCAAGTCTTTGTGCTAAGCTAGGCTAGCGGTGGGTGCGTCAAACAGACTTATAGCACGCACGGAGATGAAAAAGGTATGTATGGACTTATCTAACTCTGGGGGATAAGGTGAATAGGCTAAAGTCCCAAAAAGTCGGAGTGTTCCTTTAAGAAGCCTATGGAGGAGTGATCCAGCTCTCAGATTTAATCAAAAATATCTTAATTTGTGTTCCGAAGATGAACGAAAGTCTTACGGGGTTGGAACAACATGAGGGAGAGTAATTACTGACAGAATTTTTATTTTTGGGTGAACTACACAGCATTGACATGCTCAAAAACCTACCCATCACATGGGTTTAGACAAATCATACAAATTCGTACTAGTGAGGTTGTACGAATTTGTACGAATTAGCCACCTTTTAATCAATCTTATGAATTCGTACGAATTGGTCGTGAGATAGCGTTGGCCTGGCAGGTGTGCAGGGGCGTTGCATTTGCCTTGTATCCCAGAACATCTGTTTCTCTCCCGTTGTGTCGCTGTTATGTTCTTGCTGCCGTCCCTTCCAAGAGGAAGCGCTTCTTTGAATTCACACTCTCTGTGTTCTGAAAAAGGCAACCAGTTAATTAGATGGATCAGGATTGCCATAAAAGCCCTGAATTTACTTGTTTACTTATAGCACTTCCTACATAGCTGCCAACTTTTGAGTTTAGCTTGGCGTGAGACTTCTCCAACGGTGAATACAAACTTCCTTTGCTTATTGAGCTCACGCTGAATGCTGAAAACCATCTACTTTGTATTAATGCAAAAGTTTTAAAACTACAGGTTATTAATTTTCACAAGATCAATACAAACTTCCTTTGCTTATTGAGCTCACGCTGAATGCGTGAGAGTTGGCAGCCCTGCTTCCTACATTTACAGTGCATGGAGACCTTTTGTTTCAATCGGAATGAAATCATTCCAAATGATGATTCTGAACATAGTGCTTACATGAAATCAGATTTGGTCTTTTGACATGTGCACACTGCAGGAATTTACAGAGTTGCCCACTGTTTGTGCATACTAGCCATTCTCCTTGCTTCTTTGTTTTAAAAATCAGACTTAATATTTATTTATTCTGGGTCCAAATTAGGAGGCGACGAGCACATACAGTTTTGTGCCAGGCTGCATATATTTATCAAGCAGTAAAAATGCCCTTTCTCAAACCCAAAATAAGACATCTGTGAATAAGAGTCTGAAACAAAGACTGTTTAGACAATGGTGTCCTTCCCACCTTCACAGACAATAAGTGGACAGAGAATTTTAGAATGACACGACAATCATTTATGACACTATGGGCCCTATCTTGCACTCGGCGCAAATGACTTTGTACACTGACGCATGTATCATTCCTATTTTGCACCCGCGCAAAGCGGACTTTTCCCTCCACAGACGCACGTCGGTTAACTAAGAAATACACTTGCGCTCCCCGGGGCGGTTCAGCGCAAAGAGGAGGCGTGTTCCGGCGCAAACTTTCCCTCATGCTATTTTGCGCGTTGTTCATTATGCTATTTTAAGGGCGCATGCTTGGCCATAATCAATGTAGCGTGTGCACAACGCGCATACACGTTGATTCTCTCATCTAAGCAGCAGTTTTCATTTTTGCAAATCATACATTATTACGATAGATAGATAGATAGATAGATAGATAGATAGATAGATAGATAGATAGATAGATAGATAGATAGATAGATAGATAGATAGATAGATAGATAGAAAGACAATTTATTATAAAAGCATGTAGCTTACACATTTACCCAAATTATCATACGCCTGTTTAACAGAAGTTAATTTGGGTGGGTTTCTCCATCCCCAATGTCACTTCTCTGACGAGAACGCTGCTCTCCTCGGCTGTGAACCGCTCCTGGCGCGCGTCTGGCAAATCCGCCGTTATAATAGGAATCCGCTTTAGAACAAGCGCGCCTGCTCTTAAAGGGAATGTGAGATGACGCTCTGATTGGTTTATTTCACGTTACGCCCAAACCACACCTATGAATAATGAAGCTACTTCAGGCCAACCCCTTTTAGATTTGAACCAGGCGCAAGAGGCATTTATCCCGCCGGGAAAATAGCAACAGCGCCGGGATCCGCCCACAAAGTTACTTGCGCTTTACGCTTTGACACTTGCGTTTCAGATCGTTAAAATAGGGCCCTATGACTATTCTGTGCATCATGCATCAGATGTCATTACGCTATTTCTATGTCAGTACACAGGTGCAGAACTTTCTAGTTTAAATTTTCAGTCAGGTAAAGTGTTTGCATGTCCTTTCTAGCAGATTAGAAAAGATTTAAACAACCCCTTACAATCCGAATTAAATTGTATTTGGATTTGGACAATTTATTCCAATTGACGTGGTTACGTGTGACTTTTAAAACTTGTTAACTTTTTAATTCTGACTGTGCTACTAGGTTAACAGGTTAATAGGGTCCATTTAAACGCAGTAGTGTCTCTTTATCAAGTCCTCATGCTATTTTTCTTATGAATAAAGATCATTTAGAGATGTAATTCTGTCCAACACTTCTGAGATAGACAAACCAGATTATTGACACTTGGCATAAGGTCTGACACATATTGTGGTTAATTTTTTGTGAAAAGTCCATCTAAGATTTCGCCTGAATATATGATGTATGATTGGATGTATGTATGCATGGATGGATGGACTTATCAGTGGACAATTCAAATCGAAAGGGTGTTTATTTTTTTGTTTTAACTGCAGTGATGAACAGTAGAGCATGGAACTTAAATATATTGATAAAAAGTATACCTTAAATGCATTAGAAATCACTTTTTGTAATGAAAAGCCTCTGCCAAATGTGTAAATGAAAAAAAGCTTGAAGCTGGTTGACTGCGGCATCCAAAAACAACATTTGCTTTTGACCCTTCTGAGTTTATTGTAGTTCATGTCACGTAGCTTTAAGAGATGATGAATTTCCCCTGAGTTTAGACATTTATTGAACATCTGTACAAGTTTGAATAAGTTCAGACGAGGTTTTGCTGTTACAATGAGCAGAGAAATATTGGCAAAAGAGACTGGGAAATGAAAAAGAAGCGTGTGACCAAAGTAGTGTGTATGTGTGAATACATCTGTGATAATACAACTTTGAGCAGCACCTTGTATGTGACCCAAAATCCACAGACGCGTACCAACCTCTTTACTCTTTTCAAAGTTCTCCAAGTCGTTCTCTGTCTACTCAGTCGCCTGATAGGAACCATTTTGTCCTTTGTCACAAAGAAAAACGCAGGAGCGGGCGGAATAATGCTTCTGGAAAATCCATTAGGACTTCATCTGCATCATAAAGGCTCCGAGGACGGAAAGCAATGGGTCATTCATAGTCAGAGTCCTGCTGCTTGTCTGGCTTTTAAATTCCTGGCGAATGTTCGTGTAAGAGTTTTTGAGCAGTCGTGTGAGTCTTTATCTGTGCATCACACCTCATGCGTGTTCAGAATGTATTGAGACTTTTTTCGTTTCATTGTTACCTCTGTTAGTTCCCAGAATCTGTTAGTTACTGTAGGAACAGCAAACCATTTTAAGGATTCCTATCAGATGCCATTGTGCATTTCATAATCCATTAACTTTAAGAAATGTGAAAAAAAGACAATATGTATGAATATATATAAATTGATGTGTGCTTTTGTTCTAAATTGTTACTAAATATATGTTCTGAGTATGGGCTCAAATATGATGTGCAGTATAATGCTAAGAAGAGTGTTGTCATGTTATGCAGAGCAAAAGGGGATAAAGACCTCAACTTTCCAGTGTTTTATCTGTCAGGTAAAGTGCTAAGTACTTGTAATAAAACAAAATACCTGGGGCACTTCCTCACAGATCAATTGTCTGATGATGATGACATATATAGGCAGTGTCGTATGCTTTATGCTCAAGCTAATATGTTAGCAAGAAAATTTTATATGTGTTCAGACCATGTTAAGATAAGGCTCTTTAAAGCCTATTGTACTCCACTCTACACTGCCCCATTGTGGGCCAAGTTCAAAAAGACAACCATACATAAGCTTCAGGTGGCCTATAATGACTGTATGCGGATATTGCTTAAGAAACCTAGGTGGTGCAGTGCAAGCGACTTGTTTTGTAAGGCAAGAGTCAACACTCTCCATGCGTTGTTGAGAAATCTGATGTACAAATTTATTGGTCGACTGGATGGCTCTCAGAATGGCATTATTAAGCTACTGACAAATCCTAGTAAAAGTGTTGTGCGATACCAGTCACCTCTGTGGAATCACTGGTATAATTGTCTTTTATAATGTTTTGTTTTCTGTTTTTCTGTTTTGAGGTGTTGGGTGTCTGTAATGTTGTGTGGTTTTTCTAATGGACCCTGAGTCTGACAATAAAGTTGAATTGAAATTGAAATTGAATTGTTCTTCTCTTATTCAAAGATAAAACCTCACTTAAAGCTTTAAAGGGGTCCTAGTGCCCTTTTCATAAGATGTAAAATAAGTCTATGATATCCCCAGAGTGTGCATGTGAAGTTTTAGCTCAAAATACCCCACATATACTTTTAATACAGATACAGTCTACAGTCAGATACTTTTTGAGGGTGAGCAAAAACGTGCCATCCCTTTAAATGCAAATGAGCTGCTGCACCCGGCACAGTGGGCGGAGCTTCAAGAGCTCGTACGCGTTAGCAGCTCTGATTACTACGGTGGCCGAGAGGTGCAAAACAAATCACAATTATAAAAACAAAATAACAAATCCAAAAACAAAATAACAATTCAGAAAACAAAACAACAATTCAGAAAACACAACAACAATTCAGAAAACACAACAACAATTCAGAAAACACAACGACAATTCAGAAAACACAACGACAATTCAGAAAACACAACGACAATTCAGAAAACACAACGACAATTCATTCAAAACGGAAAAGGTAGGTATATTTTGAGAATGGCATACTTGTCGCTGATTGGACGAGACACCTGTCAATCAAGCCAGAACCGGAATCAAGCGATTACTGGAAGTACCGAGGGTAGAAAGGCGATTCGTTTTTGGTATTTTAATCAAATAAACTGTCAAATCATGTGTACATATTATTTCAGTACCGCATGAACTCATATTAATTTTAATATCAAATCTAAAAAGTGTGCATCATGCCTGACATCTACATCATGAACAATTTACAGATGGTTTTATGACTGTAAGTCATTAAAATGCTATTGAAGTTAGAAACGTGTGTACCAATGTCGTATGTAACTTTAGAGACGGTCACGGTCCCTAAATGTACGAATATCTAGGCCAGCTTATGCCAGTAACGTTAGCCTATAACGTTACTTGGAATCACTTAGCGTAAAACTTTGCGCGTCACGTTCATTCTGGTCCATCTGCTTACCTGTAGCCTATTAATATAGCCTAAATCCCCAATAAGGTGGGAGTTTGGTATTTTATTGTACTGTGGGCAGGGTGATCAATCCTGGACAATGACGTATTGAGGGAATCCCCAATTCTGCAGCACAGCGCCGAGATATAAAGTTAAGGAAACTAAACAACCGAGAGAAATATACACTCACCGGCCACTTTATTAGGTACACCTGTCCAACTGCTCGTTAACACTTAATTTCTAAGCAGCCAATCACATGGCGGCAACTCAGTGCATTTAGGCATGTAGACATGGTCAAGACAATCTCCTGCAGTTCAAACCGAGCATCAGTATGGGGAAGAAAGGTGATTTGAGTGACTTTGAACGTGGCATGATTGTTGGTGCCAGAAGGGCTGGTCTGAGTATTTCAGAAACTGCTAATCTACTGGGATTTTCACGCACAACCATCTCTAGGGTTTACAGAGAATGGTCCGAAAAAGAAAAAACATCCAGTGAGCGGCAGTTCTGTGGGCGGAAATGCCTTGTTGATGCCAGAGGTCAGAGGAGAATGGCCAGACTGGTTCGAGCTGATAGAAGGGCAACAGTGACTGAAATAACCACTCGTTACAACCGAGGTATGCAGCAAAGCATTTGTGAAGCCACAACACGCACAACCTTGAGGCGGATGGGCTACAACAGCAGAAGACTCCACCGGGTACCACTCATCTCCACTACAAATAGGAAAAAGAGGGTACAATTTGCAAGAGCTCACCAAAATTGAACAGTTGAAGACTGGAAAAATGTTGCCTGGTCTGATGAGTCTCGATTTCTGTTGAGACATTCAGATGTTAGAGTCAGAATTTGGCGTAAACAGAATGAGAACATGGAACCATCATGCCTTGTTACCACTGTGCAGGCTGGTGGTGGTGGTGTAATGGTGTGGGGGATGTTTTCCTGGCACACTTTAGGCCCCTTAGTGCCAATTGGGCATCGTTTAAATGCCACGGCCTACCTGAGCATTGTTTCTGACCATGTCCATCCCTTTATGGCCACCATGTACCCATCCTCTGATGGCTACTTCCACCATGTCACAAAGCTCTAATCATTTCAAATTGGTTTCTTGAACATGACAATGAGTTCACTGTACTAAAATGGCCTCCACAGTCACCAGATCTCAACCCAATAGAGCATCTTTGGGATGTGGTGGAACGGGAGATTCGCATCATGGATGTGCAGCCGACAAATCTGCGGCAACTGTGTGATGCCATCATGTCAATATGGACCAAACTCCCTGAGGAATGCTTCCAGCACCTTGTTGAATCTATGCCACGAAGAATTGAGGCAGTTCTGAAGGCAAAAGGGGGTCCAACCCATTACTAGCATGGGGTACCTAATAAAGTGGCCGGTGAGTGTATGTCTCCTACTTCATATTTAACGTTTCATCTGTACATCAGCATCGGGGAATAACATTATAATCTCGTTCACAGTAGAGAAAAACGAATCGTTTTTCTACCCTCGGTACTTCCAGTAATCGCTTGATTCCGGTTCTGGCTTGATTGACAGGTGTCTCGTCCAATCAGCGACAAGTATGCCATTCTCAAAATATACCTACCTTTTCCGTTTTGAACGAATTGTCGTTGTGTTTTCTGAATTGTCGTTGTGTTTTCTGAATTGTCGTTGTGTTCCCTGAATTGTTGTTGTGTTTTCTGAATTGTTATTTTGTTTTCTGAATTGTCGTTGTGTTTTCTGAATTGTTATTTTGTTTTCTGAATTGTCGTTGTGTTTTCTGAATTGTTATTTTGTTTTCTGAATTGTCGTTGTGTTTTCTGAATTGTTATTTTGTTTTCTGAATTGTCGTTGTGTTTTCTGAATTGTTATTTTGTTTTCTGAATTGTAATTTGTTTTGCACCTCTCGGCCACCGTAGATTACCTCACACAGCACTGAACATTTCAAAAACTTTTAGCCTTTTATGCTCAAACCGGAGTCGGACAAAGATGGAGAGACTCAAGAACGAACAAGTGAAAACATGTCAAATGCAACAGGACATTTCTGAATGGTTAGTTGATGAATTTATGGAGCTGATGTGGAGGAGGTAACTAAGTTATCTTTGAGTCTTTTGATTAGCATAGTCTGTCATGATAATCTATAAATCGCGTTCCCGGGGGCGGGGTTTATGTACATTTTTATGTGAAGAAGCTAGGAGAAGCTCGAAGCATATCGAGTTTGTTCAATATATCGATATATTTTTTTTAATTATTTGGAATGAGATACGAGCACAATGTTTAGTGTAAAGCAAACACCGCCAGCAGGCATATGATGCTCTGCTGTTGTTATCTTGTTGTATCGTGCAGTACTACAGTACACCTTGAGGTAATTGCTGACTGAATTTGTAGTTTTTATGTGTCTTTAATGGCACAGAGCAAGGTGAGGGATAGCCACGACCTTCAACTGTGACAGTTGTTTGAGAAAATGTGCAAGTGTGTGTACATGCAGGACTAAAGATGTCCACAAACTCAAAATGACACAGCACAAGTCAGATTTTATTGGTCCCTCCCTCTAATCTGCCACCAAGGTCAGGGGTCGTAGAACCAGCGTTTAATTCCACTAGCGTAATCTTAATAGCTGACATAGCCGTGACCCTTCTGCATTCCTCATACATTTGTTATTCATAATGGATCAACACACTTGAGTCCTTGACTTTACTCATTGGCCTTCCGTTTCATAATCAGTGTTGTAGAATAGTCAAGCAGGGGTCATGGTGTGAACCGGCCTTAAGTCGTTCCAAGAACGCTGATCGATTGCGGTACATGCAAGAGGTGTTTTTTTGCAACGTCATAAGATGCTTCCAGTGTGGAAAAACCCTGGTGTCTGGGGTCTTTATCATTCAGACCAGAGAACGCAGCAGAACGTTCCTCTGTAATTCCTCATCAGAGACTGTAATCACGCCTGGCTCTTTGGAGACTCGCTGTGGTGGCGTGTTGCCTTTTAGGTCAGTGGTCATGTTGTAGAAAGTGGTATTCTCTGTGGATGTGTCTGGCTGGTATGATAACTTAGGGGCAGTTTACACTGACACTGGTGTTTTTTTTGTTTTTAGTATTTTGTCTATGTATATCAGGGTTATTATTATTATGATTAAAGTAACAACAGGTAACTTTTCAACCTTCATAATATATTTCCAAGTCTCTTGTGATGGTACATCGACTTGCAATAGGTTGAATGACACGTCTGCCATAGCCTGACGGGGTCTGTAGCGTTTTTAATCGTACTTTTAAACTTCGGGTTTCGGGTAGTGACCGGCGAACAAAGAGAACTACAAAATTCGACTGCTTTACGGCATATAAGTCACTTCCACCACCACCCCCACTTCCTTAAAATCGGACTTGCGAGCCAAATGTTATAGTCATGGCCGAAGCAGCACAGAAAAACAAGAAAGCAAAGGTTTTATCGGAGCAAAGCAAAAAGAGAAAAAGAGAAAGTGATCGCGTTAAAGGCAGAACAGGATCAACATTGCAGAGCTGCCAACTCACGCATTGGCCGTGAGACACCCGCATTTGATTGGTTTCACACGCTCACACGTACGCCACACCCCCGGTTTCTTACGCTAAATTGTCAACCCGGTCGGTCAAATCCCTGAAAGATGAGTTTATCTATAGATCTACCTGTTGAGCCACTCGTGATCGACCGCAAATTAGTTCAAATCTCCCGGAATCTAGAGCGAGCGCGCACGCGAGACAGAGACTGTACTCCAACGCGTGCGGACGGCAGAGAGAGAAAGCGAGCGAGAGACCTTGCGTGTGCAGGGAGCATCGAACGCCCCATCGAAAAAAGAATGCCTCTCTCTAACCTCTCTAATTCGCTAGAGTAGTAGCGAATTATCAATCTGGTAGCTAGTAAACGATATTCTAGTTTTTGATGGTTAGCTATCGCTAGTATTCTCGTTCTGATTTGAACTTTGCAATCGATGAAATGCAAATAGCAAATGTTTGACCTAAAAAGTGTAGTCTACTCAACATGTACAAAGAAAGGAGGAAGATTATTAATAAAATCATATTTTAGGATACCTAACATGTCTGTGATATTTGTTTATTTGTCTTGCCTCAAGCTATAATGCAAATCGATTTGTAAAATTTGCAGATTCATTTATGGTAGCTTGATATTATAATATTGACGATATATGGTTATTATCAACCACTCAAACATTGCATTGAAGTATCATATAGATCCAGTAAAACGGTAACCAATAGACTAGGCTACTATAATGACGCTGGCTTGTAAACGTGAGCATCGCGATCATTTGTCGTTAGAAAAAAAAATAAAACCCATGAAATTATATTCATATGACATGCTGAAATATATGCCACTGTACCTGGGATGAAGACATTTCACACGCGACGCAAGCAGAACACCTGCATGTGACCTCCTCCTACATTGTTCAGGGCTATCCTGGTTGTCAACAATTGCACGTGCATGTAGGATGACAGAGTTTACGACAGTAGTAGAGGACAATACTGTTTCCCAACTGTAGGGGGAGCCCGAGAGCAAAAAACGACCTGTTGTTACTTTAAATAAAACTATTAAAAGCATTATTGTTAATTAATATAATTCAAAATAAAACTGTTAATTTTATGCAATTAGATAAATAAGATAGATAGATAGATGATAGATAGATAGATAGATAGATAGATAGATAGATAGATAGATAGATAGATAGATAGATAGATAGATAGATAGATAGATAGATAGATAGATAGATAGATAGATAGATAGATAGATAGATAGATAGATAGATAGATAGATAGATAGATAGATAGATATTTCTGTCGAAATGCTGGGTCCATTAAAATGAGTCCATTACAAATTTCCCTATCAGGGACAATAAAGTATATTTCATTTAATTTCGTTTCATATCTCACACTCACAGACAATTTTCACACCAATTCACGGCCACCTTAAAATCTAGATGACTTCAGGGAAAGATAAGATAAGAATCTGTAAAAGTATAGCAGTTCGCTCACAAGTTTTCCATCTTTTTAATTGTTTTCTCACCTCCCGAGAGGTGCATGACTAAGCAGCATTTCCCCCACAGCAGCTGTTCTGCTGTCAAATTCTGTCATTTTTATTACAGGCACAATACCATGTGTAAGATTTTTGGATTAAAATATAAAAAAAACACTAGAACAATGTTATTGTTGACTTGTGCACTTACATTATCCCAGATGTTTCCAATAATGTTTAAATCCTGCAGAGAAATCCTCAATTTTAACCAGTGTAACGTCCTGTGTCGTTGTGTCGCCTGTCAATGATGCAATGTCCTCCTTACCCTCAATTTCCATGGAAACACTAAAGATGGTTTAATATATGATGTGTTTTATAGACAGGTGAGCAACTGTGTGTTGGATACCTTTATCGAGTTAGTCCTATTGTTTGAATCTTTTTATTTAACTTGATTTACCGTGAGTAACATGTTTTGTACCATGCCTCAGAGACAACACTATTAGTCAAGTGACTAATAGCATAATCAGAAAGAGCTTTATTTGTAGTAACAGTAATACAGCATTTTCTCCACCATACAATATATTTTAAAATTAACTGCATGCCATTTAGCAACACAATTCATCCAGCCTTTAGTAATATGATATTCTAATATTGATCTAGCTTACTGCAATGTGCTAGCCTGGGAAAACCCAGACAAGTTCCGGCAAATTTAGATTTGCTCTGAAAGTTAGTCTGGCAAAGAGCTCATTCAAGCCCATTTCCAATCCGCCGAAATCGAGGCACAAATCAGAAACGTTGGGGCGGGCTTTACACGATGACAACAGCGCTGGGATTTTGAAGCAGATTTTAGCCTACATTACAAAGATGGATGCCGCCGTCGAACATCACTCGTTCGAATCAGCTATCGCGTCTGTTTTAAGCGATTTGAACGTTTCCTTTTTGTTAAAAACAACTCCTTCATCGCTCTGATTGGGTTTAGGTCTATCCGCGACGTCCGTTGGTGACGCCCCTCTGGAAATGATTTGTCTATGACGCTTTGCCAGACCATAACTCAGTTACAACTGAGAATGGTCTGGTTTTAACCAGACTAGCAATGTGCCACAAGTGTTTCACACCAGCCACCGAGCGAACGCAGAGTAACGTTAACATTACTTTTCAACACACTCAAATGTATTTTTAGTATGATTGTTTTGTAGTAAGTAAAACAGTGCTGCAATACCTCACAATTTTAATTTGTCAGATAAAGTGACCTGTTGTAATTTAGCACTTACAGCTATTTCATTAGAACAAAATAAAATAATGTGAATTTAAGAGATCAAATGTAATTGTAACAAAGTTCAAGTTCAGGGAAAAAGGTGGCGGACGTTAAACAACTTTAATCGTAAAATAAACATAAACAACAAAACGAAATGAAAGGAGCGGCATATAAACATAATAAAAACCTCAACGTAATGTCCCAGGCTCTCTGCCCCGCCCTGCTTCATACCACAGTAACGTTAATAAAACTTGAATATATTAGCTCATATTTTTATCGTGACTCGTGTTTCACTTGACTCCAAGTGCGTGCTCCGCATCACAAGTGTAATGCTGTATACCGGGCTAGCTACCGGGCAAGTTTGCTACACCAGAAAAGCTATAAATGCAGCTGGTAATGTGATGCAAACATCAAAAGGTGTCAGTTTGATGCACTATGGAAACGTAATCACAAGGAACCATGCGGGAATACGTCTTTATTAATCAATAATCTGCCCCTGTAATCATAATTGTGTGTGAAAAGGAATACAAGTTGTTGTTTTACTGCCTCTAGTGTTCATTTAATCTGGAAACTGCAGTGATTTGATTTGTGTGTGTTTGTTTTGAGGTCTTACAAAAAATGTTGGCAGAGGCACGTTTTTCTAATGAGCCTGTGTTGGGAGCATTTATTCGAAATCGATCATTTGACATTAATGGGCCGGTGTGAAAACGTGGCCTTTGCCGTCTGCAGCTAACTGGCTTTATTTTTACACACTGCACGAGACAGGCTGTTGTGCTTACACGCATTCCTCTAAACAAATGTGTTTTCGACAGCTTGCTGCAGTGCCCCGTCTTCTCAGCTTTTAACAGGTTGCTCAGATTATTGTTTAGAAATCATATTCCATGATTCATCCCTAAAGCTGTTTCTTTAAGCACATACAGGTGGCACTAATTGGTGATTTACCTTCCCGTGAAATATGGATGTGCGCTGCGCATGTTTGAGGAGGATGTTTCTCCGTAACTGGCCTTATCTGAATGTGTGATATGTCCTCCATCAGATTAGAGTGTGATTCTCTTGTTCATTAACACCAGGGCTATTCTCAGGACCTGCTCGTTATCGAGTGGCACGGCACGTTAAACCAGTGTGTGTGGTTATAAAGGGCAGTGTGTGTACTGTTGTAAGTGTTTGTGTGTTGCGTAGTGGCAATGTGATTCCTGGATGTGAGAAATGGAATAAATGAACAACATATGCATGTTTTCCAGGGTGTATTTATGATATTAGTGGAATAAAAGTGTTTTATAAATAGTTAGGCTATATTCCGTGTAGGGAACCTTTGCTTCCATATTAAAGGGTTATGAACCCCACTGTTTCAGCACCAGTCAGTTCAGAGTTTTGAAAAATGCTACAGAAGTTGCTGTGGGCGCTCTGATTAAAGGTACTCTATGTAACTTTTAGCGGCCTCTAGTGGTGATGTTTCAGATTGCAACCAAATTTTACAAGAGCGCTCGTGCTCGAAGTCATAGACAATACCGTCTATTACGCAAATATCTCGGCGAATACTAGACGGATTCGGCGAGCACCGAGCTCGTTGGGACCATCTAGTCGAGCTGAAAAGAACCATATAAGTTCCATAGTTTTTGGTGGTGTTTTCGCGGAATAATTTCGTAATTTTTTTATTTTTATTAATTGAAATCATGTATTATGAATCATTAAACTTATACAACATTTTTTTTAAATATATGGAAAAAAAATTCACACTAATTCTGTGTTGTGTTTTTTCTGGTAATAAAATGAAGACATAAAACACAAATTTTAGCATGTATCATCAATTTTAATCATATGAAATTAAATAAACTTTTTGTCAAATAACTTGCTGCACAATGAGCTTTAGCCTACTGTTAAAAGTAGGCCGCCCCCCCCCAAAACAATGGTAGGGGAAACACTGGCGTTGAGGATTTTTTGCCGTGTTTTTATAGTTGTTTGATTGGTTAAAGGGCAACAAAGACTGGTTACTCACATTGTGGATGAATCACTTTTGTGTTAAAGACTCGGGATCTATTGAAGAGAACTTATGCTACGCAGAAACTCTTACAAAACAAAAACAAGCACTCGTTTTTGACCCATTACTGCATCTCTCACGACACTTACTGTATGCAATCTCACTGTTTCAAGTGTCTGTCATAGGAAATGAACATGTGCTGTCGTAAATCATTTACATAGGATAAGGCCATGCAGTCTCATAAATAATTATTAGACACTGATGAGTATCGATGTAATACATCAAATCATCACATCCTGTGACATTGACACGAAGACGAATTTAAATCCGGTGGATGAATATAGTGCAAAAAAAAGATTAAGACTAACTTAGCACACATAACTAAACAAAAAATGTAGTTAAGGTTTTATGGCACTTTAAATAGTGATCTCTTCTGTCTTCTTTCTGCTTAAATGTTTTATTGTATTTTTTTATTTTTGCTGAGAGCTATTTCTAAATCTATTGTGTAGAAAATTGAACGTAAAACTAAAGTAATACGTATTAGTATTGTAAAAAGCTGAAACCTAAAAGCTAATTGTAGCTCACATTGAAAAAAAAAAATAGTATTTTAATAATAATTTTTTTTTTTTATTTGTATATTCATAAATTCGGCTAATAGAAATTTGGAGATGTAATAGCACATTATTAGTAGTATTTTTTGTAAACAAACCATGTAAATAGCACTAAGTTTTGTATGATTTTGTATGGTTAATTATTAGCAGCATGCCAAGTTATAGATATTTCCAATTTTAATATAGTAATTATATGCATCCCTCTGTTAAATTATATACAGTTCTTTTGCATTAAAAGACATTTCATGTCTAAGTTATTTTCAGCCTGTCCTACAGGAGGCAGCAAACAAGCAATAACTACTAACATATGATGACTATCTCTCCTCTCACACACTCACACTCTTTCCAACACAACTATACTTCATTTGCAAAGTTCTCTGAGGGAAATGAAGACGTCTAATTCTACTGACAAGCCCAGAAAGTTCTCCGGCGTCAGTGGCATCTTGAGTGGGAGGAGATCACACATTTATGGAAGTGTGAAATAGAATGATGGGGTCATTGGAGCTGTCAATCACTCGCACGTTGATGGACTGACTGGCTGAGAGAGCTGTCACTCAGCATGCCGTCCGGTAATGACATCGTCACTCAGGTGGAGAGAGTAACCTAAAAGGGGCGGGCAGAGGAGAAGATGGACAGGCCAGTTAATGGAGGTGTCAGGAAAACTGGCCTTTTTGATAGAGCAGCTAGGCCTAGAGACAAAGAGAGAGACAGTGTAAGGTAATTATGTTCAGAGACACAGATTCACCTACAGTACGCTTTGATTACTTGCATTGTCTTTTTGCTATCCTTCTTAAATGTTTTTATATTATTTCTGTATGTCGTCTAACTCTATGCATTCCAGTCCCTTCCCTTTTCTGTCTAAATAGAGATGCAAAACCAATCACCATCTCTGCAGTAATGGTGCAACAGGTCTGATTTGACTACCTGTTACTGATGGATGGATGGACGGACGGACGGACGGACGACAGACAGACAGACAGACAGACAGACAGACAGACAGATAGATACATCTGTGTTTAGTCGTACCTGTTACTCACAGTGTGATGGATGCTGCTGGACATTGACTCGGCAGGCGGGTTGGCAGCTGGTGGGCTATTGGGTAAAGAGTTGGCATATGGTAGAATAAAGATTAGGTAAAGGCCAAAAGTGATTCTGATCTCTGAGCACTACTTAGTTGGAGAGACAGTTACCTGAGGCTATAGTCAGACTAAACGGAGGTGTGTATATGCAGAGGCCATGTTGGCTTGGATTGCACTGGATGTTTGGCCTGGATTAACACTGGCAGCGGGAATCTCGTGTTGGCCTCATCAGTGCACCGTAATGTTGTCTTAGTGACGGTCAATAACTGTTTTAATATGAGCCAAACTCAGCAGGCAATCGTTTCTCTTAGACCTTGCTTACTTTTTTGTACATGAACCACACACGGTGGAATGGGAAACGGTTTCTTCATTAGAAGCTCATTAGGGATGAATTAAGGATTAGTCTGGCCGGGCTGCTCAAAGTCCTTACAATTCATCTTCCAAAAACACTCATCAGAACCCCCAGCCTTCGCAAAACTCAACACCGCAAATTTAGGCTAACAGCACCAGTTTATTGACTTTATGAATTTAGGAACTAAATTATATATTTTAAGGACTAAAGTAAAAGTTGCTTTCTGAATTGCTGTGGTATGTATGTATATTATTATTAAATAAGCACATAGCCTCACACCAATATAAAGTGTGACCATATTTTCTAATATTTTTATTTATTTCAAAGCAGATTTATTTTTTTAGAGAGCATATTGTAAATTTATAGTTATTAATAAATGTAAATAAATTAATAAGTGTAACATCTTTTAAGCCAAAAGTCAAACCAGTGACCCAAATCCTCCAGCTTCAGCTGTCAATTGTGCTGGCAGTGGCGGTTGTGTTTATAATAAGGCTAGAAAAAAATGTCTTGGTCCATAGATGAAACGGTGTTGAAAGCTGGTTGTCCGTGCATGATGTGAAGTAGACTCTTGACCTATGGCAGCGAGAAAGTGAAAAATAGCCATGACCTTCAACTGTGAGTGTAGTTTCCGAAAGGACTGACTTAATGTGCTGTTAAAGACAGGGCATTGCTAAAATCTTTGCATTTACAATTATCCGTATGTGTCTGTTCGGCTTCAGCAGGAGAGAAGGTGCTAAACTATTACTACAATCCCCTTACACACATATACTGCCTCACAAACATATAACTTTATAAAATTGACTTTATAATATGGGAAAGTGATGAAAGAAAAGGATAGAAATGACCATTGTGTCTTCTCTTGTCCAAATAATAGTAGAATAATTAATATAATTAATAATATGTCTATTAGAAGTAATCTCATCATTACAACTCTCTTATCTGCTCTTAAGTGAAAATAGGAGAACGAGAAGAGGGCTTGGTTAATAGCATCTTACATTTGTCTTCACTGTGCCGCCATAGTTCCCATGATACACCTCTCACACTTCCTCTCTCTGGGGCTGCAGTAATTATGACAATCATATGGTTGTTTCTGCTCTTTGTCAAATAGCATATTGAGACATTCCTCAGATTGAATAACTCGCTGAGATATGAACACACACACACACACACACACACACACACTCTCTTTTGTTTAGTCATCTAAACAACTGCACAGTCAATAAAATCATCACACACACGGTTTAGTTTAGTTTTTTTTCTTCATTTAAGTGTAATTTTATTGCAAATAAAATGCATTTATTTAGAATTATTAACATATAAATATAATTTGAGTCCTACCTGTTATTGGTGCAAACACAAATGTAGTCTATTGTATTATTTTGTATTAAAAATAATTTTTTAAAGATGCAACTTTATTTCTAAATGCCCAAAGTATAGAGTTGTATGTTCTAAGTAACTATATTAAATGTGTAAAGTATTATATTTATTATTAGCTTTTTATTATTACAATTTCTATTATTATTTTTACTTTATTTTTATTCCGGCATGTTGTAAATAATTATAATACATATAATTAAATATATAATATTTTATTATAATATTTGTATAATATAAATATATAATCAAATTGAAACTGTCTTCTTACTTTGAGTTCATCATTTATGTTTACTGTATGGATTTTTTTGCTCATCAAAAGTCAGTGAACATTCATGGTAAATATCACTTGTGAACAGAATATTTGATTCCAGTTATGTTTACAATTTCATTACCATCACAGAATGTCATCAAACACATTTCTGACTCTCGTTTGCATGAAGTTGAGCATTTCTCAAGCACACAATCCTCACTGTAAGCATGTCGCTCAGGTCCCAAAGACAATGAATTTGAAACGCCCACAAAGCTCTGCTCACAATGCGCCAGACATTAGACATCTTTAAACGGATAAGAGTGGCCAGGTCGGCCCTCGGGGGCCCCCAGAGTGCTAAAAAATGAAGGCAACCAGTGTCCTTCACCGTTTAATAATTCATAGTCTGTTTGCTTGGGAATGACAGACTTCATGCACACTCAAAAATACACACACCTGGTCAGTCACGCACAGAATGTAGGCCAGATTGGGCTGGTCCGGGTTCGAGTTGTGTGTGATGATATCCATGCACATTTTTTTAGCTACAAAACACAGCCAATAAAGTTTAGTTTATCTTAACAACACTTTAGCAATTCCCCGGCTGAGTTGAAATGACAATGCGGTGTAACCGTAAGGTGTAAGGTGACAATATCTTCAGCTGTGTTCTCTGACTATTTCAGGTGTGTTTGTGTCAGAAGCCCATAGCAAATGTATTTTTCATTACTTTAATATGTTCCTTTAATAGGCTTTATAGAGACATATTCCATGCTCCATGTGTGATGGAACCATCTCTGGCACGCTCTTGAAAATGCCACTGCCATACCGTCTGCTGTAGTTTGGGATTAGATTTGCTTTCCATAATCATAATGCCGTAATTTGCTTAGTGCAGCCAGTCCACTGGAGAGATTTTATTCCAGCTACTGTGGGGAAATGAAAGCAGTTCGCCCACACACACTGACACACACAGACTGACAGACAGAGTCATGTGTTATCAGCCTGTCTTTTTTAGAGAGAAAGCAAGTGTGTGTGCATGTGTGGTCCTGGTATTAGTATAGTATAGTACAAGTATAGTATTACCAGTAAATTTTGACTTTGTGGGGACATTTTTTGGTCCCCATGAGGAAACCAGCTTATAAATTATACAAAATTATCTTTTTTGAAAATCTAAGATAGCAGTAAGTTTTCTGTGATGTGTAGGTTTAGGGGTAGGGTTAGTGTAAGGGGGCAGAATATACAGTTTGTACAGTATAATAACCATTATGTCCATGGAATGTCCCCATAAAACATGGAAACCTAACATGTGTGAGTGTGTGTTTGTGTGTGTACCTACTTAACTATATTTTGGGGACACATTTTACCCAGAACCAAAACCTGACAAAATCTCCAAAAAACTCACTTTTGAGACGTCCTCATTTGTAAATTTGGTATAAAAATAAAGTAATTAACACGTGTGTGTGTGTGTCTGGAAAAGTTCAATCAACCCATCTGGACTATAATTTATTTTCAAGACGTTACCTACTTTAATCGCAGGCTTTTTCATGACAATCTATTACAAGGTTGAGATGTTTTGACTGAATCCTTACAGACGTTCTCCAAATTCCTGGATGAAGTAGACAATTTACAGACACAGAAAGAGTGTGTGAGTCCGTGTATGTTTATGCTGCACATTTTCAAGTACAGTGCAGGTGTTTATGGAATTGCAATTTTTAGATCCTGGTGCCATACATCAACTCAAGTACAGAAAAGACATTGTTTAGTTAGATATTCTGTCTAACACGTGTTCTTGCTGTGTTTTTTAATTCTTTGTCTTTTTCCATGCCAGACGGCAGCTGCATGTGTCGTGTCTCGCTGTTGTATTAGAGCCTAGTTTTTTAGACACTCAAAAGTATTTTACTTTGAAAAATGTGTCTACGTTTCATTTTGTTGTGCTATTTAATGCAAGAATGCGTCCTTTGTGAACAGCCCCTTACTCGTCTGCATTTCCTCAGGCATTGGGGCGAATCTTCACTCTGTAGACATGCACTTCATACTATGAAATGTAATATTGTACTCTAGAGATTGTGCAGTTGAATGGACGCAAACCCACACGTTTTTGTTTGTTTGGTAATCTGTTTAAATAATGAAATTGAAGCATACAGTTTAAGGAGCCCGTAAGGTCTTGCAAAAAGTACTTTTTTACAAATAAAAAGTTTGATTAACACATAAAATAATGAAATTCTTATTCATAGTGGAACTGTAAAGCAAGACACACTCTGCGACCCACCTGTTGAATCACTGCTTTAGGGGGTCTGTTAAAACTCAATGGGCACAGGGGAGGCAAGAGAGATACTGCTTCCCGCTGGAACTTCAACTGTTGGTGTCGCTGTGTGACTTTGTACATTGTAGGAAAGGGATTAGCAAGGCATTAGAAATGGAGTTCATTGAGAAGGACTTTTCATGTCTGAATTACTCTATAGTGTGATGCTTGCAGTGTGTGTAGCGATATGTGAAAAATCTAACGCTATCTCATGACCAATTCATACGAGTGAGTAAAAGGTGGCTAATTCTTAGGAATTCATACGACCTCACTCGTAAAAATTTCTTATGATTTGTCTAAACCCCAGTGATGGGTATGTTTAGGGGCTGGGTCAGGGGTAGGTAATTCGTACCAATTTATACAAATTGGGCAACTTGTAAAATATGTACAATAGCCACACATTTTGCTCAGATTGGTACCATAGTTTTCAATCGGAAAATTCAGAAGTCTCAGTATGAACTCCAATACCAATTTATATGATCTGTTATCCACATTCATTTTATAGCTCTATACTCTCCATGGATGTTCTCAGAATTTTGGGCAGAAACAGCTGAGACAAAGTTGATCCTTAAAAAAATGGAGAGCTCCATTAAGTCGTCTGGCCAATGAAAGAGCAACCCTTGAGCAATAAAACTGCTCTAGGTGTGCGTGCGTGAATGTTGGCCTTGTACTGAGTGTGTCTCTGGGAAGAGGTTAGAGACTCTGATGGCGCCACACACACACACACACACACACACACACACACACACACACACACACACACACACACACACACACACACACACACACACACACACAAACACACACACACACACACACACAGGCTAAATAAAGACAAACTGCGGTTCAGCCACCAGTGATTCTTTCCAGATGACATGCGGTTAAAGATGTCTGGGTAACTGGGTCAGAGATGGAGTCTGTAAAAAGATATACAATCTTGAATGTAATTGTTCAGTTTTTTGCATTCGGTATGTTTTAATCATATTATTAACTAGGATTTTCGGGTCTTTAAGTGCTTTAAGTGTACAGTATTAGTGTTTGCATGTCCAGCTGACTTCATCCACCTGTCATTCCCTGTTTCTGCATCTATATGGACACTTCGCCCTCAGGCTACACATATGAAATATACATATGCATGTGAATAGAAGACATGGGAGGATCCTGAAGAATTCTCTTGTCCTGCTCTGGATCTCTCTGTGGTAGAGTGCTGTGGAAATCATGAGGCTGGTTTTTCAGATGTAATCTTATATAGGCCATGCTGTGATTAAAATGATATGCCAATGAGACGCTGGGAGTACATATTTTTGTCTAAAATACCCCTGCTCTGAATTTTTTGGAGCAGGCCCAAGTTTGTTTGGTTGGTGTGAAAGTAGTTTTCCTGAACTTGAGGAGGGATGAGTTACAGGTCATGACTTTGGTACAAACAGATGAAAGTGTTGTGTACATTTTTTGTTGGTGAATCTAAAGTTTAAATCCAGTTTATGTTGGTTTAGCGTGAATGTAAATGTATTTTTTGATGCCCGATACCATGGCTCTGCCACTAATGGTTGTTATAATGCAGATGCTCTGCCGTTCAAAAGTTTGGAGTTATGCTCACCAAAGCTGCTTTTTTTTATATAAAAAAGAGGTAAAAACACTAATAATGTGAAATGTTATTCCAATTAAAAATGACTGTTTTCTAGTTTTCCATGTCACATGATCCCTTAAAAATCATTCTAATATGATTTGGTGATCAAGAAACATCTTATTATTATCACAGATGAAATGGGTTTTGCTGCTTAATATTTTTGTGGAAATCGTAATACATTTTTTAAATATAATTTGTAGATAATATATTATTGACAGATTCTTTGATAAATAGAAAATTCAATATAACAGCATTTATTTGAAATCGTGTAATATAATCGTATAATATATATATATTTTTTAAACTTACTGACCCCAAACTTTATATTGTAAATAAAGTTTAACAGCAAATGAGGACACAAATTAAACTAAATAAACTGTAAATTTACACAATATTTGTTTTATTGATTTCTATTTGTATAAAAAAATTGTTTTTACATTTTGAATAATATTTTAAATGTTTTTTATTACACTGTAAAAATATATTGTTGGTTTAACTTAACCTGGTTGCTTAAAAAAAATTAAGTTCATTGAATTAAAAAAATTTAGTTAATACAATGAAGGAGATTGGTTTAATCAACAGAAATTCAAAATATTATGTTATCTGAACCCCATAAACTATCAAAGTTAATTAGACAAAAGAAAACAATATTGTGATAACAAATTGTGAAAATATATTTTTACAGTGTACTTTTTACACCTTTAGATTTTTAGAAGTGTTTATTATCAATTGACAAGGCTTGATGGTATATTTCTGAAAAGACAAAATGTAGAGTTCTGCTAAGTGGAAATATCAGATCAAAATTGCCTATTTCAGCCAATGAACAGACATAACACAAGACAAATACTTCAATATCACAGTAAACCTGAAGCAGCACCTGCCCGGCTAGTGGTACTCATGGTTCAGATCCAAAAGTACAATGTGAAAAGAATTGGACCAAGAAAGATATTTAGATTGTTTTCTCAAGAAAAGCTAAATAAAGTAGATTTTTGCCTGCTTTATTGCATTCAAATTTGTGTGTCTGTATATATTTGTTTGCCTTTGTAAACACATCACACCTCCGGTTCCTTTTAATGAGTCCGAAGCTAATCACTCATTATGAGAGAGAGAGAGGGAGTACCAAAGGTGCCCGTACTTTTAATAGAAGCCACATAGCTTGTGTTTAATTATGGATGTTAACCCCTGGGCAGCGTGTACGCGCATATGTGTGCGTGAGACACTCACTAATGAGTTAAGAAGTGTAATTCTCTGCTTTGCACTTGTGCAGGGCCTTTTGTGACACCAGCCACCAGACTCCTTTTGGCTTCTCGACAACCTGTCGCCAAAACAACTAGAACTGCCCCTCGGGAAACCCCGTCTGACCCCTCTTGTGCTTCTGAACACTCACGATAACAAGCACGGGAGAGACCATAATTGCAGCGTATCTTCTGAGAGCGTACAACCTCCTGTCTCGAACCCCTCCGACAGGCGCTGTTAAAACAATCTCTAGAATTTACAGCTTTTCACTGTCTACATCTAACGTCAGCGCCCATTAGGGTAGTTTTTCTCAGAAGACTTGCAGTGGTAATCTGATACTTTTTTTCAAAGGCCTCTCTTAAAACTTCGTCTTTGCGCCCACTGACTCTTTCGTATCTGTCAATTAAGATATGCTTCTCATAAGCCCCTGTACAATTTACACAATTTGCTCCCAGAGCACTTGTTACTGGTCGGCTCATGTAAGGTTACAGGAGGGCATAATGCCCTCTTTGCTGCCATTTACTGCATGGGTAATAGAGAGTCTGTGATCTTAGCGTTGTATCTCTGCTGTGCTCTGCCCCTCGGAGGCCCATCTGGGTGTTTGTTAGCTCCATTGACGGATCATTAAAGCTTTTAGTCGACCAGATCATTTGTTCTCTAATGAGAGGGAGAAACGCGAGCCCTGATACTCATCGATGATCAATGTCTTCTGCCTGTTTTAACTGTATCACTCGTTCTCGGTCTCTCTCTCTCTTTCTCGCTGTCTGCATCTTTATCTCGCTATCAGAGATAAAAGTGCAGTTTGAAACGCTTCGGAACAATTAGCCTCGCCCGTCTAATCAGATCTCTTGTGCACGGATGCTTCCACCTCGTTTTCATAAAACTTTGTGAATATCCCAAACATGCATCACATTAATGCCCACTCCACTTTTACTTGCCCCGTGTCTTCCTCTAACGCTCTTGTATTTAATACCGAATCATAGTACGTGTGAAATAGTAGGCCTATCTCAAAGCTCCACAGATGGCGGAATATTTCTAGTGGATTTGCAAAGTATCTGCGTATTTTTGGCTAATCTGTGTGCGCTTTTTGGACTAATGGCCCATTTGGCATTGCGCTATACGGAAGACATGAAGTTTCTGATGGTTCTCACAGCTTATTCATTAAATGTTTGAACTTAAAAGTTAAAGCTGCACTTTTTCCCTTTGTAAAAAGTTTGATGTATTCAGAAACGTGTAGTTTGCTAGATTATGAAAATATAAAAATAAAAAAAACAACTACATTGTCCAAAGTATTTCAGTTGCTATTTATTTAACAGATACCATAATCAACAAAACTAAAACATAGAAAGTAAACTTTAAAGGGCTAGTTCACCCAAAAATTAAAATGCTGTCATTAATTACTCACCCTCATGTCGTTCCAAACCCGTAAGACCTTTGTTCACAAATGAGGATATGTTTGATGAAATCTGAGAGCTTTCTTTCCCTCCATTGACTAGCCTGGGTTTCCCCATACTGCCTTTGCGCAGCGCTATTTTATTTACGCTGCGAGGTAGTCTGGATACCATGGACCAAATTTTCGCCTCATCTAGGGAACCAATCACAGAATGGGGAGGGAGCAGCAAGACGATGACGACGTCTATGCAAAACACCGAAGCAGTTTGTTTATACCTATGGATCAAACATGGCAGCAGACGCGAAGTTACCTTTCGATGCAGCCTTAGATATTGTTTTAAGTAGTTTCCTGCGTAGTAATCAAGAAACTTTACTGCCGTACCATGAGTGCAGCAGGCGTAATGATATGACGCAGCGCCTGAAAGTAGGTCACGTTGGAAGTTACCGAGCTGGGGACTATTTTCAGGCACTGCGTCATATCATTACGCCTGCTGCTCTCATGGTACGGCAGTAAAGTTTCTTGATTACTATGCAGGAATGAGAGTATAGTTCCTAGCCATATCAGCCTAGAAAATCGCAACTTTACATTTTCCGTCGGTCTTAGTGCACGATGAAACTACAGAAGAGTCAAGTTTTAAATAGGAAAAATATCGAAACTCTTTGGTCATTTTTTTTTGAGAAATGCTAATGGTCTTGTCCACTTCAATGATGTATGCTAAGCTATGCTAAAAGTGGTACCGCCAGAACCGGAGATCGGCTGAATGGATTCAAAAACGGTAAAACTCAACAGTTTAACTCTGGGGGAGTTGTAAAATGAGCCTATTTCCAAAAAAAGTGGAGTATCCCTTTAAGTAGTTTAGAACGCAAATAAATCTCTGACCCATTGTCTTCTTCCTCGTCTAGTTTCTTTCGCTCTACATACGTCATCTGGTATAATTGAAACGATTGGCTATGAGCTACGTACAGGCGCATTTGATAGACATTTGTAGCACCCAATAAACGTCACTGGGCATTCGTAAACCACACCGCAAATACGAGAAAATGAAAAGCTCTCAGATTTCATCAAAAATATCTTCATGTGTGTTCCGAAGATGAACGAAGGTCTTACATGTTTGGAACGACATGAGGGAGAGTAATTAATGACAGAATTAAACATTTTGGGTGAACTAACCCTTTAAATTCACCATGAAATACAAATTTGCAGTATTTATTTTAAATGATGTATTCATGCATAAAACAATGTATACTATTCTGCTCTTTTTTACTATATATTTTATATAATATATCATGTAACATTATTGATATATATATATATATATATATATATATAATTAACATTTATTGTATGTATCCATTTTTGCAGTGTACCCCAAATTCAACAGGATACATATCTAATCACCAGTGCATGAAGAACATAGTAGAAATATGGAAAATGCCAGTGTATTCCATTTCTTATTTGCTTTTGTTCTCAGTCGAGGAGCTAAAACTTCCTTCTTTAGATTAGTGAAACCAGAGAGATACAGCAAACCGTCTGCCTAATAGATCATTCTGACAGTTTAATTTTAATGCTTGATTATCATTCAATCTTATAATTGTATTATCCAACCGTTCAATTAATTTGGTCTATATTTACACCGATGATTAGGATCAAAATCGAAATTGTAGTCGCTGACTCTGCGTGTCGAAAGTAACCGGGCTATCTTTTGAGGTAGCTCTCCTGATATTCCTCCTCCTATGGGAATGGGATATCAACTCCATCTGCTCCCGGCATCTTTCCATTAGATGAACGAGCACTCTTAGATGAGATTGAGCGCATGGACCCACTTTAAATGACTGGACACAACTGTGCAGTGTGATACAAAATGAGCTTACACATACAGTACAGACATGGCTCGAATTTAAATGGGTGCTTCTGTTCAAGACTGATGAGATCTAGTCTCAGCCTCAGACGTCACGGCCACGGAGCGGTTTACATGTCGGTCAGACTTCCTCTTGTGCTGTCCTTGGCCAGTGAAAGCTGCGATGGAGTCCAGACCTTCTGCAGTCAGTCTGAAGGTCTGGCTACTCGAGACTAGATGAAATCAGGCTTGTAAGTTAGACATGGGGTCCCTTTTCTCCCACCATGTTAATCAAAATGTATATATATATATATATATATATATTCCTCATTAAAGAAAACCTCCTCCCTCTTGCAGCAACATCTCTTCTCTTCTCTGATGGCGTGGGTGCGAGGGTGACAACCTGTCACTTACATGAGATCACTGCAATAGCAAGCCACAATGATCCAATCAATTCCTGATGGAAAAAAAAAAACAAGTCCCGTCCTATATTTTTTGTCGTATTCTAGAACAGGGGTCCCCAACCCCCGGGCCGCGGACCGGTACCGGTCCGTGGATCATTTGGTTCCGGGCCGCACAGAAAGAATAAATAACTTGCATTATTTCCGTTTTATTTATTCACACATTTACCTGTTCACATATCGCGTATTTTGCGCGCTCAAGTTCGTTATTTCAAATGTAGGCGCGCGGTATACGCGCTCATAATGGAAGCGACGCGCTCGTTTTTTCCAAGCGAGTCCGCGCCGCATCGAGATAAAAACATATCTCAACTTTTCAGAATGCTGCAAGCGCACCGTAGGTCACGTGACAAGAACCAACCAATCATCTTCAACACTGAAAACTGCTGCACGAGTAGTTACTAGTAAAAAATATTTTTACTAAAAATTGTAATGCTCACAACTGATTCCTTGTTAAATCCATCATTGTTTATACAGAATTGTTCTAAATTCTATATATAAATGTGTATGTGTTTGCTATTTCTGGCGTTTTATGACCACTTCAGTTATAGTCTAACCTCAGACAAATGCAGAGCCGTTGCGCAGGAGAGATAGTTTCACGGCAGAAGCTCTGTTTACTGATGCTTGGGACAACTTTTCTTAAAATATAATCAAACTGCTCCTTGTCCACTCTGAAATAGGCTTTGAACCTCCCATTGTCCAGACGGAGCTCCTGAATCAGCTGGTGAAATTCCCCATGGTTTTTGCGTTTTTGTAGTATTAGTAGGGAGGTTAAGCCCAAAAAATAGGCCTTTGACTTCAAGTCATGATGCAAAGGTCTCCTTTGGTATGGAAGTACCTTAGGGTCATACAAATAAATTTATCCTAAGACACAAGTGAGATCACACTTTGTATCAGAAATAAACATGTTTTTTCAAAAATGGCCGCCAATGCGCCGAAAATACTCTAGAGCCCATATCTTTGCTTCTGTTATCGCTATAATGACAAATTTGGTGTCAAAGTGTACATTCTTGGGGTCAAGGAATCCAATAAAATTGGTTTCAAGTTTAAAAAAATAATAATTTTCCCTATACCATGACAATTGGGGGTAAATATGCACATTTCACATAAAAATTGTCATCAGAGTGACTTTACTTATCTTTTCGTTCAAAAACTTTAATTTTGTATTTAAGCAGTGCAGCTACTTCTGTACATTACATTTGTCCTAAGTAGCATGAGATTTCGACCAGTCAGGAGTAGCCTATAGCATATCAGTTCCTGCAACAACACATCCCATCTGCACCAGGAGCTGTGACAGCTGTTGAAGGTCAGAGGTGACAGGTTAACACTTTGAGGTTCGTATGACTTTCTCATTAAATAATTTTTTTTTTTTAATGTTAGATAACTAATAAATAGCTAGCTAGTTGACTATGGAAAAAAAAACCTTAGAGGGAAAACCTCTTTTCTCGAGAATACTGAAGCCAAAAATTATCCTTATAATTTGTATTAATTTAAAACACACTTGCTGCAGCTAGCAGACCTAGGCGAGGCAGCTCGCGCGCCTATTGGATGCTATGCGGCAACTGCTGCAACCTATCGAGGCACTGCTCGTGACGTAAGCACCAATGAGTGGGCGAATGGGCGTGGCTTATGCCTATATAAGCCAGAGCTCGATAAGATGCTCCTTGGTTTTCATCGACTGAAGCGAAACCAGATGGTAGCACAAGCACGGCAGGGTTACGCAACACTCATTCCCTCTTCTAGAGAGAACCGAGGTTACGTTAGTAACCGTGACGTTCTCTTACGAGAGTACTCTCGTGTTGCGTAAGCTAGCTTACGCTACGGGAATCCAATTTAAAACGCCGTGCGTGCTAAATCTACCACAACACTGACCCAAGGGCGAGCGCCCTGAGTTCATATGATATGGGGATATAAAAAGCCGACATTGGGAATGGGCTTAATAAGAATGATATAAGGTAAACGTGGTTACCTTAAATGCATAGAGGGTGCTTAACACGGTATAACAGTCAGGGGAGGCAATAGCCTGCCTGAACTGAAAACTTTGCAGTCCGCGGAACCGAGTCCGGCAGAACTGAGCGGATAAACTAAACTGACAACAGTCTAGCTTGGAGCGCGGGAACTTCCAGGTTATAGAACCCTATAAATGTAGACAGAGAGGCCCAGCCTGCCGCCATACAGATATCGTGAAGGGAAATCCCACTGGACCAGGCCCATGAAGAGGCATGCCTCTAGTGGAATGAGCTCTGACGCCCAGAGGGCAACGAAGGCTCTTAGATGTATAAGCCAGTGAGATAGCGTCCACTTTCCACCTGGAAAGGCTATGTTTCGAGGCAGCTAGACCTTTAGATCGGCCACCAAACGAAACAAATAGCTGTCCTGACCGTCTGAAAGCAGCCGAACGTTCCAAGGGCCCTAACCAGGCAAAGGAGATTCACGTCAGACTCGCTGTCAGATCCGAAGAGAGAATGTCAGATTGAAGAGGCGGTGGTACCAGTACCAGTCGGTCGCCTTCCAAGGTTTCAGAGCTGCGACGCATTTCTGATTGACCCTGAGGCGAAACAGATCGGAGGCCCAAGCTTGAGACGGCACTCGTGCTTTCAGCCACCACTGCAGTGGGCGCATGCGAAGCAGACCCAGCTGGAGTACTGATGATGATGAGGCCATGAGGCCCAGCATCTTCTGAAATCTCTTGAGCGGGACTATAGTGCCGCAATGTTCAGTATGCGCTCTGGCGATAGTCGCGCTGTCATTGACAGCGAGTTCAGCTCTGTGCCCAGAAAGGATATTTCCTGGCTCTTCGCCCAATTGACTGTGAGACCAAGATTCTCGAGGTGTTCGAGTAATATGGTCCTGTGTTCTATGAGCTCTGAATGAGATCGAGCTAGAATCAGCCAATCGTTCAAATAGTTCAAAGCTGGCATTCCCTGAAGTTTCAGGGGCGCGAGAGCCGCGTCCATGTACATCATAATATACAGGATGCCAGGGACAGGCCGAACGGTAGGACTGTGTATTGATATGCCTGGCCCTCGAAGGTGAATCTCAAAAATCGCCTGTGACGAGAGAATGTCAGACTCGCTGTCAGATCCACAGAGACTTGTGCTCTGAAAGGAGTGGCAAGTACTTTGGGGACATAATCATGTCTTGGTTTGAGGATGACCTTGGACTCATTAGGCCCAAACTCAAGGCACGACGCACTAACAGAAAGTGCGTGTAAGTCACCCACCAGCTTGACTGAGGCGATAGCCACCAGAAAGGCGGTTTTCAATGAGAGATACTTAAGGTCCACAGACTGTAGAGGTTCGAAAGGGGCACCCTTCATGGCCTCCAGGACCAAGGAAAGGTCCGAGGGGGGGCGAGGAGGGTTCATCCTTCTAGCTCCCCTGAGGAAGCGGACTACAAGGTCGTTCCTACCCAGTGACTGGCCATGCGAATGTTTGACAAACGCAGCAATAGCCGCCACATATACCTTGAGCATGGATGGGGATCTACCCTTATCCAAGAGCTCCTGTAGGAAGGAGAGAACCTCCGACACCCCACAATCTTGTGGATCCAGGTTGCGAGCTGAGCACCAACCTGAGAACACTGACCACTTGGAACCATAAAGCCATCTAGTAGAGGGTGCTCTAGCTTGCGTAATCGTGTTTAACACTCCGTCGGGGAGACTGATGGGTACCCGTTGATGGCCCACACATGCAGAGCCCAAAGCTCGGGTCGTGGGTGCCAAATCGTACCCCCGGCCTGTGAGAGGAGATCTCTCCTCAATGGGACAGGCCACGGAGGCAAGCTCTGAAGCTGCATCAGCTCCAGAAACCAAACTTGGTTCGGCCAGAACGGAGCTACTAGAAGTACACAGGAACCGTTCTCCCTTATAGGCTTGATTACCTGTGGTAACAGCATGATCAGAGGGAAAGCATAGAGAGGGCGGCTGGGCCAGTGATGGGCAGCCCAGCCGCCAGTGATGGGCTGGGCCAGTGATGGGCTGGGCCAGTGATGGGTGCTGAACCCATACAAGGATGCGTTCTGCCAGTGCATGAAGGTTCCGTGATCTCAGACTGCCCTGGCGATTTATGTAGGAAACCACCGACATGTTGTCCGTGCGGACAAGGACATGGTGGCCCTTTAGAAGGGGAAGGAAGAACCGCAAGGCGTTCTCGACCGCCTTCATCTCTAGACAGTTTATGTGCAAGCTCTTTTCTTGGCTTGACCACAGGCCAAAAGTCGGTCTGCCCTCATAGAGGGCGCCCCAGCCCGAATTGGAGGCGTCTGTCGAAACCACTATCAGTTTAGAGATTACTCCCAGGTTTACACCTGTCTGATACCAGTCGACCGCCTTCCAGGGCTCCAGAGCTGTGACACAGTTCTGAGTTACCTTGAGACGTAAACGACCGGATGCCCATGCTCGACGCAGGACCCACGTCTTCAGCCAGTGCTGTAAAGGGCGCATGCGAAGCAGACCTAAACGAAGAAATTATTAAGTTGTGAATGGACTGTGTGTTTGGCATGCGTTTTTTAATAAAAAATTGCATACTTCACCTCCAATTGTCATGTTAAGGACAACATTATTGTTTTTTAGTCTTGGAACCTATTTTATTGGACTCCTTGACCACAAAAATGTACCCGTTGATACCAAATTTGTCATTATAGCTATGACAGAAGCAAAGATATGGGCCTCTCAAGTATGGTCGGCGGCCATTTTTAAAAAATGTGTGTATATAAGATACAAAATGTGATCTCACTTGTGTCTTAGGATAAATTTATTTCTATGGCCCTAAGGTACTTCCATACCAAAGGGGACCTTTGGATCATGACTTGAAGTCAAAAGTCACTTAACCTCCCTACTATATCGGGTGCACCCAAACCCTGCTGCGTTTTTATACTCTTCTTAGTAAATAAATCTTGTAACAGAGTTACAGCAAGGGTTTTTCGGTGATGGAAATCCATTGCTGAAATTCCCTTGCTGTAACGGAGAGCGCAGCTGATGGTTGCTTAGCAATGACAGACGCCTCCGGAGCGCAACCTCACGCCTAGCATTTTCTACGCGTTTTTAGGCGCTATATGTGAATGGCGCCTTATAGGGGGCAGAGAGGATGTTACTCATGTTATGTTGTTGGCGCGATGTTACGAGGACACTGCTAATAAAGTTGCGAGTAGGCCTACACATTGGATTTACGTTTATTATTATATTTTAAAAAATACCCCAGTTTTTATGCCGGTCGTTTCATTTTTTTTTTTTTTTTTTCATCTGCCACACCTTAAAGGGATACTCCACCAGTTTTTCTTATTAAACTATGTTATTCCCTTAACTAAGACGAGTTGATACATACCTCTCTCGTCTCAGTGCGTGCACTATATCCCTCTGTATTGCCGCAAAACTATGTTAGCACTTAGCTTAGCCCATGCATTAAATATGGGCCAAGCAGAGAAGCGACCAAACACTTCCACGTTTTCCCTATGTAAACACAGTTACTCGAGTAGTGTAACTTGACCTGGGCTGGTGACACAAAATAAACCGTTGCGCTTTTCTAAGCGTTTAAAATTGATGACTATATTGTATGGCGGAGTACCATAACAAGTGCTTTTGAGCACTTCGACTTGGCGCAATAATATCTTCACTCGTGAAAAGATTACCGGCTCCCGCTTACTCTCCCCCTCCCTCCAATAGCATCCAGCTGCTGACATTTCCGTCAATACTACCAACGTGACTTTTACTACCTGTGCTATTAGCAAACTGCAGATCATTTGCAATGACCGACTTTGTAGATGATTATGACTTCTTTTAGAAGACCCAGAGCCATATCTGTTTGAACCCGAGTACACGGAGGAGGAATTAGCTCTTGTGGACCGTGAGAGGCAAGAAAGATATGATCCAGAACAGACCGGAGCTGGCGAAAGACCACGGGCTTTCTGTAAGTGATCTGAATATTGTTGGTGTAGCCTCATCCTTTAGGCGTGTTCCTGTGCAGGTATAGTCCTTCTTTGTGAAATGTTCGGAGCAAACACGCCACTTCTTCAGAGTCATCAATGGTGTTTTGGGATTCTTGTTCAAAGCAGCTAACCAAGCTCTCCGCTGTATGTGGTGTGTTGGAATTCGGTGAAAAATGACAGCACTATGTACATTCTCCTTATTTTCACAACCCTTTACGATGCACGCTTTAACCATTATTGTACACAAACTAGCTTCCAACAACCTGTTACTTCGTCAACTCCGCTCGAACTACTACTACCGGCGCATGTCACGTTGTATTGACGGAAATGTCAGAGGGAGGGGGAGAGGAAGCGGGAGCCGGTAAGAGGACTTTTCACGAGTGAAGATATTATTGCGCCAAGTCGAAGTGCTCAAAAGCAATTGTTATGGTATTCCGCCATACAATATAGTCATCAATTTTAAACGCTTAGAAAAGCGCAACGGTTTATTTTGTGTCACCAGCCTAGGTCGAGTTACACTACTCGAGTAACTGTGTTTACATAGGGAAAACGTGGAAGTGTTTGGTCGCTTCTCTGCTTGGCCCATATTTAATGCATGGGCTAAGCTAAGTGCTAACATAGTTTTGCGGCAATACAGAGCGATATAGTGCACGCACTGAGACGAGAGAGGTATGTATCAACTCGTCTTAGTTAAGGGAATAACATAGTTTAATAATAAAAACTGGTGGAGTATCCCTTTAAAGGCCGGTCCGTGAAAATATTGTCTGATATTAAACCGGTCCGTGGCGCAAAAAAGGTTGGGGACCGCTGTTCTAGAAGACTTTTCACTCAGATATATATCACAATAGGGACTATTGTAACTTACGTTTCATGCCAACTTTAATTTTAAAGGGGTCCTATTATGCCACTTTTTTACGGAAAAGTGTCCCCAGAATATGCCTGTGAAGTTCCAGCTCAAAATACCCCACAGATCAAATCTAGCAATACAGAAAGATGTTTATGCATCCTCGTATTCAGTCTGGAGTACTTCAGGTTTGCTGAAGGGCACACAAGACAACAGGCCGTGTTTGAAATTCCATGTGCAAATATCAGCAGCAGGCTGAGGGCCCGATACAGCAAGGGTCTGTGAGCATTAGGTCATGTTTACCTGCAGCGGGTCAAACAGTGTTTTCCCTCAGAACCGATTCTTTCTTCCTCACATTCTCTCTCTTTTGCTTTGTGTCTCTCTGCAGATGACGTTCCTCCATACTTTAAAACAGAGCCGGTACCGAGTCAGTTACACCTGGAGAGGAACCGGTTGGTTCTGACCTGTATGGCCGAAGGAAGCTGGCCTTTGGAGTTTAAATGGATCCACAACGACACGGAGATCACGCGCTTCTCGCTGGAGTACAGGTCAGTGTGTGTTTTCATGCATATTTTAGATATAAATGATTTGCATTGCAGCAGTTTGTTGTGATGTATCAAAAATAGAACTGCATTAACCTTAATTTGAGAAAAACGTGGATTCTTTTTAGCGGCTGCTCTGGCCACTTAACTTCCCTTGCCTCAAATAATGTTATTTTATTTCTAAATATCTTTTATTTTTCTCTATTATTCTATTATATGTTATGTGTTGTTTATATATTTATTTTAGTCATTATTTACTTATTTTTTTATTGATCTGAGAGTTTTAAACTGAGAGTAACTTCAAAGTTTGCATTTGATGTTTTCTGAACTTAGGTTTTAGCAATACTAAGAGAAATATGAATTATAAAATATTCATGCGAAGTCAAGTTTTGTACTAATGGATTCATGTTGAGAATAAAGTAGTAAGAAAATAAGGTTTTCGCCCTCATTTTTTTTTTTTTGAGGTGTTCTATTCATACAATGAAAGTCAGTGGAGTCAACAGGAGTGTTGTTTTGGACCCCATTGACTTATATAGACAAAAACAGTTGACTTTTATTATATCGACAAAATCATACTGGTTTGGAACGACATGAGCGTGAGTAAATGATGGCAGAAATTTCATTTTTAGGTGAACTTTCCCTTTAAGTCAGTGGTTTCATCTCTGGCACTCATGGTCCACTTTCCTGCACATTTTGCTCCAACCCTAATCAAACACATCTGAACAAGTTTATAAGGGTCTTCAAGATCACTAGATTTACTGGCAGTTGCGTTTGATCAAGATGGGAGCTAAACTCTGCAGGAAAGTGGACCTCGAGTTGAGAAGTCCTGATTTAAAGGGATAGTTCACCCAAAAATGAAAATTCTGTCATCATTTACTCACCCTTAAGTTAAATAAATTACTTAATAACCTGTATAAATGACTTTCTTCTTCTGAACACAAAAGAAGATATTTTGAAGAATGTCAATAACCAAACAGTTAATGGACCCCAGTGTCTTCCATAGTTTTTTTTCCTCTTTTTTTTTTCACACTATGGAAGTCAATGGGGTCCATCAACTGTTTGGTTACCCTTAATCTTCAATATATATTTTGTGTGTGTGTGTTCAGTAGATAGAACAGAATAACAGTTTTTATTTTTTCATTTTTGAAGTAGGCTATTTTGAAACTATATTTTCCTGAGCCGTTAAAAAATCTCTCCATATCCATGAAAGTAACCAATATGATTATTTTAGTTGTATTAGGTTATAATCCTTATGCTAGTGATTGTAATCATTATAATAGTGAAACAGTGAACTGTGATTAGAAGAGCAGGAATGTGATGGCACATAAATTGTTCCATCTTTACTTTGTAAGGTGAGGATTCAAAGAAACAATTATTTAGTGTTGAAGCGCAGGACGATTGTATCTGCCACCAAATGTGCTTTGGTCATCCAATTCAGACTTTTTTTTAATTAACTATCCTCTGAATATAATGTAAACTCTGGGGCTGTGGTGAATGGAGTTTTAATTAAAAAGATAAAACCGGCTGATTAAACTGAGGGACAGGACGATGTTGTGATGGTCACTGTGCTCTTCTAAGACCTTGTGATCACTAAAATCCAGTTACAGTTGAGCTCTTTCTAACAATGGCTATGTTTATTATATAAAAGTGAACATTCTGTCATCATTTATTGTTCCAAACCTGTATGACTTTCCTTCTTCTGTGGAACATAAAAGAAGGTATTTTAAATAAAGCTCTGTTTTTTTTCTATCCATACAATGAAAGTCAATTGGGATCCATGTTGTGTGGACCGCAACTTTCTTGAAAATATCTTCTTTTCTGTTCCATAGAAGAAAGAAAGTCATAGGTTTTGAACGGCATGAGGGTGAATTAATCATGACAGTATTTTTTTTTTTCATTTATAGGTGAATTATGCCTGTAAAACATATGCAAAACCATAATCTACATGTGTCCAATAAAGTAATAATCTGTGCTTTGAGACACAGTGAAAAATCCAAACACATCTTTAAAGCAAAACGAAACATGAAGAGAAATGAAAATAAATCAATATACAAATATAATACTCGTATAGCCATTTTCAATTTAATTTCAATCTGGACTCCTGCGTGATTTAATAATTTGACTAAATTACTGAGCAGAATTGCTTAAATGAATTAATTATAAACAAGAAAAGAAATAAATAGCAAGCTGTATATCCAGAATATAACAGTGTGGAGCAGAATTTTGAAAGTGTGTGTGTGAACATGGGCAATCTCAAAATATCCTATAATTGTATGGCTATGGCTAAACAGAAAAAGAGCAAATAAATATATATATATATATATATATATATATATATATATATATATATATATATATATATATATATATATAGTACACATAATGTAGTGTCTCTTCTCATTATGTCTGGTTAGAACACCAGATTATGAAATCAAACCCATTACATCTAGAGGTCAAGGAGATCATTTAAGGTCAGTAACATTGATCAGAACGAAGACTTGGAACTGTAATGCATAAAGAAATCTAATTGAAACCCAGTTGTCAGATGTTTGTAAACACTTGTGTTGTGTGGGATGAGTCCTGTGGGATGTCTCCTGTGTCATTGGTGTCCTTCTCTATGACATGTGAAGGCATGTGAAAGCAGGTGGGTCAGCAAAGCCGAATGGTAATTTGGCCATGAATGCTCTTCTATGCAAAGAGAGAGAGTGATGAATCGTCATTTAAAAGCATCCCAGCTCTCACAATGACCTTTCCTTTCCATGCCCCCTGACACATAAGTGTGTGTGTGTGTGTGTGTGTTTGTGTGTACGTGCCTGTGTGTGTGTGTGCGTGTGCATGTGTGTGTTTCTCTCGTACACAAAGAAGACTTTCCCAAATGAGCTCAATCAATTGTTGTCTGGCAGTGGTGTTGTTCTCTAATGCCAGCTCAGCTGACTCTGCTAGTGTGGCGCTAATGACATCAGCCTGCCTGGGCATCCAATGAGCTCAGGCGTGTTTAACACTACCAAGTGCTTTGCGGGATTAAAAGTAGAATTTAAATGTGATCATGTCATTTTTATTAATTTTTTTATAATTGCTCCTACCCCTGCTTAAAATGCAGAGACAATTAAGTAGGTAATTTGTTGATTGATACTCCTGAAAAATCTATTTTCTTTGAGCATCCTGACCTTGTGTTGGGTCTAATTTATGTTTATTAATTGTTGATAATCAATGACACTTGACTGATGACTGCTTGGTTGATTTGTCGATAGATTGGTTGTTTTTTATTTATTTTTTTATTTTAATAATTCACCCAATTGTGTACAGTACACTACCATTCACAATTGTGGGGTCAATAAGATTATTGTAAAAAAAAAAAAAAAAAAAAATCTATACTTTTATTCAGAGAGTATATATTCAAATTGATAAAACATGACAGTAAAAACATTTATAATGTTACAAAATACTTAAATCCTGTTCTTTTGAACTGAATTCATCAAAACTATCGCATTTTTCACAAAAATATTAAGCAGCACATCCATTTTCAACATTGATAATAATAAGAAATGTTTCTTGAGCAGCAAATCAGCATATTATAATGATTTCTGAAGGATTATGTGAAAATATAGAAAACAGTTATTTGAAATTGTAATAATATTTCACATTACCGTTGATCAAGAAAATTCAGCCTTGGTGAGCATGAGAAATAAAACATCTTAGCGATTACATTAAGTAATTGTAAATTAAGTAATTGAGTCAACCTGTTATTCAATGCTGGATATTACATTGTTTTGATTTCTTGTTCTTCATTGGAACACAAAATTCTGCCCAAACGATATTGTGAAGAATTGATCCAAATTTAGGAGTGTTCCCTCTTCAATAATTCCTGCCACTCAAATCATAATACAAGGACAGCATTTGAATGTGCACAGAAGAGCAGCATTTTCATTGTAGGGAGAAAATAAATATTATATCTATTTATTTAACTGTATTTCTGAAGGCCTTGGATCATAACAATACTGTTTTGAGAAGAGAAAGAGAGAAAAAGCAACCTAGCCCTTTCACTTATCACCAGATAAAAGTCTTGCAGTTATTCCTCCAGGTTTCACTCTATGGTTTTCGTTTCTTGTGTTAAAATCTCAGCAAACAAGTTCCTCTCACGGCTGACTCTCAGACCATTTTCACATTAACGGGGACAATTTCACGCTGGATCTGCACAAATTAACTAGAGTTCAGTGCAATAATTTGCCTTGTCTGGAGGATGGCAGAGATGAGTTAACCACTGAGGGTTCTCACAGAAATTCTGTGAAAGATCCTTTAATATCCTTGTAATATATTTGTAACAGTTGAAATTTCTTACAGTTCAGTTTTTATCACAGTTCTGTAGTCACAGTTTTCAGTTCTACATTGATTTTTAGGTGTTTGATTAGGAAATTTTGAAGCTGATACCAATAACTGTAATGTTAACACTGTGAATGGCCGATGCCGATCTAATTACATTATTTATAAAAGAGCCATTTTTAAAGGCATTAAAGGGATAGTTCACTTTGAAATTCATTTTTGGTATGTTTTAGCTTACCTCAAGGGCATCCAAGATGTAGGTGTCTTTGTTTCCGCAGTAGTTTCAGTTTTGATATTTTTAGGTCAAACCGTTCTTGTCTGTCAGTCATATAACGCGGGCGCTTCGGTCTGCGCAAGCGCCGGAAGTGATCTCCCGCGCGTGTACGTCACTCATTGTTTACACAGAGATTTCGGAAGTGTTACCTTTCACTGTGAAGATCTAAACATATTTAGATATACAGGAAATCGCAATGGAAGACGATTTCGATATATCAACAGACAACGTTGATTTTTTGGGGGTTTTTTTGGAAGAGATCACTCCCGGTGCTTTCCGGCGCTTGCGCAGACCGAAGCGCCAGATCACTTGGACGTGGCTGTGGTTACAAAAGGTAAAAACGATATAAATACTGTTCGTTTTCTCACACAAACCGCTCGTTTCGTGTCTTAGGCCATCAATGTGTACTTACATTTACGAGTCATTAAATCATGTTTAATTTGGACTTCTCTGTGCATGCTCTTTGAGGTGGTGACCATTGACTTGCATTATATGACTGACAGACAAGAACGGTTTGACCTAAAAATATCAAAATTGAAACTACTGTGGAAACAAAGACACCTACATCTTGGATGCCCTTGAGGTATTAAGCTAAAACATACCAAAGATTAATTTCAAAGTGAACTATCCCTTTTAAATGAATAGTTCACCCAAATACCAATATTTTTTTCATCATTTACTTCTCCTTGTGTTGTTCCACACCTGTTTGACTGAACAATGCCTCATTGTTTTTTTTTTTTCATCCATTCAATGAAAGTCAATTAGTTCCAATGTGGGATTTTTGTTTTTGGTTACTCCTCTTGCAAAAATGTATATTGTCACTAAATGACCATATTAATGGCTGGTACACATTGTACGATTTTGGGCTGTCCCAGAAAAAAGACCAATCGTTGTGATTTCTGTGGCCGTGACTTCTAAACGGTGGTCCTATGTTCTCCGACATACAGAAAATGTCGTACCCAAGTTTATTAGATCCATGTCGTACAGTGTGATTTGTGTTGATCTTATAGTATTGCTAAAATCGCCCAGTCTGTAGCACGCATAAGATAGTATTGAATATGTTAACTTTTAATCTAAATTCTCATCATTTCACACTTCATGTCATTGATCATTTAAAGTAGTTTAAAATCAATTGTGTTGAAGTCATCGACTCCTAGTCAGATAAACTGTGTACAGTGTTTCTCCAGTACCGAAATAAACAGACCTTCACTTGTATTTCTTATATAAGCAAACAACCTCTTCTTATTTTCAACATACCCGCCATTTGTGTCCCCATAACAGCAAGTAGTGCTGTTGTTTGTTACTAAAAGGCTGTGTCATTCATCAACTATATGCACTGATTATTCTATAGGCAGCAGATGTTATCAGTGTTTCCTGTAACAGCGCCTGCAGGCTGAGCCGACGTTGCGTTTCGCTCCCAGCAAATTGAATCACCTGCAGTGTAGGCCTGTACAAAAAAGATCTGCTTTCTTCCTTCCTTTCATTCTTTTTTTTTTTTTTGCCTGAAACCACGCAATGTCAAAGACGGCATTGGAGCAGAAAAAGCGTTCTGTTGTTTTCTTTTTTCATGTAAACATTAGCGTGTTCTGTTGTGACGCTTTCCTGATGTCTGCGACCGGATACCGACACACTTACTGAGAAGGGCTTTCAGTCCAGACAATGCTAATGGTTTCTTTTCCGCACCTGAAATATGAGACTTCCAACCAGCATTCTTTTAGTGTAACTGTGTGTGTGTGCGTGTCTGGTGGTGTATCTGTGTATGCATGAGTGCATCCATAATCTGGTTTCCAGTTCCCTCCCAATGGAATTGTTGCAATCTGACCTTACAGACATTGTTGAATATGTTCATAAGTATGCAGTTCATGCCAGTATTGTGTGCAGTTCGGAACTGAATTGAGAATGGGTTTTAAAATTCAACAGCTCAATTTGGACAGAATTTGGTTGCACTGAATACAGAATTTTAAGAGTGCAACAGTGTCCACTTTCTCAATAGGCCGTGGATGAATGTAAAACTCTTGCTTTAAAGGTGTTTTTTTATTGAAAAATATATTTATACAAATATTTAATTATTTTGAGAGCGAAGGGAGATTGACGTCATTTAAAGTGTTTCATGGAAGTGGCGGGGCGCTAAAGAGTTCTTTTGACATGATTTGCTTGTTCGGTTCTCTGATTGGTCGAGATTTTTTTGCAGAATTATAGTTTTTTTTACCAGTACCAGTTGTTTTTCTAATTAATGAATAACCATGGAGACAAACTAGTGGCAGGAAACTGATAACAAAGGAAAACTAACCAGATCATTAATGCCTGATACACATTGTATGATTTTGGGCTGTCCCAGACAAAAGAAGACCAATCGTGGCGGATGTCCTGCATCGTACACTGTGAGATGTTCAAAGACGGCCGTTGTCTTCACACAAGAAGCAATTTACCATGCCTGGCAGGATCTGCAACCCGCTAACCTCATCGCTAATATCATTTGATATTTCATTATAGTCTGTTAATAACAGCTCTCTTCAACTCTTGCATTCTAACAAGACACCCGTCATTCAAGCCCTATCACTCTATCCACTCTCACTTTCCAAACTCCAGCCGTATTCCTCAACACCCACACAATCTTCCGTCTCTCACGGTTAGCGGTATGTTAAACTACAGGTCTGGAGTCAGTGTGGTACCAGATAATAGGCATTAACAGCTCTTCTATTCTCGTGGACTGTAGTCTGCTCTGAGAGTTTATATGGGGCTCGTTTTTGATAGTAAGTCAATTATGTGACGCCCATTTTTGTGTCGGGATATATTGATTTATTCAAAAGTTTATTTATAAAACATAATACCATTCATTTTGAAAGTTACTTGAATATTCTGAATTAAAATGAATTTGCTGTGTTTTGAAAGGCATTCGGTAAAAATGTAAGGGTGAAGAAAACAGTGTAATGAAAAGGCTGAAATTGATAGTTTCATAAAAAATCATCAGTGACGCAGTTTGTTAGTATTGATCATCTTTATAATGGTAAACCCCCCAAATATTTGGGTCACAATATTTAAAAAATAAAATTATATGTACAAATATTTGAACAAAATATTTTATTTGTTTGATTTTTGTGTAAAGAGTTAAAAATAATTGTAAAAATAATAATAATAATATATCATTACAAAATAGTTACAATTATATTTTTTTTGTATTCACTGTAGGGTTATGTTATGTTTAATTTGATCAAAAGACCGTTTGGCTCTTTAAAGATGTCAAGACAGGACTTTTATTCTTGTTTAGTTCTGCGAATTCTCCCATTCATTGTTTAGTTGGTCTGTCTCCTCCCCCTCTGGTGTACGTTGGTTGTGTTGCTTCAATCGGAGTGTATTATGGGTAAAAATATTTTCTCAGTGGAAATTAAATTGTTTACTTCAAAATTTAAGCAGCTGACAAAATGACATTGTAAATAAGAAGCTATTTCAGACAGCTGTAGTTTGAGTGGCAGATAATGTTGACGCTTTGACTGAATATCCACACAACTGACCTTCTAACAGCGTCTAACAGCGTAATGTTACAAAATACTTAAATCCTGTTCTTTTGAACTGAATTCATCAAAACTCGCATTTTTCACAAAAATATTAAGCAGCACATCCATTTTCAACATTGATAATAATAAGAAATGTTTCTTGAGCAGCAAATCAGCATATTATAATGATTTCTGAAGGATTATGTGAAAATATAGAAAACAGTTATTTGAAATTGTAATAATATTTCACATTACCGTTGATCAAGAAAATTCAGCCTTGGTGAGCATGAGAAATAAAACATCTTAGCGATTACATTAAGTAATTGTAAATTAAGTAATTGAGTCAACCTGTTATTCAATGCTGGATATTACATTGTTTTGATTTCTTGTTCTTCATTGGAACACAAAATTCTGCCCAAACGATATTGTGAAGAATTGATCCAAATTTAGGAGTGTTCCCTCTTCAATAATTCCTGCCACTCAAATCATAATACAAGGACAGCATTTGAATGTGCACAGAAGAGCAGCATTTTCATTGTAGGGAGAAAATAAATATTATATCTATTTATTTAACTGTATTTCTGAAGGCCTTGGATCATAACAATACTGTTTTGAGAAGAGAAAGAGAGAAAAAGCAACACAGCCCTTTCACTTATCACCAGATAAAAGTCTTGCAGTTATTCCTCCAGGTTTCACTCTATGGTTTTCGTTTCTTGTGTTAAAATCTCAGCAAACAAGTTCCTCTCACGGCTGACTCTCAGACCATTTTCACATTAACGGGGACAATTTCACGCTGGATCTGCACAAATTAACTAGAGTTCAGTGCAATAATTTGCCTTGTCTGGAGGATGGCAGAGATGAGTTAACCACTGAGGGTTCTCACAGAAATTCTGTGAAAGATCCTTTAATATCCTTGTAATATATTTGTAACAGTTGAAATTTCTTACAGTTCAGTTTTTATCACAGTTCTGTAGTCACAGTTTTCAGTTCTACATTGATTTTTAGGTGTTTGATTAGGAAATTTTGAAGCTGATACCAATAATTGTAATGTTAACACTGTGAATGGCCGATGCCGATCTAATTACATTATTTATAAAAGAGCCATTTTTAAAGGCATTAAAGGGATAGTTCACTTTGAAATTCATTTTTGGTATGTTTTAGCTTACCTCAAGGGCATCCAAGATGTAGGTGTCTTTGTTTCCGCAGTAGTTTCAGTTTTGATATTTTTAGGTCAAACCGTTCTTGTCTGTCAGTCATATAACGCGGGCGCTTCGGTCTGCGCAAGCGCCGGAAGTGATCTCCCGCGCGTGTACGTCACTCATTGTTTACACAGAGATTTCGGAAGTGTTACCTTTCACTGTGAAGATCTCAACATATTTAGATATACAGGAAATCGCAATGGAAGACGATTTCGATATATCAACAGACAACGTTGATTTTTTGGGGTTTTTTTTGGAAGAGATCACTCCCGGTGCTTTCCGGCGCTTGCGCAGACCGAAGCGCCAGATCACTTGGACGTGGCTGTGGTTACAAAAGGTAAAAACGATATAAATACTGTTCGTTTTCTCACACAAACCGCTCGTTTCGTGTCTTAGGCCATCAATGTGTACTTACATTTACGAGTCATTAAATCATGTTTAATTTGGACTTCTCTGTGCATGCTCTTTGAGGTGGTGACCATTGACTTGCATTATATGGCTGACAGACAAGAACGGTTTGACCTAAAAATATCAAAATTGAAACTACTGTGGAAACAAAGACACCTACATCTTGGATGCCCTTGAGGTATTAAGCTAAAACATACCAAAGATTAATTTCAAAGTGAACTATCCCTTTTAAATGAATAGTTCACCCAAATACCAATGTTTTTTTCATCATTTACTTCTCCTTGTGTTGTTCCACACCTGTTTGACTGAACAATGCCTCATTGGTTTTTTTTTTTCATCCATTCAATGAAAGTCAATTAGTTCCAATGTGGGATTTTTGTTTTTGGTTACTCCTCTTGCAAAAATGTATATTGTCACTAAATGACCATATTAATGGCTGGTACACATTGTACGATTTTGGGCTGTCCCAGAAAAAAGACCAATCGTTGTGATTTCTGTGGCCGTGACTTCTAAACGGTGGTCCTATGTCCTCCGACATACAGAAAATGTCGTACCCAAGTTTATTAGATCCATGTCGTACAGTGTGATTTGTGTTGATCTTATAGTATTGCTAAAATCGCCCAGTCTGTAGCACGCATAAGATAGTATTGAATATGTTAACTTTTAATCTAAATTCTCATCATTTCACACTTCATGTCATTGATCATTTAAAGTAGTTTAAAATCAATTGTGTTGAAGTCATCGACTCCTAGTCAGATAAACTGTGTACAGTGTTTCTCCAGTACCGAAATAAACAGACCTTCACTTGTATTTCTTATATAAGCAAACAACCTCTTCTTATTTCAACATACCCGCCATTTGTGTCCCCATAACAGCAAGTAGTGCTGTTGTTTGTTACTAAAAGGCTGTGTCATTCATCAACTATATGCACTGATTATTCTATAGGCAGCAGATGTTATCAGTGTTTCCTGTAACAGCGCCTGCAGGCTGAGCCGACGTTGCGTTTCGCTCCCAGCAAATTGAATCACCTGCAGTGTAGGCCTGTACAAAAAAGATCTGCTTTCTTCCTTCCTTTCATTCTTTTTTTTTTTTTTGCCTGAAACCACGCAATGTCAAAGACGGCACTGGAGCAGAAAAAGCGTTCTGTTGTTTTCTTTTTTCATGTAAACATTAGCGTGTTCTGTTGTGACGCTTTCCTGATGTCTGCGACCGGATACCGACACACTTACTGAGAAGGGCTTTCAGTCCAGACAATGCTAATGGTTTCTTTTCCGCACCTGAAATATGAGACTTCCAACCAGCATTCTTTTAGTGTAACTGTGTGTGTGTGCGTGTCTGGTGGTGTATCTGTGTATGCATGAGTGCATCCATAATCTGGTTTCCAGTTCCCTCCCAATGGAATTGTTGCAATCTGACCTTACAGACATTGTTGAATATGTTCATAAGTATGCAGTTCATGCCAGGATTGTGTGCAGTTCGGAACTGAATTGAGAATGGGTTTTAAAATTCAACAGCTCAATTTGGACAGAATTTGGTTGCACTGAATACAGAATTTTAAGAGTGCAACAGTGTCCACTTTCTCAATAGGCCGTGGATGAATGTAAAACTCTTGCTTTAAAGGTGTTTTTTTATTGAAAAATATATTTATACAAATATTTAATTATTTTGAGAGCGAAGGGAGATTGACGTCATTTAAAGTGTTTCATGGAAGTGGCGGGGCGCTAAAGAGTTCTTTTGACATGATTTGCTTGTTCGGTTCTCTGATTGGTCGAGATTTTTTTGCAGAATAATAGTTTTTTTTACCAGTACCAGTTGTTTTTCTAATTAATGAATAGCCATGGAGACAAACTAGTGGCAGGAAACTGATAACAAAGGAAAACTAACCAGATCATTAATGCCTGATACACATTGTATGATTTTGGGCTGTCCCAGACAAAAGAAGACCAATCGTGGCGGATGTCCTGCATCGTACAGTGTGAGATGTTCAAAGATGGCCGTTGTCACGCTCTTGCGACCAAAGATAGGCTGTGATAATTACCTGACAGTGTCAGAAATTTAGCATCATCATCTCAGTGTGCCAACATCCACTGACTAGCCAATACAAATGCAACATGAAACCGCGTATTGATCAACGCAACATGGCGCTAAAACTTAAAAATCCCTATAGCCATCACTGCGTCCATATTCTCCTTTCACTTCCTCCTTAATTTTCAGCGCACATTAAAAACACAATTGGTAAGGTGCAATTCATCTTGCTCTATTTGTTTACCACTAGTGCATGCTAATGACGTTTTATTCTTCAATACTGTCTTGCGTCGTTGCCTATGATTCAGTAGGTGTCATCATCGTAAAGTCTACATACAGTACACGTCATACCCAAGTTTATTAGATTTAATACAGTGTGATTTGTGATTATTTTATAGGAATGCTGAAATCCCACAGTATAGCAGGCGTAAGACTGTGACAATGAAACCAAACCGAATAAAACTGTACAGAATGACTGATTCATGCAACATTTGTGTTAATGATTAGTGAAAGTGGTAAGGCTGAGGGTTGATAAAGCATTTGAGCCTCAGTTATTCTGGTATACATTCTAGCCTTTTCAGTATTCCCCTACATAGTGATATCCGACGAGTTCTTTAACCTCTCCAGGGTCTTACAATATCGTTCATGCCCTGATTGAAATGTATTTAATCCAGTAAAGGCAGTCTGAGAATATCAAGACCTATAGAAATGCTGGCCGGTGATAGTTTTTCAATGATTTAAGTCAAGATAGTGTTGTAAGAACATGTTTGCGAGCATAAATAACATTCCGTGGGCAGGAGTCAGGCTATTGAACCAAAGTAGTTCAATGCTCAAGTTCTTTAAATGAAAAGTTTTTCTTTGACATCTTTGAGTTGCTCCTGCAAATAGGTTAAAGTCACAGAGAGACTGACCACCACTTCATCCAACAGCGACGGGTTGCCAAGGCAACATCAGCACAGACGGGTGTCTGTTTGTCAGCCGTCTCCGTCAGGGACGTTTGAACTTCATCTGCTACCTTTTGCTCCTGCGCTTTCTCACTCTATCTCGCTCGTTTCTCTTCTCCGTTAACGGGAAGGCTAATTAAAGGGACCTGACATTGCGCTCTGTTGGCTGGAACATCAATCAATCAATGTCTGAAGCCCCGGCCCCTACTGACTCTCTCAACCTGCTGCACAAGCTCACAGCTCTTTAAAGGTTAATTATATTCATTAGAGAAAGAAGGAACGGGCGGAAGAAGGAAGATAGAGAGGAAGTCACCCTGAATATATGCCGCTTTATTCTTCACGAAACTCTGCAAGGTTAAATTCAGAGCCACAGCACCATCTGTCAGAATACGGTTGCGTCCAATTGGGTGATAGTGCCCAAGTGGACTTTACAGGGTGTTTTGCCATTTAAAGTGAGATTGTAACTTTTAGGGAACAAGAGGTCATCAGAATATAACTTAAACCGCATATAATCCTCATTTAGGTTTTTATTTTCAGCCTAATTCATCTCTGATTTCTGCACCGTTCTTAACAGGTATTTAAGGTTTTAAGTGTGAATTTTTATATTATTTTATATTATATTGATAAAAAATGATGGTAAAGAGCATTTGTAATGTTGCAAAAGATTTCGATTTCAAAAGTTGTTCTTCAAACTTCTTAAACTCATCAAAGAATCTTGAAACAAACTTCTTTTAAATTGTAAAAAATTATAATAAAATAGATCACAATATTATATTTGATCAAATAAATGCAGCCTTGGTGAGCATGAGAAACTCATTTCAAAAACATTAAAAAAATTCAAAAAAATTCAAACTTTTGAACGGTAGTGTATGAATACTTGTGTGTTTGAAAGGATGATATATATATATATATATATATATATATATATATATATATATATATATATATATATATATATATATATATACAGGGTTTGAAATGAACTTTTTTACTCACCGGCCAATTTGGCTACTAAATGTTTAAGTTACCGGCCACTCAGAACTTCTACTAGCCAAAAAAGAAAAGAAAAGAAATTAACCAGATTAACTATACCTCACAGTTTCTATATATATTATTAAATTTGGATTTCATACATTCATTTCTTATTTAAAAAAAATCCTGTCATCCAGCCATCTCTTCCCTTCCTCTTCAATACAGTACAATGAACATAAAAAAAAAATGTAGGATGTTGGAGAATAACAATGTCTTTTCTGTTAACCAAATGCTTTTTAATCTTCGCTATTGCTTCAATGCAAATGAACAAGAGCGCCGTTATTTGTTGCATAGTTCTAAATCTGTACTGGATGAACTTCCCCAGCAAAGTGAGTATAATAAGTAACACGCCAAATTGGCTAGTGATATGACAGCGTTACCTGTATATACCCTGTATATATATATATATATATATATATATATATTATTTGTGAGCAATGACTAGGACCCATGTTAATCAGATCACAGCCTTCTCTCTTTATCTAGTAGAGTTTAGCTCATGTAGCGTGTGTAGCCTGCAGGGGTGAAGGCAGCCCAAATGTTTCGGGGCATGTGTGAAGCTTTGTCTCACTATCACACTAAAAAGCTATACCCCCCACCAGGCCCCCAAACTTCCTAATTAGTCTATTAGCGCTAATATACTTCACACAAGAAGCAATTTACCATGCCTGGCAGGATCTGCAACCCGCTAACCTCATCGCTAATATCATTTGATATTTCATTATAGTCTGTTAATAACAGCTCTCTTCAACTCTTGCATTCTAACAAGACACCCGTCATTCAAGCCCTATCACTCTATCCACTCTCACTTTCCAAACTCCAGCCGTATTCCTCCACACCCACACAATCTTCCGTCTCTCACGGTTAGCGGTATGTTAAACTACAGGTCTGGAGACAGTGTGGTACCAGATAATAGGCATTAACAGCTCTTCTATTCTCGTGGACTGTATTCTGCTCTGAGAGTTTATATGGGGCTCGTTTTTGATAGTAAGTCAATTATGTGACGCCCATTTTTGTGTCGGGATATATTGATTTATTCAAAAGTTTATTTATAAAACATAATACCATTCATTTTGAAAGTTACTTGAATATTCTGAATTAAAATGAATTTGCTGTGTTTTGAAAGGCATTCGGTAAAAATGTAAGGGTGAAGAAAACAGTGTAATGAAAAGGCTGAAATTGATAGTTTCATAAAAAATCATCAGTGACGCAGTTTGTTAGTATTGATCATCTTTATAATGGTAAACCCCCCAAATATTTGGGTCACAATATTTAAAAAATAAAATTATATGTACAAATATTTGAACAAAATATTTTATTTGTTTGATTTTTGTGTAAAGAGTTAAAAATAATTGTAAAAATAATAATAATAATATATCATTACAAAATAGTTACAATTATATTTTTTTTGTATTCACTGTAGGGTTATGTTATGTTTAATTTGATCAAAAGACCGTTTGGCTCTTTAAAGATGTCAAGACAGGACTTTTATTCTTGTTTAGTTCTGCGAATTCTCCCATTCATTGTTTAGTTGGTCTGTCTCCTCCCCCTCTGGTGTACGTTGGTTGTGTTGCTTCAATCGGAGTGTATTATGGGTAAAAATATTTTCTCAGTGGAAATTAAATTGTTTACTTCAAAATTTAAGCAGCTGACAAAATGACATTGTAAATAAGAAGCTATTTCAGACAGCTGTAGTTTGAGTGGCAGATAATGTTGACGCTTTGACTGAATATCCACACAACTGACCTTCTAACAGCGTCTGGCTAGTCAATCACTGTCCACTTGTCGTCTTCCTGTTTGCATGTGTTTCTGTGTCCGTCTCTCTATCATCCTCATTCTTTGTTGTCTTTTTTTGGTTTCTTGTTTTTGGCATTATGTTCTCTCTCTGCCTCTGTCTCTCAGTCTCATTCTCTGCGTCTGTGCAGATCTCTTTACTGTCTCTACTCCATTGTTTGTATTGATTGCCATCTGAGGTCAATGGCTTTTTAAAGCATCTAGATCGAAACGCAGAGTGTTTTCCTCATCTCCCTCTCCCTCTCCTTCTCGCATTCCTTCCCTCTACCCCGCTCATTTCTGTGCAGTTTCATTCTTTTATCTCCCTCCATCATTGATCCGGGAGGTCGGAGAGCATTCCGGTCCAGTAATGTGTGGCCCATGGGCCTTCAGGTCATTTTAATTTGAGATCAGGTCAGTCGGGCTGAAAGAAAATGTGGTCTGTCTGAATTAAAATGCCTGGAAGATGATCCGATTTCATCCACTTCACAATAAGAGGTGAATTTAAAGTAATGAAGTTTTAGTTGGTGTATACAAAAGAGAAAGGAAATCTGCTCATCTCAACTGCAGCTGCTCGGCTGGAAGTGTGAGATTTAAAGTTAGCCATTTTTGCTTGTTTCACATCAGAACTTTTTGAGCCACTCACATAAATATATAGAAATATTTTAGCAATCAAAAGATTGGGGTCTGTTTATTTTTCACACACACACACACACACACACACACACACACACACACACACACACACACACACACACACACACACACACACACACACACACACACACACACACACACACACACACACACACACACACACACACACACAGAGAAGAATAGGTAAAAATAAAATGGCACATCATTACAGTTTTGAATTAATGTTTGTTATGTATATATATTTTTTAAGATATTTTAAAATGTAATATATTCCTGTGATGGCAGTGTGTCATTACTCCAGACTTCAGTGTCACATGATCCTTCAGAAATTATTCTAATATGCTGATTTGCTGCTCAAGAAACATTATTATTTTGTGATTTATGATTATTATGGTAAATGGTATTTTCCATGTGGTTACATGCTTGCTAAATAAAACATAACCTTTTTACGCATTGGCTTAAAGGCCTTAAAGTGCTTGAACCCTGATAATTGCTGCTTGCAGCTATATTTATTATTATTATTATTATTATAAAAATTGAAAACTTTTGTGCTGCTTAATATTTTTGTGAAAACTATGATTCATGTTTCAGGTTTCTTTGATAGATAGATAACAGTATTTATTTGAAATATAAATACTTTGCATAATGTAATTTTTATTATGACATATACTTATAAAATCATATTTCAAAATGACACAATAAAGCAATAAGCCCCGTAAATAAGCCATGTTTTATAGTGAATTTAGAACAGCTAAGGGGCGATGTTATGCACGACGCGGAGCAGAGTTTGTCATTTTTGATCAATGTAATGTCCCCTTACATAAATGAGTGTTAATATAACATAACATAATTAACCTAAACTATTTAACGGTAGTGTATGTTGCTTGCAAAATAATTGTTTAGCATTTTACTTTTATTTTTTAATAGTTTTGTTTCGTTACCAACGCAATTAAAGCACATAACAGGTCAACGTATAAAACATATCTGTACAGCATCAAGTAAACCCATTTTATGTTCAATAGCCATGCAAGTCTTGCCCAAATGTAATGAATATTTTGGGTTTGTTGGAACGACCAACAAAATATAACAAAATTGGATGTGGATTTTTTACTGCCAGGCTCAAAAAGCACCATTAAAGTGTCCATATGACTTGTGCGCTATTATACTGCAAGTCTTTTGAAGAGATATGATCCTTTATACTTTAAAATGTCAGATATTCATTGCTCTGATCTTTATCAGTCAAATTTGAGGAACTTTGTTTCATCTCATGGCTGTTAATTCATTCGCTGTGGGATTCAGTCTTTTACAAATGAACAACAGAAGCAAGTAATTAACAGTTCTGTGGTCTCAGTTGGTTTTCTCTGCCATATTGGCTATAATGAAAGTAACAAGGGACTCGTGCAGAGGAACATAAAACTATTGGGACATGGTCTAATCATGTGCTATTTACTCACTCATAGGCCTCACTAAAACCCGGGGCAGCTTGTTTTACTTCCACATAGTCATTGTGTATGTTAGGGCGCCACCTACTGAGGGGAAGATGGTAATGTGAGGACATTTACATTCTGCACTGAAAAAGAGGAATTCAAGGTCATCACAATGAGATGGGAATAAGGAAAAAATATTTCATAGCTGTATTTATATTCTCTCAGGAGTTCCTCCATAAAAGATAAGGAGCATACGTGGAAATGAAAAGGAAACGCTCTCTGCCGTGCTTGTGCGAGCCTGACTGTTTTGACAAATTGCAGAGATGTTCGGTTTGCGAAGGACGGCGGTGTCAGAATGAATGAGAGCCATTTGTACATATAAAATATACATAAAAAGCTTATGAATGACTTATGAAAGGCACTCTGACAGTTTGGCATTACATTATGCTTTATTGTGGTTTTGGAGAGTAAACCCTCTATGTTTTATCTCTCACAGGTATTTGATACCGTCTCTGGACAGATCGCATGCTGGCTTCTATCGGTGTGTTGTGAGGAACAGAGTCGGAGCGCTGTTACAGAGGAGAACCGAAGTACAAGTGGCATGTGAGTAAGCATAGTAACTCTCCACCTCTTTGGATTTGTGTGTTTGTGATTTTTAATAGACGGTCAAATTGTGCCCTAGTGTGTGTGTGTGTGTGTGTGTGTGTGTCACAGGAACGGCAGCTGTTGGTGAGGTGTGGCGTACCTGTGTTTCATTAAAAGCTCCTATCCAGTGCCACAGCTGGTCCACTTTAACTTCATCATTAGATTGATGTGGTTGTGCGGACCAATCGCTTCGCACTCTCAGAATTTAATTCATTCCTCCGTTTTATAATCTGTTTAGCATGAGCAACAGCTGCTGCGCTTGAACCGAGTGGCAAGTCTCTGGTGTTTCAAGGCAGATTCAAGTTTCACGGCCTACTGTCCTCTCGCCGGTCATTATTGAAGTATGTGAGTGAAGCAACTCTGTAATCACTCAACTCTTCGCTCGCTGATCCGCGTTCAATCTAAGCTAGATTTCCGCAAGATTCACTGTAAATTCTTTCAACATGTTTGTTTTTAAATATCACAAATATCTCAGCATAAAAAATACTTGAAGAAAAGTTGTGTTTCATTAAAACACTAACATTAGCCTGTTAATGTGTTTTAATGTTCATTATAGAGCATGATTATAATGATTACAGATAAAAAGCTCAAATACTCTCTATTTAAATGAACATTTCAGTTCAAACAAGCCTCCTTAATTAATACATTGATCAAAAGTGACAGTAAATACATTTCTAATGTTACAAAAGACTTCTATTTCAAATAATTGTGGTTCTTTTGTGAGACTGAAGACTGGAGAAAGGATGCTTTTTACTGTATTTGTTGATCAAATAAATGCAGCTTTGGTAGACTTCATTCAAAAGACTTTTGAATGTTTTTTGTTTACCCAAAATTGTATTACTGTATTATTGACACATCTGCGAATATGTAAAAATCTTAAAATGGCCGACTGTTGTCGAATTAATCAGCCTGGCTGATGTATCGGTCCATCGCTTCTTATTATCTCCTTTCATTTCAGGAAATGTGGAGGTGCTTCACTTCTGGTCAAGATGGAAGTACTTAGACCTTATTTGCTTTTTTCATTTCCCTTTCAAGCACCTGTGCAATAATTGACATCCAATTACCTTTCGTTTCGTTTGAAGGATGAAGTGAGAGCAATCAAATACAAGAGTCAATACACAGGAAATGACATTGTGATATCAAAGGCAGGACATTGCCATGCTGGATATTGTATAATTTTTTTAAGTGGTTTTCCCTAATTAGCTTTTTTGATGAATAATGCTCTTGATATTAAAGACGCTGCCTTTGATTTTTAAATCTCTTCCACACCGTGTAGCTCGAAATTGTGTCCGTTTCTAACTTTCTTTGCTAACAAAAGGAATAGTTCCCCCAAAATTGAAAGTTTTGTCATTTATTTCCTTATCACGTCATTCCGACCCCATATTACTTTCTTTCAACCTCTCACATTCTGCCTTAGACCTCCGATATTACAGGGTTGAAATGACGAGAGTATTGACGTGAGTAAATGATGAGAAAATGTTCATTTCTGGGTGTACTAACCTTTTAAAACAGTTGAGAGTGAAAGTGCAGTAAAGACCTTTATACTGTTACAAAAGATTTCTATTTCACATAAATGCGGTTCTATTCATCAATGAATCAGCACAAACATTTTCAACATTAATAATAAGACATTTTTCCTGAGCGCCAAATCAGCATATTAGAAAGATTTCTGAAGGATCATGTAACACTGAAGACTGGAGTAATGATGCTGAAAATTCAGCTTTTCCATCAGGTATAAAAATATTTTATAATATTACTGTTTTTACTGTGTTTTTGATCAAATAAATGCAGGTTTGTTGAGAATAAGAGACTTTAATTGAAAAAAATTGTACAGACCCTAAATTTTGTTTGCTTTTAAATCACACGGTTTCACTTTATTTTGATGGTCCCTTTAACACATTCTGTTGACAATAAGTAACGTTGCACCTACATGTCTACCAACTCTCATTAGAGTGTTAGTAGAGTATTATTAGACTGGTAGTAGGGTTATAATAAGTTGACATGTAGTTGCAAAGTTACTTATAGTCAGTATTGTGTCTGTTGGAGGACCATCACAATAAAGAGTTGGCAGATATTAAGCAGACAGTCTATGAATATTTGAATGAGAGTTTGTTGACATATAGTTGTAAAGTTACTTATAGTCAACAGAATGTTCAAAAGGGACCATCAAAATAAAGTGTTACCAAACACACATGTTGCGAGTAAAACTGGCTCTACAAACCTTCTTTTCCAGTGATTGTTATTGCCGTGTGCAATATTGTAAAGATGTTACTAAAGTAATAAATCTATTTATTCACAGGAAGTTTAGTTATCTACTCGTGTCCGTGTTAAAGCAACAAGGACGTTTATGCTGCTGAATCAGATAGGGGTGTAAAAAAGAATGACTGCTGATTTAACGCATGGTGAATGTCCGTTCGGATGAGTCAGTTCTGGTCACTGTCATGGCCGATAGCTAGCTGGCACATATCATCCCCAATCCGACGGCATCCGCGACGATGTCTGGCGCCGTGTCAGAGCACGCCTGTCAAACGCTGCCCAGCTGAAGCAGATGGTGAAAGGGAAATTCTGCAGTGTGTCTCTGGCAAAAGGACAAACGTTAATAAGACTGCAACTGTTTTTATCCACTGATGTAGGCACTTGTACCAGAAATTAAAGTCCTGTTTGTATTTGAAGTGGTGTTATTAGTCAGTATGTACACAGACGTTACGTGCTAAATGCTAACATATGCGCAATAACAAGTTTAACACATTTGCTAACTCTTTTGTTTTGTTGTTTTGTTTTTGTCTGCAGATATGGGAAGTTTTGAGGACGGGGAACGAGCCCAAGCCGTATCCCAAGGAGAAGGAGCCGTTATACCGGCGCCTCGCATTCGCTGTTTTCCTCAACCACAGGTTACCTGGTTCAGAGACGGACGCAAAATCCCTCCCAGCAGTCGAATGTGAGTTTCTCAATCTGTTGGGTTCCTTTTTCCTATTCCATCTTTATCTTTTTCCTTTCCGCAAGCAGTTTGATTGTACATGATTGTTTTTGAGGAATCTTTGTAGCTGTACATCTAGTCTGGAGATACAGCACACTGTTATATTGCCTCCAGGTGTGTTTCTGAATGTGTGTATGAGCTTGTGGAGGTGTTAGTTTGTTTTCAAATAGTATACGCATTTATTGAGTTGCTAGCATGAGTTCTCTCAGAAACCTCTATGAGTTATGAGGAGACAAAGGCTGAACATCTTTCTGCAGTCCTGTCTATCTATCTATCTATCTATCTATCTATCTATCTATCTATCTATCTATCTATCTATCTATCTATCTATCTATCTATCTATCTATTTAAAGTTTTTCGTTCTTCGTTTAGGGGTAAAAAGAAGTTTAAAATACCTTTGCAGTGATATACTGTTAACGAAAGGGACGTTTAGATGAACATGTAGCTATGTGCTCCACAATTTTCTCTCAAAAACAAAATAAACAAAGTACAAAAATGACAGCAGTGAGAAAACAGCAGTTAAGAAAGCATCTGATCATAGTGATGTAGATGTTTGCACAAGCTCTGCAATTCGGCCCTCCAGTCAAGTAAAGTCACCTCATGTTTATTAATATAGCACTTAAAATAGATTGCTTTAAACTAAACAGATTTACCGTATTAAACATGAAAAAAAATTCAACATTCAAAAACATTTCGATTTCTACTAAAGCGGCTCTCCAGTGTTCGTGTGTTTCACTCGCGGACGTCTGACCTCGATGGGCTCGAAAGAGGAAATGAACCGGAGAAGATTTCCATGTCAAAGAAGGCGGAGCCTCAGAGCCACACCTACCTATTACGTAATCACCATGGACCAATGGGAGTTTACCAGCTTTTCCGGAAAGTTCGCTTTGCCAAGCTGTTTCAAACTCCCAAAGCGAACTCCAAACGAACATCAATTTGGCCTGATTTTGTTCCAAAATGACGTCCCAGCAGAACGTTCTTCTAATTTTCTTGAATTCTATCTGGCCACTATTTCACTCTGGCATTGCAAAGACTCTGAATGATGTGTCCAAGTATTTCCATTTTCTGTAATGTTCTCTTTGCCCCTTCCTGCACTCTTCTATTCCTCGCTCGCATATGAACGTCTGTTTCTAGCTCTGAGCCAAGGTTACCTCGTGCAAATGAGTGGAGCTGATAACATTTATTCCAGGAAAATCATTTAATTGAATTTTAATCAGGCCATTGGCACCTCCGTCGCAGTTTCAAAGACTCCGTGAAAAATGGAAATAAGCGTAACATTGACCGAGACGCCCATGGAGGACTGCTAGTCTGTCTGAGAGCGTCCTGTCGCTTCTGACTCCGTCTGCTCTAGATTGGTGAATTCTAATCTCTCGCTCTTTATTTTCGTCAGATTGTACTCATTTTGGTGGCCCTCGCTCTGGTGAAAACTAGCTGTGCGGCCCAAGGGTCATGAAATGGAGAGTTTTCAGAAGCACAAAGCTTTCTCCCTCACCTCTCATCCACTCTGTGTCTCTTTTCCCTCTAATCATGCAATCACACAGCCCAGGAAAGAGCAGGATAATCAATGCCTGAGAGAGAGAGAGACGCATTTCTCCATTTTCACTCACAACCCTGCCTCCCTTCAGCCACTTTCAAATTCTAGCACACAGGAGCGCTGCTGTGGATGATAAAATGACATTTTCCAGCACTTTGCTTTGCAGTCGCCTACAGTGCTAATTTGTGTTAACAGTGCTGTTGACATTTTGCCAAATTATGTTAAGTTTATGTTACATGAAAAGTATGAATTATAGAATAGCATTCTTGTTTTAAAAGACAACATGACAGTATTTGCATTGGATGTGCCCACTGATTAAATCAGGGGAGGGTGAAATATATTTTATTTAAGACTATTATATTATTACAGCACATGCATTGCAACACTACTGTATATAGATAGACATTTTGGTTATGGTTTGTTCCAAACTTCTAAGTATTACATTTTTAAACCTGCATAAAAATGTGTGCTTAATGTTATTTGCACACTGCAATTCCCTATTTTGCAGGGCGTTTCAGTGCTAAAGACTTCCACAATCTAGCATACTATGTAGGGACTTTACTGCATCACTGCATCACTGCATCAGTGCAGTCCAGGCAATGTGCATCTGGATGTATGCCCAATTAAAATGCTTTTCTACATCATTTGATCATCATTAAGTGAATTACTGCTGCCATAATCAATACAATATGTAAACAAACCATTTCTCTTAAATTCAATTCCACTTATTGCTTTTTTGTGGACAGTAATAGTGTAATGTAATTTGCCCCAGGCATTTATAATCTGACCCAAGAAACACTTGTTTTCCATATTGCTGTTTTGTAATGTTTGTATACAGTAGATGTCTGTGATGCAGTAAGGTGGTTTTAATGAATGCACGAGAGCTGAAAACAGTTACAGGAACTCAAAAAGCCTTTAACTCACTCAGAACGCTTCATCTTGTGTGTCTGTGTGCGCAGCCACTGAAGCCTGACCAACATTTGCCCATTAACCAAATTATTATTTTTCTTTTCTCATGTTGGGCAAGAAGAAAATGAACAGATTTTGTTGTAAATTGAGCTGTAGATTGGTAAAGCTTGTCCAGCAGAAGTAGCATTCTTTCTCTCTCCACGCTCCCCTGACTCTAGTTTCCCCTTGATGAGATAATTTGGTGCTGAGATGCTGCACTGGGACTGTGTGTTCTCCAGCCAGCTCCACAGCTGCTCCATTGACAACTCAGACTGCGATCACTTGTTTTAGCCTTTTCTATAGTGGTATCTTTCTATGTTTATTTTCTGTTCGTTTATTTTTTATTCGAACGGTCATTCTATCTATCTATCTATCTATCTATCTATCTATCTATCTATCTATCTATCTATCTATCTATCTATCTATCTATCTATCTATCTATCTATCTATCTATCTATCTATCTATCTATCTATCTGTTCATTTGTAAGGTCATTCATTTTATCATTTTTGTCTGTCTGTCTGCATTGTATCCTTCCTTCCATCCATCCATCGTCCTGTATTTTTATATTTTTATTTTCAGTTTGTTTGTTTGTATGGTCATTCATTTGATCCATCCATCCATCCATCCATCCATCCATCGTCCTGTATTTTTATATTTTTATTTTCCATTCATTTGTTTGTTTGTATGGTCATTCATTCATTTGATCTATCTATCTATCTATCTATCTATCTATCTATCTATCTATCTATCTATCTATCTATCTATCTATCTATCTATCTATCTATCTATCTATCTATCTATCTATCTATCTATCTATCTATCTATCTATCTATCTATCTATCTATCTATCTATCTATCTATCTGCCTATCTGTCTATCTATCTATCTGTTCATTTGTTTGTTGTAAGGTCATTCATTTGATCATTCTTGTCTGTCTGTCTGCATTGTATCCTTCCTTCCATCCATCCATCGTCCTGTATTTTTATATTTTTATTTTCTGTTTGTTTGTATGGTCATTCCATCCATCCATCCATCCATCCATCCATCCATCCATCCATCGTCCTGTATTTTTATATTTTTATTTTCCATTCATTTGTTTGTTTGTATGGTCATTCTATCTATCTATCTATCTATCTATCTATCTATCTATCTATCTATCTATCTATCTATCTATCTATCTATCTATCTATCTATCTATCTATCTATCTATCTATCTATCTATCTATCTATCTATCTATCTATCTATCTATCTATCTATCTATCTATCTATCTATCTGTCTGTCTATCTGTCTATCTGCGTTTGTATCATTACAATCATCCATCCATCCATCCGTCTGTCTATCTATTGTTCTATCGTATAGTGATTCTCAGAATAAATCCACAAAGAGACACATCTGATGCCTCCCTTACCATCAGTCGCAGTCGGTGTGTCCTACAGCAGTCTTCCATGTCGGAGACGACACCCTCCCTTCATTACCTTCCTGCCTACAGGGAGCGAGAGAGCGGCTTGAAAGCACTCATTTAACCGCAATAGCCATTAGTCTTTCATTATTGAATAGGAATGCAATTGAAATGCCCTTTTCCACTGGCTGCATTTGATTTGTTGTGTTATTTGGGAGGGCTAATGTTGTGTATAATCAGAACCTCGGATGGTAAACACATTCCAGGAGCTGCTCCACTCCAAACGAGAGTTAAAGGAAAGGTGCTGTTCTGTTTTTCTATTTAGTTTTCGTCCCTTGCGTTCCGACCTATTCCACTAAAGAATTCGATTTAGACAATGCCAATAATCCTCAGCGTTTGGATGACTGTTTCTCATTTGACCCTCTCCTCTTCAAGTTTCTCTTTTCTAAATCATTGTTTCTAACAGGATACCCTTCACTGGGTGGTAGTTGAGGACTCAGGCAGCTCTTGTGACACACGCTGGCACAAACCAATCCTTCCATATTGACAGTCGCCAATTTCCAGGGAAAAGTGTGTATTAGTGATGACAGGACACAGGTGACAGCATTTCTATAGTATGCAGGCATGCCTCTAAAGAAAGAGATTGTATTTATAACAATGTATTATAGATTTGACATGACTAATTTTAGTGTGATTAAATATCTGCATTTCTCTCAGTATATAATCACAGATGTGAGCTAGTTTTAATCACAGTTTGCATATTGTGCATTCAGTGTTTGCATGCATGTCATTTTCTGATTAAGGTCCATGTTTTGGTTCAAGCTTTAATCTGAAAAAAGGGTGTTTACATGTTAGACTATTCCTGTATTTAATCATATTCTGAATAAATTCACATTCTATTCTATTCTGGGAATGTAGGAAGTGCTTACTGAAAATTCATTTGAATAATTCTTACAGTAATTTAATAAACTGATTTCATCCGACAATAGCACAGAGGAGCACAAAATGCAGGTCATGTGTCTCTTTACCCGCCTGTATATAGATTTATGTGCATTTCTAAATATAATCTCTTTTCTCCCTCAAAAAATGCTTCACAACCCCTTAGTCATGCATCTACACGAAATGTGTAATTTAACCATCTGCATCTGAAAAAGCAATATGTTGATGTAAGCAAAATGCTGTGAAAAATCTTTGCTGTTTAAAAACGCATACACAATCGGAATATGCATTCAGAATGTTTGTGCATTTAAACATCGTCAGTGAGGAGTTATTTGACTGAAACATACCGAAAATAGATTGTGATATTAATGCTATCATTCCTGACCAGATATTAAAGGTCATAGAGCCTGGGCAGATGTGATCCAAACTAGCATTACATCCATTTTTCATTGACATATAAGGCTTACAGCAGTTTAGCAATAAGAATGGTTATGCTAAACGCTTAAGACACATGGGCTGGCTCAGGTTCCTGTTAGTGGGTGGAAAAATTGAGGTTTTATTTGAGACCTGAATATATTTGACTAGTGTCAGAAAGGATTTCCTTTCAACAGATGCTGATGGCACCAGAGGGGTTACTTCTGTTTTTCTGCATCACAAAACTTGAGAAATTGGCTGCAGCAATAGCATTAGCTTTTGTTTGTTAGACAGGTGTGTTGCTCTCATATGTGTGCACAACGTGTTCTTCTACTCCTGGATTTCCATTCCTGGTCATTTCCCTGGAAAATTCAAGCATACTCTTTTTGTCAGTTTTATTTGACCACCTGTATCCAGCTTGTGTGCAGTGTGTGCGCTAGATCTTGTGTGTGTGTGTGTTCTGTCAGTATTTGTAAGTGTTCCCAGATATATTTACCATGCCTGTGTGCGTGTGATATTCACTCGAGATCCTATTCCCTCTAAAGGGACTGTGGCTTGTGCCGTGTGTATTTGTGTAAGTATAATAGAGGTCATCGACTGCGGACCCTTGCTCCCCGGAGAGAGCCAAAAAAGCACTGCACTGACAAATGCCATTGCATTCGGCATTGTGTACATATAACTGTTATAGTGGGTCAGCAAACACACACATACCAACACTGGCGCAGAGAAGCTCACGAAACCAGCTGTCTTAGGGGGCGTTCATACAGAACGCGTCTCTGTGTCTAAAAGCACACATAAAAGTGCTTTTAAAAAAGCTCAACGCAGAACGCGAGTGTCTCAAGACACGCTTTTGAGAGGTGATGCAAAAGCAAAACCTTTATCAAAACTGTGTCGCTGCTCAGAGAACGACAGGACAGAGATCTGTTTGCGTTTGCCCCATCCTCCGACGTTGTCAAATAAAACAGTTGCCATGCCAACTTGCTACTGTAAACAAAAGTACTTGCAATACTTGCCCCGCCTCCGGGGTCTTCTGATTGGTCCACTGATTGGTCCACTGTTTTAGAACTGTCATTGAGCGGCGCTGCATGTAAAAGATGTAATTCTTTCAACTAGACCCGTCGTCTTAAAAACGCAGCACTTATGTGCGAGACATGAGCGCAACGATCATACAAGTCCGTCAGATTTGAAATCCACTGTGGTTTCTGGTAAAATTTGACGTTAGCATGTTGCTAAACGATCAGTCTCTTAATAAGTGAGGCATCTACAACTGGTCTGAAGGGGTATGTTTTGCAATTAAACCCATTATCCCACTTAAAAGAAGGGTATTTATGTAATTTATGTTATGGAGATGGAATATTGATTTAGGCTGTGCTACGAGGGCTAGCACATCTGTCTTCTTGCAGGGTCGATGGTCATTTATGCAGTTTAGTGGTCATTGTACACAAATATTTGACTATATAATGCCACGATTTATCCATCAGAATCAAGTATTCCAGAGAGCTGTATAATAAGCATAAAAATGCTTGCACACATATAATATTTGGTTAAATAGTGATTTTGTTTTAATTAATTTGATTACTTTTTAATTGATTTTTTTTATGTACTTGTCAGGATTAAATGAAAGTGGACTATTGTTCAGAAGTTTTGGGTCACTAAGATGGGGTCACTTGAAAGAAATTAATACTTTTATTGCAGCAAGGACATATTAAATTGATCAAAAGTTAAAGACATTTAAAATGTTGCAAAACATTTCTTACGAGTTCTGAATAAATCTATTAACCAAAGAATCCAAAGAATCAAAGCATTACGCATCATGGTTTCCATAAAAGTAAGAGTTATTTTAAAATTGAGTAATATTTCACAATATTACTGTTTTTACTCCAATGCAGCCTTGGTGAGCATAGTATACTTTTTTCAAAAACATTTTTAAAAAATCACATTAACTCAACTTGTAATCAACTTTTATCTATCTGTGCATTCTGGGATTGCCTTCTCCTCTAATGATTAATACGATGCATATTTTGGTATAAATACATAAAAGATGTATTCATGATACCTACTTTGTGGAACAGCCTTTGCATTGAGAGTGAATGTGTTGCCTTGTAACGCTGTCCTGGCAGCTTTTGAGAGCTGTCTCTATGGTTTATGCACACATACTGTATGAATTCTCTCAGAACAGCATTCTTTAGCAGACTTAAATGTGGGATCGCAGTAAGTGAATGTGGTAAATACCTTTGATGAGAAAACACAACTCAACAGTGATTCTAATTTCTCAGCTCTGTGATTCGACAAGAAACGGTCACTGATGGCTGATTCCATGAAATCTTTTCACAAACACATGTGGGAATACACACAAACTCAGAAAGAGAGAAAGGAAGGAAAAAAAACTGATATAGGTGCAAAAGAAGTAACTGCGTTTTTGGAATTATTAAAAAAAAAAATGTGTGCAAAAGTCTAATTGCATACTGTCTATATGATGTTCTGATATCATGGAATCTTCAGAAGAGTAAAGGAAAGCTTTTCCTCAATAAGCCACACAGTATGATGTGATTTATCATTCTTGTCCATAGCACTTATGTTTGTTGAAATAGACGATAATTTCCCCCAAAAATAGAAAAAGAAAAGAAAAGCACCATTCCGGTTTATTTCATCACCATTCACTGTATATGCACGCTTCATTAGGGGTTACTTGAATATTTTCACTATATTATGTCAGAATTCCTTGTGTGTCTAGGTTAGACTACATGTCCTTTGGCATTTATAAATATATAAGTTTATAATAATAATTGCCATCATATGTTGCCACCACATAAAACGGGTTCATAGGCTTCATCTTATTTTATATTCATCTGTGCCTTTCAGAAATATGTATATATGTGCAATATTTATGAGTTTTGTGGGACATGTACGATAATGTTTATGCATGACCTTTATCGTGTGTGCACTGTCAGTCAGGAATTTGGTGCTTGCATGTAGATCATATATTTGTGTGTGTGTGAGAGAGAGAGAGAGAATGTGTGAATGTGCATGGAACTATAAGGAAATAACAATGTATGTGCATTGTGCATATAAATGTGTGTGTGTGTTCTTCACTGCCTCATTAGTTGCTCGGTCTGCTAGCTGTGTCTTTATTCTCGTTTTATGTGCTCAGGTTTAGGGAATCACCTGAGATTAATTTGCAGTCTTGGGCCGCTCACTTCAATCCATAATTCAGCAGCAGTGTGGCTCTCTTCCTGACACCTGGCGCACCAGGACCCAGGCAGAGTGAAATATTCACTACAGATCATCACGCCACAGCCGCTCGCCCTTATTAACCGGCCCCTTATCCGTCTGGAACGATGCATAGTGGGCCGAAAACGGGAGAAATTTGAGACCAAGTGTGTGCATGAGGAGATATTAAAATCAATCATCCGCTCTTATGTCATCCCTCTATGTTGAGCTGCTCTAATCATACAGCAGTCATTAATCATTTCAGGAGGTTGATGTAATATCCCGTGACAGCCAGCTGCGCTAGAGCATAATGTCTTTATCGTGCTGTTGTTAAGGTTTATCTTCAAGCATCGTGTAGGAATGGAATGAGGCTTTTTGGATTTTTAATAAACCAAACTGTACTGTTGAAATCCTCAGCTTAATATCGCTTATCAATCCAGTAAACGCAGTAATTTCAATATTTTATCTTTATTGAATGTGTTGGAGTGTTTGGATTGTTGTAATCAGGGCTTTAGGACTAAATGATTTTTTTTGGAATGTGCAGATACTCATGAATGTTTGTATTTGAGTTGTTTTGTTGATGATTTGGCTTGCTAAAAGCTGCAACACTCTCTGCACACATTGTATGTGATTGTATTGCCATCATTACAGCTTTTATTGGAAGGAAAGTAGAGAACAGTTAATAAACGATGGGAAAACGTGACATGAGGCATACTGGACTTAAACTCATGTCGGCCTCATGAGCACCACAGCTCAATGTGAATCGTTGTTATTGTAAAAAAAAATATATATAGTTTTAAAAATGTCAACTTTTCAACTTTAAAAAAGTTGAAGTACAATTATAATTTAGATAAATAGAAATATAAAAGAAAATTACTTAAACTAAAATTAAAATGAATACTGAAAAATAACAGCTAATTCAGAACATGAAAATGGTATCCAAACACATTATCTTTCTTTAGTGTGTGATGTCGCTGTTTGAGCATGAAAAAGGTCTGCAAAGTTACAAAGCACAAAGTCACTCCAAAGGAAGTTATTCTCTATCAGTGCACACTGTTTTTGAACTCCCTGGAACACCTCGATTGTAGTCTTGAGTTTTATTCTAGGAACGTACACCTCACAATATTCCTCATTTAAATAATCCACGCCCAATGTATGCGCAAAACAGAGGCGTGGCCTGATTGAGTTGCGTTAATAGTGTTGAAACATTAACATACACTACATTTAAATGTAGCTTACACTACATTTAAAAATCAACATTTATATTTCCCTGAAATTGTTGTGAATGATTCATTCTACTTGCAAATGCTGTTTATTGTTGACCTCAGCTACAGTGGTGGCCTCAGAAAACTCATGAATCCATAGAGGTTTGGACCTGAAGAAATAGTTCCTTTTGACAGTACCACCACCGTCTACAACGGTTTGATGGAGAAGATAAAATGGAAAAAAAAATAAACCACATTTATTTTTAACCACATTAATACTCCAGTACTCCAGGTTGAAGTAGATTACGATATAAGGAAGATACCAAAGTATAGTGACTTAACTTCAATAACAGTTATGTTTTCGTTATGTTATATATTACATGTTGTTGGCTAAGGATTATCTATACAGACCCAATAGAGTTAAGGGTGTAGTATAAGGATATACAGTATACAATTACAGGCTTATCAATTGTTCTCTTAGAGTAGTAAAGAGAGAGAAAGAAAGATAAGTTAAAGTTCTGTCAGTTTTGCCTCAGAATATGCTGACTTTATCAGTAAGCATCTGAAGCCTTGTGCGATATCGGCTCTGAGGCTCCGGCACACGTTTGGTATTCCTGCAGTGAGATGGACAGATTCCTATTAGCATTCAGACCCCGGAGGACTCGGGCAGGGGTGCCAGTTCAGAGACTGGGGGTGTGTGAGACGGTTCGAGGGCAGCCACGCAGAACCAACAATTCTTCCTCAATTGTCCAGCACATAGTCATAATGAGAAAACATTGATTGTAAACAAAGGAGGCACAGTAATTGGGACTCCATGGGGTAAGTGTCAGGACTCGGCCCAGTGGACACCAGTGGGGCGGTCGGTGGAGAGGGCTGCTTATTCAAAGTGAGATGCATGAACGTACTGCTAAAGATGAGAAACTAGGGTTACATATGTAAAACAAGTTGTTTTATTTTAAAGGTTTATTTAAATGAAGTTTACGAAAGTTTAATTTGCTATATACTGTATACTATACACATACATACACATCTACACACTTTCTTAGTGTTTTTGAAATAAGTCTCGTATGCTAACCAAGGGAATACTTAATGGAAACCAGAAATATTATAGATAACAAAAACACAAAAAAACTATATTAGATATATGACATTTCTGGTTCCCATTAAATATTTCCTATTCTTGTTAAGTCTTTATGTAGCACGTATATTTCAAAGTACTTGAACTTTTCAAGGGCTCAATGAAAGGATGAAAAAGATAATGGTAATAATATTATATTTCTATTTTTCTGGAAAAAGGTCTTCCATCACATCAGCTGTTGCATGTCCCTGACGCCATGAAGAAGTTTATGTGATATTTAAGGAGCAAAGTTATCTTATGGGGTTGTTAATCTGGAGGGAAAATGACAGATGGAGAAATTAAGTTTCTTCGTTCATCTGAATGAGTCAGAGTGTCAATGAATATGAAAAACAACAACATCAAAAAAAGAAACATTCAGAATTCTGTCTTGTTTTTTAAGACATTTGTCTTTGTGTAAATGAATAGGCATAACGAGATGGCAGTGAATTAGCACTCCGCAGTGGCTCTGAAACATCCGTCGGGAAATTTTCATGTAAATATCAGCTTTTCAAGCGCGGCACTGAACATTTGGTGTGTGTAGTTTGCGGTGATATTACTGATGCAGTGTTATAAATCACTGCTCGAGTGTGATGTCTGACAGCTGCAGATTTCTGACCGTGATTCTGCTTGTTGTTTTCTCAAAGAGCCATTACTCTGGACAATACGCTGGTCATCCTGTCCACCGTGGCTCCAGATGCTGGAAGATACTACGTGCAAGCCGTAAATGACAAGAACGGAGAAAACAAGACCGGCCAGCCCATAACGCTGTCTGTAGAAAGTAAGTCTGTAGAAATTTGGACACACATATGCACAAGGTTACATTTGAACTTCCTTCTAAAGACTAAAATTAAGCGTATGTGTGTGTAGAATATATATACACTCACCTAAAGGATTATTAGGAACACCTGTTCAATTTCTCATTAATGCAATTATCTAATCAACCAATCACATGGCAGTTGCTTCAATGCATTTAGTGGTGTGGTCCTGGTCAAGACAATCTCCTGAACTCCAAACTGAATGTCAGAATGGGAACGAAAGGTGATTTAAGCAATTTTGAGCGTGGCATGGTTGTTGGTGCCAGACGGGCCGGTCTGAGTATTTCACAATCTGCTCAGTTACTGGGATTTTCACGCACAACCATTTCTAGGGTTTACAAAGACTGGTGTGAAAAAGGGAAAAACATCCAGTATGCGGCAGTCCTGTGGGCGAAAATGCCTTGTTGATGCTAGAGGTCAGAGGAGAATGGGCCGAGTGGTTCAAGCTGACAGAAGAGCAACTTTGACTGAAATAAACACTCGTTACAACCGAGGTATCCAGCAAAGCATTTGTGAAGCCACAACACGCACAACCTTGAGGCGGATGGGCTACAACAGCAGAAGACCCCACCGGGTACCACTCATCTCCACTACAAATAGGAAAAAGCGGCTACAATTTGCAAGAGCTCACCAAAATTGGACAGTTGAAGACTGGAAAAATGTTGCCTGGTCTGATGAGTCTCGATTTCTGTTGAGACATTCAGATGGTAGAGTCAGAATTTGGCGTAAACAGAATGAGAACATGGATCCATCATGCCTTGTTACCACTGTGCAGGCTGGTGGTGGTGGTGTAATGGTGTGGGGAATGTTTTCTTGGCACACTTTAGGCCCCTTAGTGCCAATTGGGCATCGTTTAAATGCCACGGCCTACCTGAGCATTGTTTCTGACCATGTCCATCCCTTTAGGGCCACCATGTACCCATCTTCTGATGGCTACTTCCAGCAGGATAATGCACCATGTCACAAAGATTGAATAATTTCAAATTGGTTTCTTGAACATGACAATGAGTTCACTGTACTAAAATGGCCCCCACAGTCACCAGATCTCAACCCAATAGAGCATCTTTGGGATGTGGTGGAACGGGAGCTTCGTGCCCTGGATGTGCATCCCACAAATCTCCATCAACTGCAAGATGCTATCCTATCAATATGGGCCAACATTTCTAAAGAATGCTTTCAGCACCTTGTTGAATCAATGCCACGTAGAATTAAGGCAGTTCTGAAGGCGAAAGAGGGTCAAAGACAGTATTAGTATGGTGTTCCTAATAATCCTTTAGGTGAGTGTATATATATATATATATATATATATATATATTCTATTATTCTACACACACACACACACACACACACATATATATATATATATATATATATTATTTTATTCTACACACACACACACACACACACATATATATATATATATATATATATATATATATATATATATATATATATATATATATTTACTTATTTGAAAGATAAAATATACTTCAAGCATATACATATGAATATACAGAAGCATACTTCTGTTCTCAATCTTTCTCGTTCTTATGTGAAAAAATGAAAGTACAAAATTTAAAACTTTTGTCTATCCGCTCCATGAGTCTTGGCTTTCCATTTTAGATAACATGCTGGTTTATATGAACATATAAATCTGTGAACAACAGGCTATAGACAAATACATATTTGTCTTCGGTGACAGCGCTTTGGTTTTTTTTATTCTCACAGCTTCTCCGAAATTCCAGAGCGAGAATATTGACAGTTATGGATTGTACTTTGTAAGAGTGTTGGTGTATCAGATTCTCTCTGCAAACCAGGATATGATATTTTTGAGTCAAATACAGGAGGAACTAAAGAATGGTGCGGCAACAGACAGGGCCGTAGCTAGAGGATTCGGGGCCCCCTGAAAAAATATTGATGTGGGCCCCCACCACCCTCCACCAATATCATATACTGTACAATAGATGAACACATATAACAGAAGACGGTGATGTTGTTGTAAAACCTTTATTTTAAAAGTTAAATGTTTATATAAAAATTACAACTAATAAAAACTAACAAAAAGCAAGAAATTGTTAAATAATAATAAAACCAATTTTTAAAAAGTAATATCCCCCCCCCCCCCCCCCCATCAGTCTGTTATAATTCATAAATCAAAAAGTAAACATTTAGAAATTGACAAGAATGCAGTCTAATTAAAAAAATAAAACCATATTGCCTTATTTTTTAATAAAGATAATATGGAACTGGTAATATTATTAAATAAAGCGAATACATTTATTCATCCAAGTGCAGTGTGTTGTATTCGTGTTTTCTCGATGTTTTAAATATCATCAGCCGGCAGGTCAGATGCATAATGCAATGCGTCGTGACTCGTGTAATTTTTTTTAAAACTCTATTTACAATAGTGTAAAAAGACAGGAATTTAGACCACGTAATCATTCGGTCGATTGTGGCGCGCACCGATAATAAAAAATGACTGTACACGGCAGACTGTAGACACAAGTTTTCTAATTCCCAGCGAAATAACAATATATAACCGGTCTTTAAGAACGTCTTGATCGACTGGGATTAAACCACTCTCCTTGCCTCCCTCTCTGTCTTTTCCTGGCGTTTCTGGTTCCCTGATTTTTGTTTTCTTTTCCCCGACATTTTTCAGTCAGTCAGTCTCCTGCTCTTCCACCAAGTTCATGGTTATCTTCAGGCTGCCGCCTCAACTCTGATTGGTTCTGTTCACGAGCTGGGGTGGGACTTACACTTTTATTGGGTCCATCTGATGTTTGTCACTGACTCTGACTGAATAATTAATAAATACTTTAGGTCGGACTAAACCATTTTTATGGAGGTAAGAGAAGCAGATATTTGGAAAAATATTTACCCAAATTCCACGTTTTTGTGGTTTTCATTTAAATCTCAGGCATACAACTAATATAAATATTAGAATTATTCATACAACAGGGGCCTAAATAGTATAACTGCTGGATTTTGTGGGGCCCCCTGGGCAGCGGTGGCCCCTATAATTGTCACCACCTTTCACCCCACTAGCGACGGCCCTGGCAACAGATTAGAGATGTGTGTGTGTGTGTGTGTGTGTGTGTGTGTCTAGAGGACAGTCCTTCCCAGAAGCTGTAGTTGAGTATCAGTGCTTTACAGAAGACTGTCTCTGACAGAACTCCGCACACACATACACACGCGCTCTCCCACACACAAGCGTAGCTGCTAGAAAAGCAGAGATATAGGTTCCTGTTCCAAACACAAACCTGTCACACTTGCTGTAACACGTACAATACATCGGCTGGCACTTCCTACATCTGGACACACTCACACCTGAAGATGACAGATCAGAGTTCTATTAAAAACACTCACTCGATAATGTCTTTTACCTGTGTGTCACAACACTCATTTCTCCTCTGCTGTAGATGTTGGTGGTCCTGCAGACCCCATCGCTCCCACCATTGTGATTCCGCCGAGGAACACCAGCGTCATCTCTGGCACCTCTGAGGTCACTATGGAGTGTGTGGCCAATGCTAGGTGACGACCTCTGATTCCAGTTTGAATGAAAGGAAAATGATTTTAATTACAAGACGAGCAGTGGGTTGAAGTCTCTCATAATTTTTATTCTTTTCTCGAAACCTTTCTGTAATTATTTCTTGTGAAGTACAGACTCTATTGAATCTTGTAAAAGAAAATGGTCATAATTGTAATGGAATAAGTGAAAAAAGTGCTAAGTGGTTAACGGTAAGTTCCCTTTTTCTATACGGTGAAAAACTGTAATAGATCTAATTAGGCATTTCATGTAATATTATATTACTTTACTCTTAAATGTACAGTTTTTTGAAGTGAAAAAGAACAGGTCATCTTATAATTTACAGTGAAAACCCGTAAATTGACTAGAATTCCCACGTCGTGTGACACTTCACTTTGATGGTTTTTCATTTCGTTTTATTTATTTCTTTTTTCCTTATGTTACCATGATGGTGTTTTGTTTTGTATGTATAACACTGTTCGCCATATATATATATATATATATATATATATATATATATATATATATATATATATATATATATATATATATATATATATATTAGCATTTAACTCAGTTGTGGAAAAGCTACTTGTAATGAACTCTGATTTTACACACAGCTTTCTCATTACCACCTGTATTTTTAAGGTGGTTTTCAGTATATTATAAAAGAAGAAAAAAAAACAGATTTTAGTCATTAAATATATTAACATTATTTCATATGCATTTTTACTGTAAATTGAATTTCAATCTGTCCATTTTTAAAATGTTGCTCTAATATTATTTTCCGTAAAATTCCGGAAACCACAGCTTTTTTTTAAAACCTTTTTTATATATGTCATTTTTTTGTTTTTTCATTAACTTAGTTTAAAATGAATTAAAGAGAATTATTGTAACATTTGGGTTTTTAGGTGGACAAAATGTCGCATTTTCAATGTTGTGTCCATGTAAACTCTCTTTCTCTATCCTCACGTGTGTCATTCAGAAGTTACACTGTTTACTGTCTTTAAATGGTCATGGCATGAGTGGATTCAAATTTTTGACACATAATGTTAAATTCCTGTGGCTCTACTTTCATAGAAATATGTGTTTTAAGTGTGTGAAATGTCTTAGCCCATAGACTTTCAAGGTAAATGCTCTATTGTAATAACATTGTCTTTTCTTTTTCAATTTGAGGGACTATTCAAAAGTACTTTCATGGGATAATCAACAGAATGTCATAGACAGTGCTTTGATAGTGCAAAACATTGATTTAACTGTATTAATAGGACAAGCCAAAGTTTTAATGGTTGACAGTTACCCTCCCTGACTCTTTCCCTCCCGTTTTAATTCTCTATCAGGCCATTAATAAAGCTGAGCATCAGTTGGAAGAAGGACGGTATTCCGGTGAGGAGTGGACTGAGTGATTTTAACCGTAGACTGACTGTGTTGAGTCCGGTGGTCAGTGACTCTGGCTTCTACGAGTGTGAAGCTGTCCTCCGTAGCAGTAGCGTTCCCTCTGTCAGCGCTGGAGCGTACCTGCATGTGCTCGGTAATAAACATGTACACGGACACACATCGGACTGTATCTCTGTGATGGATACATTTCAGTGTAAATTAACTAGTGCATTAGAGATTAGTAAATTACATTTGAAGTATTCTACATGTTTTCTTACCATAGTTATTCAGTAACAAAACAAAATCTACTGCTCAGCGGACATGTTGAAGCTAATGAGCATGTCCAAGAGCAACTGAATGTTGCACAATCTTTCATTGCTAATACGTACTAATTTGTTAAATGAGAGTTTCTTGTTAGGGCCTGAGCACCAATGGTGCAAGGACTCTCTTGGAATTGCTCCATTTAATAGTAGTTACTAGAGTGTTAATAATGCATTACTCATTTGTACCTGTGTAGTTATTCATTAATGATGGAACAGTATTCTGAAGTGTTACCAAAAAACTTTACCAACCCCAAACTTTTGAATAGTATATCTTGTAGCTAGACTATATATAAGCTGCTTTGAATAAAAATGACACATATAGTAGTCACAATCACAATTGACAAGACTTTTATTAAGGTGAATAGTTGTCACTATTTACAATGTGTCTCATTTTAGGCCATTTTTCTATATCTGTATCTATTGTAATGTTCTGTTGTTAGAGAAAACCAAAAAGCCTGAACAGGATGTTCTCAAAAATCCAACAACAGTCCAATGTATTTGAAAAGATTCAATCTCGCTTCCTGTGCCGTTCATCTGTGGTGTTTTTATCTTGAAGTGCACATGTGGAGGTCACAACCCTCTCACTCTCTCTCTCTCGCTCTCGCTCTCGCTCTCTCTCTCTCTCTCTCTCTCTCTCTCTCTCTCTCTCTCTCTCTCTCTCTCTCTCTCTCTCTCTCTCTCTCTCTCTCTCTTCCGCAGAACCACCTCAGTTTGTGAAGGAACCAGAGAAACACATCACAGCTGAGATGGAGAAAGTGGTGGACATTCCCTGCCAGGCCAGAGGTGAGACACCTGACATCTCATCCTAATGAGGTTTTTCCAGCGCCAGGTCATTTTTATCTCCTTACTGACAGCGAACATGCTGCACAAAGCACCCACAGCCAATCAGAACATGAGGTTTAATAGACAGCTGTATCGAACATGATTTTTGATCAATGGGACTGTGGGCGGAGCTACTCAATAAAGTAGTTTGAATTGCAGATAGTTAAAAAAAATTGAGATTAATAAATATATATAGATGTGCGTCTGGCACCACGTGATTCTCAGATTAACTGCAAACTTTAAACATCATAGAGCGAAGGTTTATCATATGCCCATGTTTTTAGGTCCTGTCAGTTGAAACATTCAAGCTATTTTAAACCATCATTGCATTTGGTCATAAACTGACAGCAGCCCAGTATTCCTGCTGCCATCTGTGTCAATAATCTTAATTAAACAACAAAATACTAAGAGAAAATCTATTTTGTAGCTTTAACAAACATTGATTATATTTTATTTTATGCAGTGTTATTTTACATTTGATTATTGAATTTCTGTACCTTATTGTTAGACTTACCTGAAAAACATATATCGCTGCTTCATTTCTTTGTTCTATTGTATTTATTGTAATTTGTTTATTATTTTCTATGCAGATGCACTTCCCTACAAATCACAGCAATCATTCTAGAATGATTTTCAAACAGAGCTATTCATTCATTGTTTTCATTTCGTAATATCCACAGCAGAAAAATATCTCAATATCAATGTAATTTTCCAATATTGTGCAGCCCTAATATACAGTGTGTGTATGTATATATGTGTGTGTGTGTGTGTGTGTGTGTGTGTGTATATATATATATATATATATTACAGTTTTTTACATGTGTTTTTACATCATATATTTTTTTAACTAAATATTATTAAATTAATAATTTTTATATAATTAATTAAATAGAATAAAAATTAATACATTGTAATGTTTTTATATTTATAATAATACATATTATATTCAATGTATATTTTAATATTTAAAAAATATTTAAAAAATATTTTATTCTATTTAAATATATATTACAGTATTACGTTTTTTTTAATATATATATATTTAATCATTCAGCTTTACATTTATAACTATTCATCTCAGGTGTCCCTCAGCCTGATATCGTGTGGTATAAGGACGCAGTACCCATAAGCCCCGTGAAGACCCCGCGCTACAGAGTGCTGGCAGGGGGTAGTCTCCAGGTCAACGGCCTTCTGCCTGACGACACCGGAATGTTCCAGTGCTTCGCCCGCAACCAGGCCGGAGAGGTGCAGACCAACACCTACCTCGCAGTTACGAGTGAGTTCATCCATACGCCCTTCTCTCTGGATTACACCTTTCCTCTTTATGCCTCTCATACACTGATGCACAAATACATGTGGACATTTATTTCCTCTGCTTCTCTCTCTGTCTGTCTCTTTCTCTTGCAATCAGAAAGGCTTTGAATGCCATACCAACAATGCTTTTCTTTCTTCCAGTCTTCATTCTCTCTTGTGCCGCTGATGTGCTTTTCTGTCGCTGTGCTAAGGCTGTGATTAATACCCTGTTGTGAGGAAGAGTTAGCGAGAGAGAGAGACAGGGAGAGATAAAGGGGGCTTTTATAGAGGACTGACTGAGCTTATCTTGCCGCTCAGAGACACATAGAGCTCGCTAAAACGCTAAACACCAAATCTAGCTGATATTTACCTCTGCTTACAATGAACACCTATATTGGGTATGGATGGACGGTGCCGAAGTTAAAGAGATCGTTTATCCAAAATGAAAATCTTGTCATCATGTACCTCACATTTATGTCATTCCAAACCAGTATGGCTTACTTTCTCATGTGGAGAACAAACGATGATTATTTAGAAAAAAGTGTCCGAGTGTCCAATGTTTTTTTGGACCCCATTGACTTTGTTTGAACAAAAACAAGCTATCATCTTTTGTGTTCCACAGAAGAAAGTAAGTCATACAGGTTTGGAACGACATGGGGTTAACCCTCTGGGGTCTGAGGTGTTTTCGGGGTCCTTGAGATGTTTTGGCATGCTCTGACATTTGTGCTTTTTTCAGTTGCTTATAAACATATTAATGGCACAGGTGAAATTACACTCTATATAGCACACACAGGGCTACCATAATATGTGAGCAACATGTATGTACATGTTTGTATTTTTGAGAGAATATTGTTTATGCGTGGTTATTGAAAAAACTAAAAACTAAAGTTTATAATATAAGGCCACAAATAACATACTAAATATTTGTCCACAAGACTTTTGACTAGTGGATGTTATCGCCTAGAGTTTTTGCTTCAAATTGATCTGAAAATCATTCTGCCTTATCATTCACATAAAACAATAGATTGTTTTAAATTGTGAAAAACATTTTTTTGTTTGCAAAGGCAATATGCGGATGGGCGGAACGGCCCAACCCCCTCATGAATAATTAGGCAGTTCTCACCTGAGCAGACTGCATACTAATGAGCCTTTCATTCAGGGGTGTCACACAAGAAAGAATGCAAGGACAATATATATACACTACCGTTCAAAAGTTTGGGGTCAGTGAGAATTTTATTTTTATTTTTTGGAGGAAAGAAAACAATACTTTTATTTATCAAGGAATAATTAATTTGATCGAAAGTGACAGTAAAGACATTTATAATGTTACAAAAGTCTTTTGAACTTCCTATTCATCAAAGAATCCTAAAACAAACAAAAAAACTGTACAACTGACAGACCAACAACTGTTTCAACATTGATAATAATAATAAATGTTTCTTGAGCATCAAATCCTCATATTATACTGATTTGTGAAGGTTCATTTGACACTGAAGACACTGACACTGGTGATGCTGAAAATTCAGCTTTGATCACAGGAATAAATTACACTTTACTATATATTCACACAGAAAACAGCTGATTTACACTGGAGATAATATTTAATACTATAACTGATTTTTGTTGTATTTGTAATCAAATAAGCGCAGCCATGGTTAGCAGAAGAGAATTCTTTTAAAAGTATTTAAAATCGTACCGACCCCAAACTTTTGAACTGTAGTGTATATAAATAAATAAATGTTTATACACACACACACACACACACACACACACACACACACATATATATATATATATATATATATATATATATATATATATATATATATATATATACATACAAACAATCAAAATTTAAATGAAAGCCAAAAGCACATTTATAGTCACACCTTTTAGCCATCCACATACCATTTTTAGCCATCCACCGCGGTAAAAATAAACCAGTCGCATTGCAAAGTCGTTCGCGAAATGACCGCCAGGTGGCGCAAAGGGACATTTAGCAAAACGTAAGTGGGGCTAATGTCTATTAACAGTAGCCTAAGGATGAAATACTACAAGTTATGGTAATTTCCAAATAAGCCTACAACAAATTGTTGGTCATACAGATAAGATATAATCTTTTAAAACTTTAAAAGGCTAAAGTAGGCCTACACTCTCACAGACAAAACGTTTTCTCGCTCATGTCAGAAACAGACGTTTGGGTATTTCTCAGTGAGAAAATTCATGGCTGAGCGGTAGAACTTACGGTTCATCATTAAGATGACCCGGGTTCAAATCCCGCACAAACATGGTCTGCTGTAAATTTTATATTTATTATTGCAAAGAGATTTGTCTAGCTCTAAAACTCTGTTACACCATACAGTTTTGTTTTTTTTTGCTTATATTTATAAAATACAATTATCATGCATTTCCATTTCACACTAAGTAAAAATACAAAAAAACAAAATAGTATCCAACAGAACGACTTTGCATCTGTATAATAATAGGCTACCAATCGTAATTTCAAAAGCAGTTCTGTAAAAAAATAAATTATATATAGCCTATATATATATTTTTTTTTATTCCAGGCTCTCATGCCACACCCCCGATTTCTCACGCTGAAGTGTCAACCCGGTCGGTCAAATTCCTGAAGGATATAGTTTATCTATAGATACCTGTTGAGCCACTCGTGATCGACTAGTTATTATACCGCAAATTAGTTAAAATATCCCGTAATCTATCTAGAGCGAGCGTGCATGCGAGACAGATATTGTGCTCCAAACCGTGCGCGCGCATGGCAGAGAGGTCTGTTCCCTAACCTAGAGTTTTTAAAAACATTGTTTTAAGTAAAGTGTGATTTGCCAGGGGGGATTGTGATTTCCTTCTGGTCTAAACATCCCTGCTTCTGCTGAATTATTTTAATCCCCACACCCCTCCCTCCACAGCTAATCAATGCTATAGGCTACTTCACCAATATCAAATATATAAAATAGAGATATGCAACAGGCACGTTTAAACGACAAACAATAAAATCAAAACCAGCGTTTCAGTTGTTCATTAGTTCCAGTGGCCTTAATGCATGCACGGCTTTTCAAATTTCACAAAGCGTGTTGAGATTATTTTGAATTAAATATTGAAGTTCATAATTAAGTGTTTTGGCACACCACGCCGAGTGGCCCTATGCATTTTTCTAAAGTCGGGTTTCATTCTGGCATGGTGAGTTAGTGTTCGACAAACGCGGCGGCGCGTTCATTTAGATTAATTTATTTTTCTCATTATTACAGCTAAAATAACTTAGTAGGCGACTCCGTAATTTTTTGGTCATACAGATAAGAGTAGAGTAGCTTACATCGTTCAAAACTGTAAACTTGTATTCATATTAGGCTAACGACAAAAACAGTATAGGCTATCTGTCGTCTCTGTCTCCGGGAACTGCGCGTCACAAAAATGAACCGAAAGTCACTTCAGCTCAGTCACGATAAGAAATCGGCTATGTCTAAAGCCTTTAAATGTCTAAATATTTAGGCTAATAAATGTTATCTGATTATAGGCTAATCCATATGAAAACTAGAGGAACAGAGGATCTACTCAAACATGCAATGTAAGCGCTTCCCAATGAGAAAATGACAAGGGTGAAAATCTCGCTCTAATTAAATGTAGGCTAAATCGCCCTGAATTAAAATGTAAAAACAGATCAAATAATGTATTTGTCGAAATGTTGCGATATTGTTTCATTTAAGTTCATAATTGTTCTATAAATGTTATTTAATTTAGCAGCATTACCACGAAGCACCGTGTTTAGATATTTATTTGAATAATACAAAATCAAATAAAAACTTAATTCACAAATTGCATGCCTGGTTGTAAGGATCCAAAGATCCCTGTAGAATTTAATATTGAGTTGAACATTTTGTTCATGACAACAAATTAACAAGCGTTTTTTCAGATTATATTTAGTTTTGCTTGGAAAAAGCTGCCCCAAACCAGTTTTATTTCATCAATTATTGAAATAATGAAATATTTAGTAATAAACTTTTATGACAGAAATATCACTAGGCTACATGTAATTCCATTTAATTCCTTCATTATCAACACTGTCTAGAATAGCGATTTAAGTGCGAATTGCGACTTCTCTTTGTGTTAAGTCAGCCTCAGACTCCGATAGCCTGTGGGGGGTTGGAGGGACAGTTGCTGAACGAAGGTGTTAATGTTCCTCTTTCATATGGAGAGTGTCGGATAGCCAGCCTGATGAGCAGGCAAAATTATTGTAAGGATAAATCTGTGTCCAAATGTAGGCCCCATATTTTATATAAATTTATAATAGTAGTTTTAGTATATTATAAATATTGTAGTTTATTTATTGTAGCCTATTTAAAGTTTTTTTTTCACACAAAATTTCAATTGAAGTTATTGTACGGTGAATTCAACAAGGCATGCTGTGTCTTTGAAGCAACAATTAAAGGCTAAATAATTTTTTCGTGATTTGTATGGCTGACACGCAGCGACATATACAGTAGTATTATCAGAGCGAGGGAGACTAAATAAACTTGTTAAAAAGAGATCCAGTGCGAGAGAGGCAAAGAGAAACGCATGTTTTTAATTTAAATGTGTTTCTTTGGACAATTTTCGTTTTGTACTGTTTTAATTGTTTAATTTAGCTGTAATTTCTTTGGCAATACGAATTTAAAATGTCGCAAGAATAAGGTTAGCCTAGTGTTTCTTATTTTGCATCGCAAAAGAAATAAACTCTAAACCGATGCAACCCTGTTTTAAATAAAAAAAAACTGTCCCGACACTTTATTTAAACCTTGAAATGTTCGAACTTGGTTTCAAACATAAGTAAATTTTGTGTTCTTTTACATTACACAATAATTTAGCAGACTAAAGACGAGCTTCTTCATTTTCATTTTCTGATGCAATCGGCTGACAATCTTCCTTCATCAGTTTTTGTCGTTTGTGCAGCGGCTGCGGTTCTACAGGAATGTAGCAAATTTATGTTGTAATGATAATCAAACAAAACTCTTGACTTTAAATAAGTAAACAGATATAAACAGTTACCTATTTAAGCATCAAGGTGGGAAAATATAAACGTAGGACAACATCGGTTAACAACATGTATGCTACATTGAGATTCGATCTCGGGTCGAATGAAGCTCCTCGAAGCTCGTGTCGTTGCGTTGATCACTGAGCTACCGTCTGTACGCTATTAATGGTGTACAGCCTCATTCATGTAGCCTAAATGTTTTTATTGCAATGTTTTATGTTGAAATGTTTTCATTATTTATTCAATTACATTTCAGTAGCCTAATTTCAGTATTGTGATTATGAATTATTTTAACTACATTTCACTTGTTGAATTCTTCTGCTACCAGCTTTCAATCGCTCTGAATCAGCGCGGTGCGGCAGCAGATTACGCATTAGAGAGAATAAACCGGAATAAACAAACACTTTTCAGAGTCTATGATTGTAGCGCCTCTTAGCGGTAAAAGGCAGCAAATACACCACACATTTTACCGCCGCGGTGGAACGGCTGATGTGGGCATTGTCATGGCTTGCCTCGACATTTGCGTTTGAATAGCGCGCGTCCTCCGTGGGCGTGTCAGATTAACGCGTAATGAAGTGTAATGAGCTGGGGAAAAAAATACTGACAGCACTCTCTTTTCATACAGATTGCATAAACTGAGAATATTTGTTTTTTTATATAAATTACTTCATTTAAAAGAAGAGAATTTAAGCTTCATAAAGAAAAACCTCTCGTGCCTGTGTGACAAGTAATCGCGGAGTTACAGTTAATCTTAGGACGTGTTTCAGAATGGACTTCACTGACAGAGAGAACGCAGAACTCGCATCATGTTTGTTTTTCTTTATTTGGTGAAAAGCACAACACTTTGTTTTTATTGTGAGTATCCACAAAAAAAATAGAAACTTAACAGGATCTAATGATGTACAACACTTATATGTAAGATCAAAATTAACCGAGTATTTTGAGTCTCTTTTACACTGATAAGAAAAAAAGCGAGACAATCGCGCCGGCGCGATAGCCGACCCCAGGGGGTTAAGTACATTTTTGGGTGAACTATCCCTTTAAGTATTAGCTTTCCCTTATCAACCAGTCTGTAAATTGTAAGGACCTTTTTGTTCGCCCACCTTCATGCCTGTCTACATTTCTCAGTGAATTGTTTTTCTTCTGTTGTTCAACTTTCCGTTTCGTACCTGCTTTCATTCCGTTGTTTTCTTTACTTGTTTGGTTTCTAAGCCACGCTTTGATCCGCGCGAATCGAGTTTTGTGTGATTTTCCCAGCGCTTACGAATGCGAGGAAGTGTTTGAACGTGTGTGTGTGTGCCGTTGTACGTCTTTGTTTCTCATGCAGTTGGTGTGCTCCTCTCACAGGTATAGCACCGAACATCACGGCAGGGCCTTCCGACAGCACTGTGATTGACGGCATGTCAGTTATCCTGCACTGTGAGACCTCAGGAGCGCCCCGTCCTGCCATCACCTGGCAGAAAGGTGAAGAACACATCCCTCAATGTCTACACTCACGCATTTCCAAAGAACAACTACAAAGTGTCAGTTCCCAGGCCGCACTTCACCTCAGTGCCTTTCTGTTCCTTGGTTATTTTTTTTCACCACTATATTGCACTATTTTTCTGCAATGCCGCCTTCACATTTTAAACTGTGCAGATGTCATCAGACAAGAAAATTATTGTGTGATTTGACACAGGCTACAATTATGTAAATGCATGTTTTATAGTGAGCAGAGTGACTAAAACAGCCTTAAACATGGTAGCAACAACTTTCTTGAATAGCCAAACTACTCATTAAAAATCATTGTAGAAGCTACAAATACATCAGAACCATCTGAAATGTATGATATTGGTTGCCACAAAATTATGATTCTGTATGGAAACAATTGTATGGAAGACCGACAATTTAGAGGAGCATGTCCGTCCCCAGAACCGTGCTTTACATTTATGTCGGAGCAGAAGGAAAGGAAACAAGCCTGCTTGTGGCTTTAAAGGATTAGTTCACCCAAAAATGAAAGTTCTGTCATTGTTTGCTCACCCTTCTGTTGTTTCAAACCCATATGAGCTTTTCTGTGGAACACAATAGAAGTTTTAAATAATTATTTTGGGCCCTCTTGTCCGTGCAGTTATAATGAATGGGAACCAAGGCTGTCATGCTTGTGCAAAATCAGCATAAAACGTAGTCTATATGACTCTCACACTTTATTCCAAGTCCTCTGATACAATACAAAAGCTTTGCGTGAGTTGCATACCTAAATTTAAGATTTTTTTTTTTCAATTGAAAATCTTTACATTTGCCAGGTTTAACGAAAGACTTATTTCTGAATCATTTTAGTCAAATCTTGAATGGAAAGAAAAGGAAAGATTACAGGTGCATGACGACTTAAATTTCATTCAAATTGTCACACAAAACTACCATATGACTTCAAAAGATTTAGAATATAGAGTCATATTGACTTTTATGCTGCTTTTGTGTCCTTTCTGAGGCTGGAAACCTTCAGTGCCCATGGGGACTAATTGCATAGAAAGATAAAACAGTATAATTCCCCATTTGTGTTCACACAAATCAAATAAAGTCATATGGGTTTAGAACGACATGAGGGTAAATACTTCAGCAATAAAATATAAATAAGAGTGTCTGAGTGTTCTTTCAGTTTTGTTGATAACAAATCCATAGATCTGCTGCTTAATCTGTATTCGGGTTTTGATAACGTTAAAACTAACAGCAGAATGTGTATATAATATAATAAAATAAAATGTATTATATTATATTATTTATATTATATTAAATTCAATTTAAAAAATATATATATATGTATATTGAATTTTAAAGAGAATGGAAACCCAAAAAAGCTTTGCGCACCTTTTGCACTTTATTTGTGGCCTCTGGACAATAAAATCTTGTGAGCTTTTTGGCCAATTTTCGTGTGCGGATCTTTTTACAGATTTTTTTTTTGTTGTAAAAATAAATTCCCCAATTTTTATTACAAATAAAATACAATTATTTTTGAATTAAAATTAAAATCAAATTATTATTTTTTACATTTCTTATTAAATGTAAATAAAATTCCTTATATTTTCGCTATAGGCTTTATGTTCATCATGCAACTTGGTTTGTTAATATACAGCAGATGCCCAATGATGTGCGGTTACCATTTGATTTTGTCTATTTTAATAACATGTATTTTTGCCTGGGTATGTGTGTGACCTGCAGGAGAACGAGTGCTGGCCAGCGGTTCGGTTCAGCTACCCCGGTTCACTCTCCTGGAATCAGGAAGTTTACTCATAAGCCCCTCCCACATATCAGACGCCGGCACCTACACCTGCATGGCCAGCAACTCCCGTGGCATAGACGAGGCCTCGGCCGACCTCGTGGTCTGGGGTGAGTGTGTTTGTGTGTATAGATCAGAGCTATGTTTTTACTTGATGACGTCCGTGTTCAAGTGTGTTTGCATGTTTGTGTCATACACCTGTGCATATACTGATGTGCATTTACTTGGTTCCCCATTACAGCACGTACACGCATCACTATTCCTCCTCAGGATCAGAGCGTCATCAAAGGAACAAAAGCCACCATGACCTGTGGTGTGACACATGACCCCAGCGTCTCAGTCAGGTGCGGCCCTCATACACTTGACTGTAAAGAAATATTGTGAACACAGAACGTTTTGTATTTTTTTAAACTACTTTTATGATAATGTAACTAAAGCCGTGTGGGGGGGGGGGATATTAATTACATGTTCACATTTTTTTAAGAAAATATAAATATTTGACCTTCATTATTATATGAAGGACATTGCTATGTAGTTGCTAAGTGGTACTAAATTGTTTTTTGTGTGTTGCTATGAAATTGTTAGGCTGTTACTAGGATGCTAGAGTGTTCTAAATGGTTGTAAGGGAGTTATTTGGTAGATTCTAGAGTGTTCTGGGTGGATTAGTGTTGTCAAAAATATCGATATTTCGATAAATATCGATACTGAAATATCTGAACGGTACCAATACTAATTTCCCGAAGTATCGATACTCAGGCGCGTTGACAAACACCACACGTGACGCACTCGTCTCATTCGCTCTGGTTAAATAGCAAAAGTGAAGTGAATGGAAAGATGGCGAGGGCGGCGCCCCCGCGACCGGCTTTGGTTGATTGATAAAGAACACCGCGAGCGGGCATGTCGGAGAATAGCGCGGACACGCGTAAAAAACACACCGCGAGCGGGCATGTCGGAGTCGGAGAATAGCGTGGACACGCGCTACACACCGCGAGGGGGCATGTCGGAGAATTGCGCGGACGCGAGCGGGCATGTCGGAGAATAGCGCGGACGCGAGCGGGCATGTCGGAGAATAGCGCGGACACGCGAGCGGGCTGCGGGCACCCAACAGATTGTTTGACTATCAATAATCCCTCACATCACTCATTTTTTAAAATTATTGTATAGGTGACTGTATACAGACTTAAGGAACAGGCTCCAGGGGTAGGCTACTATTTAGCAGCATATGCTCAGCATCAGGGGTGTTTGTTGTTTGGACAGACCTGCCCCCACTGCTAAAAAAAGTCCTCAAGGAAACACTGTAACTCTTCTCATTTGAACTTTTCTGAAACATTAACCAAGATGGCCTAGTATTGTTGTTGATAAGAGTGTTGTCTCGTTTTAATTCTTAAAGTTAACATAATCTGACTGAGGAATCTTAGACAAGTAAATATTGTAAGGCCTTGTTCATATGTGGAAATAAATCAGATGTAAATCGGATATGTGCCAATGCGACTGTCATGTAAACAGGCAGATCGGATTTTCCGAGGCATTAGGCTGCGTCTCCGCGGTTTAATGACGAGAGAAACCCAGACGCGCATCTGCGGATGGACGGATGGCCCGATGAAACATTGTGTCGTCGTAGGAGAGGAATGTGGACACACGTTGACACAACATATCAAACGTTGGCTTGCTCATCCTAAAATTTCGGACCCACTGCTCCTCGTTAAAGCCCGCCACGATTTTTTCACGTGGCATTTACGCCAAAAATATAGCTTTATGGCGTTTAATACGCACGTTTACAGTGCGTATCATATGCAAGCAAAAACTATTTTTGGCGTAGGCTATAAATGGCATGAGAAATAAAATTTGTGCTATAGATAGGCTACTCACTTTTATGAGATCATGTTGTATGTTCCCACCTGTCCTGAGATCTCGCTGCGCTTCGTCCATCTGAGCAAGACGACCCCTTTAAACATGCGCGATGTTTCAGTTAAGTGTAAACACATGACTCGGATATGGGTCACAATTTAAAGAACGTGTAAACGGACGGTAAAAAAAATCGGATATAGGCAACAAATCAGAATTGGGCATCAAGACCTGCAGTGTAAACGAGGCCTAACTGTGGTCAAATGTAAATTAACTGGTGCCTATTTAACTTTATTAAAAAATTATTATTTAATTCTGCAATTTTCCTTTATTAGCGATTATCATCAATTTGATTACACAGATATTAATTAAACTAAACAGCTATCTCTGAATTCAATAATGACATGCCTTTAACTGAAAATTGAATGTTTAATCTTATTATTATACATTACTGACTCTCTATCCTCCAATTTGATACTGTTAAGTGCTTTTTTGTTGCAGTATATTTTAATCTTTGATAACAGTAGGTAATAAAAATACATCATGTTAGCTCTGGTCCAATTAAAAAATATAAACAAATAGAACTCAGGACATTTTTGTTCGTGTAAAATATACCTCATTGTCATGTTCTAGACTTGTTATATTTAGCTTTAAATAAAAAAAAATACCCCCTTAATATTGTGGCAGCTTTTTCTCCGTGGTATCGAAAATGGTATCGAATATCGATATTTTTCAAGGTATCGTATCGAAGTTAGAAATTCTAGTATCGTGACAACACTAGGGTGGATGCTAGGCCGTTACTAGGTGGATGATAGAATGTTTTTGGTGGTTGCTTGGCTGTTTCTAGGTGAATGATAGAATGTTTTGAGCAGTTGCTAGGCGGATGCTAAAGTGTTCTGGATGGTTGTTAGGGTGTTACTTGGTGGATGCTAGAGTGGTTGCTAGGACATTACTAGGTAGATGATAGAATGTTCTAGATGGTTGCTAGCTAGGCAGTTACTAGGTTAATGCTAGAGTGATCCTGGTGGTTGCTAGGGAATTATTAGGAGGATGCTAGAGTGTTCTGGGTGGTTGCTAGGCCGTTACTAGGTGGATGCTAGAGTGTTCTGGATGGTTGTTAGGGGTGTTACTTGGTGGATGATAGAATGTTCTGGGTGGTTGCTAGCCATTACTAGATGGATGATTGAATATTTTGGATGGTTGCTAGGTGGATGCTAGAGTGTTCTGGATGGTTGTTAGGACATTACTTGGTGGATGCTAGAGAGTTCTGGGTGGTTACTAGGCCATTATTAGGTGTATGATGGAATGTTTTGGGTGGTTGCTAGGCATTAGTAGGTGGATGTTAGAGTGTTCTGGTTGGAATGTTTTGGGTGGTTGCTAGGCATTAGTAGGTGAATTATTGTTGGTTCTAGAACAAGGAGTGTTCTTGTTGGTTGCTAGGCTGTTACAAGGTTGATTATAGAAAGTTTTGGGTGGTTGTTTGGGCGTTACTTGGTGGATGCTAGAGTGTTCTGGGCTGCGTTTCCCAAAACCATTGTAAGCCTAAGTTGATCGTAGAACCATTGCCACCAATGATCTCTATGATTAACTTAGGCTTACGATGCTTTTGGCAAATGCAGCCCCTGCTGGTTACTAGGCCGTTACCATGTGGATGATAGAATGTTTTAGGTGGTTGCTAGGCCGTTACTAGGTGGATGATAGAATGTTTCGGGTAGTTGCGAGGCATTAGTAGGTGGATGTTAGAGTGTTCTGGGTGGTTGCTAGGGAATTACTTGATGAATGCTAGAGTATTCGGGGTGCTAGGGTGTTACTAGGTGAATGTCACAGTGTTTGGGTGGTTATGTGTGTGCTGGGTGGGTACTAGGCCATGACTAGGTGGATGTTAAAGTGTTCAGAGTGGTTGCTAGTCTGTTACTATGCAGATACTACAGTGTTCTGGGTGGTTGCTATTATGTTTTGGATGGTGGCTTGCTACCCCTGAGTATGAGCAATCGTGATGCAAGCCTTATGTTTCACACCATTTAAATCCCAATGGATAAAATCATCTGGTGTTAATGATGCCTCACCAGCGTGAAATCATGAGCCATTACATTATCTCAACATTTACAACCCCTGTATGGTTCCCCAGGATCCTTTGAATGTCCCTTGAATCTCAGTGCGCTCATTTGGAAGTCAGCAGCTTCAACCATCCTCCATTACGGTAGACCTGCATCGTGATTTGAAGGCAAGATTCAGACTCTCAATGAGCACCTGAACTTCAATTAGTGACACCTTTTAAGAGTTGTTTTTCAGCTGATTCAGTTATGTCAGGCTCCCTCTGTCTTCCGCTTCCATTTCTTTCTGTCCTCCGTAACCTCCTTTCCGAACGCCCGTAGAGGGATTTCGCTTATTTCGTAAAGAATGAGGGATGAGAAGGAGGGATAATTGTGTTGGATGGAGCCAGTAATTGATAGCAGCAGTAAAAGGATTTCCAACAAGCCAGGTCATGATGCAATTAATCACGAGTGTTTGTGAATGCGTATCTGTTTCCAGCGTGTGTGCGAGAGAGTCTTATCGATTACGCAGAGGTTGGACACATCTGTTAGACGCTTCTGATGACCTTGGATGTTCCCTGAATACTGTGCAGTGTCTTTGAGATGAATGTAATATGTAGATCTACTCAGTTAAATACACTGTTTCATACACACAGGTGTTACGTTTGCCAGACCAGAGGCACATAGGAACGATTACTTTACTGTGATACAATAAATCATTTTTATTCTCTCCCCCCCTCTCTCTCTCTCTCTCTCTCTCTCTTCAAAACTCTCTCTTTAACTTTAATTTGTATTTAAAGACTTCATCATAAAGTATATTATACTGTATGTAATGATTCATCAGTCCTAAAAAAGTTTTTCATAATCCACCTAGTTACTGTTCTGGTCGGTTGCTAGGCCGTTACTAGTCGGATGCTTGAGTGTTATGGCTGGTTGCTTTTATTTTTGTCTTTATTTAGATAGTATAGCTGGAGAGAGGACAGGAAGCAAAGTCGGAGAGAGAGGAAGTCGGGAAAGGGCCACAAGTCGGAACCATAGACTGTAAAAGAATATGGTCAGCGCGTCTCCGCTACCTTCCACTGTAGAAAAATTAAGCCATAATATCCCAGTAACCGTCGTTGGCGATTATGTCGTTTGGAGCCCGAGTCTGCACAGTGGTAATCCTGAGGTGGAGCCGCGGCATCAAGGTCCCGCCCAAACGCCCGCAGACTCAATCGCAAGCACAGCTGTCAATCATGACATTACAACACGTTTTTATAGCATCACAAATCTAACTAAAACCTGGAAACTGGTACTGGGGAACACGAACACTCGAACACAGGTCTGCATGATGAGAACTACATAAAACGACTGAAACCATCTTTGGGAAAAAATTTATTGAAATGTAATTGGATTTTTTTAGTTTTGCTCGTGTTCCATGCGATTACATGGAGAATGAATGAATGAATGAATGAGGCATTTATATAGCGCTTTCATATGTACTACTGTACACCCAAAGCGCTTTACAATCATATCAGGGGTTCTCTCCTCAACCAGCACCAGTGTGCAGCATCCACTTGGATGATGCGACGGCAGCCACAGTACAACGGCGCCAGTGCGCTCACCACACACCAGCTATAGGTGGAGAGGAGAGAGAGTGATAGAGCCAATTCAGTGGATGGGGATTATTAGGAGGCCATGATTGGCAGGGGCCAATGGGTGGAATGTGGCCAGGACACCGGGGTTACACCCCTACTCTTTACGAGAAGTGCCATGGGATTTTTAACGACCACAGAGAGTCAGGGCCTCGGTTTAACGTCTCAAGGGTCCCCATCACTATACTGGGGCGTTAGGACCCACACAGACGACAGGGTGAGCGCCCCCTGCTGGCCTCACTAACACCTCTTCCAGCAGCAACCTGGTTTTCTCAGGAGGTCTCCCATCCAGGTACTAACCAGGCTCAGCCCTGCTTAGCTTCAGTGGGCAACCAGTCTTGGGCTACAGGGTGATATGGCTGCTGGAGAGGGCGGGGTTTAAGACCTATCCACAACTTTCCCGAACTTTGACCTTTCCATGAATCGCTATGGTAACGTAGAATGCTTAGAACAAGCCGGTATCAAACTTCCTGTTTACATTAGCCTGTAGCTGCTGCTATCAGCTAAACGCTATTAGTATTTAGGAGTAGAAGTGCTATACTCTTACAACAACGCCGCTGGCAAAATGAGCACATCTCACAGATGGTCCCATGGACCTGACTATCTTACGAGAACTGGCGATAGAACAGTTACAGTGCCCCATCCGTCTACCTTAACGGAATGGGTAGACGATATGAAATTGTGGCCAGACGTTAGCTATGTGGATATCGTTAACTATTTCGTGCTTAGTGAGGGTGTTGATGGTGAGACACTACGAAATTATAAGAGCACAGAGGCTTACAACTATCTACACAGCAACAAAATTGGAAAAATACTGTGTACAAAATACGACGAGTTCATCTTCCTTAAGGCTGAGGTCGAGCCGAGTCAGAGCATCAACAAGCCCAAACAACTTGCTTGGATAATGACGAGGCCGATTGGTATAATCGAAACAGTCGGCTGTTCATGCATTGCAGGGCTAGGAAAATCTTGTAGCCATGCAGCAGCTGTCATTTGGAAGGTAGGTATAGGCTGTTAGAGCGATCTTGCTACACATTAAATCTGTAAATTATTGAAAACAATAAAGAATACCCCTTACAAAAACAGCTTAACTGCAGTTTTTATTCTAAGTAAAGTGCAGGACAATGTCTGTGTTCGAAATATTGAATTTATGCAGTAGCCTACTGTAGTGTGCAATGCCGTTAATGTACAAAAATGTCATCAACATTATGTTATGGCTGATTTAGGTCCAGAATGCAGTGGTTAGTGGAAAGACAGGGCTTGCATGTACTGACACACAGCGGAGATGGAATGAAGGAACATCCAAGAACCTTCAGCCCAAGCGTCTGAGCCAGATTCATTTTAGGCACCACAAGGCAGAGGATGAGTATGAGGAAGAGACTAGGGCAGTTGGCAGTCAGCTCCCAAACACACCACAGTATCAGTCCCACAAAGACTTTAGAGAGAGTGTGGACAAATCTCTAACAAAACCTCTATTTCTTCTCAAGAATACACTACTGGAATACACACTTTTTGTCTCGTCCTTCGGCATTGAATGGAGTGCGTAGGGTGCTGGGCAACAGGTCAAGCGGGTCCGTTTATGTTGGAAACAGATCCCGTTCATAAAGTCCTTCAGTTTTCGCGTGTTGTTTGTGCACCCGACAACGGCACACGTTGAGCCACAAGGAGCCATTGCGTAGTCTGTCACATTTAATATTTATAAGTAATCAGTTTTCCTCCTTTTGTTTGTGCCGCGAGTAGTGTCCCTTGTTTGCTAGCTTCATTGCTGTCGTCTGTCTCCCTGCTAAGGCTAAACCGGAACTTAGATACCGGCAACAGGAAGTATCGTGTGTCATGGCGACGCCCAATAAGACTCGCAGGAAAGTTGTGAATACTGCAGCCAGCCACCGGGGGGCGATCAAAATGCTTTGGCTTCACTTTTCTAGACTTGTGTGGCACACTTGGTCGGGAGTTGAACTCGGGTTGCCCGAAGCGCAACTTCACTACATGTTAGAACACTGCCTAGGAAGCCATCGGCTCTAACTGGTTGCTAAAGTTTAACAAGATTGATGCTAGAACTGGGTGGTTGCTAGGGTGTTACTAGATGGATTCTAGAACATTCTGGGTGATAGCTAGGATTTTGTGGGTGGTTGCTAGGTCGTTATTTTGGTGGGTGTTCTGGATGGTTGCTAGGCCATTAGGTGAATGCTAGAATGTTGTAGGTGTTTGCTTGGATGTTACTAGTTGGATGCTAGAGTATTCTTGATGGTTGCAATAGTTTTACAAGAGTGATGCTAGAACTGCGTGATTGCTTGGATGTGCTGGATGGTTGCTAGGCTGTAACTAGGTGGATACTACAGTGTTTTGGGTGGTTGCCAGGCAGTTACTAGGTTACTACTATTAGGTGGTTTCTAGGGTCTTTGTTGTGATTTCTAAGTTGTTTACAGATTTTGAAAAAAACGGTTTTAGGAAGCACCACTATTAACATTAACATTGCAGAATTTTCACAATCAAATCTAGATGGATCAAATCAAGTCCCACTGTACAATATTTCCACTTCATTTTACATTATGAAAATACAATATATTTGACGTTATCTGATATTTAATGACAGAATAAAAACAGCTGCGTATACACAGTAATGGTCTAAAAATAAACTGATATTTGTAGACTTTGTAGACAATAATAGTATTGGTCTTGTATGTTGTTGTTTGTGTGTACGTTCAGGTTTGTTTGGGAGAAGGATGGTCAGGTGATCATCCCTCAGTCTCTGCCTCGAATGCGACTGGATGTCAACGGAACGCTGCACATCTCTCAGACCTGGTCAGGTGACATCGGCACATACACCTGCAGAGTGACATCAGTGGGCGGCAATGATTCCCGCAGCGCACACTTACGCGTGAGGTCAGAGATGAAAACGCTATCCCATCATCCTCTCTGCTCAGTCCTTCATCTCTTCTGATCATTTCGTTTTGATTTGGTCTGTCTCCTGCTCTCTGAATCGTACCTCATTCAGTTTTTCAATATCCCTGTTCATCACCTGCACTCATTCGGTCTCTTTTTTTTGGGTGTCGTTGCCTCCATTTTTTAATTTAATAGCACAGTAGTTATTATCTGCTCTCATTTTTTTCTTTCTGTTCATCTCATTTCTCTTTTTTTTCCATCAAACATGTTTTGATTAACCCTGTCTTTTTCATTTTTGTTTTACTTTCATTATTGATTGATAATCCTGTAGTCATTTTAAACTCATTCATTCATTTCCACGTTTCTCCACTGTCATACATTGCCATTCTCTTTTTAAACTCATTTTTTATTCCTGTCAGATATAAGGGATTTATATATATATATATATAATATATGTCGCATTTACAGTGAGTGCAGCTTGATGCTACTATAAATTATGTTGTTAAAACTAGTCAACTACTAGATACTAGATGTAACATGAATAGTCCATTCCACCTTGACCTCCGTTTTATAGAATGACCCTTTTATGTACTTGTTCTCTTTAGATATTAGATATGCTTCATGGAGTGCTCATTAAATGGCCCTGAAAAGTAATGACTATCTCACGCTTTCTTCTTCTGAAATAACATATTACCCACAGGCAGTTGCCTCATGCCCCTGAGAACCCCACCGCAGTGTTAAGCACCTCAGAGAAGAGAGCCATAAACCTCACGTGGGCCAAACCTTTTGACGGGAACAGCCCTCTTATTCACTACATTCTGGAAGTATCTGAAAACAGTGAGTAAAGACCTCATGTGGATCATTAATCTTGGGCAAGTTGTGTGACATTGATATAGTTACCATGTTATGAATTTCACTAATGATGTTCTGAAAGTCATAATAATGTTAAATAGAGTAAGTTATTATTAATATTAAATGATCAACATAATTTTTTTATAATTACACCAATAATAATAATAATAATTCTTATTATTATATTAATACAATTATGGTGTGTGTCATAATAATAACAAACATCAATGAAAGTATTTATTAGTAGTAGTAGCAGTAGTATTAATAAAATGATCTAAACAAAACGTATTATTATTGCTGTTTTTATTGTTATGATTATTGTTATTATATTTATATTATATAATTACTATTAAAATAGTCATAGATTCAGCATCATTTATTTATAATTATAGCACCAATAATAATACTATTTATTATTATTATAGCAATACTACAACTAATAATAATCATTATTATTATTAATAAAATAATATGAATAAAATTATTTGTTTTTCATAATAACATAAACATTCCTATTATTATACATAAACATTCCTTTCCTTTTATAATTCTTTTTATTATTATTATTATAAGTAACTAATCATTTTTGAATTGTGTGTTTTTTTTTTATCAAAATAATGTATTAAAACATAATAATGGAAGTAAAAATAATAACCAACCACAATAATATTTAATATAATGTTTAAGATTATTATATATATTATATATTATATATATATTATTTATAATTATTATTTTCTTCGTATTTTTGTGTTCTTCGTATCACCTTCTGGGTTTTCTTCAGCACCAGCAAATAGAACCACTGAACTTGAAAGGCTCTTCAGTGGCTATACAGGACCTGAAGAAAGTTGTCCTATGCAAAACCTCTTTTTTTTTTTTTTTTGTAAGAATGTTGGTTTGGTTCATTGTGTGTCCTTCATTATCTGCTCTACACAGACGCTCCTTGGACGGTCCTGTTGGCTAACATTGAGCCAGAGTCGACCGCTGTAACGGTCAACGGGTTGATCCCGGCACGCTCATACCAGTTCCGCCTGTGTGCCGTCAACGACGTTGGCAAGGGCCAGTTCAGCAAGGAGACTGACCGGTGAGCTGATCACAGGGTCCTAAAGCCCGTCTAGTATCATAGCTGTGCCCTGTTTGACCATAAATGTAACACTATCACTCTGTCACAGCATGTGAAAATTGCCTGTGCTCTCATGGGACAGTGTCTATGGCAGGATTTATCTGTCTGAACGCTCTGTGTGTATACGGCTGTATTTCTCCTGGATGTGTTTATGTGTGTCAGTGTATCTTCCAAGGATCAGTGTAATCAAAGCCCTCGGCATGTAAAGGAAGCTTTTCAACACTTAAATTAGACATTCAGCAAATGCCCCCATCAGAACGGACACAAATCCCTCTGGTTCTCCAGAGGTTTGAGAAAAACCTCTTCTAGCCACGATAATCCCAATTCAGAATATACAGGGTGAAACCAGCCTATATAATAGAGAGATACAGAGAGATCATCTTACAGCTATATTACATCGCAGACTGTATATAGCACTGACGGACCATTTGCATTTAGAGTAAAATAAGTCCCACCTTCCAAGTAAAAGAGCCAATCGTCAATCAGCAATGTCATCGCTTTGTGTTCCCGACAGTTCTAGACTGGACCAACCTGGGAATTTTTTTTTTTTTTTTTTTACTGTTATTTTAGCCTAAAAACATAGTTTACAATACCATTCCAGTTCTATTTAATTGCTGATTTGAAATATTATTGAAATGTGCGTTTTTGCAGATGGTCGTCGAGTGAACCAACTTTCCTTGAAAGGAACTTTGGTAACATCTGCAGCTCCTGGTCTTAGTTTACTGTGAGACAACACAACAAGACAAGTGTCTTGTATTTAGTGGTCAAGGCCAATATATCAGCTAATATTTGCCATTTCTTAATTATCAGCATCAGACGACACATTTTTCTGAGGGAAGTGTCAGAAGATGCGATGAGAATGTGCCGTTCGCGTCTGGACGTTGTTCTGGTAGTTGTGACGTTTGGATTAGATTCATCGTCTGCTTTGCATTTCCTCAAAAAAAGAAAGTTCCCGCTTAGTTCAGAACCATGCATCGTTCATTTATATTTTAACACAGCTCCCTGCAATACTCAATCCTGATTCTTCAATCGCGCCATCTAGCGGTCTGTTATTACACGACAACATACACTACAACTGATAACAGACTGCTCAAGTGGGTACTTATTGAGGTAATAAAATATGTCAAATTGATATTTTGTGTTCAATTATTGACAAGTGGCCGCCTAATAAGCCAGATCATTTTGTAGTGGGTTCTTGTATCACCTTGAAGAGGTTTCTTTTGCATAACTATCTGCTGACAGTACACTATCCCTTAGCCTTGCCGCGCCCCCCCCCCTTTTATAATTATGGTCCCCCATAGGGGTCACACCCCAGAGTTTGAGGAACCGTCTAAGATATCGGCATCAGCAATCAAATAATCACGTATGTTTACCTTCTCTCCTCAGGGTCTCTCTTCCAGAAGAGCCACCCAGTGCTCCCCCTCAGAACGTCATTGCCAGTGGCCGCACCAACCAGTCCATCATGATTCAGTGGCAGCCACCACCAGAAAGCCACCAAAATGGCATCCTGAGAGGATACATCATCCGGTGAGACATGTTTACTCATGTCTGGGGTCTGATTGTATCTTAAACCCTTAGTTTTTTCTCTGTTTTACACTTATTTCACTCTCAATCTTCTGCTGTCTGTTTTTCCCAGTCAACGCCAATATGATTCTTTTCCAGCTGGTCTAAATTCTCTTTCTCCACAGCAGGTTTGAGGGGAAATTTGATTGTATTGTATTATTTCAAGGCTACTCCAGGATTTTGAACACTTCAGGGCATTTTCCTCCGTCAGTGATGACAGTGAAATGGACTTTTTGTTCATTTATTTATATATTTTCCCTGTTCATCATTGAGGAAAGCTGAAGGCCGTCTTTGATATTGCAAACCTTGGTCGCTCGCCCCATATGGTCCTCGGCTCAGCTCAAGGAAAACGCACAGAATGGCATGACATTTCTAGAGTGGTTCTTTCTCGCCCTCTGTTGCTTATATATGGTACTGCGGTACAAAAACTAACAGACAGATCTGATTATGAAGAGTAGATGAGACGAGGTATATTTTTAGAGATGCTTATCAGAGCCCTTCAGAGAGCGTTATCTCGGGGAAATGTTCTCCTCTGTCAAAGCTCTGTCCGTTAAGATCAGAAAATCTTTGCATTTGTCCTTGACAGTAACAATATAGCCCTCTGCTAATCTCAGGTATCGCCTGACCGGTCTGCCTGTGGATATCCAGTATAAAAATATCTCGAACCCTGATGTCACCAACCTGCTGCTGGAGGATCTCATCATCTGGACTAATTATGAAATCGAGGTGGCGGCCTATAATGGAGCTGGACTAGGTGTTTACTGCCATAAGGTTACAGAGTGGACACTCCAGGGAGGTGAGGGTTTAGATCCGATTCATTCATTCATACACTAATGTTCAAAAGTGTGTGGTCAGTGAGATAAAAAAAAAAAAAAAAAAATTAAGACACTGATACTTTTATTCAAGAAGGCATTAAATTGATCAAAAGCAACACTAAAGAAATGCAATGTTAGAAGATATTTCTATAATAATAAAAGCTGTTATTTTGATAAAAAGTATCACAGTTTCCACAGAAATATTAAGCGGCACATTGATAATAATGTTTCTTGAGCAAAATCGGCATTTTAGAGTGATTTCTGAAGGATCATGGGAAGGATCTGAAGACTGGAGTAAATGAAAATTCAGCTTTGCCATCAAAAGAATAAAGTACATTTTCAAATATACTCAAATAAAAAAAAGCTATTTTAAATGTTAATGATATTTCACAATATTATTGTTTTTACTGTATATTTGATAATGCAGACTTGGTGAGCATAAGAGACTTTTCAAAAACATTAATGTTACAGACCCCAAACTTTTGAACAATAGTGTATGTTTGTTTGTTTGTATGTTTAATTTATTTATTTGAGTGACCCATTGATTTATATACAGATTTGTTATTTTGTAATGCTGTTTAAAGGAATGGTTCATCCAAGAATGAATTATTTACTAATATCTATAGTAAATTATATTATTCCAAACCTGCATACTGTTATTGTTGTTGTTAAAGTCTTCACATCAGTTATTTAAAAACAATCCCCTTTTGTTTTCCTTTAAAAAATGACAGTGTATGAGTTTGGAACAATATGAGGCATATTTTGGTAATTGTTCCTTTAAAACACTACTGTTTAGTTGTCTGACATCTATAATTTGTGAAGACAGAGCTGAATACTTTCTCATCATTTGTCTGGGGTTTAGCAGCTGAAATGTGTTACCTAAAAAAGAAGTCTCATTTGTTTCCGTCTCTGTCTTCCTTATTCCATTTTACCTGTCAACCAGTTCCCACCATCGCTCCAGGCAACGTGAAAGCAGAGCCCGTCAACTCCACCACTATCCGCTTCACCTGGACAGCCCCGAACCCGCAGTTCATTAACGGCATCAACCAGGGCTACAAGGTAAACGCTGAAGGAATGAGAATAAATCAGCACTCAGACCTGAGCTGCTGAAAATGCATTAAACTCAGCGTTTATTTTTTGTTTTTTAAGAGTTTGTTTAGGAGATTTCATGCAAGGGTAGCCAAAGGTCTCTTTCAAACTCACCGCTCTAGTTCCTTTGTTTTCATTTTCGCTGAGAGATCCAGAATTGATCCTCCTGTCACTCTAGTTCTTTAAAGCCAGACTGTCTCTGGAAAGAATTGTTTAGGACAATTACAAAATGGAGACAGTCAGCCGGACACATTAGTCTTAATAGCTTATTAGCTAGGTTTAGATTCGGTCCCAGACAACAACAGCTGGGATTGGAGGGAATATGTGTCTGCAGGCTTTTTTTTCTCTCTCTCTGTGGAGTCATTCGAGAACAATCTTATAACTCTCATTCTCTTTTTAGTGCCCTCAGAGGAGAGTTTCAAGTGTCTATAAACTTTGAAATGCCAAATAATCCACGATAGTATTGAGACAAGAGAGGAAATCTGTGACCATTCAGCCATTCTCAGAGGGAATTCACTTAGAATGAATCAGGCTCACTGATGGTGTTATTTGAACAATTAGGTAATTTCCAAATTAGGTAATTGTGCAAACACACCCCCAAAACGTGTGTCAACCCAAAGGGCAGTTCAATCTTGCAGACCAGTTATGGGGGATGCAGCATTTAGACTATTTTTTTTTTTTTTTTTTACTATTATTTTTAGTGCTGTCAAATCGATTAATCACATCTAAAATAAAAGTTGATGCCGTGTATGGGCATATATAGGCTATATATATATATATATATATATATATATATATATATATATATATATATATATATGTACACACACCCATATATGTATGCATATACACTCATCTAAAAGATTATTAGGAACACCTGTTCAATTTCTCATTAATGCAATTATCTAATCAACCAATCACATGGCAGTTGCTTCAATGCATTTAGTCCTGGTCAAGACAATCTCCTGAACTCCAAACTGAATGTCAGAATGGGAAAGAAAGGTGATTTAAGCAATTTTGAACGTGGCATGGTTGTTGGTGCCAGACGGGCCGGTCTGAGTATTTCACAATCTGCTCAGTTACTGGGATTTTCACGCACAACCATTTCTAGGGTTTACTAAGAATGGTGTGAAAAGGGAAAAACATCCAGTATGCGGCAGTCCTGTGGGCGAAAATGCCTTGTTGATGCTAGAGGTCAGAGGAGAATGGACCGACTGTTTCAAGCTGATAGAAGAGCAACTTTGACTGAAATAACCACTCGTTACAACCGAGGTATGCAGCAAAGCATTTGTGAAGCCACAACACGCACAACCTTGAGGCGGATGGGCTACAACAGCAGAAGACCCCACCGGGTACCACTCATCTCCACTACAAATAGGAAAAAGAGGCTACAATTTGCAAGAGCACACCAAAATTGGATAGTTGAAGACTGGAAAAATGTTGCCTGGTCTGATGAGTCTCAATTTCTGTTGAGACATTCAGATGGTAGAGTCAGAATTTGGCGTAAACAGAATGAGAACATGGATCCATCATGCCTTGTTACCACTGTGCAGGCTGGTGGTGGTGGTGTAATGGTGTGGTGGATGTTTTCTTGGCACACTTTAGGCCCCTTAGTGCCAATTGGGCATCGTTTAAATGCCACGGCCTACCTGAGCATTGTTTCTGACCATGTCCATCCCTTTATGGCCACCATATACCCATCCTCTGATGGCTACTTCCAGCAGGGTAATGCACCATGTCACAAAGCTCGAATCATTTCAAATTGGTTTCTTGAACATGACAATGAGTTCACTGTACTAAAATGTACAAATAAATTAAAACTGGATAATTTATCTTATTCCCTCATTCTTTTTAGCTGTTAGCATGGGAGCCAGGAAAGGAAGATGAGATGACGGTAGTGACAGTTCGGCCGAACTTCCAGGACAGCGTTCACGTGGGCCACATCACCGGCTTGAAGAAGTTCTCGGAGTACTTCACCTCTGTGCTCTGCTTCACCACACCTGGAGATGGTCCTCGCAGCTCTCCACGACGCCTGCGCACACATGAAGACAGTGAGTGCTGTTTCTACATGCACGTTCTCACTCAACATATTTTGTTGATCCTTGAACAACATTCCTGTCTGAAAATGTAATCCTAACCATATCCCTACCCTAAACCTAACCCTACCCATAAGGTATCCCTAAAAGAAGAAGGAAATGATAGGTGAATAACACTGATGTAGAAGCACCTAACCCTGGTTGTAAGACTATACTTCACAAAAACTGTAAACATTTCCCTCAAATCTGATTGGTTGATTGGAATGTTGATCCAGGATCAAAAAAGATGTTGATCGAGGAACATGTTGTTGGTGAAATCAGGTTCTGCCTCAGTTGTTAATTCATCACAGGTACAGTAAGTTGCGATGGCATTAGCTTTTGGATCTCAGGAGTATATGTCACTAACCGTCAAAGCATTACATTTAAGTGAAAATGAATGGCAGGTAATATCCACCAATATAACACAATATGTGTGTTTGAAACCAGTGGAAAATCCAGGTTAGTGTAGAACCGCTACTATTCAGGAAATTAAACACCATGTTGTGAAAGTTAAGATTGTGGCTTAATGTATGGTCAGACACTAATCATGCTTAAAACGTTAAAATGTTGATTCTGCTAGGAGTGAACCGATGGATTTTCGCGCTTTTAAGCCGTGCTTTACATGGTTATTATTGATGTCCAGGGCTTTCAATACCAACCATTGGAAGCAGGATAACCTATGACCATGTTTTAATGGAAACCACACTCACATCTCCAGGTATTCTGTACATGTGAAGGTCTCACAGTCTGATCCCTGTCCTGTATTTTCAGCTCCTGGTGCTGTGGGTCACCTGAGCTTCACTGAGATTCTAGACACTTCTCTCAAAGTCAGCTGGAGAGAACCCAATGAGAAGAATGGTGTTCTGACTGGTGAGATTTTAATCTGTTATTAACACATATTTTTATTGAAGAAATAATCATTTTTCTTTGCTCCGTTGATGACTTCTTCAGAACCAATCATATATCAAGTGTATGAGACAGGATTTCTATGTTGTTTGCTAGATTGTCCAGAATGACTTGCATGTGATTGTTGGGCGAGCAGTTATAATTTTTTTAACAATTTTAAAGCTTCTGTTTCTTATCAGAAGGAACAAAGCACAAAGCTATTTGCGATTATTGGATGGCGCGCTACAAATAATGTTTTTTATGTAGGGAAAAACGCAGACCTGGCAACCCTGGCTTGAACTACTGGTGAATCATTTTATGTTGCTATTTTTTAACTATTAATGTGTTTTTGTCGAATTAACTCACCCTAAATTCAAGACAAGAAAAATGTTCTTCACACACAGTTCGAGTTGCAGTCTGAACACATTTTTCCGCCCCTTTTGAATGACAGGATATAATCGGACCTGATCATCAGCAGTTTTTAAACAATCGGGTGATGGCCGATAGTGAAAACACTTGCTTTTATCGGCCGATACTGATTTTTGGCCGATACATTGGTGCATCTCTAATATTTATATTTAATATTTGTTTCCTAGGGTATCGTATATCATGGGAGGAGTATAACCGTACTAACACTCGGGTTACACACTACCTGCCTAATGTTACTCTGGAATACAGAGTCACTGGACTAACCGCTCTCACTACGTACACCATTGAGGTGGCCGGAATGACCTCCAAGGGTCAGGGTCAGCTGTCATCTTCAACAATCTCTTCAGGAGTACCACCAGGTAAAGCAGTGAATGCTTGAATGCACACACCAGTCAAAACAGTTATGGCAAATTGCACATTAAAACCAGACCGGAAAAAGGTCTGGAATGCTAATAGGAGAAAAGAAAACGCACACATACTCCTCTCTTTCCCTGAACCAGCTTTAGACCACCACTGGTTTTAGGAGCTCCTATTAAAAGGACTACAGAGGGTTATAAAGTTAAACGTCTGAGCTGTCGTTATTGCATCGACGCAGCACAAACACACGGACTCCCTGACTGCGTGGAGTTCACTGTTACGACTCCCAGGCCAGAGATCATTTCGCCTTTATTGCTTCATTAGACGGTCTATGGATTCCAGACTCAAACCATGTACGAACTGCACACATTCAAGAGTAAATGTAGACGTTTAAAGATGTATGAATCCTGAACTCTCATAGTGCCGCTCCACGTTACCCTTATTAAGTTATACAGACCCTGCTGCTTTCATGACATTCCCCCCAGTGTTTTATTGGAGGCATATTTCAACTTCTGATAATAAGCTGGGTAACAGCTGTGAGTGTGGAATGATTTGTACCACCGTTCTCCTTCATTTCTGCCTTTCACACAGACATTTAACAGTGGGAAAACTACAGAAACTGTTGCTTATTAAAGTACATTTCGTGGTGCTTGCTATTGTGGTGTAAAACCACCCCAAACACCTCTGAACCTAATAAATATGCTGCAATGCCTGTGCTACAACTCTAAACACCCTAGCAACCACCCAGAACACCCTAGCAACCACACAGCCATAGTCAGGCAACCTCAGAACACCTTAGATACCTTAGCAACCACTCAGATCACCATAACAAACAACAACACACTAACAGCAACGCCAAAAACACTGCCAACCACTGAATGAGAGTAATGTGTCATTTATTTAGTTTTACTTCATTTTTATTTAAAGTCTTATCTTACCAGAAGAGGGCGCCATAACACAGCTAAACATTTTCACACTTCACTACATTCTTTTAATATTTGGTTTATGATTTTTTTTTTTTTATTATTATTATTATTTTTTTTAGGATTTATTGCAAAATTATATTCTGGATTAAATAAAACGAAATAACTTCATGCATTGTACACTATAACACTCTTTTCTCTCTTCCGATACAGAGCTTCCCGGGCCTCCCACAAACTTGGCCATCTCAAACATCGGCCCTCGATCAGTAACCTTACAGTACAAGCCAGGATATGATGGCAAGACTTCAATTTCTCGTTGGCAGGTGGAGGCCCAGGTGGGTCACTCTTTATTTAAGGGGGTGATGCTTTCACAATCTAGACTTGATCTTTGCCTGAACACTTGCATGAATCTCTCTCTATTGTCTTCTGCTTTCAGGTGGGTATCATTGGAGAGAATGAGGATTGGGTGATGGTCCATCAGCTGGCCAATGAGCCTGATGCTCGCTCTCTGGAGGTCTCCGGCCTCAACCCCTACACCTTTTATAGGTGACTTTTATTATTCAAGCAATTTTGTCGTGTGCTTTTGGCATTTTTATTTGTTTTTATATATATATATATACTATCATTTTAGTACTTCAAATTAAGCGTTTTTTTATATATTTATTTCTTTAGTTGACTAGGCAACAATTCTAATTTTTCGTTTAAGTTTTAATATTTCATTTTATATTTTTATTGTACATTTTATTTCGGTTATCGAAAATATTTTTGGTAACACTTTAGTTTAGGTTCCAATTCTCACTATTAACTAGTTGCTTATTAGTATGCATATTACTAGGATATTGGCTGTTTATTAGTACTTATAAATCATATATAAATGCCTGACTTTTATTCTGCATGACCATATTCTACATCCCTTAATCATACACAATACCTAAAATTAACAACTACCTTATTAACTGTTAATAAGCAGTTATTAAGTGTTTATTGAGGCAAAGTCTAAAAGTGAGAATCAAACCCTAATCTGAAGTGTTAATTTTACTTTAAGTTAACAATAACAACACTGTTTGTGATTGGATCACCCGAGATGGATGTCAATGGATAAAAGGCCATGTTTATTTGTATTTGCAGGTTCCGTATGCGTCAGGTGAACATAGTGGGCACCAGTCCACCCAGCCAGCCTTCCAGGAAGATCCAGACTCTGCAGGCTTCTCCTGATATGGCCCCCGCAAATGTCACCCTGCGGACAGCCAGCGAGACCAGCCTCTGGCTCAGATGGGTGGTATGTTCTAGATCTGGAATCTAAACGATACACATATATGTGGCACTGAGACACAAACTCACTCTCTCATTTATGACCGTCCATCAGCCTCTTCCTGAATGGGAGTACAACGGGAACCCTGATTCGGTGGGTTACCGTGTGCAGTACAGCAGGACTGGAGCTCAGTCCAAAGCCCTACTGCACGTCATCGCTGACCGCTTGGAGAGAGAGTTCACCATCGAGGACCTGGAGGAGTGGACGGAGTATGAGGTCAGAGTTCAGGCCATCAATGGCATCGGAGCAGGACCGTGGAGTCAACCCGTACGCGGAAGAACCCGAGAGTCCGGTAAAGAGAAACCAGGCTTCAGAAGATTCAGTAATCAAGAGCTTACCAAAGCAAAGTGTTCATTTTTTGTCTTTAATGCAATGTTTTATGAATAATTCAGTTTAATTATGGCAAATTTTGCTAAACTTATTTTAAACTCACTAAAGACAGCATAAAACATTTTATACACTTTTGTCATAAGTCACATTACAATAACTGTAGATTGGTTTATGGTTGTTGATGTAATGATTAATGGTCATTCTATAATTAAACGATTGGTACATCAATATAGTATACAGTTGATCTTCATTCACAAGTGTGAAAATATAAATTAACTATTTTCTGCCTTCAATCATGGCTCATCCAGCCAGACTATCTATGGAACTATCCATTTTATAATATGGAATGGAAAATTGTTTAAATGATAACATATGTTGAGCTCAATGCATATCTTAAATCATTTATCATATATGGTCTGTGGGCACAGGATTTCCTGTTAAAACAGGCTGGGCACACAGATCTGCACACACGTGCAATTCTTTTCATTCTCTCTGTGCCTTGAAAGAGAAGCAAACCTGACTTCCTCTGGACCACCTCTTTTTCCCCTTCTCTCCTTCTGCTCAGCTCAGTCTCCGTGGTTACCAGAATTCAGGGAAGCAAGTTTGGGATTAATAAGTGGGTGTTGAGGAAATTGGTAACACATGGGGCTGTACACATGACTCCCCTGATTTTTCTTTAGCCAATGAAATTCCCGCAATCGTGCACTCCGTGTCTGGGGATTTGTGCCGCAGAGTGATTCTCTGTTACTCCCCCAATAATGGTCAAAATCTGGTGTCTTCCAGACCTCACTGCCTTTGATATGTGTATAGCCATCAGTACGTAAACACCCCCCCCCCCCCCCCCCAAACACACACACACACACACACACATATACAATGAACATATTCCAGCCCTATTAAGGACTTGAAATGCATAGGCTTATTCAGAAAGCCTAATTTATCCATATATGCAACTTCCGGCATGAAATGGGAAGTTGCGATAGTCTTTTCTTCTCTATTGTGTATATACGAGTGAAACAGCTTCTCAAACAAAACAAAAAAGTGTGGCGAGGACTTGATTTTGTCTTTTAGGAATTGATTAGATGGTTGTGGTTTGCTATTGGTCAATCTCGTGTGAGTGACAGGTTGTTCCACCCTCGTCATCAGAGAAGAGTAGAGATGAGTCGTCACCTTTATTTATATAGCGCTTTATACAATATAGATTGTTTCAAAGCAGCGTTACAGTGATAACAGGAAAATGATGCATTTCTGCTGTTGTTCAGCTGAAGTCAGTTTAGTGTTGATTCAGTTCCATTGTAAAAATCATCAATTATTAAATTATATATAAGTCTATAAAGCTGTTCTGCAAAAAAAAAATGTCATCGCTCAGTTCAGTTCTCATACAACAGCGTCAGTACAGTCAGATCAATATTTTTTTAATATTAAGTGTCCCCAACTAAGCAAGCCAGAGGCAAGGAACCCAAACTCAAAGGTGACAGAATGGAGGAAAAAAAAAAGAAACCAAGAAGAAACCAGGCTCAGTCGGGCCAGTTCTCCTCTAGCCAACAAACGAACATGGTGTGATTATGATTCAGGCTTCATCACAAGTCAGAATTCAGATCGGGATCAATAGCATTAAAATATTCATCCAGATTGCAGATGTTGCTGCAAGAGGGAGGGGAAGTTATTTTGATTAAAGATTACGAGGGCACATAAATAAAAAATTATGATGTGCATGGATAAATTATTTATAATAAATACCGAAATACTCCATAAAAAAAACCAAGAATCGTCTATTTTGATTTCATGATGACTTTAACCAACACATCTGTCTTTTATCCACATCTGACTTTAACCAATCTTTCTGTTTTCCTCTGTTTTAATGCAGTCCCCTCTTGTGGCCCCACAAATGTTTCTGCATTTGCCACTACCTCCAGCAGCATTCTGGTCCGCTGGTTTGAAGTTCCCGAAACTGATCGGAATGGACTTATCCTGGGCTACAAGGTCTGTGAGATGCCATTCCCAGTGAAACAAACAAACAAACACCATTCTTTGAAACAAAGCTGCAAAAACGACATCTTGAATACATTTGAGTGCATAACACATGACCAAAGCTGTTTTGTTTTTTCCCGTACAATGAAAGTGAATGGTGACCACAGCTGTTCACTTTAACTTTGATCTATACGTTCTCTTTTACACTTTCAGGTGGCATATAAGGAGAAGGATTCAGACTCTCCACTACAGTTCTGGACGGTGGAAGGAAACGCCAGCCATAGTGTTCAGCTGATCGGACTGGGGAAGTATGTTCTGTATGAGATCCAGGTGCTAGCCTTCACCCGCATCGGAGACGGCCGACCCAGCTCTCCTTCAATCCTGGAGCGAACCCTTGATGATGGTGGGCATGGCAGTACATAACATATAAATAACTGCCTTATTATATACTCAGATGTGTGTGTATGAGAAGACTGTTTGTTTTCCAGTGCCCGGGCCGCCTGTCGTCATTCTGTTCCCTGAAGTCCGGACCACCTCGGTCAGACTCATCTGGCAGCCACCTTCCCAGCCCAACGGGATCATACTGGGTACAAGATGTTGTTTGCTTGTTTGTCACGTGTGTCGTGCGCGTGCATTTCTGTTTTCTGACTTGTTTGTCTTCTGAATGTCCTCTTTTTACCATCATGACATTAAACATCCCTGAATACTTTCAATAGTGATGGTTAATAGATCCTTCACATGCAAATGTACATGAACATGTGAAAATAAACGTTCACAGATTATCAGGTAAAGAGAATTATTTACCCTTACTTACATTACCATTCAGATTTTTTTAATGGTTTTGAAAGTCTTATGCTCAACAAAACTGCATTTATTTGATCAGAAATACAGTAAGAATGGTAATATTGTGAAATATTTTAACAATTTTACAGATTTCTAATTTAATATATTTAAAGATATTTATTTCACCCATTACTTCAGTCTTGAATGTTACATGATCTTTCATAAATCTTTCTAATAGGCTGATTCGGTGCTCGGTTGCTACTTTTTTTTTATCATGATCAATGCTGCTTAATATTTTTGCGGAAACTGTGATAAAAAAAAAACAGAATTCATTGATGAACACAGTACAAAAGAACAGCATTTATTTGAAATATAATTATTTTGTAACATTATACATGTCTTTACTGCCACTTTTGATCAATTTAATGCATCCTTGCTAAATAAAAAAGTATTTAGCTGAAGTGTTTATTTCTTTAAAAAAAAAGCATAATTGCTTTCAGTGTTGAATGGCCCCATTGTAAATGAAATCACATTGGTTTTGCCTTTGTTCAATGGTTTGTGTTTCCTCTAATCAAGAAACAAGCCAAATGTGTTACATTCTCTCAATTGCACGCAAGGAAAGTCCTGTTCTGATCACTGTGATGTAATCGGTTCCTTCCCCAGCCTATCAGATCACATACCGCCTGAACTCCACCAATAGCAACACAGCCACGTTTGACGTCTTGAACTCCAGCGCACGGCAGTATACCGTCACCGGACTGAGGCCGGAATCCGTGTACGTGTTCCGTATCAGAGCGCAGACACGCAAGGGATGGGGAGAGGCAGCGGAGGCTTTAGTGGTCACCACAGAGAAAAGAGGTAATGCACGTTATCATCACGCATCATCAATGGAGCAAGAGAAGTTCAAACTCGGCGTGACATTAAGCAAGAAATGAATGATCAAAGGTCTTATTTAGACTTTCATGGACCTTATTTCATTTAGATATTATTAAATAAAAACTAGATACACATTCTGTAATTCATAAGTGGCATCTGTGCTATACGATAGCACAGATCCCCCGTCCCTATACGAATGATCTTATTGTCACAGGGTCATGTAATCCGTCACATATCTAGAGTGTGTGTTTGTGTGTTCATGTGTCTGAACGGACGGAGATGTCTACAGTCCACTGAGGTTGAGTCCAGAACAAATCAATCTCCTCTAGCCAGTTCCGCTTTGGTGTGGTTTGAGACGTCTGGCGGAGGTTTTGCTGCACTGATTTCCACTCAGGCGAAGGCACATTCCTCTCACAGAGCATCGTAATCAGACCTCGGATTATTTATGCAGTGCACTGATCCAGTGTGGAGATCACAGGTTTTGACTCATAAAGTGCGCTTATATAATGAAATATGAGAGTCATACATTTTTTATAATCTAATGTATTTTTTAAAATGTTCACTCTTTTCAGCAGGATTATAAGTGTGCAGTGAAGCAGAGATAATACAGTGCCCTCCACAATTATTGGCACCCCTGTTTAAGATGTGGTCGAGGACTTCTAAAAATTCTCCTTTTTTTTTAAACAACATATAACCCAAATGCAAAAAAAGAGAAAAATCCAACCTTTTAAGTACATTACTTTGGTGTTAAAAAAAAAATAATCACACATTTAGAAAAAAAAAAACCTTGAAATCATGTGTCCCACAATTATTGGCACCCCTAACGATTACGCTGAAAAATTTAATTGATTTTTTTTAAAATATATTTTTCTGTAGTTGCTAAAGTTGGTCAGGGTATCTAGGAACTTTTAATTAGTAATTCATGACTTCCTGTTTCCCTGGGGTATAAATATGACGTGACACAGAGGCCTAATTCTCTTACCCATTTGTCAACATGGCAAAGACAAGAGAACACACCATTCAAGTAAGGCAGATGTGTGTCGACCTTCATAAGTCAGGCAATGGCTACAAGAAAATAGCCACTCGCCTTAACTTGCCCGTATCTACAGTCAGAGGTATCATTAAGAAGTTTAAAACAACTAGTGATGGGCAGATCGAGGCTTCGTGAAGCAATGAAACAGTTGAACCAAATGGTCCATATTGTTTCGAGGCTTCGAATCAATCCGACACCCGTCTCCACGGTGACACCTAGTGGTCACTTGCAGGTGTTGATCTGAAACAACATTGACGAGCCATGAATTTTTTATTATTTTTTATTATTGTACTTTTCTAATATGTGAATCTTGCAACCTATAGGCTCCTCACTGTGCATAATGTTATTTTGGTCCTTCAAAATGAATATTAATAAAATAATTCAAGCCACAATGTCTCAATTTTTTACATATTTTTATTCAAAAATATTAATTTCTCTGCTGTGGAAGGACTTAGCCTACTTCTTTTTTTTACAGATAATTTCTCCAGCCTTTGAAAAAATCCTCTCACAAGGGACACTTGTTGCTGGCATGCAAAGATATTTTTTAGCTAATACATACAAATGAGGAAAGATTACTGCTCTCTCTTTCCAGTAAGTTAGTGGATCATGAGTTCTGGGCAAATACGCATCGTTGATGTATTTTTTCACTTCCACTGTGGCATCAGCTGTAGCATTGTGTATCATCTGGGTTTGATGATACGAGTATCAAAAAGTTCCCATAAACTGTCCTGTGTTTCTACTGGATGATGTATTGTTGCAGTAGGCGAGCTGCCGATCACAATACACATCTCACTTTATTTGGGGTTTCTAAATGGAAATGCTCCCACACCACAGATGTACGGCATCTCTTCTGGGGAGCCTCCATTTTATCTATCTATCCAAATCTATGTAGATATGTATCTCTAATCTATCTATTTAATTAGATGTATCTACAATCTATCTATGTATTCAGATATGTATATAATATGTATCAATAATCTATGTATTTAGATATGTATCTATAATCTATGTATCTACAATCTATCTATGTATTTAGATATGTATCTATAAATGTAGGCCTATATATAATCTATCTATTTATATATGTAGCCTATCATTAATCTATCTATATATGTATCTATCTATTAATCTAGCTGTCTATATATATTTATATCTATGTATCTATTAATGTGTCACACTCTGTGTCTCTAGCCTATGTGTTGTGTAAATTTAAACTAAACAACTAAACAAATCGCACTATATCACCAAAAATCCGCTATCTCAAAATCAAACTCCTCTCAATAAAACCCACGAGGTCAATATGCGTTGATTTCACTTTTATAGCCTACAGATGTGCGATTGTGTGGTCTGTTTCCCGACCGTGTCAATCAAACGCTGAATCGGCGGATCACACCTGATGAAACACTTCGAGGCTTCGTTTGGCCATAGTCACGTGACATGGGTGTTTTGAATCACGCTTCGAATCAGTGTTTCGAAACATCTGCGCTTCGGGATCTCGCAAAGCTTCGGAACGACAGTTTCGCGGCAGCCATCCCTAAAAACAACTGGAACAGTGACAAACAAGGCTGGAAGAGGTCCCAAGTTTATCTTGCCACAACGCACAGTGAGGAGGATGGTAAGAGAAGTAAAAAAAAGTCCTAAGCTCACTGTCACAGAATTGCATCAAAGAGTGGCATCTTGGGGTCACAAAGTCTCCAAAACAACCATCACTACATGCCAACAAGCTGTTTGGGAGGCATGCAAGGAAAAAGCCTTTTCTCACTAACACTCACAAACGTAAACGTCTGGAGTTTGCTAAGCGGCACTGGGACTTCAACTGGGATCGTGTGCTTTGGTCAGATGAGACTAAGATTGAGCTTTTTGGCAACAAACACTCTAAGTGGGTCTGGCGTAAAACAAAAGATGAGTATGCCGAAAAGCACCTCATGCCCACCGTGAAGTATGGTGGAGGATCTGTGATGCTGTGGGCCTGTTTCTCTTCCAAAGGCCCTGGGAACCTTGTTAGGGTGCATGGCATTATGAACGCTTTGAAATACCAGGACATTTTAAATAAAAACCTGATGGCCTCTGCCAGAAAGCTGAAGATGGGTCGTCATTGGATCTTTCAGCAGGATAATGATCCAAAACATGTGGCAAAATCTACACAAAAATGGTTCACCAGTCACAAACTCAAGGTCCTCCCATGGCCATCTCAGTCCCCAGACCTCAACCCAATCGAAAACCTGTGGGGCGAGCTGAAGAGGAGAGTGCATAAGAGAGGACCCAGGACACTGGATGATCTAGAAAGATTGTGCAAAGAAGAATGGTCAAAGATCCCTCTCTCTGTGTTCTTCAATCTTGTGAAATGTTATAGGAGGAGATTAAGTGCTGTCTTGTTGGCAAAAGGGGGTTGTACAAAGTGTTAACATCAGGGGTGCCAATAATTGTGGGACACATGATTTCAAGGTTTTTTTTTTCTAAATGTGTGATTTTTTTTTTTACCACCAAAGTAATGTACTTAAATAAAAGGTTGGATTTTTCTCTTTTTTTGCATTTGGGTTATATGTTGTTTTAAAAAAAAAGGAGAATTTTTAGAAGTCCTCGACCACATCTTAAACAGGGGTGCCAATAATTGTGGAGGGCACTGTATTGCATGAGTATAGACACACAAACCAATGTTGGCAATGCTACTTTAAAGGTAGCTTCCCATGCTACAAGTTACTCATATTTTAAATTAGTTATATTTAAGTGACTATTTGAAAAAGTAGTTCGCTTCACTAAAATTACTAACCAAAAAAGTAGCTTAAATAAATTGGCTTCAAAATATTCATCTTAATTGAAACTATTTAAATGGTCATTTTCTACTTACTATCGCTACTTTTAGGGTGAGTGGACAAGTCTTTCTAAAGACTTTTTTTTATCAACAAAAATTTTGAGATGATCTATATGTTTGTTCCATTTTCATGCATCATATTATATTATTAAATTGTACAATTTAATTCTGCTTTCAGAGCACAATAACAATGAAGATCTCAATGAAGGTTAAAGTTAAATTAAATTAGGTTTTACTAAATGAAAGACTTAAAATCGGTGAATAAATTATTTGAACTAGTTAAACGATTCAAATAAATGATTCACATTGAACAAACTGATTCACAAAAATGTAAATGTTTTGGATGTTCCAACACTATGCATGATAGAAGTGAGTTTGTTTATTGGCTTTGTTTGATTACATTTCAAGTCTACTAATGGTTGACCTTTGACCCCCAGCTCGGCCCCAGCCCACCAGCCGTCCCACAGTCCCTCAGGAAAACGTACAGGCACGCAGCGTGCTGTTGTCATGGGAACCAGGCAGCGACGGTTTATCACCGGTCCGGTATTACACAGTTCAGGTCAGAGAGCTGCCCGAGAAGAACTGGACGGTTCATTCTGCGTCTGTTAGCCATGAGTCCAGCTCCTACATCGTAGACAGGTACAAAGAACAGATAAGCTGGGAAGTTTTGTGTGATTTGATGCATAAAGTCCTTCATGCATAAAGTCACAGTACTTCACAGAACAGTTTTTCCATAATGAGTAGCGTTACTCATTATGTTAGTCATTGTAACTTTATACTGGCTTTATGCAAAGCATATTCTGACTAGCTTCCTGTGTTTTGACTCGTGTGTGTGATTTTTCTCTCAGACTGAAGCCCTTCACCTCCTATCAGTTCAGAGTGAAGGCCACTAATGATATTGGAGACAGTGACTACAGTGAAGAGAGTGAAGCCATCACAACACTACAGGATGGTTAGAACATTTAACCCTTTCCACTTCTCTTGTACTCTTTATGCTTTATTGCACACACACACACACACCTATAGCGAGCTATCTGCTTAGACATTTTAAGGCATCATAAAAGTTTCAAATGTCCTTAGCGGGTTTCCAATATGCCCAAACTGGTCTTAAGTTGGTCAGTAAGCTGCTCTCTCAGTCTATCCAGCTGACAAGTGACCCAAACCCTTCTTAAACCAGCAACAGCTTACAGTAGGTTGCTTAAAATAGCCTTTTGTGGTAGTTATGGCCCAAATCAAAGTCGGCATCTCATATGTTCTCTAAACAGTGCAAGGAGTAGAAAATGGGCTACTCATAAATAAAAAAAAGAAAGAAAAATATTGGGAGAATCTCAAACAAATTACTTCAAAACTAAACAGATGCAATTACTGTTTACAAGCAAACACTCAGCAGCATCACTTGGTTCTTCTGGTAAAGCACACTGGAAAAGATCTGTATTAAATTAGAGTTTTATTCAATTTGAGGCAAAAAATACCTGTTTCCTAAAGATGGATAAAAATAGTTCAATATAACTTCAATGGATTATTTTGTCCAATATTTATGTGTGCTATGTATCAGTAAGATTTTATTTTATTTTTTGAAAGAAATTAATACATTTATTCAGCAAGGATGCATTAAATTGATCAAACATAACAGTGAAGACTTTTGCATTGTTACAAATAGTTTCTATTTCAAATAAATGCTGTTCTTTTAACCTCCTATTAAGCAAAGAATCCTGAAACAAGTATCACAAAAAATGAACAAGCGCAACTGGTTTCAACATTGATAATAAAAAAAATGTCAAATCAGCATATTAGAAGGATTTCTGACGGATCATGTGACACTGAAGACTGAAGTAATGGTGCTGAAATAAATTAAATCTTAAAATAGAAAACTGTTATTTTAAATTGTAATCATTTTTCACAGTATTACTGTTTTCACTGAATTTTTGATTAAATAAATGCAGCCTTGGTGAGCACAAGAGACTTCTTACTGACCTAAAAGTTTTGAACGGTGTTCATGTAGAGTAGACAGTGTTGCAGCTCACTAAGTTTTAAAACAGAGCCATTTAACACCATATTCTTCTCTTCATGGCTCCACCTTCCTCTTTTCTCTGAATATATACAGCCGAGTCATTCTGTGTGTGATGTGCATCTCATGAATTGACCATTATGCTGCACACAGATGCTATTCTGCCTGTGTTACCACAGTACTGCTTTATAGCCGTAGGTTTATTGTGAAGCCAGGTGATGCTATTGTGTTCCAGCAATGACATCATTGCTGGAGGCAGTAGAATAAGTGAGGTAATACAGTATCTCTGGTTGCTACGAGACTAAATGTTACCCAAGCAACTCTAGTGAAGAGAGACAGGCCCTTCATAATGCCTGTTTAAAGCCCCAACGCAACAAATCAGGCTGTAAGACAGGCTTGGCATGTTTATAAATGCAGTGTTTATGTAGCGTAAGACATTGTAGCTGATGCGGCAAAACATTCACAATGATGCCAAGTACACAGTTATCTTTCTGTCTCTGTCTATTTAATTGTATCTCTTGCTCTCTCCAGCTCCAGACGAATCTCCCACAATCCTGACTGTCACGCCACACACCACAACCTCTGTGCTGATTTGCTGGCAGGTAAGGGGGCGGGACTTTACGCTGTGCTTCTCCTTATACATCCGCATCAGCCATGCTTTTCCATCAACGGTTTGTAATAACAGAGCAGGAGGGCACAGTATGTATCTTAAACACATATTCTCAATGTCACCCCTGAATTATCATTTCAAAGAGGGCTGGTTTTAAAAGCCGCAGGCCTCTGGATCACGTTTTTATCCATTCAGGTGGAAAAAGGTAAATGGTTCCTCCACCAGAACCAGTTTATTCACGCTTTATTAGTGGGGGGGATTTCTCAGATTTGATCGTTAAACTTGAGCTTCAAAATGTGCAGGAGTTTGATCTGAAAGAGCAAAAATGTTTTCCCTCCGGATATTAGCAACGTACATGTGTTTACACAACCGTCAACCGCAAACACAAATCAAATGGCAAAAGCTGAAAGGCTTAAAAGCTAATCTTTTATCTGACAATAGCAGAGGGAGAAATTGCAATTAGTGATGCACCGAAATGAAAAATCTGGGCCAAAACTGAATATTGTGGATGCACTTGGCCGAAAGCCAAAACCGAAAATGCTTTTTTAATATGATTTATTTCTTATTTTAAATGACATTTTTTGTATAATTGTATTATATTAATTTATTCTTTTTTTATTATTATTAAAATTCTATAATTTTAATTATACTGAATTAAAAAAATTCAAGCAAGGTCAGTGAACAAGAGGGTATAGTGTCATTTGCCCAGCACGGCTATACCACATAGGGCTATTGCAAACAGAATTTCGTTGAAAATTTCTGTGCATCCCTAATTGCAATTTTGTGAGATGAACAGAACACTAGTAGCACAGAAATTCCACACCTCACCTTTAATGACACTGTTGATTATGTGTGGTGACATTCGCTCAGCCTGTCCTGTCGTCCTCAGCCCCCTCCTGAGGAGAAGATTAACGGGATCCTGCTGGGCTTCCGAATCCGATATCGGGAGTTGCTTTATGATCGACTCCGAAGTTTCAGCGTTCACACCATCAGTGGCTCTTCAACCAGCTGGGCAGAACTGACCTGTAAGCATAAAACATACAGTATCTTCACTAGTGACGATTCCCATACTAGTGAGATATGGTGAGACATGACCCAAAAATAAAGTATGCAACATAATTACCAATGTTGAAATCCTTTTGTTGTAGTGCTTTGGTCTTTTCTTTTTTTTTTTTCATTTATCTTTTATATTCATTAATTATTAATCTTTTATATTAACTAATGTTTTGATTCACAGCCCAAACCAATAAATGTATTTGAAAAATCAAATAAATGTAAAAAGATATATATATGATCAATTATTCGAATTAATTCATTGATATTAATAATAATCAAAATTAAGAATTAAATATTAGCTCAAAACCTGCTCGAGTATCATTGTAGTAAACCAAGCATTATTCATTATAAACTATTTTAAAATATTTAAGCTAATTTCTCACTCTTATTATTTTTCTGATCATATCTTCTTCATAAATGTCCTCCACTTTCTCTCCTGCAGCTCCATATAGTTTGCGGAATCTCAGCGAGCCGTCCCTCACTCAGTACGAGCTGGACAGTAAGTCACTTCCTGTTTGTTCTTGCAATCTGCTAATTTTTTTCCTCCCATAAAACTGATATATGATTGTGTGTAATGCAGCACATGTCAAGCCTTGCTTAAGAGTTGAGAATATGCAGCCTGGATGTTTAGGCTAGCTGCTATCAGCAGGCCTGTTCTCACCTCCTAATGAAGTTAAGAGCCGGGTCTGGTTTCTCTCTGCCGTCAATAATGTCTGCAGGAAGAGCAGTGTGTCAATTGAGTTCAGATAAGCAGACTGACTCATCACTTGGACTGGGAGCCGGCATCCTGAGTCAAAGTTAATGAAACAAAAATGGTCCAGAAATTAGAACATCAAACACATTATTTGTCTTTTTTGTTGTTGTTTTTTGAAGTAGATCAAATCTGTGAAGTGCCAACTATGTATGAAGAAACTGTTATTTGTGTTGTTTGCACTTTTGTAGATCTTATGAAGCACAAGCGATATGAAATCAGAATGAGTGTGTACAATGCTGTTGGTGAGGGACCAACTAGCTCACCACAGGAAGTCTTTGTTGGTGAAGCAGGTAAAAACTTGTATTACCGTTATGAAGTCCTTTCTTTACTGACAAATGAAAAGGAACAGAACTTCACATCACATCGATGTTCTCTCACAGTTCCCACTGCCCCGCCTCAAAATGTGATCATCCAATCAGCTACTGCCACACAATTCGATGTGACGTGGGACCCGCCTCCGCTGGAGACTCAGAATGGAGACATTCAGGGTTATAAGGTCAGACTCTGATGACTAAGTGGAAAAATGCTTTTAGTGTGACTTGCATGTGTATATTTCTAAGTTGTTGAATCATGGGGTTTTCTTACTAATGTTGACTATTTATATCACATGGTGGAAATGACACTTTTTGAATAATTAGAAAATTCTAAATTGCACCTTAAAAGATTTTTCGAACGATTCAGCTTCAGTTTTATAAAACAGTTAAATATTGAAATTGCTTGATTATATCATATTTTAAAATGTACTAATTCGTATTTTTCATAATGGATTTTCATATTTTAAAATTGTCTGGGCTTAAAGGGTTAGTTCACCCAAAAATGATGTCAGTAATTACTCACCCTCATGTTGTTCCAACCCCGTAAGACTTTCGTTCATCTTCGGAACCCAAATTAAGATATTTTTTATTAAATCTGAGAGCTGGATCACTCCTCCATTGGCTTCTTAAGGGATCGAAACTGGCCGGCCCAAAAGTTATGAAAGACATCGTTAAAATAGTCCGAGTGACTACAGTGGCTCAATCTTAAGTTTATCAAGCGACGAGAATACTTTTTGTGCGCAAAAAAACAAACAAAAATAACGACTTTATTCAACTAATCATTTCCTTCTCTGTGGGCCTTGAGATTTCACGTAGTGATATTGCGCAAAGCTTCTAGGTTGCACGTTGCACTCGGACTATTTTAACAATGTCTTTCATAACTTTTGGGCCGGTCAGTTTCGATCCCTTAAGAAGCCTATGGAGGAGTGATCCAGCTCTCAGATTTAATCAAAAATATCTTAATTTGGGTTCCGAAGATGAACGAAAGTCTTACGGGGTTGGAACAACATGAGGGAGAGTAATTACTGACAGAATTTCATTTTTGGGTGAACTAACCCTTTAAGATTTGTGCAAAACACTCAAATCTATACATAAAAAGGCCATTTTAAAAAGGTTACAATAATAAATGAGGCAGGGAAAATGCTTTTCTAAGAGTGTTGTAATGTGACCTTCATATAACAAAAAGGGGGGAAAAATTTGTTTTGGGACATGAAAGTGCTCGGAGTTGTAGAACGCCTAAAATAGACATACAGAACAATAATATGAGTGTAATATATAATAATATGAACAATAAAACCTATTGTTTTCTTATTGCAGATTTTCTTTTGGGAATATCAACGGAAAAACGAGACTGAGAAACTGCGGACACTCTTCCTGCCAGAGGGAGGGGTGAAGCTCAAAAATCTAACGGGCTACACCACCTACATGATCAGTGTTGCTGCTTTCAACGCAGCGGGCGATGGGCCACGCAGTCCACCGACCAGAGGAAGAACCCAACAAGCTGGTGAGGAAACTTAAACAAGTTCTGTCCTTACTTGTCTCCTCCAGGACCTTCATGCATATCTCAACAAAAACACTTGTTCTGGGTTATTTGCTAAGCACATAATGTACCAAGTACCGGAAGGCCACTATGGTATCTGCTAGATAGCCCTCTTTTTTAGGTTTTAAAGCGGTGAGTAATTGTACTTTTTTGCCACTTATTTCACAATAAACACATGGGCAATCAATTAGGAGTTTGGAATGATGGAAACTATTTCAAATGATTTCATTATTTATGTGTCTAAGACCTTCTGGAATGCGAACCGCTGCTGACAACTGGCCAAGAAATATCAAAAACTCAACAAGCGATCATTTGCTTCTAATCAGTAAATCTGCTATATGCATTTGTTTGTGTGCTTAAAGTTCGGTCTGATGAAGTAGAGTTATTTCTGCATTATTCAGCTCTTGTGGTTTTCATTCAGCATGCCTGTGAGTTGGCTCACGGCTCAGAGCGTCTGTGGGACACAGACTCGAGATTGTTCTTTCTTTCTGAAGGAGATACTTCCCCTTGAGTCTAAAAGAAATATGCTTTTGAATGGAGTGCCAAAGAAGTGACTGTTTTTTGTCATCTGATATTGTAAAATTGTCTTCAGTGTCAAAATTAGTAGATTCCAGGCTATTTTGTTATATGTGGGCTTTTGTTTTCACCATATTTGCTAATTAAATTCTAAGGGGAGAGACGAAGAACCAAGTAGTTTATAATATGGCATGTGAAAATGATTTTTGAAGCAAATATTTCCATTCTGTATATCTCAAAAATGAAGGGCGGAACTTACACTGAGTTTAGTCATTGCTTTTTGATTAAGAAAAAACGATGTGACAAATATAATAAACTTCACCACTAAGTATAGTCTGATTCTCAAGGGAAGGGAATGATTCTTATGAACTGGTTCATAGTCAATCAAAGACACTCACCAGTCATCTAGCAAATTAGTTTTCAATCATCAGAGCTTTTAATGAATTAACTCCTAACTTGTTTATGGGTATTGTATGTTACGCTGCTGTCACTTTAATACACAGATCTAAAATACACATGCTTAAAATGCATGATTAATAAGCTTATATAATGTTGGAAAACTGTGATGTCACGTGAGCTTGACCACAATAGAGATCAAATGTTGCAAAAAATAACTTTTTTGTATGCAGTTAAGATTGTGTGTGGTTGAAGTATTATTAAAATTCTTGAGAGCATTGTTTTTCTTTGTAGTTACAACTTCATAACTTGACAGTTGTTGTTAATATCATGAATTGCTCGGTAACACTTTACAATAAGATTCATTAGTTAACATATACTAAGAATGAACAATACTTCTTCAGCATTTATTAACCTTAGTGAGTAGCAATGAACAGCTTTAGTTGTATTAACTAGCATTAAAACAGATTAATAAATACTGTAACAAATGTATTGCTCATTGTTAGTTCATGTTAGTTAATACATGTGGAGCTTGAGTACATAGCAAAGGTAGTACAATAAATCGGCAAGAGTCTGTCTTCTCACTAGCTGTCATCTTCCTCTCTTTCGTTTAAAATTATTTTTCTCTGTATTATGTCTGCTCTTTTTATATTTTCCCCCCAAAGATAGAGACAGGCAAAGAATGGCAGGCAATTTTGTTCTAGCTGTTTTTTATTCCAAGAAGGGTTTAAAGTCTCAATCCCAGGAAAAGGGGAAGGCAGACGTGTTTAAGCCATTGAGACTGTCTGTCGTGTCTCTCCTGATTAGCAGATGATTTCTCTTTCAGCTCCCAGCGCTCCCAGTTTTATCCATTTCAGTGAGCTCACCACCACCTCTGTCAACGTGTCGTGGGGCGAGCCTGTCTTCCCTAATGGCATCCTCGAGGGTTACAGACTCATCTACGAGCCCTGCATGCCTGTTGATGGTCAGTGCCTTTCTTGTTTCTTAAGCCTTTAGCTTAAAAGTTCCTTTTTCCAACACCTTACTAGCATTACTGGATAATCATGAGTTTAATTGATATCAGTTAGGAATCAAATAATTGTGTGTGCGTGAGTGAGAGAGCACGTGTGTGTGTGTGTGTGTGTGTGTGAGCTATTGTGTGTGTGTGATATACTGTTATAAAATGTATTAAAATTTTGAAATACCTTTTTATTTTTATATTTTAATTTAGTTTAAGTTTTGGTGATTTTGTTATGTGCTTTCGTCGTTTTTATTAGTTAAAAAATATTTTAATATATATTTAGTTTCAATTAATTATTATTTTAATTTTAGTTTGAATAAGTCATAATAAGGCAACCTTTTTAATTATCATTTAAACTTTTTAAATAACTTTCATCATAATTTTTTTTTCTTTATTTCAATGAACAAGTTTTCATTTTAGTTAATAAAAACACTGCTTACAAGATAACTGGGGAAACAGCGTCTGTCTGTTTTTTTTTTTATATATATATATATATATATATATATTTGGTGCCTTTTAGTGGATTTGTATTGTCTTATGGATTTCTGGAGGAAACTTAAGGAGTTCAAGCTAAACTTCTGATGATAAAATATACACTTAGGAAAGTTGCTAGAAGACACACAAGTCTTTAAAAATGCATCATGCTGATCACTTAACGGATCATGTGCTTCACTTCTCAAATACTCATTCTTTAACACTACAAACAAGTTGTAGTGAAAAATAAAATTACCAGCCAAATTCGAATTAACTGACCAAAGTCCTTTCGCTTGCATTAGGCATTTGATGAGTGTTCATTTTGGACCCTCCAATCAATATTCAGATGCCAACAGTATGGTTGAAATGAGATCTACACCCATGAGTGAGTGTGTGTTGAGCTCCTGTTGCCTGAACTAAAAGCAGTGTGTTTGTCTAGAGTCCTCAGTGGCCTGTGTCGACTGTCTTCACTCCCCCTCCCCCCCAGGCGTCAGTAAGATCGTGACGGTGGACGTGAAGGGGAACGCCCCCCTGTGGCTGAAAATCAAAGACCTGGCGGATGGCGTCACGTACAACTTCCGCATTCGTGCCAAAACCTTTACCTATGGTCCAGAGGTGGAGGCCAACATCACCACAGGACCTGGTGAAGGTCTGTATGCTAGAGCCTCTGTGCTTTTTCAGCTAAGCAGCTTCACCTGAGCTCATGTAACCCTATTTCTTCTTTGTGATCAGGAGCCCCGGGCCCTCCTGGTGAGCCCTTCATCTCTCGATATGGTGCCGCCCTCACCATCCACTGGGCCAATGGGGATCCCGGGCGAGCACCCATCACACGCTATGTTATTGAGGCCAGACCCTCAGGTGAGATCATTAAAAATACAAATTAGCACATGTTGTGGCTTAGTGAACCTTGGTGCTCATATGGGAGTTGCAGGTTTGTGTGTGTGCCAGTTACTTTCCCCTTGTCTTCAAACTTCCTGTCGTTTCTTTAAAGTCTTTGTCTATAAAAAGAGTCAGAACTCAAAGACTGTGATATAGTTAAATAAATATATGTGCTGCGTGTGTCAGAGTGTTCAGACTTGTAATGAGAAGTGCTGTTGTCAAAAAAAGCGTTGGTTCTCATCAATGTTCCCTCTAAGCTGCGCGCTTGCCCGGCCGCGCACTTCTGAAGCGCCGGCGCACAGAAAAGAATAAAATGCCACGCAGATGACTGACGCAAAATGTGTGGGGAAATCCATTTGATTGTAGTTTAAGTGAGAAATAATTGCAGTGCTCTGGTCAACCGCTATGGAGTGAAAACTGGTGAATGCAGTTTACAGGTTTCATAGAAAGATGATGTGAGCGCGTGTGATTGGCAGTGAGTCGTGTGTGCGGACCAAATAGCTCAATAAGAGAGGCAACGAGAAACTCATAGACGTGCAATAAAATCACATCATCATGTTTTAAAGAAGAGTGGTTTGATTAAAGTGGTGGAAATAACGGTTGATGAACACAGAACGGTAACACACCCACCCGCCTGCAAACTCAAAATACATTAGTTTAAATAGATGTTTTTGTGTGTGGGGGAGTTTCAGGGATGGTTAGATTATAAAAGAGTTCACATTCACTTTTCTTGAAAATATTTAGCTATTAGATCTATTTAAATGCTTCAGTTTGTTTTCATATTATAATAATATAATATGTAAACAAATTGAAGCATTTAAACTGATATATTATATCACTTCAAATACTTCAATTCGTTTTTTTATATTATATTATATTAGGCCTATATTTTATTATATTATAATCCTAAATAAAGAATCTCACAAGGGTATTGTTTAGGGCTCCTTGCCATTAAAAGGTTTGAAACCCCCTGCTAAAGAAAATATTGGAAATTCATAAGCAATAAACAATAATTTAACTTTGATGATTTAATGCTTCCTGTACACAATTAATTCACTGTACAAAAACACTTTATGGTTTTCCCAAACCATTTCAGTGTAACAGCTTAATTGTCTTCCATACTATATTCTATTATTGTAAAGAATTGAACTGTCCTGCAGAAGATTTTGTAAATTATTTTTCATAGGATTTCTTGCTAAAGACTGTACAGTTAACAGCACTGTAAAAATAAATAAAAAATCAGGTAACCTAAAATGTGCTTCATTTAGTAACTTCTTAATTTGTTAAGAAGCTTGTTTTTCGAAAATATGATTTAATACCAATAAGTTACATTAAGGGTCAAATAACATAGAAATGGCACATTCAAGTTAAAAGTTACAACTGAATGTTGAAACCATTGTGTTTCTACGTATGCTGGACAGGTCAGGTATAAAGAATATTTTTGCTCAGGTGGCGAAAAATGTCCGCCCAATAGAAAAAAGTTTTGCTCAGCAAGAAAAAAAATTAGAGGGAACATTGGTTCTCATGCAGGAAATGTTGGTTTGAACCCAGGTTGGACAGCTTCCACTTCTCCTCCCTCTCCAATTTTCTACCCATGTACCCCAAAAAAGTGTCAAAAATAAAACAGAAATAGACTAAACTGAATTCACTACGTTTTAGCTTACAGTGAAAAATAACTCAATATTTTCTGATTTAGAAGAACCAACTTCAGAGAATTATGTAAACGCAGTGTCTCCGACTTTAAGGCCCAGACTGAGCATGAGGTCTGTTTTTCAGCATATTCCTTCAGCCAAAATCTTAGATACAATTGTCCCAAACAATGAAGAGTGATTCCATATGCGTCTGGATAAAAGTTGCTGACGGCAGCTTGTGTCCGATGAAGGAGATATATTGATGTGAGCGCTCCAACTGAGACAGTTCAGATCAGATTTCCTCAATGACTGAGGAGAAGCCCTGCTCGAATGAGAAAAGAGTGAGTTCTTGGGGAGGAGCAGATGGGATTGGTTTAAGAAACTGTGTGTGTGTGTGTTAAAGACCCATACATTAGAGTGAAGTATGCAGCCAGACCATCTTTGCATGCCATTCATGTGCCGTTGAAGTGGAATATTATTGTCACTCTCAGTCTCAGCCCTGTAATTTCTCTGCCAGGCCTGGCACATGACACCAGCACTTCACACTTAGCCTCTGGATTATTAGTTCTGACAGCTGCTGCAGTGTTAGACACACACACACAATAAGTGTTCTTAAAGGGACAGTATAATCCAGAAGGAAAATGTGGTCATTATTCACATGATTCACCCTGACTTGTGTATGTGTGTGAAATGACATGAAGACGAGTAAATAATGACAGGATTTTCATATTTTGGGTGTGCTGTGTCTTTAAGGTTATCAGACTCAAAGGACTTATTACTGATATGAATGACAAACTATGCTACTATATATGACTAGGCCTTTTTCTTTCTAAAATTTTTTCAGATGAAGGCTTGTGGGACATATTAATCAAGGACATTCCCAAGGAAGTGACATCATACACCTTCAACATGGATATCTTGAAACAGGGAGTCAGTTATGACTTCCGGGTCATTGGGGTGAATGACTATGGGTACGGGTCTCCAAGCCAACCGTCACCATCCATATCAGGTTAGTTCAAACCTTCAAATTTAGTAGAAGTGAAAATCAATCTGAACTCATACTTAAGGCAATTTGTCTATTGATATATACAATTGTTTTTAATTCCAGCCCAAAAAGTGTCTCCATTCTATGAGGAATGGTGGTTTCTGGTAGTGGTGGCTCTGGTCGGCCTCATTTTCATCCTGCTTCTAGTTTTCATCCTCATCATCAGAGGCCAGAGCAAGAAATATGCCAAGAAATCTGACTCAAGTATGTCTATCTATCTATCTATCTATCTATCTATCTATCTATCTATCTATCTATCTATCTATCTATCTATCTATCTATCTATCTATCTATCTATCTATCTATCTATCTATCTATCTATCTATCTATCTATCTATCTATCTATCTGTCTGTCTGTCTGTCTGTCTGTCTGTCTGTCTGTGTATTTGTTTATGTCAAAGGGTCATTCAGTGAGTGGCATGATGAATGAAACAGCATTGTTGTTGCTGTGACATCATCAGTGTGGTATGTGTGTGTAAATGTGCGGTCAGCATTTCTGTAGTAAGAGCAGGCAGAACACAACAGTACTGAGGGGCGGGTCAGTCATGTGGGTCACTAAACATGTTAAACAAACTGAGGGAGCATGAGAGGCCTAGTTTTTCCTTCCACACAAAAACACATTCCATAACACGAATGTCCAACACACACACATATACGCACCATTCACACAACACTACTTGCCTCAGCCCAGAAGTGTTTCTACCTTAATGAGGGTGTTGAGCTCCAAAAATGCCAAAATGATGGCCTTGTGGTTTTGGTGACATTGCATCATGTTATTGTGATCGACCCCAAAACGAAATGAATTCCTGTTCCGTTAATTTAGACCCAAAGCATCATCTTCACCAGAGCAGAATTTGTCGCATCTCAGTGTGATGTATCGGGCTTTGGTCCAAACTGCATCTTATGATCTCTTAATGCCTCTATATCTCATCCCATACAGGCAACAATTCCAACTGCAATGCACTGGCGCATGGAGAGATGGTCAGTCTGGACGAGAGCCGCTTCCCTGCCTTGGAACTGAACAATCGTCGACTGTCAGTCAAAAATTCCTTCTGCCGCAAAAATGGTGTCTATACCAGGTCAGTGGAAGTTACTGTCTCTCTTTGTCTCAGTTTTGAAGGTTTTTACTGTTTTTCACAATCATTAGGATTGTACATGGGTCACTTTCACAACTCTTCACACACTTCTCCTTAACAACTCTCAGCTTGACAACAGCAGTGAATTTCACACCCAACAAACACACTTTGTCACTCATAACACAATGACCTAACAAACACTAACAACAGGCAAGCATTACACTGTTATTACATTGATCAGATACTTAAATGTCATTTTGTCCAATAGGCTGAAGATTTGTATATGAAGTGGTAAATCAATTATCATATGTGCTTATTTTGTGCATTGCACATAGAACTGTTAAACTCCCATAAAGCTTCAACCACGTGGCAGTAATGAGGCAAAAATAGCCCAAAATCTAAGAGTTTCATGGAAAGACTGATGGGATTACCAAATGGCTACCTTCATAAGATCCTACTTTCCATCATAAAACGCAATATAAAAGTTTCTGTTTCCACTAATGAGGCCATTTCTCTCTGACATGGCACAGGCTAAGTGCAATAACAGATTCGGGTTCGTGACCTCACCTATACTGCCATCATTCTCTGTGAAACGGGACCGTTTTAAAACGAATGCAACTGAAATTGTCTAATGTCAATATATTTTATGAAATTATGGATGTGGTGGGATGTGTAGACACTGCATTTGAAGAATGTATATGTGTTTGCATAGTGTGTACAGCAACTTGTTTTTAGCTTGTATTTTGCATCGTATTTTTATTTTGTATCATATTTGTATTTTTATTGTAATTTTATTTTGAATCGTATTTTTATTTTGTATTATATTCTTATTTTGTACTTTTTTTTTTTTTTTTACAGCTCATAGTGTTTATTTTGAACCTAACCTCCCTATCTGAATCTCTAGACAAATAAGATTATTTTACATTTTTGTTGCCTCTGCATTATTTTATTTTATTTTTTTAGTATCCACCTGACAAAAATGGTCTTATTCTAATGAAGTCAAATTGCTTATAAAACTACTAGCAGACATTTTCCTCAACAAGATCATGATTTGTGCTAACATTTATGTCCTTGCACATACAATTTAAGTTGCAAACTGGAATTTAATTCTGCAATATTTTGAATATAGCATTGTCATGAAAAGAATCACACACCTGTAGCAATATTTCCAGGTGCACCAGGTGTGTAGAGTCAATTCCATTTGAGAAATCCACCCTATTATCACTCCTTAGTTCTCAGCATCTGCCTTCCTTCATCCCGGGTCACCTTGAGGAGGATCAAAGGTCCCGTGGTCTTTGAGCGGATGCCAGGCTCTTTCCCCTGGCCGCAGATTAATGAAGAGGTTTGGAAGGAATGCGCAGATGACGTTCCACAGGCTTTGTTCTCTCTCAGGTGGAGGGTCTAAGAAGCTTGATTTGGATTGTGGGCTCACACCGACTGAGAGGACCGGGGAAGTGAATGAATAACTCCAGGAAAATCTTAGAGAAGTGACAGGAGCATCAAGGTAGAAAGAATCAAAGACGTTGCTGAAACACTGCAAAGCGAAGAGAGCTGGATCAAGCGTGCTGTCTTGCTGGTATAACCTCAATGACATATCATAGCTCAAGTAACACAATACAGAGAGCTTCTCTCTGTGGAGATACTGTCAGGATTCAAAGACTGCCCGCTGAGAAGGGGGTCTGTGATTTGAGATTTGTTCATGTCTGTTATGGCATGTCTGTGGTTTCTCAAGCAAAGCCCACCATGAGAACAAAACTTCACAGCAAACAGCATTTGTTTCCCTTGACTTGAGTTTTGAGGTAGTTCATATGAAAGTTTAGGGGATGCCAGCTTTGTTTAAAGAACAGACTTACATTTATGTTGTTTAAATTTGAAAATAAGGAGGAAGTGCAAACATGATTTGACTCAATTGGAATTGTTGTGTTGATTGCGCCCATTCACTTTCATTTTATGGAAAGAGAAGCTGGGAATTCTACTAAACATCTTTTGTGTTAATAGAAATGACAAACATAAAGAAGGTATGTGGCAGGTATGAGTGGTAGTTTAATTTTAGACCATTTTAATTTTATTTGTAATTTTTACATCTGTATAAATTAAAATATAATGCATTTCCCAATGCATCTTTTTTATTATTATTAAATAAATCCTAAAGAATTAGATTGCTTATTGCTAATATGTTGGTGGAGATGTATGCTTCTATTTGCTGTAGGTGTATATTTACATTTATGTATTTACCAACTAGGATTATGTTCTCTTGGAATCACGAATGCAGGTTTGAAATCAACAGTGTAGTGAGAGAAATGTGAAAACAACTTGTAAACAAATAGACTGCAAACATCAGCAAAACACAGGCGCTGTGTGGATGTAGAATTTGTTTTGGAATGGTTGAGCGTCAGTGGTAGAGAAAATGACACGTCCTCTGTTCTGAAAATAGCAAATTTATCAATCTTTTTGCTGTCTCTGTTGTGTATTAAGTGTATTTTAAAGCATAGTGAAACTTGTACGAAACACTTACATCAAAATGATTTTGAAAGGTTTTTCAGAGAGTAACATAAATATTTCAGGTTTTCTTCATGCTGAAAACCGCAGTCAGTAAAAGAGGTTTTTATATTTAAAATATCTGATGCACAATCTGGAATCCGCAAGATGTTTTCATTGCTGCTCTCCACTGCTGTGTCACAGAGACTTAATTATGCAGAAAACCCTCTGAGCTGGAATACTGTGGTCCCATGATGCTCATAAAGAAAGCCCTCTTAATACAAACACACACACACACACACACACACACACACACACACACACACACACACTGTATTTCATTCAGCTAACAAAGAGACAAGTGTCTGCAGTTAGAATTACAGCCAACCCTTTTCTAAAGATGCTTCACACTGTACTGGAGTCAGATATTGATTCATTTTCAGTTCTGTTTTTCCCAGTACTGAAGCATGCTGGGACTTACGTCAAGCACGAAAAATATAATATACATAAATGCGCATAAATATGCACAAAAATGAATCAGTTCTACCGTAGGGTGCAATAGTAAAATGTGACTTATTATATATGCAACCTATCTTGTTGTTTGTTTGTTTGTTTGTTTGTTTTTCTCAACAATGCAATTTTGCCCCAGTGTGACTTATACTCAGGGGCAAGACTTAAAATGAGAGATTTTCTGTATATGATTTTTCTGTATAAGGCTTTCAAAAAAAAAAATAACATCAATGAAAAATTTAGCATTAGACATTAGTAATTTATGTTAAAAGCAATTCAATTGGACATATAAACAATATTCATCCTGTCATTAGGTCACCTCCTCGACCCAGTCCAGGCAGTCTGCACTATTCGGATGAGGACGTCAGCACCAAGTACAATGATCTGATCCCAGCAGAGAGCAGCAGTCTCACAGAGAAGCCCTCAGAGATCTCAGATTCACAGGTAACAAACATTATCACTTTATGTCTGTTCATGTATGTTAGAAGGACAGTTCACCTTAAAATTCGATTTCTGTCCTCATTTACTCACCCTTATTTCATTTCAAGAGGCTTTTAAGCTTTAAAAAGAACATAAAAGCACCTTAAAAAAAAAAAAAAAAAAAATTGCGCTTACAGACTTTGACTGCTTTTGAGATATTTTTCTGATACGTTTATGGTGCGTTTTGCTCCTTTTGGAAGCTTGAAAGCTCCAGTTCCCATTGTTATTGTATGGGTCAGATCAAAAAAATCTCCTTTTGTGTTCCTTCGATGAAAGAACATTTGAAAACAACATTAGGGTGAGTAAATAATTACATCATCTTTTCATTTTTGGGTGAACTGTCCCTTTAACCTCCAAGCAAGATTTGTAATGCTAAATCTAGTCACATTAATTTAGAATAGGACCTGTTGAAATTCCCTTATCACACACTTTTATCAGGACAAGACTCGCTGTGCTGAAACTGAAACGTTCTCAAAAGTAGGATACAGCCCTCCAGGAAAGGTCTGTTATACCCTACTTGAGATTTTGGCTGTCTTACTTGAGCATGGCTTCAATCCTAGGTCCTGTGGGTGGTTATTTTTTTATTTTTATCATGTCCAGAACGTTCTGCTGCATCCTCGTTCATTCTCTCCAGACTTTGTGTCCTGAGGCACAGGTTGGGAAATCTGCGGTAGACTTGAGAACAAAACACAATGTGCAGTGAACAGAAACTGTAATCAAACAAAATACTCACACAGACATATAAAGACTGAAGTGTGAGAACTGGAAGGCCTTGGTTGGACTCTGTCCACTTCTCTCAAAGTGACCATTTAGCTGGAACGATCAGCAAAAACGTCTCAGTTTGAGTCGTGTGAAAGTCTGGCATTGGCAGTTACTAAATCAAAAGCAAGAAACACAAACTCATCTTGTTGTTTTCTACATTAACAGACTTGCCTCTCCCATGAAGCACTGCTGCACACTATAAATCTATTTTTAGTCCTGTGTTCAGAAGTGTCATTCCCCCTGTTTTTTTTTTATGCAATTTCCAAATCTTGGTATTTTTTTATATTTAATATTGTATTGCTGCTTGAAATTGAATACTTTTTCTGATATAACAAAAATAATTATAAAAAAAATATCATGGCTAAAATGCAAACTGATTTGTTCAGATCTGCAGTTTATTTTAAAGCATTTTGAATCCTAGCCAATTTAAAAAATAATTACATACTTTTATAAATATGAGTTATCTTTGCACTCTAAATTAAATATTTTTATATTATAATATTAGTGAAGACTTTAATAATTTAACTTTAAATGTAGCAAATCTAATATCTGTTTTATAGCTGTTTTTCTTTTCTTTTATGTTATTATTACAAACATTTAAAAAAAATATATATATATTTTTTTATTTTTCCCTTTGCAAAATTGTTTATATCCCTAAAAAGAATTTAAAGCAACATGCATTTGTTTTTTATGCGCTGTCACCATTACTGTCCGAACTCCCAAAATGCACATCATGTCAAACAAAATGTCAAAACTAGACTACCCCTCCTCACCTTTCACTGACACCTCCTGCCAGCACCTTCCAGACCCCTGGCATCCGGCCAGCTTTGACTCGTGGTCGGGAACAGAGCATCTCCTGTTCTCCCTCTGCTCCTGCTAAAGTCTGCCATCACCGCCATCAGGACGAGGGAGGAGAGAGGCTGGAATCCTGCTTTGAAGTTTTATTGAGCGGATAACTCCAGGCTATTGCAGATCCATTGAGTTGTCTCCAAAAGAGCCAGAGCCACCACAGAGACGTATAATACTGACATTGTTCAGGGACTCTTAAAGACGGCTTCAATTCAGATGGCAATGCAACAAGCCTGAGCACCTCTACCTGAGCCAGGTCTGAACACTTGGAAGATGAATGAGATGTTGGACAGGTGTAATGTTGTCTAGTCATTTGAGTGTGTTGGACACAAGGCTTTTTTAGTCCGATTTTGAGCTGCGTTTGGTTTTTCTTGGAAGCGCTGGCATCACGGCTGCAGTTAACAGCAGGGATTGTTTGGGCAGTCTTCCATGTCAAAGCATCTTTGTTTTAATTGGCTCTCTGATGATCATCCCGCCATCACATCATCAACACTGAGAATCTTCCCAGAGAGAGACCGAAATAGCTCTTAAAAGTTCTTTCTCATAGAAAGTTTTCGCTTCTAATCTGTCACTCTATATGCTACAGAGAGATTTTAGATTTATTTGGAGAAACGCGTGCATATAATGATACATGTTTTTTTTTTAAACATGACGTAATCATATATCAAGAATTGGCAATCTTTTGCATTGATTTTGCTGGCAATATTTAAATTAAGCTACTTTTATTTTATTTTTAAAAATTATTACAGATATCAAAGTGATTATTGTATTTAAATGGAAAATTAGTCAAATTATATAAATGTTAAGACTTTGTTTACAGTAGTGGACAGTTACAAAGTATATTTACTGTATAGTCCTGTAACAATGTTAAGGCTCAGAGAAGGAGAAGGTGGGAAAACCGTATGGAAATCATACCTTGATTTTAAATAGCTTTTGACTGTATTTTACTTGTTGCAGTTAAACATTTTAAAACTTCTTGTTTACAGATGCTGTTTGTAAATGATGGTTCCCTTGATGAAAAATAACATCATTTCATAACAAACACATAAGTATTGAGATATGAATTAAGCATTGTGTTAAAAATACATTACCCTTCAAATACTTTGGGGTTGTTACTTAAAAAAAAAAAAAAACATTTTTAAAATAAGTATTTCTATGCTCACCAAGGCTGCATTTATTTGATAAAAAAGTACAGTAAAATGTTGTGGAATTATTATTACAATTTAAAAGAAGTTTTCTATTTAATGTCATTTAAAATTGTATTTATTCTTGTGATATCAAAGCTGAATTCACCATCATTACTCCAGTCTTCAGTGTCACGTGATCCTTCTGAAATCATTCTAATATCTTGATTTGGTGCTCAAGAAACATATATCAGTCTTGAAAATTGTAAAACAAAACAAAAAGTAAATAAATCAGGATTTTTTTGATAAATAGGAAGTTCAAGGAACAGCATTTATTTGCAATAGAAATCTTTTGTAAAAGATTATAAATGTCTTGACTGTCCCTTTTAAACAATTGAATGAGCCGTTCCTTTCAAACTTTTAAACGTTAGTGTATGTAGATATCATTTTTGGCTTTATCGCCCAGCCCTAATCTGTCTTTGTCAGTCTGATTCCTGCTGTGCTTAATATTCGTCTGGATCTGTGGAATGCGAGACATAGACGCTTACATGCTCCTCCCCCTCAGTTAATCCATATCTGTGCCACAATAGCATTTATCCCTTTCTCGTTCTCTGTCCGTCTCTGTGGAGATATGAATGAGGTTGAGTTTGTTTTTGTCACATTTGTCTGTCACATGGCCTTGAAACCACAATCTAGTGGCTTGCGTTTAATTTTTTTGGCTTTTTGAGCAGATTGGACAAACATATTGCATACTTTAGTGATGCATTAGTACTGACATCAATTGCAGAAAGAAAACAACATAATCCAGTGTAAAACTCATTTAGACAGCATGTATTTCTCACAACTATCACAAGGTCAGGCTTAGTGTTTCTGTCTAAATGTAGGTCCACAGAGGAAGTGAAGTTTCATAGATTTTAAAGAGATTTCTGTAGGGTAGGGTGATATTCAAAACAGGGATTTTCCGGGTGGGAACATCTTGCCCCACTTTCTCTCTCTCTGCAGGAGACAAAACATACGTGCCAAACAACCAGTTCCAGTAAGATTAGATCCTTCCATCTGAGGATTCATTAACAATTCCCATCGCGATCTGTCTTCAGAATTTATTGTAATATTAGTCTTTATGATAATAAGGAGGCCTGAATCACATTGACTTTGTCCTTTAGGGGAAAGTTTTTTTTTTTTTTTGTGATACTATAGCTCATATTGGTGGTGATGCGTTCTGAAAAGTATATCAGTTAAAACCAGAGCAACCTCTGGTTTTATATAACATTGATAATATCCCTCACTGTAAAAAAATTAATTATCAATAAGTTATGACAACATATGTTTTTACTTTGCTTATCAACATAAGTTAAGCAATTTTTAACTGTGAAGTTATACAAGATTCAACTTATTTGTACGTCAGTTTAATGTAATTTTAATTGAAATTACTTTAACTTCCAAGTTAAGTGTACTTCAAAATTTAAGGCAGAGACTTTTTTTTTTTTTACAGTGCTTTTGCTAATTAGAATTTCCACTGCTCAAAATTACTGTAAAATTAAATTGTGAAATCGGGTTAGGTCTTCTTTCTCTTTCTTCATTTTCAATAATTACATTTATTTAATGTGCAATTTCTTCGGTGCAGTGTGTTTGTTTGAGCAGAAGGACTGCTAAAAAACATTTTTGCCATCCTGTTGGTGCCACACACTTCACTTTTAACCATCTAGAGATTTTATCTATAACTTTATAGACACAAAAGCTGTATTATGTGTTGATTCCCATGTATATCTGACACACTGAAAGTAGAAATGCGACAGAAAAAGAAAAAAAAATTCTAGTCACATCACCAGTTAAAAAATCACCAGTTAAATTGGCTTTAAGTTTCAGCTGGATTCTCCCTCCAGGTGATTTGGCAGCTGCCCATGTTGTGGCTGATGTGCTCTGATTTTAATTATTTTATTCAACTGGACTTCTGTGGTATTTCAGGATCATAGCTGGATTGAGGAGAAAGAATAACAGAGGAGTGGATGAATGCAAACAAACATTTTTGGAGGAGAGAACAGCTGTTTCATCCTCCATGTGTCAGCGGGGGAAGGGCAGGGCTGGGTCACGACGCACTGTGTCAACTGACATGTTTTGATGACCACACACATACACACACACACCGTGTCAGCATGTAGCTTTAGTTTCTGAGCTTGGCTTCGTTGTGAGGTCACGCTGAACAGAAAAAGCTTTCAAAGCTGAATTACTGGGCGTTTTGTTTGCTGCTTATTGAGTTGTTGAATTTGCTGGTATGACTGGAATGTCCCTCATTAAAACATTGCAGTCGTTCAATTACAGACCTTCTTGAGGCATGATGCTACAAAAATCCATAGTCACTAATGCTTTAAAAATATATTTTGGGCTTTATACATTTATTTGCATGTATTGGACAGACTAATAATAAAATAAATGTGTATATATATATATATAATGCATAGAGATCTCAAACTATATTATCATACAGCTTTTTTTCTGAAACATCTTGACTGCTTAAAGAAAAAAAGCATATTGCATAAAGCATAACATTTTGGCATAAAATCTGCAGCTCTTATTTTAGGGCGATGCGAGGCTGGTTTTGGGGGAAATGCTTTCCTCTCTGGAATTTAAACAGAGGCATGTGTGTCACATATGTGTGGACATGTTACAATAATGATGGACTGGAGAGATCTGTACATTGTTAGTCTTTTCACTATACCACACAAAGACAAGGAGAAATGTTGAACCGTTTGTTTTTAATATATGAATATATCTTAGCATCTCTGTTTTGCAATAGTGCAGTGAAAAGACGAAATGCAAGAACATTTTTGCAAGTTTGTTTTAGTTCATTTCACATTGCCGCAAAGTAAAAGACCTCAGATGACAGTGTTGCTCTCAGAAAGGGTAAATAAACTTAATAAAATGAGTTTTTATGTTAGTAGCAGACTTGAATGCTGTGTCAAACAGTGAAGCAAGAGTTTTTATTCAGAAAGTTCAGAATCAACCCCTGAAAGTAGCATTTGGAAATTCCCTGATTGAATTCCAGATGAAGAGAGAGTGGAAAGTGGTGGTGAGGATAGACAAGTCGTCTTAAAAGGATATGAAAACATTAAAAGCCTGAGCTATGATGGTTTTTCTCTCTTATTTTCATTTTCTCCCTCTCCAGTTGGCACTTGGTACTTTAGGATATATCTGAACTCCATCAGCCAACTCTAGAAGTGTGAGCCAGATATGTCAGAATGAGAGTGGGAAGGTGTTGTAATAAATATGGTGGTGGAAGACACAGATTGATAGAGGGCAGATATTTATACAGTTGTCCATTGTTCTGGTGCAGAGTGCTGTCTCAACAAAGAGTGTAAGAGGCCGCCATGAGAAACCCACTCAATGTTGATCCAGGAGATGCATTAGTGTCAGAGAAAGTGTTGAGAAGTTGTACTCCCAGTTCACATTACCCTTACAAAAAAGTATAATGTTACTAGCCTGTTGATATGGTATGGTATGCTTTTAATTTCCTAATAGTAGGGTCCAAAAGTCTTGAAAATATGTTTTTTCCCTTTGTTTTTGTGATAAACAAAAGGCATAAAAATAAGAATATGTATTTAAGCAAATGAAAGACTTACAAATACTGCACACTGAATATTACTTCTTAATTTAATATTTAACTCAAATTGTTATGGTGATAATACAGGTTTGTTGTGAGCTAAATTGTTTTAAATGAATATGTAAATCTGATATAACAGTATTTTTTTGTAAGGGTAATGCAGCATTTAAATAAAAGAATTAGAAGCAGCAGCCATTGTTTGTCCCATGAAATATGACGTAGGGCCCATACTGCACTGCTTTAAACCCCATGTCTCTGTTTACCTCTAGGAGGCGCTTGTTTTCTCCTTTAAGACTGGGGGCCTCCAAACTCTTCCAACTCAATGGGTGAGGACATGAATTGTGCATTGATTGACAGGAAGTTGCTTCCTAGTGCTTGTCCATTCCTATCCTCTCCATTCGTTTCATGCATACATGGTCAAAACCCCACCACATGGATATGTGACCCCCTTAACGCAGCGTGTGATTGGTACCAGAGGGTGCAGTGGTAGTCCTAAAGCTTTAAGGTTATTTTTTAAATGATAGAGCCTTTATTTCTCCTTTTTTTGGGGTTTGGGTTTTGGGGCCACTTTTGACAGGTTAAACAATACGGTGCGGTGTCTATTGCATTTCACTACTGCTTTCCCATAGTAAATAAGTGTAGTCCAGTAGAATAATTCTTTGGATATTGTTCATTGAATCAGTTTCCTGTCACGTCTGTTGTCTTTTTCATAATAATAATAATAATTATAACGCAGTGTTTGATCAAACTAAAAGAGCTTGTCTTGAGAGCTTGTCAATGACACTTTAGATTATAAATATTGTCTTTAAAAAATGTTCCTGAACAATGACATGGTACATTTAAGTTTGTTTTACTTAGATGTTATAATGATCAGTGTTAAAATGTTTTGTGATTTGTATGAATAAATAACTCAAATCAGTCATTTTCACCAAACTCACACTTGTCAGTCATGATTTGTAATCTTCATTGTATCTAATGCTTTGTCAATACAGACATAAATTCTGTTTTGTTTTGTTTTTTTAATGTGCCACTACTGCAATGGTTTGAATTGTTTTTTTTATTATTATTACTTTTATATTCCATACTACCACTACCTCAAGTTTGGGGTTGGTGAGTTTTTTTATTATGTTTTTCAAAGAAGGTTGCATTAAAGGGTTAGTTCACCCAAAAATGAAAATTCTGTCAGTAATTACTCTCCCTCATGTTGTTCCAACCCCGTAAGACTTTCGTTCATCTTCGGAACACAAATTAAGATATTTTTGATTAAATCTGAGAGCTGGATCACTCCTCCATAGGCTTCTTAAGGGATCGAAACTGGCCGGCCCAAAAGTTATGAAAGACATCGTTAAAATAGTCCGAGTGACTACAGTGGCTCAATCTTAAGTTTATCAAGCGACGAGAATACTTTTTGTGCGCAAAAAACAAACAAAAATAACGACTTTATTCAACTACTCATTTCCTTCTCTGTGGGCCGTGAGATTTCACGTAGTGGAACTGCGCAAAGCTTCTAGGTTGTACGTCACACGCATCACACACATGACCAGCATCGGCCAATGGTGAGCCTACGTGTGACGTACAACACAGAAGCTTTGCGCAATATCACTACGTGAAATCTCACGGCCCACAGAGAAGGAAATGAATAGTTGAATAAAGTCGTTATTTTTGTTTGTTTTTTGCGCACAAAAAGTATTCTCGTCGCTTGATAAACTTAAGATTGAGCCACTGTAGTCACTCGGACTATTTTAACGATGTCTTTCATAACTTTTGGGCCGGCCAGTTTCGATCCCTTAAGAAGCCTATGGAGGAGTGATCCAGCTCTCAGATTTAATCAAAAATATCTTAATTTGTGTTCCGAAGATGAACGAAAGTCTTACGGGGTTGGAACAACATGAGGGTGAGTAATTACTGACAGAATTTTCATTTTGGGGTGAACTAACCCTTTAAAATCCAGTAAACCCAAATGTAATGTGGTGCTCAAGAAACATTTCTTATTAGTATCACGTTGTGCTGCTTAATAGTTTTGTGGAAACCGTGATACATAGTTTTTCAAGATTCTTTGATGCATAGAAAGTTCAAAAGAACAGCATTTATTTGAAATATAAATCTTTTGTAGCATTATAAATGTCTTAACTGTGACTTTTGATCAATTGAATGCATCCTTGCTGAATAAAAGTATTAGCATGACTGACAATGTGCAACCCAGCTGTCAAAATGACAAATAATTATTATTTCTAGTGCAACCTCTGGTCCTGGATAGAACTTGGGTACTTTCTCAAGTCATCTTCCTTAAAAACTGAGATTGTGGAAGTGATTCTGTCTCCATTGCTCATTCTTTCCCTTTTTCTCCATCCCAGGGCAGTGACAGCGAATACGAGGTGGACCCCAACCGGCAAAAGACCCATTCGTTTGTCAACCACTACATCAGCGACCCTACCTACTACAACTCCTGGCGCAGACAGCAGAAGGGAATCTCCCGAGCGCAGGCCTACAACTACACCGAGTCTGAGTCCGGAGAGCCCGAACACTGCGCCCCTCCGCCCCCTCTGCCACCTCTGCCCCCTCTTCCCCCGTTCCCCCCACAGCTCAGTTCCCCTACGCCCCAAAGCCAGTCTCAGACTGGCAGCCTTTTTAGACCGAAGGGCAGCCGGACTCCCACTCCATCCCAGCAGAGCTCCAACCCACCCAGTCAGCACGGCACACTTTACCGGCCCCCGAGCAGCTTGGCCCCTGGCTCCCGGGCCCCCATCGCCGGCTTCTCCTCCTTTGTTTGACAGAATGAAGATATCGGTACATGGAAACACCAAACGAAGGCAGTGGCTCTTGTTTTCCCAAACGCCTGGTCAAACTCACGTCTATAGAAGAACAACAACAAACATCCGCCCTGGATCTGTTGTGCTTTACTTGTCATTGCAAGCTGATTTTTATTTTCGTATTCCTCCTTTGATCACAGTTTATTTTCTTTCGTTCAGGTTTTTGTTTTCTTTCTCTGCTTGTGTGTGTTCAGTGTGTTTCACTCACAATGAAAGACAATCACTTGGAAAGACACGTAAACGCATCCGTGAGCTTTGTTTGTTTCGCTTCGGTTTGATTTTGTTGCGCCGCCTGAACAAACTGCATGGCTTTTTTTGTTTCAAACTATTCTTTTCGTTTGCTTTTTCATTTTGTCGATATTGGTTCTTTTGTTTTATTGAGTTCCACAAAAGTGTACAATACAAAACTAAGATATGAATGCTGGACAGAAGCACCAACACATGAAAAAGAAAAGAAAAAGGCTATGGAGTAAATCTCAGCATTTGGATCACCAGCGGTGACTAACATCTAGTAAAACGCTAAATGGTGTTTGGTTTTTTTACTGTGGTATTTTTGTTCTTAAACAGATGACATAGTACTTTGGTGATTATGAGAGGTTAAAGTTCATTTGACTAGAGACTATGATCTGATAAAGACCCGCCTGCTCTTAGCACGTTTGAGTTGGAAAGCCAGCATCATTTATTGATGTCACAGGTCAGTTTTAACCAGTGTTCTAAAAAGGCCAAAGGTCATATTAAGTGCTTAATGCTAATCTGTGTTTTGAATGTTTTTTTCCAGATGTGAAATGTAGATTGTGTTCATAAAGCTACGGACTGGAGCGCGAGTATATTTGCCATGTGAAACTGATAGATGAAAGGCCAAATATGTAAGAATCTGATTTACTATGATATTATTGTTCTATTGCTCTGGACTGATTCAGATTCAGAGGATTCATGTCAGCTGCGGGTGTGTACTGTATGTGTGTGTTACTTGGTGGGCGGGGTCATTTGTTGCTCCTTTTGATTTGACTCTATGATGTCATCCTGAGCTTCAGGTTGCACTTCCGCCGTGCAACCGGTAACATCCGACACGAACATAAAATAAACAGCAGTGGATATGGGATATTTGCCAGCATCTCAGGCGGAGCTGGAGGTCAAACACACCCATTGAAGAGTTCCTGTTCACACACAGATTTTCACTTTACATGACTCTGCCAGTGATGTCATCTTCGCCGTTCACATAGATCACCTGGCAAGACGTGACGTCATAGGAGCCGATGACATTTTCAAAGATTGTGCAACCAAGCAAATGTATTGTACCTGTGAACTTCAGACCATGGATTTTCACCACTTCGCTTTGACGCGGCTATTCAAAGTTACTGAAGATAAAAGAAAACGGACTAAGGGACCCAACACGACGCCAGCAGAGAACTAAACGGCACTTGCAACAGCTTACTTGTGAGGTTTAACGATGTTGTTTGCTTTTTCCTTTCCGTGAAGTGATTTTACTGTCTGTATAAACAAGGTCAATCACATGCTCAGTCTGCCTGAACACAGTATATTCCTAAATAAATTATGTTTTCTGCAAAAGTTATTGGCTTGAACATTGAAAATGGTCTGAAAAGGGAGTATTCGTGAGTGACTGACGTAGGAGAAGACGTGTGTAATGCTTAGTGAAAGTGTCCTTAAAATTATATTATTTTAGCTGTCATGACATTTCCATGCACTCTAAGAACTACGTCTTGGAGCAACTGAAGACAAGAAGTCATTTAAAGGTTCTTTCAGGTTTTTGACCTGAATTTCAATGTTATCTTTGCTGGTCCCATCTTGTAAGCCAACATAGTCATATTAAGCTGGTCAACCAGCTTAATCTTTCCAATGAAACTTGTTGATTAGTTGCTAGTTAAAGAAAGCCTGGTAGGGACACCACCATACCAGAATCCTCAATGCAACATTCTTTTCAGACGGGACATAACTGTATATTAAAGATATGTTCTGATTGGTTGTGAATGTAGGGGGTTACGCTGCGTTATCGGTTTCATTGTAGGCAAATTTGTAGCTGGGATTTTGTCGCGCCTGTTTAAGACAGCTGAGCCAATTTTAGGGATAACTTCAATCTGATGAGGTGAACCTTCATTTGCAGAGGCTTAAGGTGTGCTTCGGACAGGTGAGGAAAATATTAGGTTAGTACGGGCTTAAATACTAGCTTTATCGGATAAAGGGACTAAGTTACTGGAACGGCCACTATAGGAATGAGTGGATGACTGTAATTTTGCCAGGTAGGACATGTTCCTGGATTGACATCAAACATTCAGGTCCAACAAAACTCTGTCTAATGGGAACATGCTTGCATTACGTTGGCCAAGTCTGCAATCGCATACTGAACTTTCTGACTTCACTCTAACCATAAATTCTGGATGGGATTGTTGTTCCCGGACGAACAAGTATGTTGTTCCGGGGTCCTACTTGGCAAAATGTGTGTGTGCTGTGCAATTATTTTATACTTTTGCATGCTTGCTTACTTTAGGTGTTGCAATGTTTAAAAGTCCATCTTCATCTTCTATTGGACTCATTGGTTTAATGCGTGCGGATAAACTGGATCAACAGACCTGTGGAATCCTGTCCAGCATCTGTTGTCTCCAGCCAGTTTACAGTCACACTGCTCCCTCAAGTTCAGAGAGAATAAAGCCAATCAGCTACGATTCAATTTAAACTTTGATTATGTTAAAGAGAAGGAGCATGTATTTATCCATCTCCATCATTTTTTATCTTTTATTCTGTGGTGTCCAAAAACACACCCTCTTTGTGACAACTGCAAATGTGATATGAACTCTTTCCTCTTGTTTCTCCCTTTCCAAATCTCTGTTTTCCATCTGAAGTGTGGCGAGAGTGAGACAGAAAACCCTGTATTTATAGGTTAATGATGTCAGAGGCAGAACAGGACAGGAATGTGTCTAAATGGAGGGAGATTCCACATCAAACTCATCCCAGTTTTTGTCCTAATAAAACTAAATACAGCAGAGGGTATAACAGAGTATAATGATATGACAAAGTAATGGCTAAAAAATGGGGTTTCACTTTATTTCGATGGTCCTTTTAACACACTCTGTTGACTAACGTTGCACCTACAGTACATGTCTACGCTCATTAGAGTGTTAGTAGAGTATTAGTTGGGTTAGGGTTAGAATAAGTTGAAATGTACTTATTTTAAAAATAGTTATTTTTTAGTCGGTAGAATGTCTGTTTGAGGACCATCACAATAAAGAGTTAGCAGATATTAAGCAGACAGTCTACTAATACTCCAATGAGAGTTAGTTGCAAAGTTACTTATGGTCAGCAGAATGTTCAAAAGGGACCATCAAAATAAAGTGTTACCAAAAATGGTTTTAAGAGCATACATCATGATGGAGGAACTTGTTTTAAAAGTGTGAAGGAAAATTCTTCATGTTCTTCGCCATAAGAAAGGTCAAATCAAAGACAGGTGTTCCTGAGCTCTACACACAGTACCTGAAGTCAAAATGGCTTTTGACAGATAAATGATTAATGTGCGCCAGCCGAAACAGATATAAATGGAAAATACGCTTATATAATCTTGGGTTATATAAGAGTTGTGAATGCTTGTCTTCGAGTTTACAGGCTTTGAACGCTATGGGTTTAGATGTTAGTCTAAACTGAAAGAAATTATCTGAACATATGACTTGATATATCAATCTATAAAAACAACAGATTGTTGTTGTTTTTTGCTTAAAGTATTCAGTTCATGAGGCCCCAGTACGTGGATGCTAATTCCAAATGTAGTTAGCAGTTAGCAACTCCTCCACCATCTGGGCTACAGCTCATAATGTTTTATTCAAAGGTGCTAGTGAAGCTCTGCAGTTGTTTCTTGTTTGAACCACCTGCACTCGCTTCCTATTTGTGGTTACTTCTTTGAATTTTTTTATTAATCTAATTATATTATTTTCCTCTTCCACAAAATGGTAATATGCACCATGCCAAGATCAAATGGTTGGATAAATGCTTTTGATATTGATTATAGGGTAGAATTTTACCACTGGATATGAGCCCATTGATCTGCACCATAAAGAGCACGTCAGGAAGTAATCACCTGTTTGAAAAGTTATGGGAAGTTTGTTGACCACTTTGGCGGCGTTTTATAAGCAGGTTTGAAGGGGAGATTGACTTGTAAATGTGTAGTGGTTTTACAGCTTTATTATTTACATAACAGTATTCCCAATCCATCATAAGTTCATAAACTTTAGGTGGGCCATTTGGTTTTCTGAAATATTCACCCTCTTACTTTGATGGTATTGGTTAATTTGAATGTTGTTTTGTTTGTTTTTAGTTATTATTCTGACATGATGTATGGTTTGACTGTGTGTGTGTGTGTGTGTGTGTGTGTGTGTGTGTGTGTGTGTGTGTGTGTGTGTGTGTGTGTGTGTGTGTGTGTGTGTGTGTGTGTGTGTGTGTGTGTGTGTGTGTGTGTGTGTGTGTGTGTGTGTGTGTGTGTGTGTGTGTGTGTGTGTGTGTGCGTGTGCGTGTGCGTGTGTGTGTGTGTGTGCAGATGTATTATATGAAATAAGCTTATGTTTATTTTGCCTTTCTGTGTAGAACTTAAACCAAAATATGTGAAATTGAAAGTAAAGAGCTAAAATTAAGGTTTATTTAGATGTACATGATTATTTTTTATCATGTTGATGTTTAAAGGGCCTGCATTTTGTTGTCATTTTGCAATTATGAGCACTGGAATGCTATCACTATGAATCACACAGCTGAAGAGGATGTATGTGGTTGATGTCATGTCACATTTGTTTAGTGTGGTTACTATACCAACATCATTCCTTTTGGTAACTAACTAGGGTAGTAATAAAACATTATTCTCTGACAAAAGATGATCACAGACACTTTTATAAAGACATCTGTTTGCCTTGTTTTTCCGATTTTTTTTTTTTATATAATATTGGTTAATTTTAAATGTTTATTTTTGTGTTTTCCTGTGATTTGATTTACTTCATCAATATTATCAGTGCTGCATCGAAGGATTTTTAAAAATGCTTAAAATTGGAATAATTGTATAATAATGAGTGTTTAGTGCCAAGGGTACTCTGTGATCAAATATGTATATTCTGACTTAGACACAAAAAAACAAAACAAAAAAAAAAACTCGGAGGAGCTCCCAGTCAATGATCGCCTAGCTCTGGGCAAAATTATTTATCTTTGAAAAAAAAAAAGAAGACCTGATGACAGAATGATATTATTTTATTGTTTATATTTCTTTAAATCTCCCCATGTATGCCTACTAATAGTATAAATCATAATATTATATTAATGGTATACAATCATAGTACATTATATTATAATTTTTTAATGTTATTAAAAACAAATACATTGATAATTACAAATATATGTAATATAAGGGTGATACATGTGTATAAATAAAATAATACAATTAATGTGTATTAAATAAATTAAATTAAAAATAAAAGAATGTATAAATGAATACAAATGATGATAAAAAATAATAAATAAAATGTGAATGAAATATAAAGGTGCTTTTAAATTAAAATTAATAGACGCCAAAAGCAAACTTAATTTACTGTATATACAGTCGTGTATTTGGTCGTAAATTTGATACTGGTCCTTTAAAAGGCAATGAGAGACTGAGCTCACCATTGAAAGGGGCGGGGCGTGTGGCAGGGGGTGGGGCGTCGCCACTCGTCACACAGTCAGAGGACGGTCTCGGACGCTTGAACCGCATTAGTGCGCCATCGCACATTGAACTACAGTCAGTACGTGAAGACGTGCTCCTCAGGATTCAAGTATTTAACGCGTTTTTATTATCTATAAACGCGTTACTCCCACTTAAAGCTGTTTAAAGGATATCGGAGACATCTGTCAGGCTGAAGCTGTGTTGTGTTACACTCTACGGACTCTTTTGTTTGGAGTGTGATTCCATTGAACTTGGTCCATTGTTGTTGGATGAGAAGCTCAACTTGGCATTGAGGATTCTGGGATCGAAAACGACGCTACAAGCAGTGGTAAAAAGCTTTGTTATTTATTACATCAATCAATTTCTTTGTGCGAGCTTTGTTCACATCCCACAAGGTTCCAATAGAAGTTTGGATAGAAGTTCACTGGGTTCGATAAAGATACAATGAAGCGTTTGCTCTTCAAGTGTCTTGTATTGAACTCCAGAGGCCAGTCAATCAGACTGATATCTCATTCATCTGAATCTCAAATGGACTTATCAAATGTGGTCCCAAAGAGATTTTTGTTGTACAGTTTTGAATGTGTCAGTCTCAGACATTCCTCTACTACTGTGTGTAGTTTAGGCTACTTTGTGCTGTATAGGCTGTGATCATGGTATTTCCATCGTTTAGACTTTTTTTTACCCTACATTTTATGCAATAAATAATGTATCAAACGTTTACATTTTGGTAGCAAATTAGATTAACTTAATAATGTTCATTGATAACTTTTTATATTTTTTAACCCAATAACAGATGTGTACATTGAGTTCTGCATAATAGCCCAAATGATATATATTGATTCAAATGCTAATATTTACATGTTATTTCATTAATATCTGGCTTATTGTTTTATATTATTTGATGTTTGAAATGTTTGCATTATTTGTCTTTGGATTTTTTATCAGCTATGTGTGGTACACTGACCTTTATGGATAGATATTGTTCTTGTTAAATCAGTTAATCATTACTTCTGTTTCAGAGGCAACATAATTTTACTCCACAGTCTGAATTTCACCTTTCAGATTTCGAGTCTGGGGCTTTTGTATAGGCTACCAATGCACACGATTGTGAAAGTGAGTTAGCAGTTAACAAGTGATCTCTAATGGGGGCCTTTGACGTGTGCAGCTTGTTCGGGATTGCAGGAGACAAGGAGCTTGTGATTTCGAGTCATTAGTATAGTGGTGCTAAATGCTTGGATGGACCTTGGAGCTGCTGTTATAGTGTGCTACTTGTGTCCGGCATGGAGAAAAAGTGGTAGATGAAATGTTATGTAACCACTTCTTAAAAAGTCCACGTTGCAATGAAACAGGAATCCAGTGAAGTATTCCAAGAGCTTCTTGTGAATTTCCAGATGTATTCTCCATATATTGTCCTGAACCTGTTGGCCACATCTGTTGCATAATACGCATTGGTCAGATGGCTGCAGTTTCACAGTTCGTTACTCTAACGGCTCAAACTGTTGTTTGCAGAAAACTGGCAAGCGCTCCGGTATTGTAAAAGGTTATCAGAGTGAAATTGATTGACCCTAATGGGTTGTCTCTCAACAGCACAATCAACTTCTGAGTATCATGGTTTGACTTTTCTTTTTCTTTTACCTTTTTTGTGTTAATTCATAATCTGTTGCTCCAAGTTGAAATGTCTTAATTTGTCATCTAAACCTTTTAATTCCTCTATCAGGAACGAATGATCACCACCACAGCTTAAGTGAAAGTAATACAAAATTCTAACTTGAGCGCTGTGTGGTCCAGGGCTTTGACCCTTAACCTTTGACATTTTTATCATTCTTGGTGTCAATATTTGTGAAAGGTGGCATTAGCAACCCTGCCGCCAGTGCTCTGAGGTCAGTGTCTGCCTGGATAAACAAATCACTGTACACCTGGAGTTAAAGATGCCTGGTTAATATCCTGAGCTCATTATGATATTCCAGTTAGGAGAGCTGGCTGGCAGAGATACAGTTCTGGCCTAAATTGTAGCATGGAAGATGTGGGCCAAGGTCAGTGTGTTTGTGTGTTATAAGGCCGACCGTCCAGATGGACAGATAAATGCAGTCTGTTCTTTTTCCACTTTTTTCTTCCCAAATTCTTCTTTCTTTTCTCACCTTACAGCCCCATTCTCTCATGCAACTGCATTTTACAGAGTAAACTTTCTTACTTTAGTTACTTTCTTCACCCCAAAATTAAAATCCAGTAATTATTTAGTCCTTCTCATGCCGTTTCAAACCTGTATATAGGGCTGCATGTTTTAAAAAAAACTCGCATTGTGATTTCTCTCCCCCCTAAAAAACAAAAGCTAAAAAGCTCCAAATGCTTGTAGGGCTGCAAAAATTGTGATTATATTACAAATATAAATATAACAAATCTTTTATTTCACGCTGACTTGAAATGCATCAGCAACCTCTTGCTTAGTGCTTATGTGTGTGTACAGCTTGAGTGTGTGTATGGATGGTTCTGTAGTAATACAGCTGGCTGCTTGCCCATCCACTGCTGCTGTGGTGTGTGTTTGTGTGTGTGGGGGGGGAGAGACTCACATCAACTGTATTAATAATTCTTAGTTTATTGTTCCATGATCCATCACTATGGTGGCCGCCTTGTGACTCAGCAGCATGAGTCTGCTGTGCGGCTCAGAAAGCCTTATTCCTCTCTGATGTAATCAGCCCAGCTGTCGACACACACACACACACACACACACTACAGGAGGTCGACATGTCTGTGCTCAAAGGACTAAAGTTCAACCTGGGGGGCTTTGAAAGCATAACCTTCCTAAATTTAGCCGGCAGGTTTGCGTGTAAGTTGTTCGTTATGGTGGTTAGTTAATCATGGTGTTCCTGGCCTTTCTAGATAACAACTTCAACTGAAGTTAAACCACATGTTAGGGTGAAGATCAAGGTGTAGGCTATAAGATTGAAATTTAAAATCAATATTTTATAATACTGGCTGTACTGAAATCATCTTTTATTTAACATACACTAGTTTTCAAAAGTTTGGTGTCGCCGATTTTTTTTTCCAAATTTCTTTGAAAGAAGGCTCTAATGCTCACCAAGGATGCAGTTATTTGATCAAAAATACAGTAAAACAGTACTATTGTGAAATATTATTAAATTTAAAATAGCTTTTTTTATTTGAATATATTTTAATGTAATTTATTCCTGCTATGTCAAAGCTGAATTCAATTTTCAGCATCGTTACTCCAGTCTTCGGTCGCATGATCCGTCAGAAATAAATCCAATATGCTGATTTGGTGCTCAAGAAACATTTCTTATTACTATCAATGTGGAAAAAAGTTGTGCCGCTTAATATTTTTGGGAAAACCATGACACATGATTGTGTTTTTTGTTTTTGGATTCTTTGGATTATGATTTGGCTGTTACCATCATTTTTATTTTATTTTTAATATTATTGATGCAATATTTTTTGAGCAGCACGGCATGCTATTTATTAAACAATGATAGGAAATGCCTGCAGGATATTATTAGCTTTTATGTAGAAGACTTTGAACTTGGGAAAACTGTACTGCATTCATATCAGACCTCAAGGGAAAGTAAAACTATTTAAACCACGACTCTGTGTCTTGCCGAGAGTCAATATTTTTGCACTGTCTCCTCTCCTCATGAACTTGAATAAGACGACTCGAGCTCCCTGCTTCAAGCCCAGCTGAGGCCTCAGGAATCTGACATACTAGCGTTAGAGAAGCGTATTCCTCTGAAACCAAACCTCCTGCCGTCCTACAGGCTGACCTCCTCCTGACACCAGGCAATGAGCCAGTTCTTCTTATACCAAGAAGACCAAAGCCCTGTAGCGTTTAGTCCATATACGAATCCTGTCATATGACCTTTTTAACTTTTTGTTAACTAGTGTAGCTTGCAGTCATTATTAACTGACTTGATATTAATCTGTGCTGCTGCTGTGTGAAGCTATGATATGGATTCCTGGAAAATTAAATAAGAAACTGTTTCAACGTTTTAAAAAAAAGTCTCAACCAATGGTTAATTGTTGACCAAGATCTTAAGGGTGTATTCACACCAGGAAAGTCCGATAGTTCACTTGCTTTGGTCCGGACCAAATACATTTTTTTTTTTTTTTTTTTTTTTTTGGTACGGTTCGGTTTCACACTGCACTTTTTGCAAGTGAACCAAAGTTGGTAAACAAAACCACACGTGTGCTAAGGTCGTCCATTCATTGGACAAGGATTCTCAAGTAGGGAAATCAGGAAGTGCAAAAAAGGCTCAGCATGGAGATATTTCGTACTGCAATATTTATTTTACTAATTTTGTGTTATTCTGTACAAACGCAATATGAAGAAACTGCGCAGAAGACGGATAAGGTATAACGTTTTCATTCATAGAGAGGGGCTATGTTCACACATTCAAATAATGAGATTCTTATGCTAACAAGTGCTGTCAATGTTAACGCTTGCGATTAAGTTTGTCCAGTTTAACGCAGCATCATCCTTGTATTGTAACTATCGTTACATTATATGAACTGCAAAAGCTTTTTTTGCATCTATGCGCGATTAGACTAAAGAGAACGCTCTCTATGTGAATGTCCTGATGCACACACTCATTCATTCATTCCATTCCAATGATGCACACACACGACGCGCAGAAAGACGCCCAACAGTATCGTGTGGCCAGACAGCGCGCCGGAATGGAATTCTCTTTCGCACTTGAACAACAATAACACAAACCATTATGCCAAAGTCTCCGACTACGGAAGCCTGTTAACTCAAAGGCGCAGTGCTTTCTTGCAATTGGGTCGGTTCATGTTCACACCGTAAATGAACCGTACCAGAGTTCGTTTGGAACCGTACTGAGACCACCTCTTCAGCTGGGTCTCGGTTCGGTTGTTTGGTCCGCACCCGAGTTCGATTGCTGTATTCACACCTGCCCAAAAGGTCCGCACCAAGGGGGGAAACGAACTAGAGTTCGATTCAATCGAACCAAACAAGGCAGGTGTGAATACACCCTTAGACATTGATAATGCAGTTGGATTCATTACAGCCTCAGATGGCAAACCCACAGACCTCCCAAAGTTCATAAGAAAATAGCTGAAAAAAAAAAAAGCTATTGCAAGACTTCCATTTAGTTACCCCCCCCCCCCCCCAAAACAAAATGCACGTAACAACAAGACCGTGTTTGGTCACTTTAAATGATGACCTTTTTCTGTTTTTGGCTGGAATAAACTGCACTAAACATGTATCCTGGTAGTCAAAAGTCTAAGTGAGACTATGGTCATTTTAACTATAGGCATTAGTGGTATGTAAACTAACAGCTGACATTATGCTGAAAATTATTGGTGGATTACTCATTTTCTATGTAATGAACTTGTGCATGTTGATGAACTCATTGATATGGAACTAGTTTCTTCACATACTCCAGCCTGAAGTAACTTTAGTAACCTTTCTTTGGTTTCAAGATGATGACTGTCGAGTTTCAGACTGAGATTCATTGCTTAAGTCCCTCATTTTGGAGATGACAAATTCATGATTACTGTGTTGTGTGATAGTGTTGAAAGGCGTGAAACCGGTTTAAGTCACTGGTATCGTGTAGCAGCTAAAAGATTCTCCTTTGAGCAAATGACAGATGATTTTCTTTGGGTTGAGCCTCACATTTTTGGAATGACAGTATCGGCATCACTCCCTGTGAAAGTGGACCTCAACTTGAGTGTCCTGTTTCTCTCAAGTCCAAAGCTTGAAGCACATTATTTCTAATACCTGGCTGGCACAGCCCGACAACTAGTCTGACCACATTTCACATAGATAGCCCTTTTTAATTTAGTAGCCATTTTCTCTGGGGTTTTGGTCCTTTGCTCTTTTGTCTTGCTTCCAAGCTGTAAATGTTGCCATTAGTGTGTTTATCACCTTTATTGAACTGCAACATTTCCTGGTAGTTTATTGATGTTGCTCATTAATGATACTCGTGTTTATCCTGAACTAAGATAACACCAGTAATGGCCATAACAATTTCCAAAGCCATTTTGTGAGGACACTTGCTTGTGTACTTTTTTTTTTTTTAAACACAGAAAAGGAAAACCATTCCTTTTTGTTTCTCACTGTCTCTTCATTTGTACACTATTCTTTACATTCTCTTATAGTTCTCCTCTCCATTGTTCATATCTCTCCCCATCATTCAATTTCAATCAGTTTTCTTCTCATAGAGTAACAGGTGGTCGCTCTCCCTCAAGCATGTGGCTATGGTGAAAAGAGAAAAGGAGCAATTATTTTCTCCATTAGTGTCCATTCCAATCCCAGATGCTCTTGGCTCCACTTGAGTAATCCAATATCCTTATAGATCCATAACAAATGCCCTCTGTCACTCAGTGTCATTATTCTCAAAGTAACCCACAAATGTGGCCTGAATTCAGACACATGACCCATACATGTGTGGAAAAATCTTGTGTGGTCTTCAGAATGTTTATGTTTCCATAGATTACTAGCAATTTAGCAGTTGTGTTTCTTTCAAAATAGATCAACAATGGGTTAATTGACCCGTTACTAAGCTTCGTCCACTTCAGTTACTGTTGCTTGTGCTCGCTCAGACCAGCTTTAGCAAACTATCACAGTTTCAAAGGTAAGAATGTCTTCTGAGTTCTAGTCATAGCTAAGGTCATATTAGATACATTTCTCTTACTTTTGTTTGTGTTAAGGGATTGGCTCATACTTCAGATCGTTTCTTCTTTAAGCTCTATTTATTTAAGTTTATTGTAATCGTTGTGACTTTGCTTCCACAGTTTCAGTGTCTTTGAGGAGGATAGACAGTTGGGCGTTTCCAGAGGCCTTATCCTGTGGAAGGAACACTTATATGCTCCAGTAAACTCAGACACTAGGTCACTGAGTGTGTTAAAGGTGGAGTGTTGTATTGATTGGCACAGTCAGGCTTCCTATTTTAAACGATTGGAATCAATCATGGTCTTTAAGTATTGTTGATTTCAGATTAAGTGATTTGGGCTGCATTTAACACTATTGCTACTAGTTTGGAAAATAATATGCTATTGAAACTACATTTACCAAAGGCACTGCCTGTAATTTCTGCAGTTATTATTACTTCTGCATTGCATTAATTTGTGTTGGCCTTTGTCATAATAATATTTTGGTGGCAACCATGGTACATATTTGTAATACTGACTGTGCAATTAATTCTGCTTTGAGAAAGAGTTCGTTGTCACTGAACACTCAATTTTGGAGCTATTATTCTCTTGTAAACCACATCTGGTTTAAAGGTGTAAAGTAAGTGGACCTTGCTCTTTTCAGACCTACTAGAGCTGAACCACACTGACAGCTGTGCGTTAGCAGTCGGTGCTTAAACCATATCATCATGCATTGCACACATATACAAAGACTGCCGTCACCATGTTGAGTCACCACTTGAGGGGATTTACAAGGATTTTATCAGTTGATGAAAAGTCATGTATGAGAATATTTTTTTTTAACTAAGTTAATTGGTAGGCTATGTTGTCTTTGCAGGAGTTATGATTGTCTAATGCTTTGTAGACGTCATAATTGCCGTAATTACAGGGTTTTGACCAGTAAATATCTTTTTCAAACTTTTAATTAGTTAGAATTGAATAAAAAGCTCTTTCTTCCAAATTGTGTAAAATACCAAAAATGCTGTGTTTTGTGTTTTTATAGGGTTTTGTTAAAAAAAAATATAGAAATTTATGTTGAGAATATAGATATTATTTTGCTGTCAACAGAAAATGGATTTTTTTCTTGTTAAGACCTAAAAAGAAATCGGCATCTCACAATTACTATAATTTAAACATGATTGATGCAAGCTGTAACTATAGGAGTAGGCTATCAAAGATAAAGATTAACTTTCATTTAAGTTCAGAATGGCTTTTGAGAAAAGCTGAACTAAGAGTTAATGAAGATAATTGTATTTTTTGTAATAAAAAAAAGGCTGTGATGATATGTATTATGTTCCCTGTAGGTTGTTTTGGGTGCAAGGGATTGTGAGAAGTCTTCTTCTGGGTTATGAGATTGTCTTTAAGTTATTCAGACAAGATTGTTTCAATTGAAGACTGTTTAGGAGTATTCAGTGCTTTCTTTCTCAATGTATAATATGGCTAAGCCAAGACCAGTCTGAGGCCTGATTCAGACAGAACACGTTTTTGCTTTGAAAAACGCAAGGAAATGGGGGAAAACAGCCATGTCTGGAGATGCGTCTTTAAAATGTGATTTTATTTAAACTTGAGCGCCGCGTTTTTATAACGCTGTGTCATGCGCGAGATACTGCAAAAGATGCAAGACGCGGGTGCAACTGTCAAACACATTCGTCTAGCGCGTGTTTACATAGAAAAATAATGAAAAAGTAGCGCAGTGGAATGGAAAAATGTGTTCTGTGTGAACGGCCCCGTAGAATTTATTCAGCTGTTGTATGTTGTATTCAGGATGTAAAAAAATGTAAATCATTGAATGTTGCAAGTTTGGGTTACTCGAGGTCCTCTTGTATCCTTTTGATGCCAATGGGGAATTCCTATGAGCAAAACAGAAAGTTGTAAATTAGAGACCTTCCTTTTCATGGGTGCCTTGAAAAATGCTGCTCGACTGGTGCTGTGTACTTGTGAAGGAAGTTGTTTTGTAAGACAGGCTTTACTGTCTAATGTTTAATACGAACAACCTAAGCCTCCTTTGGGACTCATGCTGTAGACGCATTTAATTGTTGCGCATATTCTCAAAGAAACAGCAGGATTGGTGAAAATCAGTTTTCAGATTTCAACAGTTTTTCAAATTCTCCAAAATGGTTGAACTTTTGAAGCCAGACTGAAAAGATGAATGACAAGAAGTTGTCCAAAGTTTGCATTTCACAATACCAATATATTTGAGAAGGTCAGCTGGGAAATATCCTCTCAATCTGTTTGACTTAAGCAAAGTGCTTCATAAATTGTAGCTGTGTGGAGAACTGAGCATGGGTGGAGGAACGTGATGGCTCACAGATACACCTAATTATATTTCAAGGCGAAATGGAAAAGAAAGCATCATAGCCATTTAAGCCGAGGCTCGTCAAAGGGTAATTTGAGTCAGAGGAATAAATTAATTTATTAAAATAATGAATATAAATGAGAACTTAAAACTAATTCTCTAAAGTCTTATTTTTTCCTGCATTGCATGTGCATTTTCATTAATCAGCCCTGAACATAGTCAAAATTCATATATACAGTATATATTAATTTTTTTCAGTACTTTGTGCCTTATTTTAAAACTAATTTTATTGAGTTTTTTTATTCTTATTGTATATTGCTTTTTTCTTGTTATTACTTTTTTAATGTATAAAGCTTTGGCAATCATGCCAATACTTTTACATTGAAATTTGTTTTTATTAAGTACATATTGTATACCTGGAAAAATTTAGCTTTGACATAATGAGTTTAGAGTACAATGCAAAAAAATTACTACAGTACTTTGACCATTAAATGTGCTTATATGATGGGCCCTTTCTAAAGTGGTCATGTGACAGAAATAAAGCACAGTTTGCTATAGATTAAGAGGACGACTTGCCCACTCTCCCTATCAGAAATGTTTAGAGACACGTAACATCGGCCTCATTTTCTCTCCGTCTAATGAGATGTTGGATGGAAATGCCCTGCGAGGACTGTGGCGAGCCTGCTGGCGCACAGTCGTGTAGCACCTCTGCCAAGATGGCACCACCCGATGGGTGTCTGCTTTTCTTCAACACACTCATGCTTGTGTGTCCCAGACACACGGGCCCCAAGTCTGCCGGCAACACCCAGGGAAGACGCAGCACTGCTGGCTCGCTCATTCTCATCTGTGCCGTTTGGAAAGGGTTATGGGCCTAAATCCCAAGCAGTCGCTCTTCTTAGCCTTCAAACCAGATTATGCCATTTTCATTTTCAAAATCGATCGTTATTTGCACTCTTCTCAGTCTGGGTTTAAAGTTTTCTGATTGTGTGCAGAATTATACAGCTGTGAAAGGATTGTTGGCTGAGTCTGAACCCATGGGCTTTTTGGCAGAGGAAAACGGCAGGAATGTGGAGTGGAAAGGATGTGGAAAGTTAATCATCTACTTGATTAGTAAGGCCACGTTCTGTCTGTTTATATGCTGTGATTATAGAGCTGCTGCAACCTTCACCTTGCCGAAAAGTGACTGGCAAGAATGATTCCTGTAAAATGTGATCCATAGATTAAGGGGGTTTTGACGAAAAGATAAAGCTTCTTTTAGAGGGGTATCGTTAAATGTGAAGTCAGACTGGTCGGTTAAAAGACTTGAAGGTGTGTTTGTGTGTGGCACATGAGGCCTTGGTTTAAACATGGTTTTTAGAGTTTTCTACATTCTAGCGTGTAATCCTTGTGGTTAGTTTCAGCATGTTTGGCAGAGAAACTCAAAGCACAAACACACACAGTACTGTATATCTGTTTACCCCGCTGGCTGCTGCTGAATGCCGACTAAGCTAGTGCATAATATCCTGTCTTGACCAAGCTGAGAGAAAACTTTCAGAAACTATACCGGGAAGCTGATAGTATTACTCTGTAATGTGGTTAAACTCTTGAGGTGTTTTGCATGTTTATTTGTCCTTTACCTTGTTGATGGATTTATGATCTGCTAATGATCCTGCCTTTTCCCTGTAATAGTTTAACCAAAATTAAGAATGCAGTGAGTCATCATTTACTCACCCTCGTGTCATTTTAAACCTGTATGACTTTCCTTCTTCAGTGGAGCACAAAAAGGGACTTTTTAAGTAATATCCTGGTCTTTCTTTTCAGTATAATATTAAGTGGATGAGAATTGGTGCTGCCAAACTTCATAAAGATGAAAAAAACTACAACATAAAAGTAGTTAATTTGATTTATGCAATATATTCCCAGTCTTCTGAAGCCATACAAAAGCATTTCTGTGAGGAACAGACTAAAATCTGAAAAATCCTGAGTCGACATCCACCCTCTTCTCCCATTCGTTTCTCAAAAGCATCGTTAGTTAAGTTGATCGTATAGACCATTGGTGGCAATGGCTCTACGATCTACTTAGGCTGACAATGCTTTTTGGGAAACTAATCTTTTCAGATGAATTGGCTGGTCTAGTTCACAAAACTAGTCTGGATGATTGGTTCACAAATCATGTTCTTGACTTGAGTTCAACTATAACTCAATGGTTAATGGCTCAAAATGGTTATATGACACCTGAGGCTTGGAACATAGCACTAGTCTTGTTGACTTCTTTTATGCTGCTTTTGTGTCCTTTTTGAAGCTTCAAAACTCCAGACAACCTTTATTATGATTGCATGGCAAAGAGCGACCAGAACAGTCTTCAAAATGTCTACTTTTCACACTTGTGGTATTTTTCAAACAGTGTTTGCATTCAAATGATTTGCCCTAACTCTTCACTATCACTCATATCTCTGCTTATTGATAAGATAAGTGTCTCTCTCTCTCTCCCTCTGTGTCCATGGTGTTGGACCAAATGTATACACACATTTACATTTATTATAGTTAAAACATTTTCTACAGCGTGAGCGTTTATGGCTGTGAGAAGGTATTCTATTGGTTGATTTGGTGGGTGTCTTTTCTTCCTGTTTTCCCCGTATCACATTTACCTTTCCATCTGTTTATTCACCACTTAATATCTGTCTGTGTAAGGCTTTAGGCTTGTGGTGGGGTTAACAGGAAAAACGGGTTGTAATTGTAGTCAATAATAACATCTGAAAACCACACAGCTTTTTTATGCTTTCAACCGCTGGTTTCAATAACAATTTGTTAACTTCGTTGACATGTTAGGGACTATAAGGATGATATTTTGTTTTTTCATCAATAAAGCAACATTTTTTTGTAATATTTTTTGTACTTCATTTTATATAGTGAAATGGACCATGTTTACACTGTAACTAACCATCAGCGGCATGAAGTTAAAAACATTTAATTTGATAAATGCATACATCAGTTTAATTATTGTATGACTGATAGCAGCAGCACTCAGAATGAATGATTTACTGTGGTGTGAATCTCCTGCAATATCATGCAGACATAGTCTCTGTGCAGTGCTGTACTTCCTAGAGTATGTCTACCCTTGCTTAAATTTGTAGTATGATACTACAAATACTTAACAGCAGTCAAATCTGCCTTTAACAATCAAAACTGTATTGACAGTTTATGGCTGTTGACTGCTGTTGTGTGTTTAATCTGGCATTGTGCCAGACACACAGAAATCCTCAGTGTTTTACAGACACCAGCAACCTCTCCAAGAGCAGAGACTCTTAAAGGGATGTTAAGTCTTAAAAGAGATTATGTAGTGTGTTTTCCGGACGTTAATCAAATGGATGTGCCTCAATCCTGCTGTCCTTGATCTCAATGAATCGCAGGCTGGCATAGGCCTTTTCTGGATGCTACCAATGACTATAGATAGAGAAAGATGGTTCACTCCTATTACTTATGAATAGGGAGAAACTGCAACGCGGAACATGGCGGAATACAATCAGCATTTACCAATCAATCAGCCAATCATTGCGCCACTGCCGTTAGAATCTCTAGTTCCGCTAGAAACCTGAGACTTGCGCTTAGGACTGCACATGCGCATTGGCTGGTCCAGCCTGAAAAAAAATGCTTTTTTCAACGCTATTTGGGCATAAGAAACAACATTTATGGGACGTTTTGTCAGGTTTTGTTGCTGATTTTAAATGTTATTTAATAATGAGTTCGGCAAGCAGTTTTTTGAGATTTCAGTATTCCTCATTCAAATAGATAGGACTTGGTCTTGGATGCCCAAAATAGCTGCCCGGTGGCGTTGCAGAGTAAACAGACTTTCCTTAAAGGAATAGTTCACTTCAAAATGAAAATTCTGAAAAAGTTGTTTATCCATAATAATTAGATTTTCGTAAACCGTTCAAACCCGTAAGACTTTTGTTCATCTTCGGAACACAAATGTAGATATTTTTTAATGAATTCTGAGTGATTTCTCTCCCTCCATCGGCAGCTACGCAACTTAAAGCGTCAAAGTGGTAGTTGCGTTGCTGCCGATGGAGGGAGAGAAATCACTCAGAATTCATTAAAAATATCTTCATTTGTGTTCCGAAGATAAATGAAAGTCTTACAGGTTTGGAACGACATGAGGGAGAGTAAATGATGACCATTTTCATTCTTGGGTGAACTATCCCTTTAAACAAGTGTAATGTTATGCTCTAATGTTTCATTTAGTGGATCGTCTCATCTGACTTCTTTCTATGAGCTTTGCATGAGAGGACACTTTACGCAAGAGATCGTGACATCATGAGTTACCAGCAGGGGATGAATGATGCTTGTGGTGAAGATGTGAATCATTTATAACATAGTTGCTTTATTTTTCCTGGTCTTAATCTCTGGTTGTGTGTCTTGCGTACATAAAAGTGCGTTATGTACATGTGGGTTTGATGGCCATATTCATACTCAAAATATTTCCCCATTTTTAACCCACAATCCTTCCCTTGTTTTTCTACCATCATTGCCATAACGGCCTCCTGCCAGATGAGACAGACTAATATATTTTTCTTGTGAGAGTGTTTGTGTGTTTCACGCTTAGGAATGTTGACGAGGCCGTAGCGAGTCTCCTGGTATCCCAGCTTGGACCCTGTGAAACGAGGCCCCGCTGAAACAAGGCCCTGCAGATGTGTGGTTAGACCCTCACGGAGTTTGATCACGAGGGTCCGTTGCAGCTGTGAAGTTGTAGGTCTCCAGTGAGTTCTGATATATGTACACACATGTCCAGAGGGGGAGAGAGATCTTTAGCTAGTGTGTTGTCTTTCAGGAGCTGTTAGGATTTTGTACTGATGTGTAATGATGCTGAACACAAATGACATGCTCTGAAATCCCCTGAGTGTCGCTGTTAATGAAGCGTTCAGACGCTGAGATTGCTGGAAATAGGCATGAAAAGGACCAAAGACTCTGTGTTTTTGTGAAGCTTGGTTAATCAGTTTATGACAGTTGACAAAAAGTATAACATCATTATTTTGTTATTATTTAAAAATGTTATTTTGCTGTTTCAATCACACCTCCTTTTCATTTTAACAATATCAACCATAATTTCTCATTAAGTCAGATAGTTTTGTCCTAAGTTCAGTTTTGAATGGTTCATTTTACTAATTGCTAAAGTAATTTTTAAGGATTAAAAATACTTGGCACACAGTTGAATTAAATGAACAAACTGAATTAATTTAACTTTATAGAAAACCAGTTATATATAATTAATCATGCCCTGTGAGCCATATATACATTGGTTAATAATGAATTCCTACTGTTGGAGCAATAGAGCCGTTCAGTTGTGATTTATGACATAATTTCTAGGCCAACCCGGAAGGCTAATTTGGCATGGGTTCCTATGGGAATACCCTAGCGGTATTCGAGTTACGTAAAATGAGGTCTGAGGTTAATAGAACTTTCACATTTTGTTCTACAACATAAACTGCCATTTCATAATACAGTGGCTTTGACTATGCTTTGTAAGAACTATAATGTTAAAATATATAAAAAATTATTTGTTTTACCATTTGAATGTATTGAAATCCATTTGATGTATGAAAGTTTTGTCTTTACCAATACTTTTTTTTTACAAAATGTATGTAATGAGCGAGTACATCATGAATCCATTCCAAACTGTGTTTTGTCTTATCCTGAATCACAATGGTACGCTTATAATATGTTATATTTGGACTATTTTAGACTGAGCTGGACCACAACCACTGCGAAGTATAGCCCAATACCCGCATGACTCGTCATATTCATAAACAGCGAGAGTATGCTCTGTCTACAATGTTCTTCTGCAAGACAGTTTTGTTTATTAACTGCTAGAGTGCCAAAAGTTACATAGTGTACCTTTAATTTAAGATCATTATGTCCTGATGTTAAAAATTTCCTTTTTTGATTGTTGATTTTTATGATCAAAATCATTTACACAGGAAGGTGTCTTACACTAGGGTGTCTTGCATTACTTCATACAAACACAGATACAATAATCTATCTGGACCTCGGAGTGGGGCGATATGCTGGGATTCAACAATGAAGTCAATCTGCCAGCGGGCAGAGCCGAATCCTCCACAGGGACGCCCAGTTCTTTGACTCAAGTGGAGAGCTTATCGTTTATCAAACCCTCCTCTGTTCTCTCACAGCTACTGTCGCTCAATGGGCTTTTGTTGTCAGAGATGCAAATGTTTTTGGTGGGGTGACGTGTCTTTGGAATATTGTAGCCTGGATCTCATTCATCCAGATGGCATGCATGCAACTCTGGGATGGTTATGAAGTCATGTTTGAAAACTACATTTCTGACTACCGTCTCTAGACGGCAACAAGTGCTTTGTTCATATCCACCTTTTCAAAAAAATCTGACTTTTTTTGGCATTTTGTTTGGCGTACAATTTTGTCTTTGATCATAGTTTGTTTGAGTGATTGGTGCGTCTTAAGTCTTTTGTTGGCTGTTGGTGGTCAGTCAAGGCTAATAGGCCTCCCCTGTGTAAAGAAGCAGATAATCAGATTATTAAACCATAAATCACGGCGCACAGTTGGGGATCAAAAAGTTCACAGTGAACCCCAACGAGCACTGGAGTTCTCTCGTATTCAGTCGTTCTCTTTTTCTACTTTCCCTTTGTTTCATACCCTCTACAGTGACATTACAATAGGATGATACAACCATCATTAGTCTTCCAAGACATGCAATATGTTTCGCTTTAAGAGAAAGATACAGAGAAGCGAAGAAAAAAAATAGAAAGGAAAAAGTGGTTTCAAATAGAGTTGGGAATCAAGAACAGGTTAAAAGCAGGTTACATGCAGTTTACAGGCAATAAGAATGAATGAACAATAATAATAAACTAATATATTTCTTAAATATTAGCTTTATTTAAAAGCTTACCAGAATGCTATTCTCCATATTTCATTGTATATTACTTGTTTGTTAACATATTTGCTAACTTTATGTATTTACTTTATTAGTTTATTATTACTTATGTATTTTATACATATTTATTTACTTAGTTGCTTGCTTAATACGTACATCAGAGCCACCTTAAACCACCTTAGCCATTTTCTTAGTCATTTTAATGTTCTTAATGAACATGAATCAACAAGCTTTCAAGAATGCAATATATGCAAATCAGTATCTGAAAAGCCTCCTATTGGAAGTAAATGAAATAAGAATGTTATCCTAATGTTCCGGTTCATTCTTCCTCAGATTACTAGAAGAATTACAAAACCCAAATAGTTCATTGGAAGTAGAATGCTTAAAGTACCTAGTTATGTAATGAAAGAAAGGAGCAGTCAAAAATAAGTGTGTAAATGCAAGAAAGGTGTTGAGGGAAAAGGGAAAACTACCTTGTCAGCAGGTCTGGAAGGAAAATCTCAGGCAGTGGAGTACATCACGGTGTAAAGGTCTAGATTTCCGCATGATATAAGAGCCTGGCACATACTACAGAGAATACTGCGCTGGATGGAGTTGAATTTAGGAAGAAATGCAGTCCTTTACAAGTCTGTGCTCCCAGGATCCTCTGAGCTCATGGTTATGTAATCCTGAAATGAATGTGGATTTGGAAAGAAAGGGGATTTGTGTCTTGGAATGCATTACTGCCCAATGTCTGCATTGCACCCTTTTATTTGTTTCATCTGTACAGTTTTTGTTGTATTTTTGTCAAGCAAGGCTACTTTCATTAAAACTTCTTTACTGTTTTGAAGAACTGTTGCTAAATTACAATTGCAGTTCTGTGTTACTTTTCAAATATAGAAGTATTTACTCATGGGAGGAGTCTGTTGTGTGCTTTTTCTTGATCAGTTTTGGAGCACTGATGTCCCGTGCCAATACTGACACACGTTCATAGAAGTCAATAATTTTTTTTTTTCCGAAAGCTGATCTTAGGCCCTAGAATTTGGCATGCCATTTGTGTGGTTTAATTCCAGATTCCTCTGAGTAAACAGATGGTTCAAAAGTTCATAGCAAGCAGAGTTGGAAGTGTACAAAGCTTTGGTTTGTGTGGTGACTTGGTGACCACCATGCAAAAGTAAATCCTTCAGTAACAAGAGCTCTGTAAATCAACACTCGTGCAACGTGTTACCCTTTCATGACCACACTTCCTCCAAGAACAATAAAAAGGCTCATGGCTTATGGGATGAAATGGGAATTCATTTTCCAACCTCTTCCACCTCTCCGTTAATGTGTTATGTAATACTTCAAGTGGCTTTAGAGGTGAACTGCTTAGTTTTTTATCACCCCTTTTTCTTTTTCAAAGCAAGTTTCCCCTATAATTTATCAATTTAAAACAAATTAAGACATACATTTAGCATGTGATGCCATCAGCATGGCCCAAAATTTCTCATTGTAATATATTCCATCAGCTGACAGTTAAACTTAAATTCTAAAATAAAAGGGAATCTTTTAGATCTGAGGGAAAGTCTCAGATTAGGTAATAAAATGTTAGCTTTGTAAAATTAAAATGACATTTATTGTTTCTTTTCTCTTCTGTTATAGGTCAGATGTTGAAGGAAGGACACTGTACTTTAAGGATAAAAATGGCTGTGTCCTAGATTTTCAGAAGAGTTTTCATCCTGACCACTGTCCTGGATCTACACCTTCAGAAGAAACAGTGACCCATCTCTTGGCGAGAAAAGACTTTGGTGCTTTTAATTGTCTGTGGACAGTATTTGAGGAGTCATCATGCCTATTTTGAAGCAGCTCGTGTCCTCGTCCTCCCAGTCAAAGCGGCGCTCTCGTGCTGACTTGACTGCAGAAATGATCAGTGCACCTCTGGGAGACTTCCGTCACACTATGCATGTGGGGCGAGGAGGCGACGCTTTCGGGGACACCTCCTTTCTTAGCAGCCGCTCAGGGGAGCCACCTAGGGAGCCGGAGGTACAGCAGAGCTCACCTAAACAGAGCCTCCTTTCCCGTACGTTCCGAAGCAGCAAGCGCTCCCAATCGGTCAATCGCGACAAGCCGGACAAATCCAAACTAGCGCCCCCTGGTGGCTCGCCAAGTTATGTAAAAAATGCAATCTCGCTGCCATATTTGAATGATGACTACGCAGGACGGGGGACAGAAATCCACCTTCCCAAGAGCGTGTCCTCAAGCCCTTTAAAGAACGTTCCGGAAGTTGATGGAAAGCCGCTTAACGGAGCTGGAGCGCCCGCTGTATCGGACTTGGAGCTGGACGAGAGGAATTTTGGTGAGCTGACCGACTTGCGTCCGTCAGTTCCTTACACCGGAGGCATGAAACATGCAGAGTCCATCATGTCCTTCCACATTGATCTGGGTCCCTCCATGCTGGGCGACATCCTGAGTGTGATGGAGAAGAAGGGCTTAGATGATGACGATCTGGGATTCGAAGAGGGGAAGAGCAGCTCGCCGCCCCAGAGTCCTCCCAATGAAGTCGAGGAAGAGGACCCCCTTCCTCCGATCCGCCCTCCACGCCAAAGGCCAGGCACCAACCCTTACACTCCAGAGCTCCAAACCAGGAACCATCAACACTTGGACAGCTGTTCCCTCTCAAGTTCAGGGTCCACCGTGCTGGATGAAAAACCCCACAATCAGATTTATGAGGCAAATATGGACGACATCAAGTACAGCTCACCTCGAGTGCAAGACGACAGAGACTTCTCCTACATGGATGATGACGATGACGACGAGATTAAGCTGTAAAATGAGCTGTAAGTTGCCATAACAGTCTTTGCAAAGACTAAAAGAAGAGGAGGAGGTGGGTTGTGGTCGATTGGTGAATGCAAAGCTTGTACATTGCCATGGAGGACTGATTTGATAATGGAGATGAAAGGGAAAACGTATGTTTTAGCCCTTGCTAAATACTTTTTCACTACAATTCCTAGTTCGGGTATACAAACCTTCTGTTACTAGTGACTTTCACCAGAGCCGCCACAGCTGTGAGAGGAATGTGCTTGTGTGTTTGCATATGCCAAGGCGAGGAAATTCGGTTTCAAATGGTAATTACGGTCTCGTGAGTATCATTAATGAATTCCAGTGTTGACCACTGGGAACGCTGATACAGGAGGTTTGTGTGGAACCAAACCTCAGAATCTCCCATGATCGACACAGTGCTCGGATGCAGCTCGCTTATGCCTTTGGACTTCCAAATTATTGCCAACAGTCTTAAGTTTCCTATGTTTTACAGTTTTTGATTCCATCTTTAAGTTATATCCAAAATTTTGCCTTGTACACAAGTCTGTATTGATGTAAATGTTGAAGTGATGATTCGAATGACATAAACGTGTTTGGAGGTTCAACACAACGCTATATCTCTGGCATATGTTACCTTTTTTTTTCCTGTTGAGAGTTGTTTATGTAGTGGATCTGGACTTTGTCATGTGGTCCATGTGTGTTTAAGAGGATTTCCTGTCGGGTCACATGAAATTCTCAATCTTGGAGACTTTAGATTGATGGGATACAGAACCCGAGAGCAGTGGTGACACTGTTAGGAGGCAGTAGAATCAGTGTGAGTGGAACCAATGACGACGTCAATTTTGTGTGTGTGAATGAGGATTGATGTCAAGAGGGCTGAGAAGTGTGCTATTTGATTATCATTGTATAGGCTCAGAGATGAAGGGGTCGCTCTCTTATTCAGGGTCTAGTGTAGTGCCTCGATCTTCAAACCATGCTCATCAGCAGAAGTGGCTAGGGGTTTTCATCTCTGAATGACTCTTGTTGTTCTTTGTATTTCTGTATTTAGGTTTTGAAGAGAGATAAGACCTATCACCCCGTGATAAGACTGTAACTTGTATAGCCACTCTGTGAGTTCGTGCCATACCCTTTGCGTCGGTTAAGCATAAACATGTACTTTATTCAAATTCTTTAATCTCAAAATGAGCAAACTTGATCCTCCATGCAATATTATCTTACAGAGATTGTTGATGCGGATGAAACAGATCTGACTCATTCCAATTCAATTAATTCACATTATATTTCAAAGCTTTCACTTGATTTTCCTTAAAAGAGAAGTGTGTAATTTCCATGCCACTAGCTGCACCAAAATGGAATTCATAAATAATAATAATTAAACTCTGCAGTATTCAGTTTATGGTAATTCGAAATATTTAAATGGTTCCATAACATCGGCTCAGCCAATCATGGGAGTTTGGGGGCGGGGCTATGCATTTGTTTGACTGGTGTTTTTTGACAAGTTTCAAACATCTGCATCTACCATTAGTCATTTTTAAAATTCTGTTTAGTGCTGCAAAAATTACACACTTCACATTTAGGTCTCTATTATGAGTCTTTCACAAACTAGCAAGAAAAAAAAAATGTTTTAAAACAACAGTTAGCAAATTTGCCATAAAACTGACAACATATTTAACACTATAGGCTCACCACAGAAAACATCAAATAATTGCCAAATGCCAATGATTAACATCCTGGTATCTCAGCAAGTATTAACTGTTTATCGTGCACTTTGGATCACAGTTATGTTTTGGGGAGATAATTTAAGTCTTCCACTTTTCATATATGTACATAATGTTCAGTTATTCATTTCATGTATATTTGAGTTTTTTTGATTGACGTTATCGTTTAGTCAACAGTGCTGGCCCTGCAATCTGACATTATAAGCACACTAGGAGCTGAAGAGAAAACCATTTTGTAGAATCGGTTATATTTGTAAACAGTTGGTTTCTGCGATACAGAATTATTATACTGATTTCTCTGTGGCCTTTACCTTCACTTTGTAATCTGTTCTTTGTGATCAGACTGCAACTACATTATTTGCTTGCTCATCTGTTTTTCGGTGGTTTGTGAACTCAGCATGTCTGTACAGAGGAACAAGTAAGGTACGATTAATAAGAACTCTAAAAGGGAAACCGTGAGATGTTTCCTAGGGTGTTTTTCATTGTGTATAGAATGGTTTGGAAAAGGGGGCTTTATTAAAGGGGTACAGTGGGGCTTGTGTTGCCTTATATCTGGTTGAAATGCTGCATTTGTCTTCTAGCACAAAAGGAGGATAATCAAATGTGCCAATTTCTTCTTTTCCTGTTTTGTTGCCCTTTAATTTTTGTTCATACGGGTTAAGGAAGTGGTCTTGGAGATATCACGCTGCACGCAAAGTTTTTGAAGATGACCAGATGTCCGGAACTGGATTTGTGGGACTGAAAATGAGCTGGAATGCTGGACTGTAACAGGTTTTGAGAGCACCTGGGCTCCCTCTACAGTTTTGAGTAGTTTTCTTACAGGCCATCAATACTTTTACTAGTGTCTATGCTTAGAGAGACAACAGTATCATCCATATATGATGGCATAGAGGTTACTATAGTTTCTTTGCTTGATTACTATATGTATAGCACAACATCTTCCTACAGATAATTATTGACAAACACTAAAGTATGAACCATCTCTTTAATTTCCAAGTATTTGCTGTTTATCTTTTTTTTTTCACTTAATGTCTGTATTATTCTGTACTGAAATAATATATAATGCCCTGCCTTACTTTCCCTTGCAAAATAACAGTTCTATTTTTCAATAAATAAGAAAGCTGATAAACTTCACTGAAGGGCCATAATTTGTACTGGTGTTCATGACTGTCAATGCGAATCATCATTTAGGAGTAAAACAAAATACCTGAGCAAGTTTGTTCATGTTGTAGCAGATTTGCATGCTTAATAATTATCGTCAGGCTAAAACTACTGTATCACAGCTTTTCCAGTATGTTGACTCAGGGAACTCTGCGCACATTGTGCTGATGAAACCGATCTGACAGATTCACTCCAATTCAATCCAATAGTCAATTATTATATTTCAAAAAGTAAATTCTTCTCAATAGGGGGTGGACCTAATAAAATGGAGATGCACCTCTACAAGTGTGAAACATGGACAGAACCTCTCTACCGGGACTATATGTGTAATTCATTTAGTACTCTATCTCTTCCTTACTGAAATGAACACATTATCAGTTTTTAGGATTTGCATGGAAATGCATTGGAGGGAGTGGATTCAAGGTGAACATGAGCTATAAGGTAAGCAACTTGACATTAAATATGTTGATAGATTGTTTACCCGAAAAATATTTTAATATTCCCTATAATGTGAAAATATTATGATAAGTGTAAACACTATAATGAATCTAGGCTTGCGTATAGTATAGCTGAGTTCCTACTGCCATCTTGTGGTCAACCCTCATTCTAGAAGTACAGCTAAAGGTGACTGGCTATCAATAGCTAATATTTTGAAATATAATCTTATTCGCCTTTAAGAAAAAGAAAAAAAAAACATTGTATTTTGTTTATTTTAATGCAACATCTTTTTTTTTTCAGGGGTATTTACAGTGTGTAAAATATATTACAATTGTTGCCCTTTCTCGACTTCACCTAAAAACTGGATTATAAGGAATAGTATTGTACAATTTTCTCACTCTTGTGTATAATCACTGATTATTAAAACGTCTAAGTTGGGGGGGGGTCCAAACTCAGTCCTGAGGCCTGTTTCATAAAACAAGTTTACCAAATAAGCCAGGCTTATTTCAGTTAGTCTGACTCATTGTCAAATGATTTGGTTTCATAAAGCTATAATTTAACATAGCTCAAAGTTCAAACTCAATCACTCAGGCAACTTATGCTGAGAGACTAACCTGGTCCAGGGCAGGATAACTGTCAGACTAAGCCTGAGTTGTTACAGTTCGTCTAGCACTGACCGACAGGAACACAATGATATTACCACTGATCATTATTTTACTTTATTTTACTTTATTAACCACTATAAGTCCAAAAATAAATATACAGTATACAGAAAATCAACATAAATATGGCTACAATGATAAATGATACAATATAGTCTTATCTGTTCAATAATATTGTATATGAAATGTTTGTTAAAGTTGTGTATATATATAAATATAATTTATTTTCTTTTTTACATAAAGTTGATATTATACAATATAATTGAACACGTGTGTATGTTTTTACATTTTTATCTTTGTAGCATATATTTATGGTTATTAAAAGAACATTACAATCTAAAAAAAATGCTTTTTGAAGCAGAAGTTAAAATAAAAAAAGCACAGAATAAATTTGAACTGGTAAAAAATAATCTGAGCTTAATAATTGGCCTACAATATATTAGCCTTTGATTTACCCCATTACAATAGTCACTTTACAGTTATTGCTATCATAAGAATAAACTTGTAGGTTTAAAATAATAAATCTTATGTCCAACAACAAACATTTTAGTATATATTAATATACTTTATTATGTCTTTCAATTTCCTTTTCCTATTTTTCCCCATAATTATTATTTCTTATTGTTCCTTTCTTTTTTTTCCTTTTGTTATAATACCCACCACCAACACATAAAAAAAAACTTAGAACAATTACCAATAAGTAGTTAGACACTTTTACATATGAAAAAAGGGGAAAAAGAAAAAAAAATACACAATATATTAATAAAAATTAAACATTCACATATTTATATCAAACTCTTATAATGACACATAATTCATAAGTAATTCAAGTAATATTATTTAAACATCAAATAATAATAATATTAAATAAGTAAACAAATAAAAAAATTAAAAGGGAGGGAGGGTTATATAAAAAAGGAAATTAATGTAATATATTCTTTTATTTTATTGAATACTGTTTGATTTTAGAGGTGCCCATGTCTTTTCAAAACGTAAAATTTTGCTCCTGATTCCAGTCATCATCTCCATAGTGTAGTCTACTTTAGAAACTAAATCTAACCAGTCATTTAAAACTGGGGATTCTTGCTTTGGTGCTTTGGCATTATTAACCCCATTTGTTATTATTTTTTTATAATGCTACCAACATATCAGGTAATGTTTCCAAAATGTCCATCTTTAATGACTAACAGGCTATAATTATTTTGCCCTCCATTTAAATAGTTAAGAGAGAAGGAAACGGTTGCCGTTTAGAAACAGCATCATGTTCAGATGTTCCGGATCCAAGTTACTTCTTCGACTGGCCACGAGTCTGGCTTTCTCTGTGTCAAAGGCGATGTCAGCCGGTACCGCGGTGGACACAACCGCCAGGTATTTGCGTGCAACACAGAATGCAAGAGGCTCCCAATTGCTCTGCAACATTTCCTTTTCCAAGTTTCTCCTCAAATCTTTATGAAAACTGTCTGGCTGTCTTAAGCTCCTCCCTTGACTTTCTTCAGCCAGGTGTTTCATCTCGGCAAAGATCTTGTTCTTAATGCGTGCAGAAGCACCCTTCTCAGAGAGAGCGATGTCTCGGTATCTCATGTCAAGTGTGGTGCTCAGTGTCAGCCAATCATTTTCTTTGGCTTTACTGAAGTGATGATTCAAATGTTGTGCTAATTCCTTTGCGAACTCATTCCCTCCTCGTTGCAAGTGCAGGAGTTTCTTCTTAATGTTCTCCACCTGTGGTATAATGTTTGACAGTGAGTGGTATCGCTCTGCTGGTGACGTGACGTACTTGAATGCCTTGAGGCATGATGTTGTTTTTATTATGTTTTTAAGTTCATGCTCACTTAACAACAAGTCACATTTAAATCCAAGAAGCACTTCACGTACAGCTCGATGCTGCTCTGAGATTCTTACTAGCATGTTCAGCGTAGAAAGCCATTTATCACCCTTGGACTCAACCAGATTATGTTGTGGTAACCCCATTTTTATTTGTGCTTTCTTGAGGTGACCTTGTGCTTCTACATGAGAAAAATACTCTGATATTTCACAGCATCTTTGCACCAGTTCTTTCCAGTCAGAAGATGCCTCAAGTGTCTCCTTGAAGACCGCATCCAGTGTATTGGCGAAACAGGGAATGAGATCCCATCCTGCCTTTTTGATGTCTCTCTTCATCCCATCTACATTTGTCACCACCACTTTAATCTTGCTTCCAAGTCTCCATGTGTCTGCTATTTTCAGAAGTTGTCCAACAACATGACTGGGTTTATATTCTTCAGGTAAAGGTTTGGTTTCCAAAACATAAGACTGCCGAGTCCATCTGTTATCGATCAGGTGACAGGTAGTTGTCATATAGGTTCCCTTTCGAGGGAACTCTCGATGCGTCACTTGACGCCTTGGGAACGCCCCCAGCGTGAATGCGTCTGAGCATCAATGTCAACTAGTCCAATGGAAAGAATGAGCGTCACGGGCGGGTGACGTCATGACCAGGAAGGGATAAAGGCTCACCCGGTGAAACGCGGCATTAGCTTCTGTGTCTCAGCAAGCGATCTGTGTTACTCTGTCTCTGTCTATTTATTGTTGTCTGTTCGATATTATTGGGAAGAGTTATGGCGAAACAACTTTACAAACTCTGTGCTTCTCCCTGCCCGCGTTATTTAACGGGTGGGGACACACACGAGCTTTGTGTAGTTTGTTTGGGAGTGGAGCATGCGGTATCAGCCTCCGAGGGGGCTGATTGCAACATTGTGAGAAGCTTTCGCTTCGCATGCTCCACTCCCGCCTGTCACTTTTCGAGGAAAGTGGCCAGGCTCGCGATCCTCGGGGTGCAGGACACGCGTCTGCCGAGGCAGCGCGGAGAATGCATTCCTGTGGATCGCGAATAGGATCTCGTTACGGGGTTGGAGACGGGTCCGCGGATCTTATCTCCTCCCTTTCCACGAGGGATCCAGTGCTCTCTCTCCGGTCTCGGAAGCCCGCGCTGCGGTCTCTTCCGCCCGGGGAGAGAAATCAATGCTTCAGTGCTCTACCTCCGAGGAGGTAGATGTGCTGGGCATTGAAAGTGTACACAATCATGGGGGAAGTGGATTTGCCATCTCTTCCCCAGCGTATGAGAATTATATATAGCCTATATATATATATATATGATAGTTTATATATTATATATAAAATAAAGTGTATATATATAAAGAATGTATATAAAAAATATATATATAATAATAAGCTGGTGGAGGTGTTTACTGAGGCTGTAGATGAATTAAATATTTAATGGCCAGCAGAAATAAGGGGGCACTCGTCCTTAAAATAAATTGAACGAGTTTCCTTCCCTCTATTTTTCCACCTCCATCACGGGGCCTTCCATTTTTCCCGATCTGCACAGCGAGCTGTCTAGATCATGGAAAAAGTCTTACTCATTTTTTAGCCCCACATTCATGTATATTCAGATATTTGGGGGTTAAGAGAGTATGGCTATGGGGCAATACCCCGGGTAGAACAGACACTTGCGAGCTATGTCTCCCGGTTCAGTATCGTCCCTGAAGGCGCCGGCTTCTCTCACTAAACCATTAAAGAAAACTATTTTTTAATCTAGTGGGAAAAGCATATATGGCAGTGGGTCTAGCACGAGCCTGCTTGCACACTATAGCAGTGCTGCAAGCATATCAGGCTGACCTGCTGTGGTATTTGGACAGAAGTGAGGGAGTTTGGCCCGATGGGGTTTGAGAACTCCGTCGGGCCTCAGATTTATCTCTCAGGGATGGCAGCCAAAGAAATGTGGTCACTGAGAGACACCTCTGGCTCAATTTGATGGGAATCATGGAGAAAGATACAAGATAATCTCTCCCTCGCTATGTCCAACCCACTGGGGCTGCTGGGCGTGAGCAGCTCCAGCCGGCTAGTTTCTCATACACAACACAGCAGCCAAAGCCTTCAAAGCAGAAGCCGGATCCGAGGACCGTTCTTCATGCTGAGAAGGCTGCGGCTCAAAAGAAAAGGTCTGGCGCCACGGCGTCAGACCGGTGAGGGCAGCCCCAACCGGGGTGGAATGGTGTACACCTCATTATACGGTGCCCTTTCCATCTCTGTGCCCTCAGGGGATCGTTCTGCCAACCCCGCCACCCTTGGTGCTTCGGGGCGCAGCGTTCTCCAGGGAGCTTCTGGCGCAGCGTCAACTCGACATTGCGTCGGACTCGCGCCCTCTGAGGGGGGTTCGAAAACAGTCAGTTCGGGTGGTTCCTGCCAGTATGTTTCAGGTCCCCGAACTGGCTGTCTTTATTACACCAGAGGCCAGCCTCGAGGGGCTGGTTCCCTTGGTAGGTTTTCTGGCAGCGCGGAAGCTACTGCCAGATATATCTCTATGGGTAATGGTAATCTCTCTGGTAATGGAGCAAGGGGTAAAGGCCCTGTTAGCAAAGAAAGCTATAGAGCAGGTGTACTCACCCGACATTGCGTCGGGTCTTTACAGTCGTTATCTCATTGTTCCAAAAAAGGATGGAGAGCAGCGTCACATACTAGATCTTCGTCTGTTGGAGTGTTTGGTGCTGGAACTCAAGTCCAGGATGCTGACACTCAAACAGATCGTGACTCAAATCAGATCCCAGGACTGGTTTGTCACGATAGATCTAAAAGACGTATACTTCCATATCTCCATCCTCCCTCAGCACAGGAGGTTCCTGAGGTTTTCTTTGGGGCAAAGAACACCAGTATCAGGCACTTCCTTTCGGTCTAGCTCTATCACCCCGCACATTCACGAAGTGTATAGACGCAGCTCTGGCCCCGCCAGGCTGCAGTGTATACGCATTCTGAATTGCATAGATGACTGGCTGATTCTAGCGGAATCAGAACAGTTAGCGGTTCGGCACCGAGGTGTCGTTCTCGCTCATATGCAGATGTTGGGGTTGAGGCTCAATGCCAAGAAGAGTGTTCTTTCTCCAGTACAGAGAACCACTTTCCTTGGTGTGGTATGGGATTCAGTGACGATGCGGGCCACTTTATCGCCCGTTCGTGTAGCTGCTATCCTGACAGCCACCATAGAGCTAAAGCTAGGCCAGTCACGCACTGTAAAACAGTTCGAGAGACTGTTGGGTCTTGTGGCAGTAGCGTCCAACGGGATACCTTTTGGCCTGCTGTACATGAGACCTTTGCAGTGGTGGCGCAGGACCAGAGGGTTCTCCCCGAGGGGAAACCCACTTCGTATGATCAAGATCACGCGGCCGTGCCTTCGTGCCTTGGTTATATGGAGGAAACACTGGTTCTTAACCCAGGGTTCGGTGTTGGGAGCTCTTTGCCATCGAGTTGCTATCTCGACAGATGCTTCCCTCACCGGCTGGGGAGCGGTATTGGAAGGCCGCTCAGCTCAGGGCTTGGGAGGAGTCATCATCTCGCTTGGCACATGAATTGCCTAGAGATGATGGTCATCTTCAATGCGTTGAGACATCTCCTCCCAGACCTGAGGGGCCATCATGTGTTGTTCTGAAACAGTGACTGTTAGGCCTCAGGGCAGCAGCGTTCAATGTGATACCCTTTGACCTGCTGTACGTGAGACCTTTACAGTGGTGGCTCAGGACCAGAGGGTTCTCCCTGAGGGGAAACCCACTCCGTACGATCAAGATCACGCGGCAGTATCCCCGCGCCTTGGTTATATGGAGGAAACTCTGGTTCTTGACCCACAGACAACACGTTGGTGGCCTATTATTTTGGTCCCTCAGGAAATTACGCTGTCTGAGGGCAGTGTATATTCCAGGGGGGGCAGAATATTGGAGCAGACACCCTGTCGAGGCAGGGGCTGAGGCCAGGGGACTCCACCCCGAGGCGGTGGAGCAAATATGGGAGTTTTATGGCCAGGCAGAAGTGGATTTGTTCTCGTCTCAGCAAAAGTTCGACGCACTGTCCACTCTGGTTATCCCTCACTCAACCAGTCCCCACGGGGCTGGTTGCTATGGTGCAGACGTGGCTGAGGCTACGTCTGTACGCATTTCCCCCTGTTGCTCTGCTCCCAGGAGTTCTGGAGTGATTCCGCCAGGATGGAATAAGCCTATTTAGTAGCACCACCCTGGCCGAGCTGAATTTGGTTTGCGGACCTAATTTTTCTCCTCGACGGACCTCCCTTGGAGGTCCCGATCAGGAGAGACCTTCCGTCTCAGGCAGGGGATGCAATATTGCACCCCCGGCAGGGGATTTGGAAACTGTGGGTTTGGCCTCTGAGGGGGCCCAACTCATAGAGAGTGGTCTCTCAACCGAGGTTGTTGAGACCATTCTAAGCTCCAGAGCTCCCGCTACGAGGAAACTATATTCACTATTTCGAGAGTTTTTCACTTCTTGGTGTTACCAGCGTCAGTGGGATCCGGTTAACTGTTCAGTAAACACAGTATTCGAGTTTCTGCAAGAACGCTTTGTATCAGGTCTATGTCCTTCCGCGCTTAAGGTATACGTGGCGGCCATTGCGGCTTTCCACGCCCTGGTGGGTAGTACATTTTTGGGTCGAGACCCCCTGATCACTCGTTTCCTTCGTGGCACTTTGAGGCTGAGGCCTGCAACTTGCACTAGGGTGCTGGCTTGGGACCTTGCAATAGTTCTAGAAGGCCTATCTGGGGCTCCCTTCGAGCCCTTAGATTTAGTCTCAGAGAAGTTCCTTTCTTTTAAGACTATTTTCTGCTAGCTATTTCGTCCCTATTAGAGTCAGACCTTCAGGCCCTTTCGGTCCCCACCTGCCTTGAGTGCACCGGGGATGGCCAAGGCATTCTTACCCGAAACATGGATATGTTCCAAAGGTGCCTACCATTATTCCGAGGCCTATTGTGCTGCAGGTTTCTGTCCTCCTTTTACATCTGCGGACCAGGAAAGGCTGAACCTCTTGTGTCCAGTGCGAGCACTGGATACTTATGTTCATCGGACATCTTCAATGAGGAAGTCCGACCAGTTATTTATTTGCTTTGGATCACCTAAGAAGGGTCTTCCTGCTTCTAAACAGACGGTTAGTAAGTGGATAGTTGAGGCTATTTCACTTGCATACGAGTACTCTGACCAGCCGTGTCCTTTGGTGGTCAGAGCTCACTCTACGAGGGGTATGGCGGCCTCTAAAGCCTTATTATTTGGAGTTTCTCTTCAAGACGTATGTGATGCGGCAGGCTGGTCCTCACCGCTCACGTTCGTCAGGTTTTACAGTTTGGACCTGGATGCTGCCCCAGGTTCTCAGGTGCTTAGTGCTTAGTTCCAACAGACTAACACTCAGGTACTTGGAATTCTGGCGTTTTGGGTATTCTCGTTCCCAAGGCGTCAAGTGACGCATCGAGAGTTCCCTCGAAAGGGAACGTCTCAGGTTACGACTGTAACCGTAGTTCCCTGAGAAAGGGAACGAGACGATGCGTCACCCTGCCATACTTCCTGCTTCCCTGTGACCGGCTTGCTTCGACTTTTTGAAGCTAATGCCGCGTTTCACCGGGTGAGCCTTTATCCCTTCCTGGTCATGACGTCACCCGCCCGTGACGCTCATTCTTTCCATTGGACTAGTTGACATTGATGCTCAGACGCATTCACGCTGGGGGCGTTCCCAAGGCGTCAAGTGACGCATCGTCTCGTTCCCTTTCTCAGGGAACTACGGTTACAGTCGTAACCTGAGACGTTTTGTTTGTTGTGGTATTCCACACTTCAGATGACAATGCAACATTATCTACTCTTTCTAAACTTTCTTGCACATTCTGTGTTGTTTTGAGAATCAAATATTGAAGTTCTGAGAGTATAGCATGAGATGTTGGTGGACATTGACTGATAGACTCAAAGAAACGTAAGAAACCCGGCTCCTCAACTATGGTGTGTGGATGCAGATCTGAGATAATCATATCCAGTAAGGGCTTCATCTGATCACCTGCAGAAAACAAAGCACATCAACTTATTTTACATATACATTTACTATACATGTTATCCTGGATTACGATGGAATGGAGATAAGGAGATATTTTTGAGATGGCTGAATTTTACCTGGTGAGTAACTATCAACATTAGTTAATGTCTTATTTATTTATATAGCCTATATATATATATATATATATATAATGTGTCTGTGTGTGTGTGTATATATATATGTATATATATGTAGGCTATATGTGTGTGTGTGTGTGTGTGTGTGTGTGTGTGTGTGTGTGTGTGTGTGTGTGTAACTAATGCGTTAACTAATGTTAATGAGCCCTATTGTAAAGTGTTTTTAGTTGCTTTAGCTCACAACACCATCTTTGCAGGCGATCAAACATTTTCGTTTGGCCACTAGATGGAGTCAGCCATTCGCTTTAGCGCTGCTGTACCTGAAGCTGTGAAAAAACAACAACAAAAAAACTGAACCTGCACTGTGCAACTCCTTTTAGACTATTTCACACATAGGCATAGCCTACACGTGAGGGAGGCGTTTTCATTTAGGTGAATGGGACGGTTTCTCAGGGTTCGACACCACACAGCTCCTGCTACAAGTGTAGGCTAAATGCTACGTTAATACGAGTGTAGCCTATGTGATATGTGAATCAATCCGGTGTTGAATCCCCCACCCGCACACCTAATCCTAAACCACTTGCTTATTTAGGGGTTGTAATAATCTGGCGGGGAGTCAGAATTCGGCACATCTCCGCGATAGAAGTAGGCCTAGTGATAGAAAAGTAGTTTGACCAATTGCGTGAATGACGTTCAAGAAGACGGGATCTACAAAGAACTGTCTGGCAAATACACTTACATAAAATGAGGACTGTAGAGAGCACGTCCATATCGAAACGACGTCAAATCGCGGATTTAACCCTTGTGTTATGTTGCGGGTCAATTTGACCCGTTTCGATTTTCAAGTTGTTGGAAATACTGGTTAACCTTTGTTTTTTTTCTTGATATTTTGTGACTTTTTCTCATTTATCATGATGAACATGCATGCAAAGTTTCAACATGCTGATGTGTTTTGACATATACAAACAAAATTACTGTTACGTTTGTGATGTTCGCGGGTCAATTTGACCCTCATAGACAGCCATTCAAAAGCAACTGTACAGACACTAAATAAAAACATTTATTTTCTGTATGTCAGGGCACTTCAACTCCAGTTCTAACGTGCAAGTGCATCTAAAAGTGCTCTAACCCTCACCAAACACACTTGAAAAAGCTAAAATTACAGTGTTCAGAATTATTAGCAAATTACAGATGAAAATCTTTGTCAGACACAGATAGTAAAATAAGCTCTCATTTCAATATTCAAAATATCTAAAATACCTAGCTTTTAACCAAAACTTTTATGTAGGATTTTCAAAGGCAGCTTCACAGAGCCAAAAAATAAATAAAAAACATTTATTTGATGTATATTTTTGTTATGTTTGGTTTCTCACTTCCCAGTGAGTGTATATATTAATGAATAATGAAACTAGGAAAATAGGTCTTAGGAAACTAGGGAAAGTTAACTTAAATAAAACATTTTCATTATACAGCAATTTTTTTTTGTTCAGTTACGATGTTCAAAGCATAAAATGTAATAAACAAAAAGGGAAAAAAAGAAAAAAAAAAAATATGCAAAAAAAATCAGTTTAATGTTTATTTTCCAATTTTGTCAAAACAAAACTGTTTTAAAAATGTTTTAAAAACATTTTCATAAATCATATTTTCAGATATAATGTTTCTGTAATGTTTGACAAATGTTGACATTAAAAGTTTACAGTTTGTATCTAAAAATTTGTTGTTTTTCATAGTGTGATTTTTGAGGAATTGTATTGAATCCAATTAGGGTCAATTTGACCCGGTCCATAAGGGGAGTACACAAAAATCCCCCCCCCCCCCCCCCCCCCCATATTTGTAACATGTAGGCTATCATATGATCGAGATTCGAGAGCACTTTAGTTTTTCCCTTTTAATGGCCATCACTCACCTCTTTTTCCTCCATGATAATAGGGACTGTATCTTCGGCCCCGTCTGGTTCCTGTAAATATAGAGTTAACTTATTTGATGTCCTGTACTGAATAGCTTTTTTTTTTCTGTAATTGGTTACATGAAATCAAAAACACTCACTCAAAGAAGGTTCAAACCGCTGCATATTCAACAAGCAGTTTGTAGGCCTATTCGTGTAAAAAATAAAACTGTCCAACAAAAAACTTCTCAAAATACCAAGAGCGACTATCAATACCGTCCAGGTATGGAGCCAAAAGAGCAATAGCTCTTACATATTTGGGTTTAATGGCTAGCTCTAGGGTACGTCATCTGCCTCGCCTTATTTGCTAAGTTTCGGTTGCGCTTCTGAGTAAAGTTAAACTAAGTGAAACCTGAGCCTATTAAAAATTTATTCTGCACCATTTACAAATATGTAGCCTACATTTATTTATGAATATATACAAATATGATGCATCATGCATGATCCATAGCAGTCTATTCGCTACACTCTAAAAAATGCTGGGTTGTTTCAACCCAATTGTGGGTCAAATATGGACGAACCCAGCCATTGGGTTCATTTTTTAAATTGCATTTTTAATCCAAAGTTTGGGTTTGTCCATATTTGACCCCAAATTGGGTTGAAACAACCCAGCATTGTTTTACACACTGGCGGTTAAAAAGTTTGGAATAATTATGTTTTATATTTTCAAAGAAGTCTCTTATGCTCATTTATTTGATTAAAAATACAGTGAACAATAATATTGTAAAATCCTAATAAGTTTTTTTTTTTTTTTAATTCTTTAAAATGTTATTTATTTCAGCCATTTCGCCTGCCAGTGTCACGTGATTTTTCAGAAAACATTTGTGCTGCTTATTATTTTTGTGGAAATCATGATAGATTCAAAAGTTTTAACAAAAGTATTAATAATTGGAAATTAATACTTTTATTTAACAAGGACACGTTAAATTATTCATAACTTAATTCCAAAGTTCCGTATATGGGCTGCTTCTTATTTTATTTTTTGTTCCACAGTCATAAATGTTTGCAATGACATGATGACAGAATTGTCATTTTTGTGTAAACCATCCCTTTAAGATCCATGCTCATTTTGGATGAGGGAAGATGAGTTAGCCTACTATTTTACTGTTATTAAATCTATTAAATCAAATGCATCTGTTAGGATCAGCTAACTTAAGTATTTTTATCTCAAGGTTTCGTTCTACCTGAACGTGTTGGTGAAGCTGCTTTGGAACACTTTTGTCAATCTCTTTACGGTTTAAACTTGAATGTTGAGCTGAATAGAACAAAAAAATGAGGCTAATAATGAACAAAAAAAATTTATTAAGTTTTATTAATAATTAATAAGCGCAAGAAAGCCAAACAGCACACATTATGTGTCACTTAAACAAATATTTAGTATTTTCTGGCACCCTCTAAACGGCTCTGTCATCCGTATCCATCCATGATCCTGCATGATTCTGCCAAATGTGCAATTTGATTCTCAAAATGTGCATTCAAATATGTTTTACTTAGCCTATATTTAGCCATTTATTCAATATTTTCATCCTTTGCTTTTGATAATGCAGAAAGAAAATAAAACACTTACTGAAGTTGGGTCTATTTTTGTCCATTTCTCTGGATAATTTAGGAGCCATTTGTGGAGCTCAAAGAATCCCTGATAAAGGGATGTTCAGTTTTGCTTTCATTTCTGTCCAGACGAGCAGTTCATTTGATTAAGTTCGTTTGAATATGCAGTTGTGTAATCTGCCACCTGACTAAGCCTACTAGAGAAGAAAGTCTTTGTGGTAAACCAAATGATGTTGATCTCTGCTCTGATCATGAAGGCTTTACGATATTAAGAGTTGCACCTTTAAGACAGTAGGCCTATTAGTATTACCGGTAGCTTATTAACTGATTCGATCAAAACAATCCTATTTTATTAGAGGATGTCTCACCTATCCACTTGCACATGTAACACCCACACGGTGAAGGTTTATAGGCCTATAGCAATAGCCTACAATTCTGGATAGATTCGCCTGTCTAGTCTTTACAAAGGCTCACAGATTAGCAGTTTTGCTGAAACTGTTGCTGTGGGGAAAAAAATAGAGTTTAGAACAGTTTAGCTGGTCTCCCAGCATGACGAAAGAAGCGAGTGTTGAACCGTAAATCAGTGTTTGTGGACTCCTGCTTTTTCTGTAAAGCTGCTTTGAAACGATGTGTATTGTGAAAAGCGTTATACAAATAAATGTGAATTGAATTGTTTGTGCCAGAATACACAAGGGCGTTTCTCTTTTACATCATTGACCTAAATGACCAGCAGAGGGCGCCAACGATATTTATATATATATATACCCCCCCTCTGGTGACCCCCTCTGGTGAAAATCAAGTTTTTAATGTTGTTTAAATGTCTATGTTGTGTTTTTAATATGATTTAAGACAAACCATTTGCAAATTCAAAAGTTAACACCGTTGCTGAGTCCTCCTTTAATACATTGAATTCACTCTTCCACTTAAACATGGCTGAATTAAACCAGTATTTCCACTTGTCATTGTGCAGCATTTACTATAGTAAAGTTGGTCGAGTGGATCTCTGAGCTGGTTTAAGTGAGTGGAGGCGGGGTTCATTTTTAGGAAATTTGGTTTAGGGTTATGGCCTATTTACCATATGTCTTCTTTTCACATATTGTAACTTTATTTTTCAAAATCGTAACTTTATTTCCAGCTTTATATCAATTGTATCTAAATTTTGAAACAGATTTTCAGCGTGGTTTCAGAATGTTGGATCCCACCGTAAAATATGAATTATTGATTTTTGTTTCGATATTTTACTTCTCCAGTCTTTTATAGTAAAAATGTTACAGTGAGTTTGATTGACATGTTTCAGAGTTCACTAAATATAAGTAGACGGTTACTCTGGTCTACCCAGGGTGTCCGGAAGCCTCTCGAACTGTACACATCCTGAATGTTTGAAAAAGCTCATTTTTTCAACATTTCTCTTTTTGTTTTCTGCTGTCAGTGTTGAGACGTGCGCCACCCCTCGACACGTTCTGGCCCTGACCCCTGCTGGGTGGAGTGGGGTGAACTTCCTTCCTGTGGAGACCCACGAAGGTTCTTCGAAACAACAGTTCTTTCCTGGGATGCCAATGTTGCCAGGAAATTCTATACTAAACAGAGCTGTTTGTGATGTTTCCACCCTCATAAGCTGGAAATGAAAACGGAGACAGTAACACTTAATCAACTTCATTACTCTTTCCTCACTACTCTTTCTCTTTATGAGCTCATGACTAGAGTCTGGGGAGACTGAAGACTGTCATGTGTACAGTTCACCCACAACCTTCAGACTCAATGTTGCTGGCAGTTGAAGTTGATTTAAATAACAAGTTAAGCTGATGCAATGTTGATATTCTTTTTCCCATCCTGGGATAGTGTGTGAGGAAATCCCCAAAATGTGTAAACACAGTGGTCTGTGGCACTTTTTAGAATTGCTCCATTCGTGCAAATTTGTGCTCCATGCAAAATCGTGTGCATTTATTGGGGGTAATTGAGACCCATGTGGCTTTAAAATCCTGTGCATCGCCATTTTACCATTAAGTTAATTCCGGATCAGTAGTGAGCTTGAACTGGTGCCAAACACTATCCTGCGGTTCTATATGCTGGGAAACATCCCTCTCTTACTTTCTCAACAATATTTTCTTTCCTTTTTGTACTCTTGATCTCCTGCACAGGCTGATACATTTATGAATTTGGCAGACGTTTTTATCAAAGCAGCGTATGTGTTGCATTCAGGGTATATATTTTATACTTTCATGCAATCCTTGAAATCAAAACCATGGCTGTGGCATTGTTAGCGTCGTGCTCTATTGTTTGAACCACTGGAACACGTCAGAGGCGTTGGTCAAAGTATGAGAAAGGCTTTTGACACTTGCCATGTACTGACACACCTTTAGGAACGCTTTTCATTTATCAATCTACGGTAACACTTTAGATTACACCCCGGAAAGTACTGTGTAATTAAGAGGAATTTACAGAGTAACTTTCGGTAATTATAAAGTACTTACATGTAAGTATAAGGGAACAATATGTAAAGTTTGGGAAATAAAGGGGTCACAACCAGGAGAATTAAAAAAATATTTATACTGTAAGTATTATAGAACTAAGGGGTACTTATACTACTATTATGATATAACAATCTTACATTTGGGAGCAATTTAGCAAGAACATACACTGCTTACATTTTTGTAATAATTGTGTACCATAAATAGCCTACTGTATAGGCTTTTTTTTAATCACAGGGTACATCTATGCATTTATAAAAAAAATTTTTTTTTTTTTTTTTGCAAAAGTGCATTATGTTTAAGTTTGGGCTAATATGTTTCAAGGCAAGAAAAGCTAAGACTATTGCAATTTTCTTAAATACTGGGAAATATATCTGGTTTCATGTGGTTACAGGGTAAGTGGTGCTTGTATAATAAATAAAGGTTTCCGAGTCAGTGATATAAGATTGTGTATGCATTTTTATTGTACTTACCCTGTAACTACATGGAACAAGAGGGTAACAAGCACCACTTTAATTTACAGCCCGTAATGTCACACTTACACTGTAACTACATGGAACAAGAGGGTAACAAGTACCACTACATGAAACAAGAGTATCTTTCCCCAATATTTAAGCAAAAGTTGCAATAGTTTTCATTTTCAGTGCACTTTTGTTAAAAAGATTACTTTATAAATGCATAGATATTTGCATGTAATTCAAAAATTGAATTCATTTTTGCATGTAATTCAAAAATTACAAAAATTCCCTGTCATTTTTAAAAAGCTTAAACAGAATGTACTGGTTCACCATTATTTCAAAAATGTACGCAGTGTATGTTCTTGCTAAATTGCTCCCAAATGTAAGATTGTTATATCATAATAGTAGAACAAGTACCCCTTAGTTCTATAATACTTATAGTATAAATCATTTTTTTATTCTCCTGGTTGTTACCCCTTTATTCCCCAAACTTAAAAAAAAATTCCCTTATACTTATATTGTAAGTACTTTATAGGTACACTATAATTACCGAAGGTTACGCTGTAAAATTGCTTTAATTATGCAGTACTTTCCGGGCTGTAATCTAAAGCGTTACCCAATCTACCTGAGCTTTCTTTTTGTAATAATATTTGTAAGTCAGAAGTGTCTTTATTTTATTTGAGTATTTTAATTTAATTTCGTTTAGATTTGTTTGTTTGTTTGTTTTGCTTTGCTTTGAGTTTTATTTTATTTATTTATTTGTTTATTTATTTATGCAATTTTTATTTTGTGTAGTTTAGATTTGTTTGTTTTGCTTTGCTTTTCTTTGGTTTGTTTTGTTTTGCTTCACTTTTGCTTTATTTTTATTTATTTTTTTAATTTTAGGAACACACTTTAATTTTTTATTTTATCCAAACCTCTTATCCTATGGGTCATGCTGGAGCGTCTCGGCCCATCATTGGGATTTTTTTATTTAATTTTTTAAATAATTTTTATTTCATTATTTTATTATTCAAGTTAATTTGATTTGATTTATTTCAGGTACACACACTTCATGAGCAAAAATAAACAATCATTTCCCTTTTTAGCAGCCAAATTCCAGACATTAGACAAATGCCTCTCACGACCCATGTGACCTGTTTTATCTATTTACTCTGCTACTACAGGGCTTGAATTACCCAGCTGGAGCTCTGGAAGGCCTGATTCCTGACCCTTAACATTTGCACTGTAAACCTGACCGACAGCAGGAGGAGACACTGACTGGCTAACACGCCGTTGGCAAACATCAAACACACCTCAAGGGTTCCAGAGCATACTTTGCACCGCTGGTTGTTAGGAGTGATTGTCATGGCATAGGGTCTGGTTCATGGGCGGAGCCAAACATCTGGTGTGTAATACTAGCTGTTGACTAAAGATTTGAGGGATTTTCTGTTCCTTAAAGAGATAGTTCACCTTTAGAGATAGTTCACCTCAAAATGAAAATGCTGTTATTGTTTACTCACCCGCATGCCGTTCCAAACCTGTATGATGACTTCTGTGGAACATACAAGTTATTCTAAGAAAGAATATCACACCTCTAGTGGTCTTTAAGTGTGTGTGTGTATCTGCGTAATCTTGATTCGTCTTTGAGCATCGTTTATTTCAGGAGCAATTTCACATCATTGGCCTCAGAGTTGCCCCTCTGTTCACATTATATAACCTGATCTTAGTGACGTCTGTGCGATTAAACGCCAAGTCCAGGCTTGTCAGATGATATTGTTTTGCAGACGAGTAGGCTTACATTTCTTCAGCACTATAAATATACACAAATCCACCAATACTGATACTCAGAACGTTCACACGCATAATATACTGAAGATATCTATACTGCTCACCACACTCTCTCAGGCATGAGATGGGGAGGTTGCACTGTGAATTTAGGCCTTGTCTAGTGGGTGTATTTATAAGCGGTGAAACCCGCCTAGTCCTGCATGCCGTGGATGACATGGGTGTTACCAGAGCAGCCACCAAAGGCCACATACATTCCCAAAGACTCTGGCATTAACGATACACGACAGCCATCAACCATGTCTTATGTTTATTTCTCCTGCTTAGACGTTAAAGGGATAGTTGACCCAAAAATGAAAATTCTGTCATTAATTACTCACCCTCATGTCAAAGCAAAACCAAAGACATTTGGTCATCTTCAGAACACAAATGAAGATCTTTTCAATGAAATCTGAGAGCTTTCCGTCTCCCTCCATTGACAGCCTACGCAACTACCACTTTCAAACCCAATCTGTTGGTTTCTTCCTTGCCATATCTCTGTTGAAAAAGTGTAAAAGTGGTAATAGACACTATATTGTGAACAGGTTTCACACTGTGTCCTCTTTCACACTGTGTCCTCTTTCTCTCTCTTACACAAAGTTTTTTTTTTTCCATTAAGCTTTCTGTCTCAAATAAAAGCTGCATTCATTTTGGTTATTTTTAGGGCCAATATCCATCCTGAAACATCATTCCTCTGTAATTCAGGACAGGACAACAGAGGATCGGAAAACCTGAGAACACTTTTGAAATGGCAACAGGAAACAGGGAAAAATGAAGTGAGCTCCATGCCAGGGACTCTTTAAAGATCCAAGAGCCCCATCAACAGTATAGCACAGAATGGCCCATAAACCCAGCGTTCTCCACTCAAGTTTCCATCTGCTAAATTCTAGTCTGGTTAAATAAGAGACGGAATCTTTTTTCCAGGGAATACATTTATCGCTTGACATTTCCTTTTGTAAAATGGTCGTACCACCAGAACATCACAACGGCATTCGCTGAGCATGCAAGTGTTATAAAAGACTGGAGCTATCAGGAGCTAAATGAGGTCAGTGCAGAAAGGCATTGGCACTGTTAAAATAATGTTATTTACAGATTATGTGACATTACCACAGTCAATCATTTCGATACATCTATCAGTTTTGTATACAGTAATTAAAGGTCACATTTAAAATAATTTCACTTACAATGGAAATCAAGTCATTGAGGCAAGGCATTGAAAAGCAGACATTTTAAAAGCTTTTCATTTTATTTAAAAGCTGAAAATTATTGGAGGAGTAATGTTTGTTTAAATGATCCTTTTAGAGGTGGAACTACTGTACCTTGGATGAAAACTACTGGTTTCATAGTACAGTCTACAATGGAAAAGTTCACTGGCTGTGACTTAAGGATTCACTTAAAATAATAGTTATGATGCACATTGACTTTTATTGTTATTTATTAAGTTTTTGATTTGACACATTTGAGGGAACGTTTTAGTAAAGTGTAGCTCTCTCTTTGATTGCAGGTACCAGTATAACTGCAGTCCTAAGATCAGTGGAACAGCCGGTTAGACCATTGAAATGTATACATAGATTCCACATTCAACCGCTCCAGACACGAGCCCACCATCTTGCACCCAGCGTGTCCTCACTCACAGTAAGAATCAATTTTGCCACAACATTGCGCAGCTTCTAATTGTGAAACCACTGAGATTTAAATTGCCCTAAAGAATTATATGATCAATAAGTTATGACAACATACTGTATGTTTTTACATTGCTCTAACTCGTCAAAATAAGTTTGAAAAAAATAAATATTCAAACTTTTTTTATAAGTTATACAAGATTCAACTACTTTTTAAGTCAGTTTAATGCAATTTAAGTTGTAATAACTTAAGTCGATTGTACTTAAATTTAAGGCAGCAACTTTTTTAAATTGAAGAAATGGGATAAACTTTCACAGGTGAGAATGTGTTGTTTGTGTTTATATGTATTAATTCAAAATTAAACGTTTTTACTATGGTACTGTTTTTACTTTAAATATGGTAACTTTTTAATGTTGTGTTAGCGTATGCCTTTGTCTTGTTGTATTGTGTTAATTTAGCAAAATTATCTGCTGAAGTCTATTATAGATATTCATACATCCATCTAACTACGGTTGCTGACACTCAGTCAACTTGCTCTCTATTGTTCACAGACCGGCTTTGACCGGTCCAATATGGCGAACGACGTACGCATAGCATCCCATTGAAATGGCCGCTAATGAAGCATCTCTGTATGTATATATCTATATCAATGAGTTAGACACTGTGAGAATGGCTTCACCATTTACGACCTTCAGGGAGGGACCCACATACACATTCAGGACCCACATACACATGCTTCCTGGCAAAGCGAGCAGTTTGGGATAGATTAATTACTTACTTTTATTTTATTGCTTGAAATAACAAGAGATTTGGGAGAAGGTGTGACAAAGCCAAAGTTTTTAAGAGCCAACTCCAAAAGAAAACCTTGACTATGAGCGGTTTATATTCATGTGTGTCTAGTGTGAGTGTGTGTAATGGTGACTGAACTTTATGTTCTGTATGTGTTATTTAGTTGTGAGGTTCCGGTTTCCCTAATGTCTAAGAGTATCAGAGGACAAGCTCTGTCCTGTCAAACTGAATCTCCTTCAGTCTGGGACAATAATGTCTCCACTAAGATTCTGGATCACTGACAAACAAAACACTGCCCCAGCGTGACAGAAAAGTGATGACAGGCCAGCTGTACCCCCTTCTGGTGTGTGACTGCGCTTGAGTTTGATGCACATCATTCAACTTTTCTCTTTATTTGATTTGCTTTCAAAGGCCTCTCTCTTGTCTTCATTCCCTTGATTTGATTTGCTTTCAAAGGCCTCTTTCTTGTCTTCATTCTCTGGACTTTTTTCCCATAGATATTTTAGAGGAGATGGAAGACAGAATACAAGCCTTGAACAGAATTGTCCTTTCTTTTTTTTCTTGGTTTCCCGCATCTGATTTTGAAGACAGTGGATATGCACGCGCACAGTAAGAGTTTCACCGAAATCAATGTAGGATGATGGTATGATATCAATGTTTGTGGTAGGAGGATGAGTGGGCAGAACAATATGGCTGCCCTATCTTCTTTTTTTGGGGGGGTATTGTTGGTTGAAGCTGAGTGGACAGAGTTTAAAAAGGGACTGGTGCTGTCCGTTGAACTGTGACCACTCAAACATAGAAAGCAAGAAAGATATTGTTTTCAGTTGAGGGTTGTTTCACTTTAATTCCTGTTATGTGGGTGGAATTCCTTCACTGAACCAGAAGTATAAACAGGACATTTCTGATACTGTGCTCCTCAGCTTTTAATCAGCTTTATTACACCTCTCTGTATGTCTGAGTAACGCTTGACGACAGAGTTCATCCGAGGTTTCGGACAGCTCACACCGCAGTGACATATTCTGCAGTGAGTTCATTTAGAAATGGCAGCGATGTGAAACAAAAAAAAAAAAAGATTTCCTTTTAGCTACACAGTCTACAACATTTATACAATGTTAATAATGTTTAATAGTTGATTGATTAATAATAATTTATTGATTAATTATGAATGTCAATTGCAATCTATTTCACGTTTGTAGAGTGTTTCAGAGTGTTTTTATTGGAAAAAGTGGACATTTAAAAAAAAAGATTGCTTTTGTTCACATAATTAAATAGATTGATCATTAAATATGTAGTCCATAAAAATTGTCTGATATATTCCAGGCAACATGTAATATACGGGGCGAGGCCATGTTGGGCTGCTGTAGAGAAGAGGAAAAGTTGTTGTCGCTGTTTTTTACACCCCAGAAAAAGTTAAGGCTGGCGAACTTGGAGATGTTACCATTTATTTTTAACATTGTTCCTGAACATTATAACCTCAACGGTTGTCTGTGCGCTGCACATTTGACGGAGAACAGCTTCCAGAAGAGAGTACAATGCAGGCTATACACACAAAAGCTTCTCCTGAAAGACATAGCCATTCACATTTTGTCAGGACAATCTGTTGTTTATGGATCACAACTTGTAAGCATGTCTTATTATTTTTAGTTGTGTTTTCTATTAACAGTTCCAGTTTTATGTAGTTGCTATGATAGCTATGATCATGTAAATGAAGGGCAAAGCTTTGCCTCCGCTAGCCTGCGGACTAACATTAATATTGATGTAGTGTTAACTTTAGCTTTTGTAAGCTCTTGTTTTTGTAAGACTGTTCACCGCCCCTTAGGAAAATTATCCATGATTTTGTGATCAATTACTGTTTTCATTACCATAGTTTTCTGACAAATATGATTAAATGGTGAATTACATCCTGTCTATAAGCAAAAAACAAAACAAAAAAACATACCATTAAAAAAAATGTTCTGTGAAATTCATGCTTGCAAAGTTCGAGCTTGAAATCAGTTCAGCACAACCCTCTTGTTCGTTAACATTGTCAGGGTCTGAATCGGGCTCGAAATGGCTTGAAATTGACGCCTTCGTTAATATTTACATCTGAGTAGAGCTTGCGGTTATAAAGGGTGTGACATTTCCCGAACACGCGCTAAGCACTACCAATCACAACACACTGGACCAGCTAACCAATCACAGCACATTCCGTATTTCGTAAGGAGGGGCTTTATCGGAAACGACGCGTTCAACCAGACTGGGGAGAGAAGAATAGATAGATAGATAGAGTCTTTATTGATAGATAGAGACTCCGTTGGAAAGACCACTGGTGCTCCATGGTCTAGAAGAACTGTAATAATGTAAAATATGTGAAAAATAATGCGTTTTTGAACAATCAAGCATGAAAACATACACTCCAAAAACAAAATCAAGACTTCATAAAAGGGTATACTAGGACCCCTTTAAAGCAAGCTCTTGGTACTGTACTGGCATGTGGCTCCTGTGCTTGTGAGAGCATTATTGGAGATGATAGGTTATGTAATGTGGCTTGGAAGATCAGTCTGCGTGATAGAGTTTCATGCACAGCACCAGTAGAAGTATGGAATGGACTGCAGGAGAGTTGGCAATACAGTATACAGTGTGCCATACAGGGACAAACCACAACTGACCCCAGAGACCACGTTCCTCCTGAGCACTCGCCTCCATAGATGGAGTGAATCCTGCAGCTGCTTCTAAGGGCGGGAACTCCTCTGAATTTCAGCAGGTCATTAAAATACGGCCATGATTACGCCCCTGCTATCCCAGGCAGCCGCGGGGCAAGAGGTTAAGGGAGGACTCTCTGAGGGAGCTCCATCGTGGGAGGCCCGGCCTGACTCGTGATGGGCACGCGGAACAGGAACGCAGACCAACAACTGAAGGTTCACCGCAGAAGTTAGTGTTTCACTCCATTCCAGACAAGAGAAAGAACCACACAGGAGGAGAAAGGAAAGAGAGGGAAAGAATAACAGAGTATTTTAGCACAGTTCAGTCTGGATGAAATAATGGCAATATTTCAGTTTCCAGATGCGACTCCGTTGGAAAGGCCACTGGTGCTGCATGGTCTAGGACCAGCATTGCATGAAATTCACCAGAATAAAATGTTAATCCTCTAAAATGTTCTTTCTGATCAAAGTGGTCTGATTTCGTTGTGTAGTAGGTTGTTACTCTGACATCTGGTTGTCAGTGGGTTTACATATTTCCTGATAGAGGTGTACAGCACAACCTCCTGTCACGTTCTCCTTAGGTTTGCGTTCACATACTGGAGCTCTGCATTCTCAGCTGTTGAGATTCTGTCTGTCTGCACACTATGAACTAAAACCATGAGCTAAAGAGGGGCCCCCGAATTATCTTACAACTTCAAGGAGCAAACACCTAATGTACAATGTGCCATTAAATCCATGTTTGACTTCAAACATGGATTTAATCAACTTCAAAGCTTTAAAGCGATGGTTCGGAGTAATTTCAAACTAGGGTCCTTTGCACCATGACCTCCAGCCAAACACCCCGCCTTTTTTGTCTTGTTTAATTGATGTTTAAATTTTTACTGGAAAAAAAACATACAGATTAAGAATTTATTTATTTAGTTAGTTATTATTTATTTCTCTGTTTCTAGAGAGAAACGGAAAGTGACTGAGCATATGGCAAGTCTCATTCATCCAGCTTGTTGATGATGTGAGATATTTGGTGTGTTACAATTGCCTCCTGTGTCCCCAACTACCGTTCACTATCCTCACAAACACTCATCCTTCATTGTCCAGTCACCTCAGAGCAGGGGCGTAGAATTTAGTAGGGACGCTAGGGACGTGTCCCTACCAATATCCAGTGACACTGATATATCCCTAGCAATATTTTCGATCAAAACTTTAAATATATTAAATATTGATGTCCCCGTCCCCACCAATTTCAAAATCAAACCTACGCCACTGCCTCAGAGAAAGCGGTATCAGGACGGGATGGTGAAACAAACCACTGTTTTTATGAACCAGCCCTCCCTCCCAAATTTCTGTCCTCCCTTCTGGCTGAAAGAGAACCTCTGTTCTGTTCTGGACAGCATGGTGCAGATACAACAGGGAAAGGACAGTCTTGCAGCTACAGGAACAGAGACACATGGCATTTGAGAATCATAGACTGAGTGGGTGGATGGATGAAAGGGTGAAGAGACTGGAAAATGTTCACCCCACAAATAGAGACAGCTACAGTAGCCTCAAATGTTTTGTCCCCTTAATGAACATTTCAGTCCTTATTTTTTTTTTTTTTTTTTTTTTTTTTTTTTTACCAGAACTGAAGGGGGCTGGCCAAAGTATAGCATGTTTCACACAGAACTGAATCTTTCCAGACAATTGATGTCTGTTTTCTGGCTGAGAGATATTTGAGAGAAAGAAAAAAACTTGGAATCTTATTCATATAGTTCACGGAAATGTTCTGGTCTGGAGTGACGCATGTGTGCTGCAGAGCTATATATATATATATATATATATATATATACAATTATGATTATACTCATAATCATTCGATCAAACATACAGAAAAACAGTAATACTGTTTTCTATTGGAAGGTATTTTCAAATGTAACTTATTCCTGTGATGGCAACGCTGAATTTTCACCACGCTCATTACGCCAGTCTTCAGTGTCACATGATTCTTCAGAAATCATTCTAATATGCAGATATGAGCAAGAACATGAAATTTGTGTATTTTGCATTTTTCACATTTATAAATCTTCATAGTTTTATTTACAGCTCTAAAAGTCTATTATTAAATGCAATGTGCAAAAATAATGCAACCTAAATCCTAGCAGGATCAAAAATCCACATTCCAAGCCACAGGTAATTCTAGATTGATCCCACCTAATTATCACGTTTGATTGACAGACGCACGGGGTGCTGTAGGGTGTGCCTAGGCGGGCTAATTTGAGATCCTGCTCGTAAATTCATCCAAAACGTTAAACGTGACCTTCTGTAACGTATCCTGCCTCTGTTCACTGTCAGGTTTGGTGGGTGTTTAATCTATGTACATGCATGTGTATGTGTCTAGTACGTTTCGGCTGTATTTTGTCTGCTGATGTAAAACTGCGTTTTCTTCTCAAACTCATTTGTACACTAATTTGACATGGTCTGGCAGTCTGTGTGTGTTCAGGTTTGATCTGGGCAGCCATCCAGGCCTGTGTGCGGATGGATGAGCAAACCAGCCCAGGATCTGCTGAAGTCAGCCACAGTTTAGCAGCACCTACCCCGGCTGTTTCACTACTGGGTATTACAGTAGTTTTGCTCAGTCACATGGGTTTGGAGAAACAGTATGCCAATATCCCCTAGCCTGGTTAAAACCAGACCATTCTCAGTTGTAACTGAGTTATGGTCTGGCAAAGCGTCATAGACAAATCATTTCCAGAGGGGCGTCACCAACGGACGTCGCGGATAGACCTAAAACCAATCAGAGCGATGAAGGAGATGACGTATGCAGAGCGGCAGAAACATCTCCGAGTGTTGTTCTTTGCTCGGTTTTTAGCAAAAAGGAAACGTTCAAATCGCTTAAAACAGACGCGATAGCTGATTCGAACGAGTGATGTTCGACGGTGGCATCCATCTTTGTAATGTAGGCTACAAAATCTGCTTCAAAATCCCAGCGCTGTCGTCATCGTGTAAAGCCCGCCCCAAATGTTTCTGATTGGTGCCTCGATTTCGGCGGATTGGAAATGGGCTTGAATGAGCTCTTTGCCAGACTAACTTTCAGAGCAAATCTAAATTTGCCGGAAGTTGCTAAATATCCCCAGCACAGAACTGTGAATCTGACCTGGGCAGTTGTTCTCAACTGGTTTAGCTTCCCAGATTAGACTCCAAGACGTCCAAGTGATCTGAGGGCGCGGGCGCTTCAGTCTGCGCAAGCGCCGGAAATCGCCGGAAGTGATCTCTCGCCGGAAGTACGTCACTCATTGTTTACACAGAGATTTCGGAAGTGTTACCTTTCACTGTGAAGATCTAGACATATTTAGATATACAGGAAAGCGGAATGGTAGACGATTACGATATATCAACAGACAACGTTGAATTTTTTTCGCAACCCCGCGAGAGATCACTTCCGGCGCTTTCCGGCGCTTGCGCAGACCGAAGCGCCCGCGCCCTCAGATCACTTGGTCGTGGCTGTGGTTACAAGAGGTAAAAACGATATAAATACTGTTCGTTTTCTCACACAAACCGCTCGTTTCGTGTCTTAGGCCATCAATGTGTACTTACATTTACGAGTCATTAAATCATGTTTAATTTGGACTTCTCTGTGCATGCTCTTTGAGGTGGTGACCATTGACTTGCATTATATGACTGACAGACAAGAACGGTTTGACCTAAAAATATCAAAATTGAAACTACTGCGGAAACAAAGACACCTACATCTTGGATGCCCTTGAGGTAAGCTAAAACATACCAAAAATTAATTTCAAAGTGAACTATCCCTTTAAAATGAGTCCTGGCCTATCACTATCAACAACCTTTTTGAGTGGCTTTTACGTATGGCCCACAGATGTGATTTTACTTTTTAATGATTCATACACAGACATTTTGGTGCTTTCCATGAGCTATGATGAAGGTATTGCAAAGCTCAGTCCCAAAAAATGTGGACAGAATTACTCACATTTACACACCAAATAGTTTTCTCGTGTACTCAGAGCATGTCCGTTTGGGAGAGCGGTCCACACCCCTTCCACGGTCACACCAACCCACAGTCCAGCTCAAGAGAGAAAACACCCAGCGTGGTCTTCTGCTGCTGAGTCAGTACACATGACCCGCTACATACTTCCATGACAACTACGAGTAACTAAAGGATATCCCACTCAATGCTAATCTCCAGGAACTGAGTAAAATATCCTTCCTGAAAGTGAAAAAAGCAAGCTCTAATTCGATATTTGTTGACAAATTGCACAAAGCAATGCTTTTTTTTTTGCAATGTGATTAACTTGAGATCTGTCATTATGATTATGTCAGTAAAAACAATAACAACTGCCAAATGATGCCAAATGAAAACATCATATTACACATCATTAGTATTTTTGGAATTATGTGTAATATAGCCTATAGTATGACTGTGTGAATCACATTAAGAGCTCAGATTAACTGCTCCTTCTCATTCTGTGTTTATATATTTGCATGTAGAATTCTGCTGGATGACTCACTCCTTCCAGTTCCACAGCTGGCTGAGATCCAGTGATAAAACACAGAGTTGCCCATCCCTTCTGTAGTAACACTCCCTCACCAGAGAGGGCAGAGTTCCTGAAACAAAAACCAGACAGCATTGATTTCCTGTGACAATTAAAAACTGCTTGGATGCAATGCAATGCCAAAACAAGATAACTGTTCCTCATTTGAATGCACTTTAAGGCAGCTGATGGAAAAAGTACCGCAAGATGGACACACCCTATTGCAACTCCAAAATATAGGCTACTCAAGTCAGCATTTTATCTGCTGTAGTGTGCAAAATCTGTTTTGAGGTGGAACAGAACAGCCATGCATGACACTTTATGGAGGGATTTATGCACACAATTAAAGGGCGTTAAAGGTATTAAACTGCATCATCAGATATTTATTTTAGCTGAAGGAGAAAGTTTCTGGGTATACACAAAAAGTTCCGACATGAATGTACAAATCATGGTACACATGTAGATCATTACTGGTCCATTGAGTCAAAAGTCAAAAGGCCATGAAGGAAACACAAAGAGCATGTTACAAACGATTTTCAGTCGCTTGTAAATTTCACAAATAATTACAAAGAAACGACAAGTAACACATTAAACTGAACATGAAATTATTACGGTAAGTAGAATAACTGATAATATAACTGATAATTATAATTTTATATATATATATATATATTAGTCTTTATCTTTCAGGAAAACAAAACAAAATTTGTTTTAAATGCAAAATTAATAATTAAATTAATCAAACAAATAATTTGTATTCCTGAAAAATAAAGACTGTATTTTAAATATATTTGATATAATTTGATATAATGATGTAATACATTAGAATTTCTCTAGTGAGAATGCCTCTCCCCCTAATGATGATAATAATAATAATATAATATAGAATCACAAGTCAAAGTAGCTTTGTCTACTAGGAAAATACCAGATGTAATATTTTGTCCATTATTTATTGGTTGTCTGACTTTTACTGCGGAACATAAAACACTGTTGTAAGTCTTTTGCTGTATGAATCATCAAGATTCGATTATAGCTACAACATAATGTCTATTCTGGTTAGTAAAACTACCATTTACCATGATAGTTTAATCTCAAAATGAGTGTTGTGACCAAGTGATCCCTGAAGACTATGCGCTTCACACCTACGTCAGAGACAAACCGCCGGACAATGAGCTGTGACATTTTGGGAGCATGACGGGGTTGTTGGCAGGGCCGTGTGCAGACTGGATGTATTGTAAGCCAGATTCTGGCAGGCTCCACGGCTGCTGCCCTCTCCTCCGCTGGGCCGTGTGGCTCTGAAGGAATGTGATGACTGGGACGGTGAACAGAGCCCTGCATTCATGTTCAGCAGGCAGGAACTTTGGCTCTCTGACTCCTGCCCGAGCGAGCTGTCAGACATGTGTGCTGGTATCTGTCTATGCTTGATATCCATCTCTCAATCTAATTTCTTTGTCTGTCTGTCCAATCTTCTTCTGTAGCTTTTTTTCTCAGTCTGTTGTCAAACTTTGTCTGTGTCTATTTACATTTTTATCTGTCGGCGAGATAAAGATCTGAAATGTGCAACCGAACAACCGAACTATAACTGATACTTTCATTCACATATTCGATATTCATTAAAAAAAGGTAAATATATTAAGTTAAAAGCTTTCATTAGTATTTCATATTTATATTATTTTCTTTTATTACATTTTATATGATATTCCATCTTATGATTTGCTTTGAAAGAATTTAAATATTAAATACTTACAATACTTTAAATATTAATTAAGTCAAGTCAAGTCAAGTCACATTTATTTATATAGCGCTTTTCACAATACAGATTGCATCAAAGCAGCTTCACAGTGATAACATGAAAGTAGTACAACACAGTTCAATAATATTGTTGAATATTAAATATCCCCAACTAAGCAAGCCAAAAGCAAGGCGACAGTGGCAATTAAAGGTTTTAATTAATTTAGCCATACAGTGATCATACATATATTTAGTATTTTCCCTCATGAAACAAAATTATATTTGGCTGACTTTTAAAGGGGTCATATAATGCCATTTTTGTACAAGCTAATATGATTCTTTAGGGTCTAAATTAAAAGTTTGTAATATACTTTAATTACAAATTGTCATTATTGTAAGAAAACAGTTATTTTACCTGGTCAAAAACAGCTCTGTTTTCAGCACGCCGTTTCAGTGCATATGACTTTAAATGATCATGAGCTGTGCTCACTCCGCCCCTCTGTTCTGTGCGTACACGTTTGTAAGGGCCCTTACATAGTCAACGCATCGGTACGCATACGCGTGCGCAAGGCTACACATCGCTACGCTTCGGCCGCCATTATGCGTCGATGCATAGCCAAATGTGTCATCCTAGTTTTTGATACGCGACGCGCTGATGCACGCAATACTATGCGTTGTCGGTGGGGGCGACATTGCAAGTAATGTACATAAAAAGGTATATTATTATGTTTACAGAAGAAGAAGATTTGAATACAATGGCGGGCGAAGAGGAAAAGTTATGCGAGCTTGTTCGTATACATGGGGTGCTTCTCATTTCTTATTTGTGCATCCTCGTTTCCTTTCCTCGCTTCCTTTCCTCGCGTCTCAGCTCCACCCCCTGTAGGACGCGAGGAAGGCTGCAAGGAAAAAAAATGAGGACGGAGGAATTGAATGAAAGCTTTTTTATACATTGGAATACTTGATCACTCGAACGTCACTTCACTGCGTCATCAGCAGTGCTCAAAGGATCTGCCCTTATGTTGTTAAAGTTTGTTTATTTAAGAAATTAATAATAAATAATAATAAAGCAAGATACCTTGTTGAAATATGTGAGTTGTGTGGTTTATGTAAACTACAAAAGTAAAGTATAAATTCAAATGATTGTGACAGATGTGATGGGGGAGGAGAATTGATACGTGCGTCACGTTTAGTCGATAAAACTCTTCCGCAAAGGGTACACCTGTGTATCCTCGGTCATAGCTCCTCTGGAAGCCTCCTCACTCCTCGATCCTCGCCTCCTCGCGGTGCAATTATAGAATTGAGATGTCCTTCAAGATGGCTGAGCGCGATCGGTTTCCGGGTCATAGGATGGAGGACGGAGGAGCGAGGAGACGAGGAGGGATATTGAGAAGCACCCATACTTTGTTGACGCCGATGTAAAATCAGCAATATGCACTCCTCTTCAGTTGCCATTTTGATCTGAATATCACGTGACCCGACTCTAGACTCTACTACCCCCTGTTGCGCGATCGGTGTATTGCATTACACGCATCGCCGGTGACGCTTGCGACTGCTTGCGTACTATGAAAAGGAGCGTGTAGCTCCTCGCTCGCGTTGCTCGCGTTGACTATGTAACGGCCCTATCACAATAACCATAACGCGTTGTTCATTATAAACGTGGGATTATGAATTATATTGAGAACATCGTACATAGAAAACATGGCGTAATGTTCCCTGAGTGTAAACCTTAGACTCATTCATCGTGAAGCGTGCAAGTGATTTGCAAAGATATAAATATTAATATAAAGGTTAATAAAACGTTACACTCACTTCAGTTGTTCTAGAGGTTCTGCAGGAACACGAATAGCTGGTACCGATCCTTTATTCAGGTGCAGCTTCTTAGCAAAACCAGCTTTATACTGATCCTCGTTTATAAAGCAGTCTGGTGAGAAATGATTCGCGCAAACATGAAAGCATTGACGTTGCTCGTGGGGAATATTCCCTTCGAAAACAAACTCAGCCACTGCGTCTTCAGCGGTTCGGATTTAGGAACATTAAAATGACTGCTGTGTTCGTTATTGCACCCAAGAACAGAACACCACAATCGCTTAGACGCCATTCTGCTCATAGACAGTGCTCCAGCATATCAACAATGAGCGCGCCGGTCCGCGCGGACTATGATTGACAGCTGGCTCACGAGCGAGGGCGGGTCTGTGTTGAAACCCGGCTGTCGATCAACAATCGTGGGAGGGGCTTCCGGCCGTGTGACGTCACACGGTCGAACGGCTCAATTTGAGGCAGGGGAAAACATATAAGGAGATTAAAAGAAAAACACTGGATGGATTTTTATCATTATATGATGGTTGTGTACAGGCACTGCCAACACACATTTCAGTACAATCAACTTGAAAAAGTGCATGTACCATTATATGACCCCTTTAAGCTTTTTATTTGATTTTTTAAGCTTTTGCTTACAATAAAAGTATATTTGAAATAAATAACAAACAAACAACTTTTGAAGTGTTTTTTTTTTTTTTTTTTTTTACTCTACAGGTCCAGTCCTCTGATTTCAGTTATTTAGCAAAAAAATGGAACAAAAATGTTTTGCAGAATGCTTAAGGTGTTTTCTTTTTAATATTTTGCATACAATAAAAATAGGGCAGTCATTTTCCAAAAAGTACACACACACACAAAATAAATATACTGTATTGTACCCACAACTGGATAATAAAACATTGGTACATGAAAACCGATAAATGTTGAAGACATGCAATTTTATGTTAAATGTATTATTAATAATATTAAAGGTATAGCGGAGGATCTTTCCGAATTTTAGAGAAGACCCGCCCTCTCCAATTTTTTTTAAAAATGCACATGCGCAACACTCTATTTGCTCCCGAGAGGGAACGCCTATTAAACTTTTACTAGCAGTGATTTTAAATGGATTTCTCCAAATAGCATGACAAACTTTACCTGTCTAGTAAAATTTTCGCGACTGCGGCATCAGTGAGAAGCCCAACCTGTGCTTTTAGCGCACGCCAGCGTGTGAAATATTCACCCAAAATCACTCTGGTCTTGTTTCTATATTCTGTGGGCTTTCTCTTCTTATCATACACTTCGTATACATTTTTTCTCTTTCGACCCTCAGCCATTTTCAAAGGAATGGCTGAAACCGTAACTCATCACACATAATACACCTGAAAGTGCGCATGCGCAGAAAGCGAAAACTACATAGGGACGAGCACGTACGACGGCCTTACGTAAACATATCACCAGAATGATTGACACTTAGGTGGACCAATAGTATAGGCTACCCACCCGGAAAAAGAAAATCCTCCGCTATACCTTTAAGAAACTATTTTCTGCCAAATATAGTTCTACATGTTGTTTATGGTTGCCAAGCAATGTTGCAACGTAATAATAGAATGCATGGGTCTCTGAAAGGAATCGGGAAAAGTTATTGAGATTATTATTAAATCATAATTTATGTTAATTGATGAAAATTGTTGATTGGTCACGCCTTTCTGTGTGGTCCACCTACACATAAAAACTCATTTAGCATATAATAATCTGAATCTGATATAATATCAGTAATGCTCTAAACAAGGAATACTGTAAGTACTTAGCAGGGATCTCAGTTCAGATATGCTGTATTTTGATGTTCTACTATTGACCATGACAAATGCTATCATCTCAACTTTTATGCATTATTTACACTTCACCTAGATGTCATCTTCTGTGGTCCAGGTGTATGTCTAGACCATATATTAGGACCGGCACTTTTCAAAAGCACAAATGCATCATGCTAAGGTTTATCTTCCATCCCTTTCCCATGTGGTTTAACCTAATCTGATCATTGGCGCCTGTGCCGTTCCACTATGTAATCCAATCCCGTACCATTCTTGGTACCTCCAAAGCTTTTCCAGCAGACCTACAGAGAAGAATGCAAAACTACTCCAAACATTAACACTGCATGATGGTCTAGACTCTAGACAGAGGCCTATCTTAGTAGCCAAATTAGGAGCACTAATGAGCACATTGCTCGCCAGCTTTCTGCTGAAAATATAAAACTATAAGAGGGAAATTGAGCTAAAGAGATAGCAAATGTGCGTTGTTATACACAAACCTTAATTAGGATCTCCTCGAAGTAGGAAGAGGCTTTGGCTTATATATGCCATTACAGAGACCACCCATTGAGAATATTTATAGGAGATTCACTGAGGCTAAGAATGTGGCAGTTAAGTATCTAAATGACACATGATCCAGCACCTGAACTGTGACATTCCACACATCACACAGAATGCTTCTCACGTCTTCACCACGTTTTCCTTTCAAGACGTTTAAGGTTTATTAATGCATTGATCTGAAACAGATTTAAAAGCAAACACCCCAAATAAAGAGCAAATAGTAATTATGCAAGAGCTCAGTGCACTGACTGTTGTTGTTGACTTCTATAGATGCATGTCTTGGTATGGGGCTACTATTGGTCAATCAGATTTAATGCCTCGTTTACTCTCCTATTCAGGTGTGATGGTAACCCATAGCAACAGTGAGAAAACTATGGTTGCCATGCTGCCAATCCAATCACTGATTCAGAGATGTTATGGGGGATATTCGCATTCTGTAAAAGAGGTCGCATTCATCATTTCCAGTTCAGGTCTTTTGTATGTGCTTCGTTTAAGAGCTTTTTTTTTTTACTCAAGATGCCTTCAAAAGAGTGAGCAAAAATGAGCATAACAGATGTCCATCACATATATGCACATTGATTTTTTTTTTCTTTTTTTTTCTCACTAACATTCGGACATTAAAACTGAATAAAACGCCAACAATAAAAAAAACTAGCTTGGTTAGCTTAAAGGGGTCATATAATAGTACATGCACTTTTACAAGTTGATTGTACTGAAATGTGTGTTGGCAGTGCCTGTACACAACCATCATATAATGATAAAAATCCATCCAGTGGTTTTGTTTTAATCTCCTTATATGTTTTCCCCTGCCTCAAATCGAGCCGTTCGAGCCTGTGACGTCACAAGCTCGCACGCCCCTCCCACGATTGTTGATTGACAGGAGCGTTTCAACACAGACCCGCCCTCGCTCATGAGCGAGCTGTCAATCATAGTCTGCGCGGACCGGCGCGGTCATTGTTGATACGCTGGAGCACTGTCAATGAGCAGAATGGCGTTTAAGCGATTGTGGTGTTCTGTTCTTGGGTGTAATAACGAACACAGCAGTCATTTTAATGTTCCTAAATCCAAACCGCTGAAGACGCAGTGGCTGAGTTTGTTTTCGAAGGGAATATTCCCCACGAGCAACGTCAATGCTTTCATGTTTGCGCGAATCATTTCTCACCAGACTGCTTTATAAACGAGGATCAGTATAAAGCTGGATTTGCTAAGAAGCTGCTCATGAAAAAAGGATTGGTACCAGATATTCGTGTTCCTGCTGAATCTCCAGAAGAACGGAAGTGAGTGTAACGTTTTATTAAACTTTATATTAATATATTAATCTTTGCAAATCGCTAGCTGCACGCTTCACAATGAATGCGTTTAAGGTTTACACTCAGGGTACATTACGGCATGTTTTCTATGTATGATGTTCTCAATATAATTCATAATCCCACGTTTATACTGAACAACGCATTATGGTTATTGTGTTATTGAGTTACAAATGGTGTATGCACAGAACAGAGAGGCGGGGTGAGCAAAGCTCATTATCATTTAAAGTCATATGCACTGAAACGGCGTGCTGAAAACAGAGCTGTTTTTGACCAGGTAAAATAAGTGTTTTCTTACAATACTAATGAGAATTTTTAATTAAAGTATATTACAAACTTTTAATTTAGACCCTAAAGAATCATATTAGCTTGTACAAAAATGGCATTATATGACAATTTAAGCTAAAGATACAATATGTAATTTTGTCCGCCCCTAGGGGTCGCTTAACCTCAATAACAAAGTCGTAGGTTGATGACGCAAAATTCCAGTTGAATTATGGAACTTGTCGTCATGCCGAAGGATCTAATAATGCTTATGGATGAGTGAATACATTGATGTTTTTATCATGACTGTGGTATGAAGCAGGGCTCGATTGCTAATGAGAGACAGATATCAGCGCCACACGCGAGTCCCGCGGATATAAAGGAATAAGGACATTTAATTCTACTGAACTACCCACAAGTGCAGAATTACTCACACAGATCAGTTTATTTGACGAATGAAGCTTGTGAGGTAACGCAGCGCTGTTTCACTTGGTCTACACTATCACACTAAACTGCATTTGAGTGTGTTGAAAGTTATAATGTTATTCTGTGTGTTAGTTTGTTGGCTATATGAGAGCAGTAAGCTAGATCAACATTAGAATAAAATACAGATCATATTCTAACATTTCATCATGTTTAACTATATAATATTGATTAGTTGTATATTTGCTCACCTGTCTAATAAAGTACATGTAAGAGCTCTGTCAAGTCGAAGTTTGTCACGGACGTGGAGCTCTCGGCATCTCGAAAACACCACGCTAATATTGATCCTCGTTTTAGTTCTCCTTTTTTCCCAAAGTCTGCTTGCCATGGTCCATAATGTTAGAACGAAACAACTGCAGCTAGACGTAACGCTGTTGTCCACGTCTGTCGCCATGGTTACTATCCTCGTACGGCACGAGAGGAAACCAGGGATAACGCGGATATTACGTCAGTGACAGGCGACAAGTGAAAATTGCGGGACGGCCAATTATTTAAAATTGGAATTTCTCTGAAATTAAAAATCTTTGGAAACTTTTGGGATATTGTAAGTACACAACTGCAGGAAATATATCACACTTTGCAAGTATTTTTTTTATATTTTATTACAAAATTCTTACATATTGTACCTTTAAATGTCCATAGATATCGCCGTCAGTTCATCATACTGCTGTTTACACTTTCTCTGACAAGCAGATCCGATGGGACCTGTTTTCCTGTTTGTTCATGTGACGTTCGACATAAAGCCTATTCCAAAAAGATTTACACATATCTGGGAGCAGCTTCCTCTACCCAAATCAATATTTTGTTCATTAGTAAAGAAACTGCATGACTGATGTCATAATATACTGAATAGAGAGGAAAGAGAGGCCCCTAGTTTAACAAAGCAGGATGTTCAAACTTCCGTGACTGACACTTGATGGAGTCAAAGAGGAAAGGTAAACATAGACCCTCCCCAAATTTCTAGAGACCCGACCGAGCCCTTTCCTCATGTAAAATGGTGTTTAAATAGTAAATAGCATCACTTCCTCTATGCCAGAATTTCCAGACTTCATGTGTTCTGTCTGTGTAGAAGTTCATGGAAGAGATGGATTACGAGTTATATGGCCCAGTAACGAAAAGGAATAGATGGAACGGTTCATCCTTACCTCACCTCAGATAGCCAGCAGTCAAACCCTCTGCGGCATGGAAACCTGAACCCTGCAATGCCGTCATTTGAGTGATCAAGAGTCAGTTCTCTCTCTCTCTCTCCATTCATCTGATCCTCTGGAATACCAGACTGTGTCAGGTCTCATAGTGTTAGCATGAAAACCAACCTCCCTAACCCTCAGAGAGAATTGATTCATAATAAAAGCACAGCATTTTATCCATCAATATCAATTTTGCATGCATGTTGCAGTTTAAATCACTCCTGTCAATTATCATTGCAAATAGTTTTTTGAAGACCCAATAGAATAAGAATCAGTAGAAGCAGCTCATAGCTGTCAAGCTCAAAAAGGACCAAGAAAATGGCCCATATGTCTCCTGCACTATAATTCAACTCTTTGGAAGTCATGTGACAGCCCCCCCAGATTTTGATTAAAATCTAGAAATCATTATTTTTTAGCCCAGCCCTGATGGATACATAGAAAAGTGATAGCCTAATACAAAAGGTGACAGTGAAAAGAATTTTGTGCACAATGTAATTTTATATATGTGTAAGTTGCCCCTAAGAGTTCATTCTACAAAAACTATAACCGCAATTCAATCTGCATTTCACATTCATGAAAACCTATACTCAGAATACTCTTTGCAAGACTCCAAAGCGTTCATAAAATGGGTTTGTCCTCTCAAGCATTCATGGCATGCAGTTGTACACCGCAGAACCTCCAGACGCGCAGCATAGGGTAAATATAGGATACTCTAAAGTTACACTCACGTTCTAGGCTGAAGCCAATGGGCACCGGGGAGGTGTTTGCTGTTTAGAGAGCAAAGGACGTCAATGTGGGTTTGTTCTTCAAGCCTTTACAGGGCATATTCAATATGAGGAGAAGCAATGACATGAGGTCTGGTGTGTTTGTGTGTGTGTACTTCAGAATGTGTGTCAAGAGATACAGTAGATCGCTGGCACAATGCCCTTTTGAATCTCAGCTTACTCTGTTGACAAACCGACGGTCGTGATATTAGACCGCCTGGTGAGAAGCTGCGACTCAACAGCACAAAGTCTAAATGTCTTTATGTTCAAGTTAGCAAAGTAAGGAAGTCTGTTTCAATCTCTGAGTAAACAAATGCTCATTGAAATAAGAAAACAAGTCATATAGCAAGATCTTGTTGTGAGTCACTGAGGCGGAAATAGCTCTCCATAGTAAAGAGACTGGATCCATCAAACATCCACATTAGAATAATAAAAAAGATTGAGGGATTATTATTTCCCTTTTGTAGGCTAACGTTGAGAAACTCTGATCCATTGGCAAAGAGAGCAACCGGAATGGAGTGAAAGTCAAAAACATGTTGCATTATAATTGTTTGACTTACTGAAAATGCTAACTTGATGAAATGCTAATAAACTTAGATTTCTTCTTCTTCTGACTCTCAAAGTTTGGACTCTTCCTAGAGCTTTAACTCTACGTCCTCCAAACTCGGGTCAGACCTTCAGACTGTTCTGATTAGGTTGCTATATCTTTTGCTATCTGACAGATCCGACTTACGGTTTTCCTAAAAATGAGCGACAAATCGAAAAGAATTGCTACATCTTTCAAAAAGAAACGCTACATTTTCCAAAATAATCGACATTTATTCAAATCAATCAATACATTTATTAAAAATGCATCAATACATTTATTAAAAAAACAATCACTACATTTTCCAAAATAATCGCTATATTTAAAAAAAAGAATCGCTACATTTTTAAAAAGAATCGCTATATGTTCATTATTATTATTATTATTAATGTTTTAATTAATGTTTTCATATCTCCACCATCATGGAAAACGTCTCAACCCTCTCTACACAGGCTACAGGAGCACATTCAGCCAGAGACTTATAATGAATGTCACAGAGTCCCTAATTCGGAAAATCCAGTTAATTAATCTCTCTTTTAATTTTTAATAACGTATTAATATTATTATTGAAAAAATAATATAGAATTTACATTAATTAATTATATAAAGGGTTTATATAGAGAATGTAGAATGTTTTTTCCCTACCGATCGATTGCACCACAGTCCAGCCCAGTATGTGGCAGTAATGCTCCTTTAAGCTGGTTGCCAACCACCAATCAAATCAAAGCACGGCATGCATAACAAACTTTAGTTCAAACGTGATAGACAGAGACGTAGACGAGGCATACGGGCAGCAACAGAGTGTTTTTTTTTTACAGGTAAGTATCAAAAGATTAAGAAAGTTAATGTCACGTTTTTTTCTTACAACTTCTGTGCTTTTCCTGGGCGAGTCGAGTGAAGTGCGGCGCAACGAACGATTTTCCTTAAAGTGGTGAAAATCAAGTTTTTAATGTTGTATGTCTATGTGTTTTTTCTTCCAAATGTGCCTTAAGACAAACCATGTGCAAATTCATAAGTCAACAACACCATTGTTGAGTATTTTCTCCTTAAAACAAGGTTTGAAATCGACGGTGTCCTGTCACAAACTACCTAACCAATCACGTTAACGTGCGTGCGGGCTTTAGCTTACGCCGCCTTCACACTGGCAGTTGAAAGGCTTGTTCGACTTCATGCAGCTCTGCGCAGACCGATCGGCGGCAGACTTGAAGCAGTGCATGCCGGTTAGAAATTTTGTCCGACTTGATACAGCGCCGACGCCACGTGACTGTGACGTATGCCATCAAAGTACCGCGAGAGCGATTCGAGAGTAGCCGGAGAACTCAGCCAGCGCAGCTTCTCAAGAGCGGCTGCTCGGGGCTGCACGAGCTCTGATGACGGCACAGCTGTTCCACGATTGGCCGGATTCACCGCATGACAACGATCACGTGCGTTTCGTGTTTATTCGGTTTATTCTCACACCTTTAGTTCCACTAAAGCTCACAAATCAGTTTTTTTATAACAGTAAACACTCTTTTCATGTAGTCGCGATGTATTGTGTTATGTTTATCAAAGTAAAACTGATTAAAAAACGTTGATTCCACTTCATTGATAGTAGCTGTAGGCTTATGTTGAACTTTATTCTTGTTCAAACAAACGCTGTATGAAGCAGTACATAAAGTATTGGATGAAAATGTCTCTGAAACATCTGTGTATTTGGCAAATATTGCATTTATTTCACTTCAGCTGTGCTAAAGTATACAAACACCACGTGAGCGGTCACTACAGGAACCAGAAAGTGTCCGACTTCACGTCTCCGTTTGCAGCTCCTCGCCGCCTGCACGCGGCTACTCTCGCCGATCAGTTACATCCAGCCGCAGCCGATGTCGAACACACCTGAAATCAGCTCCGTAATACGCAATACGCCCCCAACGGACGTCGTACTACACCATAGATACAAGGTGTGTTCGACTTCATGCAGCTCTGCGCAGACCGATCGGCGGCTGACTTGAAGCAGTGCATGCCGGTTAGAAACTTTGTCCGACTTGATGCAGCGCCGATGCCACATGACTGTGACGTATGCCATCAAAGTAGCGCGAGAGCGATTCGAGAGTAGCCGGAGAACTCAGCCAGCGCAGCTTCTCAAGAGCAGCTGCACAAGCTCTGATGACGTCACAGCTGTTCCACGATTCGCCGGGTTCACCGCATGACAACGATCACGTGCGTTTCGTGTTTATTCTCACAGCTTTAGTTCCATTTAAGCTCACAAATCAGTTTTTTATAACAGTAAACAGTCTTTTCATGTAGTCGCGATGTTATATTGTGTCATGTTTATCAAAATAAAACTGATTAAAAAACGTTGACTCCACTTCATTGATATAGGCTTCTTTTGAACTTTATTCTTGTTCAAACAGATGCTGTATGAAGCAGTAAAGTATTGAATGAAAATGTGTCTGAAATATTTGTGTATTTGGCAAATATTGCATTTATTTCACTTCAGCTGTGGTAAAGTATGCAAACACCACGTGAGCTGAGCGGTCACTACGGAAACCAGAAAGTGTCCGACTTCACGTCTCCGTTTGCAGCTCCTCCCCGCCTGCACGCGACTACTCTCGCCGATCGGTTACATCCAGCCGCAGCCGATGTCGAACACACCTATAAACACTAGATGTCGCCTTGGGGTTCTAAACATGCGTCAAAACCGCCGCCATCTTGGAACAGGGGTCTTGTCATAGGAAGTAGCTAGGTAACGCTGAATTCATGGATTATGCCGGACTTTTGTGCTGCGTATGGATGTTTACACGAACGAAATCTAAAAACCAGACAGCAAAGGATTACATTTCACAAGATTGTAAATTTTTGTAAATTTGTTTAAATTTCTCTGGACTCTAAATACATGTTTGACCGTTGGAACGAACCAAAACAACTAGAAAATCGCATTCATGACGATTTATGGTGATTTTATTTCCGTTAGACCTTTTCCTACATTGACGCTGATGAGGGGTTCCCCTGTTTCAAGATGGCGGCTCTATTGACGCATTCGTTCCAATGAACTGCCGTAGCCAAGGCGACATCTAGTGTTTATATCTATGGTACTACACAGTGAAAAGCGTCGGAAAAGGGTAGAACAAAAATGGCGGAGAGATTAGAAAGGTTGATTCTGTCAGTTCTGTATGATCTCTCTGATGAGGGTTATAGAGATATTAATAGGAAGGCTGCGGCGTGAGGAAAGTTGCTCAGGACGTTGACATGTCAGGTCGGCTAAAAAATGTGATATAGTGGTATAATTTATACCACTATATCACATTTAGTTCGATGTCTGCCTACAGTTTAATTGTATTAACTGCCCTAATAACGTTAGCAAATCATGAAAATAAAAAAAATGACATGTCAACAACTTAACTTTTAATAAAATAAATAATGATTTTATAACGATAAGAATTTGTTTAGGTTTGTTTATCAGTATCATAGCAACGCTAACTTCCGCTGGAATTGTCGGATAGGAATCGTCCGTAGCTTTTCGCAAGAGTTAAATTTTTTGAACGCATCCAGATGACCAACGGACACGATTTTCTTCGCACCGCACTCGGTCGGACCCTTTTCGGACCCATTCGCATGCGGTCTGCGAATCTCCATAGGAAATGAATGACTTCCGGTCGTTTCGGAGCTGTATCGGAGCTGATTTCAACTGCCAGTGAAGGCGGCGTTAGCATATAATTACTATGCTCTGAGGGTAACGTACGTTTACACGACTACGAAATACTGAGACGTTTTTCCTTTGAGTTTTCCGCGTACCGCGACATCATTGTCAAAACGATCCCCAATCACACGGATCCGCGAAAACTACTAAAAACACTGTATGCTGCCAGGCCATTAGATGGTGATGATGCACAGTATAGCGTGCATGAACACGTAATACGCATGTGCATGATGTCATCATCTTCAGATATTCGCGTTATTGTTGTTTACACGGAGACCGTTTTCAAAAACTTGCACATTGAAACCTGTTTTCAGGCTCTCAAAACGCCGTTGTCGTGCCGAACGGCCAAAACGCATAAAAAGTTTTACGTTTTTAGTTGAAAACGGTGTCATGTGGTGTAAACAGCCTGGTTATCCATTTTCTTGTATATGTTTCTGTTGATATGAAAAAGTCGGCTATATAGCAGGTGAATTATGTATGCAGACATATCAGTCAGTCTTATCAGTCTCCGACACGCGTTCACGAGAGCATGCATGCATGCATCCTCTGCTTGTAAACACAGCCCTGCGTTTCCGGGTAATGTGTCAGAATGCCAGCTCCTGCGTCACACCACACACGTATGCGTCGTGGTGCTCTCGTGAACGTGTGTCGGAGGCTGAAACGGAAGAGAAGAAATTGTTGAATAAAGTCGTTATTTTGTTTTTTTTGGGGCACAAAAAGTATTCTCGTTGACTAAATATAAAGCATTTTAAAGTTAATAAGATTTTATTTTATTTTTTTGTTTTGTTTTTCTAACCTGTAACGGTTAAGTCCAGTCCTCAGGCCCCCCTCCCAGAATGTTTAAGATGTCTCACTAATTAAAACATCTTTGTTACTTTCCACGTGTGTTTGTATTTGTTCCTTTTTTTTTACTTTGGTTTCTGTTTGTTTCTACAAATTATTCTTAGGTTGCGATCATTGGACTAAACGGCTGTCAATCATGACCGACGTTCGACCAATCCACTTTTTAGATGACCTTTTAAACTGCCGGAAAGTCAGGTTCCATCCAAGAAGTGAGCAGATCAGCTCCAGATCTCATTCAACACCCGTGCCTTTGAGCTGAAATGTCAATTGAGTCATGATCACATTATGTTTAAAAATAATTGATACATTTACATTCCAGGCCACGAAGGCTCTGAGAATCAGCGGCAAAGCAATTTTCCTGTTGCATGAGTCAATACATGTCAACACCCTGTTCAGAACTGAGAGACACGAGCCCAGCACAGGATAAACACACGACACCCAGCCTGAGTCCTGGACGCACTGGGCTGTAACAGGACACACGGATGATCGTGCTGTGTTAGACAGCCCAGTGTTAGCTCTTCCTGTTGAATGAATCATTGATAAAGCAGCTGTAACCCATCCTCATTGAGGGGGAGTGGAGGTATTGGGGGCCATGCAATAATTAGAAGATGTCCTCTCAACTAATTCACAGATTCATAGCTCAGATTCCCTCCATTCAGGATGATTATTGTATACACAAATAATGGTAGCCATGGCAGTGTGGGATTTCTTGATTTATGTCACCAGAGAGAAGTCTGTAGTTTTCATATGTTTTCATACGAAAGTCCAGTTATGACATCTTGATTAAATGATTTCATGTGACACTGAAGACTGGAGTAGCTTTGCCATCACAGGAATAAAATACACTGAACAAAATTATAAACGCAACACTTTTGTTTTTGCAATAATCAACCATGTATATTAACTCACCGGCCGTGGCTGCAGCCTGCAATAGTGTCCAGATTGTCTCGCGAGTCGCCACTAACAGAGGGACGGTGACCCAGCACACCGTCCATCAAGTCGAACCATGGAATTTGGAAAGTTCCTTCTCTGAGCTCCGCTTTGTCAATTGTGCGTTTGAATCGCCTTGAACAATACTGCGCCCGCAACTTTTTTTTCCCCTGAACTTGAAGCGTTGCTCGCTGAATGCTTAGCTTAGAAAGTTCAGCATCGATGTATTTTATAACGTCTTCGTTTCTTCACACGCCGTCAAATTGACGTTGTACCCTTTCTTCTGCCCAAATGCTCAGAAGAGCTTTGGTATCTTCGACAGACCAGTACAGGCGATTCACCATTTCGAGCAGCGATTATTTTGCGCGATATAAAAAAGTGAAATGTGCATCTTGCTTCAGATCATAACGTTCCAGAACACCGATAAACTTCGCCTTTTACCTTGACCACGCCTCTAGCCTGAGCTGCCCCGCTTTGGCCCAAGGTATTCGATGGGCCAGAAATCCTGGCCGTTGGCCCCGAGTAAGCCCCGATCAAGCCCCGGAAGTGACAGTGGAAACGTGACTGGCTCTGGCACGCACTAGCACGGCTCGGCCCTGGCCCGGCAGTGGAAACGCGGCTAATGTTGCTCACCCAACATTGCTCACCCACACGACCCCATACACGCTGTCTGCCATCTGCCCTGTACAGTGAAAACCGGGATTCATCCGTTAAGAGAACACCTCTCCAAAGTGCAAGACGCCATCGAATGTGAGCATTTGCCCATTCAAGTCGGTTACGACGACGGACTGCAGTCAGGTCGAGACCCCGATGAGGATGAAGAGCATTCAGATGAGCTTCCCTGAGACGGTTTCTGACAGTTTGTGCAGGAATTGTTTGGTTATGCAAACCGATTGTTGCAGCAGCTGTCCGTGTGGCTGGTCTCAGACGATCTTGGAGGTGAAGATGCTGGATGTAGAGGTCCTGGGCTGGTGTGGTTACACGTGGTCTGCGGATGTAAGGCTGGTTGGATGTACTGCCAAATTCTCTGAAACGCCTTTGGAGACGTTTATAATTTTGTTCAGTGTACATAAAATATATTCAAATAGAAAACATTTATTTTAAATTGTAATAATATCTCAGAATATTCCTGTTTTACTGTCTTTTTAATCAAATAAATTCAGACTTTGACTTCTTTCAGAAACATGGAAATAAATTCTACCCCAAACTTAATTTAATAAGTTATATTTTATCATTTATTAAAACTGATATTTTGATGTTTTGTCAGTTAACCAATAATTTGATGAGTGACAAAAATGAGTGTAAATGTAATTGTTTAACTGTAAAATCTGTTAAAGAAAATCTGTAAAAACGCTCGCGATTTAGTTCCCGTACTAGGTACAGGAAAAAATTTCCCGTACAGGGAAAACTGTAAAAGATCTATAACCAGACATTTAATAAAATACTGTTAAATGTACAGTTTTTAATATGAATAATACGAATAATAATTCACAGTGAAAAACTGTAAACTGACATTCCTAGAATTCCCTGTGGGAAATTTCGTATTTAAAAAAAAAAACATTTAGAAATGTGTAGAAACATGGTTAAAACTTTATAGAAGTTTATCACTCCATCTGGACACTTCATTTCAAATACAAGTAATGCTATCCTCTAGACAGGACGAAGCATCAGCTTTCAGCAGAGGTGCTACTCGCTTTGCACTCAACATTTACATTCACACTTCAAGCTGTGTTTCCTGTCCAGATGTGCCACACCTCTGCGGCAAGAACTCGAGCCCATTTCATTTGTGAAATATTAACTGTGCTGTTTCCTAGTCTTAAAAAACAAATAAAAGTATATTTTCACTGCACATAGAAAATAGACCCATCCCCATCTCCTCTGGACATGAATTGCTTTCTCATTACACCAAACACCTTGGGTTAGATAGTCAGTTGAGACAAAAGTAAAAGCAGTACTGAAACACTCAAGAATCAAACATTGAAGTATCAGCCTTTAGTTCAAATCTAAGCGTATATCATCACATCTGAAACATCAGACTACAGACATGGAGATTATCTGCAATCTCAGACATCAGCCCTGAATGCAAAGTTGAGGATGATTGCCCTCACTAAGCTTTACAGTTGCAAATGAAAACACAGTGAGACAACAGGTCTTCGCAGGCCTGCTGTGTGGCGAAACTGGGTTCGCACAAAAAAAAAAAAAAAAAGATGGCAATACTTCAGCTGACTTGCTGAAGAAGAGGAAGAAGACTGTCATTTCAGTTCTTTTGCGCCTGTGATTAATAGTATTTTTAATTAATATTAAAAATATTAATGTTAGGTGTAAAGTGCGGTTTATTGACAGTGTTTGAGAGGGGAAACAGTCCCAGGAAAAAAGACCAAATCTATATACAAAAGTAACAAAGAAAAGAAAAATGGCAAACAAAAATTGCACAAAAAGAACAAAGAAAAGATATATCTAGATAAGAGATAAGTATCTATATACACACGCAAACTTCGTCAGAGGTAAAGAATTGCTCACGGCACCACAATTGCACACTCGCTCGCCATACATTAGTTTGGATGAAAACTAAATTATGAAAATTGTAAATGAAAACAAATCACATTGGACTTTAAGCATGCTTGGCATTCAATGACACAAAGATAAATGATATAATGTCTCTCAGAGGATCTTCTGTCCCAGCTCCTGATCAATTCGACCCTGTTGAACTATGTTACTGCTAGTTCATGTATTCTGAATGGTTTCTAGACAGAGACTGCAACTCACCAGGGGGTATGGCTGCCCAGAAAGCATGACGTGAGAATATTTTGTGTTCAGATATCTCTGATTTCTAATTTACAGTTAAATTACTGTATGCATTGAATTATTTTACCCAAGATATTTTTAGAAAAAAATATAATGTGATCTCAATCATATGCCTATATGATTGAGATCACATTATATATTTTTCTAAAAATATCTTGGGTAAAATAATTATTATTTATAATTTTAAATAAAACAAATTATGTTAGTTAAACGTTTTTTTCAGGTAACTAATATATATATATATATATATAGTTAGTTTGCTGTACCAGATGTGTTGAATAACTGTGCTTTCGATTGAGCACTTACAGAAGTGATTCCGACGACCTGTGAATGACGACCTGTGAAGGGCTCATCTATGAATAATGCACAACAGTGCCGTTCGAGATCTCTCGCGCATGCGTAGAGTTCTCCACTGTTCTGCACACAGGTGCGCGCATTCACCTGTCAACGGTGCACAGACTGCACACATGTGCGCGGGCGCTTCATGCGAATGACACATTCAAACACACGGTGAGTTTAGAACGTTTTTTTATTTAAACTCATAGCCTATATAAAGATGTTTACAGATTATCTTACTCGAGTTAATTGGTCAGTTTGATTTTTCTTTGATTTGGCGCATTTTTGGCACGATATTAGGCTATAAAACGATGCCTTGCAAATTAATGTTCTGTGACGATGTTTAATTTGAATTTACACGTATCAACGTAGCAGCGACTTACAATTAGGCTTTCAGCACTTAAGTAAATTAACAGATACACAAATTAATAAAATATATAAAATTTAAGAGCTTAAAATATTAATTCTTCTAAGCATATAGGATATTAATGGTTTTCCAATGCATGTAGTAACATGATAACTTTAATTAATAACATTAACAAATATTATGTAAAAATGAACAGAATGCACATTCATTGTTAAATGAAATGACTTTGCTATCTATATTTTTCCATAGGCTATACTGTATGTGACCGGGGCTAGTTTTCACATTTTTACTGCAGTGAACATAAATAAACAATTTAATTAATTAATACACTTTAATTTGCTCTATTTTACATTTTCACTTCAACTATTTAATGCAGTATGATGTTAAGGCCAGATGTCACCATACAGAAATTCCAAAGCAGATTCTGTTCTATTTTCCAGGGAAAAGGTGGCTAATTGATTAACACATGATGGAGCTAATTGGATCCACCCAGATGGCCACTTATGCTCGGCCCAAAACCAGCCACTTCCTGCCGGCTATATCCACCACAGCATCCAGTTATAGGAGCCATCAGCCAGCCCTTACCATCAACCAGAATTCAAACATGCCCTGGAGGACTAACTCTTACTTTAGAAGTGGCAGCGCAATCCCGACCGTATCAGCACTTCAAAGAGACAACCTGGACTTAGTCCGGGCCAAAACCATGTTCTACCCCTCTAACAGGACGGCTCTCAGTTCACGATACATGCCAGAGGACTGGTACAAGTCTAACCAGAGTAACTACAGGGAGTCAGAGTCGTCCCGGAACAGTGCCGAAAGGCTTCGGAGAGACACGATGCGACTGATTCAGGATAAGGACCAGCTGACTCGCAGGACTCAGGACTCCACCAGCAAGAACATTGGAGAAAGGCTGAACGACATCAGCTTCTGGAGGTCTGAGCTCAATCATGAGATAGACAACATGGTGACAGAGATATCAGTACTGACGGATGTGAAAAGAAGGCTGGAAAGAGCACTAGCTGAGACAGAAGGGCCACTGCAGGTAATATATATTTATATATACATATAGTTTACTACATTCATTTAGTGTGATTAATCTGCAACAGCATGAAAGACAATAGTAAATTGAGTTATTTAACTTTAACTGACATTAATTAACCTAATTAATAAACAAACATCACATTTACACATTTCGCCTCTCGGAAAATAGCTAAAGGCCATTTCTTGTTTTCACTATTGTAACAAATCTTTCATCAGTGCTTGGAAAGCGGCACGGCACAGCTCTAGTGGTCTGTAGTCAGTTACACACCTAATTTGGGTCATGGTGATAGCTGAAGACCCAGTAACTAGAAAAGCCCACAGTCGAGTTTCAGGTGACCCATTGTTAGAAACCACTTGGTAACAGAACCTATATGGGTGTAAGATATACACACTCAATCACACTGAGCACTAGATCTACAATGACCTCAATGTGTTCCACCTCTGACTTTACAGAGTTACCCGTCTGAGTCACAGTAAGAGACTGTTTCCATAGAGACCACACCAAAACATGGTGACTACTAGTGTTGTGCTGGATGAGTTCCAAACTAGTGTGGAGTCACTGCCGGCAACTCGCAGGACTGACCACGAGAATGATCACAAGATGTTTCCATAGTGACGTGATTGCTTACTAGAGCTTCCGTTGTCACATTTTGAGTGAGGTTTATTACGTAATATCCTGTCATTATTAAAACTACATTTGTTATTTGGCGCTGTTATATCTAGTTCTGAACACTGTCCAAAAAAAAAAATATTGATAACAAATAATATCTAAATGAATTACTTTCTTTCCTCTCCAGGTGTCTCAGGAATGTTTGTTCCACAGGGAGAAACGGATGTCCATTGATCTGGTTCATGATGATGTAGAGAAAGATTTGATTAAGGTGAGGTCACCTGAGCCTTTATATAAACCAAAAAACAAGCTCAAATATCGGTAATGAATTTCGAGGAGCTTTCTTAAGCAATGTGTTTTCCATTCGATTACATCAAATGTAATACATGGCTCTCTGGAATATGTGATTCTGATTGGTCAATGGACTCTTTTCACAGACTGTGATGATGCGTTTCCACAGTTAGCAAAGTTTATTATATTTTCAATTAACTATTTCCTTGCCAGCTTTTTTTCTTTTCTTCCTAGCTTCATGCATTCTTTTTTTTTTATCAACACTTAGTTAAGTTTCCTAAAGAAGCAATCTTTTGTACAAAAAGTTGAGAAAATCATGTTTTTCTCAAAGTTTTTGCCTGAATTAGAGCCAGAACGATGATCAAAAACAGAGTAAGAAAAACAAGACAAATTTGACATCTTTTTCTTTTGCTAAATGGGAACAAATATTTGTTGTAATTTCTTATTCACCATTATAGAAGTTTACTATGTTAACTATAGCCAAGTTTCCATCCACTTGTCAATCGAATTATCTGAAGCTCGGTAAAAAGAACTCATGCGAATAAAGCTGGTGAAAGTGTGTTTCCATCCAACGGCTTTAAAGCGAATAAAAACCTGCGCATAATGACGTCACATGCTGTTTTGTGATCAAATTGGTATATCGAATTTATTTGAGACATTTTAAGGTGTTTCCATTCATTTTCGCACTGAATCGCACAACATTCAAGCAAACATTTGCGAACAAAGTTTTGCTAGACAAAATGGATCGCGCCATCTACCAACAAATGATCAATATTGCCCAAGTTGTAGCCTAATAGTGCTTATGTGCCAGCTGATAGCGACATATGTAAGGGATAATGTATAGCGAGGCGGTTGTTAGCCTGAAGGGGTTGTATTCGCATTACACAACCGCATTATCCCGCTTATTACATGGCTACCTACCAAATAAATGAATAATTTATATGGCAACGCTCTGTTACAGCAGCGGTCTGTTATCAAGAAATAACAGACCGCATTCTATATTAGAATTCAACCAAGCCATGTAATAACCATAATAACAAGCTATAATAAGAAAACAACAACGCCATCAACATTCAAATTGCTATGATGATACAGATGCACGTAAATGCCCGACGACATCGGAGGCGGCCTGTGGTGTGGGAACGACGGCGCTCCAAACAGTTCTGGGAGATCGTGGTTCAGAGACACTTCACGGAAACCCTTTGGTTGAAGCATTTTTTTGCTTTGTCCACTTGCATCTGTCTTTGTTGACACTCGCCATGTGTGCGCAAACAGAGGAGAAATATTGGGCGAAAATGAACTAAAACTTCTATGTTTTGTGGCGTGTTGCAACCATGAAATGACCTAAAACGTAATCGCAATTCATTATTTATTCAGCAAATAACGTTTCCATCAGCGTTTATCGCATAAGCCGTATATCGATCAAGATAAAATCCAATGAGACCGAACGCATTTCATTTGAGTCGATATTCATGACATTCAATCGAATTTTACTGTTTCCATAAGGCATTTTTCATTCGATATCACTTAATTCGGATTAAAACGTGTGGATGGAAACATAGCTTATGATGACTTCCGCTTCTGAGAACCCCCAAAATGTGAAAAAAGGGTCCATTCTGAGCATTATGAGGTCAAACATTTTATATGACCACAAACTTGTCCTGGCAACTGATTTTCAAGTAAGCTGTGTTTGTTTCATGTCTCAATTATAGATCAATCCATTAACCTGTGTAGCCATGGTCAGATCTGCCATTTTCTTAAACTGCTGTTTGTGCATTCTTTTAATTCAGAGACTATGACAAAAGTAGGTGTCCTGGAACTGCTGATTAGATTACCGAGTCACTCACAAAGCCTCTCTGTTGTAATTTGCCACACTAAGCGGATGGTGACTGGACTTGATTGAATTACTGATAGTGATGCGCTCATGAGGTTACTCTCTTGAGTAAGTGGACAGACGGGCCACTATCCACATGTGACTTCCCCCTGGGGTTTTTCGCTTACACACACAGAAGAGAATTGTGAGATTAGACAACTGGCCATTGTAGCAGTTGTTTAAACTCATCAAATTCGAAGCACACACGCTCACACGGGACTGGTCGCGAGTTCACCCCCGTCACCATCGGTCAATGAACACTGAACATACATACATACGCATGAACACACACACATACATACTGGACTCGATCACAAATTCACCGCGTGACCAACGCTGGTTGAACTTCTGAACACCCATTTACACACACGGAACACTCTGAACACATGGGATCAAAAATCCCCTTTTTGTAAATGTATAATGTTTTGTGGTTGTGTTTTCATGATTCCCTTGTTACCAAATCTGCATAACTGTAAGTTTATAATATGTAATCAGACTTGATATGTGTTTAATCACGAAAATCATGTATCGTAATCTTACTAACGTATAACTCTATCGTGCGCGATATCGTTGTAATCAGAATAACCAAAGAAGATTGAATCATCAACCCAAAATGTAATATGATGCATGCCTTTATTAATACTAGTTTAGAAGTGTATTTCGAACAAGTTTTATCCACTATGCACATGATCCGGTAGGCGTGTACCACAAGGTTCGCCGACCCGCCTCCGCCCAAACGATTGGACCAGACACGTGAGAAAGGCGTGTCCCGCGCCCCTTCAAAATAGACCGCCACCTTCTCCTCTTCGCAGTCTTTTAGCCAGAGAGAGAAATCCCAAATTTCCTGCAAACTCCAGCCGGAGTTCTGCCTATTCTTCATCGTCGTTTTTCCTACTTTGTTTTAATCTAAGTTTTCTTTTATTTGATCTACCTCCGTTTGATAGTTGACTTCGGTCAGTGTATTCACGAACGAAACAAGCCTAAGATTTATCGTTTCTCGTACGGGCGCAGCTGAAGCAATCGCAAACATCTGCCTCCTACCGGAAGACGCTCCAGACACGCCAGCTACCGACCAGCCTCTGTAACACAGCCGCACGCAAAAGGGGACCGTTTTAAATCAAGTAACGTACGAATCTCAATTAAGTGCTGCTTAAGGTTGTTTAGATTAATGTTAGAATCCTTTGGGTCTCTGTTGCACTGTTTTGAACTGTTCTGTCTCTCTCACTCTCTCTCTCTCTCTCTCTCTCTCTCTCTCTCATTCTAACTGTCTCTTTTTAAATACGTCATATTGCAATCCTGTGTTAATTGTTTGTTTTGATATGCATATTATTTACTCCTGCGTGATTTTTAGTAGTCTATATAACCCTTAGTATTGTGTTATTAAATTCCATAATCCTTTGAATCGAATCTGTCTCATTGTCCCATGCTTGAAGTCTCTGTAATATGTCAAAGGTCTGTAAAGTTGCCAAAGCTCTACCTCGGTTAACTATTTTAAACATCTGAAAGTGCCGTATACGAGCAAATACTTCCGTGTGGCCACCGGAAAATATTCACTCGGTATACAGGCAGGTAATCTTGTGATATAAGGAAGTTTTCGTCTCCGGTCCGCAGGACGAACCGGGATGCATGACAAACTAATTTGGAATCACATGTAAATTGACCCTGATAATTAATCTGACTTAACCAACCCAGATATTAATAATTACTACGATTAATCGTGTTAATTATTCATATATGGTAAGGTTTAGTCCATTCCCTATTTGGGATAATTTAATTTATGTATGCGATAGTGCATATTCATTAGCTTATGAATAATATTCCCCATTTGAGCTAATAATTTCCCCAAACAAACTCATTGTTGCTACACCTGTATAGAAATAAAGTAGTTGTAATTTCTATTTGCTAAATCAAATTTTGCCTTTTTTTCAGGAAGTGGAGGTGATTAAGTCATGTCAGGAGAGAATGAGGCGACATTTAGAGCGAGCTATTGCTCAACTAGCGTGAGTCTCTAAATAACCATACCATTTTGTTTTCAATTTTAAATGACACTTATAGTTTGAAAAATGATCATGGCGTCTTTGAAACACAATGCATGTGGTTATACTAATATCCTCAGGTCGAATCGTGCAGCACAGCACGAGCTGGAGAGAGATTTGAGTGACAAGGTAACAGCTCAGAGAATCGATGACAGGTGTCACCATCTCAGGAACACCTCTGATGGAATCAGCTACTATAGAGGAATCGATCGCCTGGACCCATCGTGAGCTTTTTTTTATTCGAAAAACAACAATGAAGTCATATCATTCACAACAATGAATGATATGAGTCTGTTTTTAGGATTTTTCTTAATAATAAATCAATGTTATAATTTACTTTCTTCATGGTCTCAACAGTATCAGTCTTCCAGACTCCTGGTCGAAGTTCACCGACGACAACATCCTGCATTCTCAGAGCCAACGCGCCGCATCTCACAAACTCCGTGATGAGATTGAGATTCTGCTCAATGCCACTTCAAATGAGATGTGGAACCAGTTTAACACCGTAAACGTGTCATTCACCAACCGTATCTCTGAGACGGCAGACACCAAGAACAGTCTGCAAACTCACCTGGCCAAGGTAACCACAGGATGCTGAACGTTGCGTCATTACCTTTAACCGCTCATTTTGGTCCTAGTTCAAGTCAAATCAAGTGAAAACTGGCTTATAAGTCAGGGCCCGTATTCCTAAAGAATCTTAATGCAAAGAGTAGCTCCTAGTGACAGAATTCTAAGAAAATTCTTAGAAATGTGGGCGTTTACTCCTAAAATTAAAGAAAAAATCCTAGTAAAGAAAAAAGTAATTCAGAGAGTATCTTAACCCTTAAAAGAGGTCTTAAGGTCAAAATTGTTAGGAGCACGGACGAGGACTTTTAAAAGGCTTAAGAGTTTCTTTAACAGAGGAGAAAATGACAGAAAGACGAAGAGAGAGAAGAAATGTGTTGCAGACAATGGATGACAGTGAGTTGTTAAGACGCTATAGATGAGATCGTGCAGGGATCATGTTTGTGACTGATCTTATTAGAGATGCACTAACATCACCGACACAGCGCAGGAATGTCATAACGCCAGAAATGAAAGTAATCACTACATTACGATATTTGGCAACTGGGAAAATGCAACAATGCAGCAGTGATGATTTGGGTCTGTCACAACCTTCTGTAAGCAGTGATCACACAAACAATTACAGCACTTTCAGAACCTCTTATTGTGTCGCAGTTCGTTTCGTTTCCACTGGACATTCCCACCTTGCAGGCTCAAAAAACTGCATTTGTCAATATAGCAGGCTTCCCTGGTGTTGTTGGAGTAATAGATGGAACCCACATCCGAATTATCGCACCGTCGGAAGAAGAGAACGTTTATGTTAATAGAAAGAGGTACCACAGCATAAACGTTCAAGTTGTTTTCAGAAGCAGATTATAAGATTTTAGACATTGTTGCAAAATGGCCCGGCGCAACACATGATGCCAGGATACTGGCGGAGAGTGGCCTGAGACATCTGTTTGAAGGACGTCGTATTCCAGCAAATTGCCACTTGTTAGGGGACAGTGGTTATCCTTGTAAACCATGGCTCCTCAGACCTTACCTCCGTCCTGAGCAGGGGTCACAGCTAAATTACAACAGGTAACAGTGACAACATACAATTAATGTGTGTGGACTTCAAATTTAAACAACAACAAATGTGTTGCAGTAGCTTAGTATTTGTTGGCTACACTACTTCCCATAAATAACCTACCATTATATTTTGAAAATATCAACTGAATTCTGTTCATTTTCATTAACTCACAGAGCTCACAAGAAAACACGAGCCGTAGTTGAGCGGGGTATTGGTCAACTAAAGAGGCGCTTTCACATTTTACATGGAGAGGTGCGACTGGCACCAGGAAAGGTCTGCAAAGTGATAACAGCCTGTGCAGTGCTTCATAACATTTGTAAAGCTAGACAAATTGCAGACCCTCCCACGGACAACTGGGCTGATGAAGATGATGAAGAATACCCTCCACAAGGGAGAGATCTGTCCCAAAGTGGGAATCCTTACAGAGCGCAGTTTACTAATTTGCATTTCATGTTTCATGTTTCTGGTTTCAGAGTGATCAAAGATGTTGAACACGGTTTGGGCTACTTGGGACAGCTGTTTAGCAGGTGGTCCCCCCCCTAGAAAACAATACAATGGACCACATGTACAGTATACATATAATTGTTTGAGATAAGTTTGCCAGCGGTTTAAAAAAAAAGTGTTATATCATCACCTGTGCGTGATGACTCCCGCTTGTGTGCTGCAATTTCCTCTCTGGCTTTTGATTGCAACACGTACCAACGTTTCTCGCAGTCTTCACTGGTGCGCACAAGCAGGGGGAATGAACCGTTAATAGTTTGTGCTATACGTTCCCACGTCTGCTTCTTGCCCCGTGCTGTGACACCCGGCCCGAATTTTCCTTTAAGGATGGCCTTGTGTTCTTCCACTAACTGGGCTAACAGTAAACACTGTTCCTCTGTCCAGTTGGGCTTTCTCGTCCTTCTTGGTTTTGATTCCATGTTTGTTACATTAAAACCAACATTCAAATAGAATGTCACCACTTAAATAGACATGCCAGCAATCAGTGTAATTGGAAAGAGTGGAACAATTTTTATCATTCTAAGCCAATCAAATAACTTAGGAAATTAACAGCATGGTAAATAATAATAAAAAAAGGATTTATCTACACATAGTGTGTGTGAGAGAGAGAATGGTCAAATAGTCAAGTCAAGTCAAGTCACCTTTATTTATATAGCGCTTTTTACAATACAGATTGTATCAAAGCGCTTCACAGTGATAACATGAAAACAATATAACAAAGTTTGTTTCTAAAAGAAATTGCGTCAACGTCCACCTTAAGTAAGGCAGATCAATAATAGGAAAAAATACGCATTTAATTTCAAAGTGAAGGCTTAGAATAGACCCTATACTTAAAATAACTATTTTTTTCCCTTCTTGGACAACCAACCAATCAGAGTCTTCAAAAGATTGTGTCACACATAGCAACGGGGTCAGCCCCGCCTCCTCACTAAGATGAAATTGTTTGTCTTTTCCTTACTCAGAGTTGCTCTCAGGTCGGTCCCGAATCACTCTTAAGCTAAGACTCCTACGTAAAAGTTTTTAAGCTAAATTAAGAGTTTTCTAAAAGGATTCTTAGATTCTTTAGGAATACGGGCCCAGGTCTTTAGCAGTTAGATTTTATTTGACCTTATCTCAAAAGCAATGCATTATAGTAAATATAAGTAGGAATTACTGGAAACTGGAATAACAGTAGTATTCTTCTCATGTTGTTTAGTAATAATAGAACTACTACTTGATAGTACTACTTCCTCCTTCCTTACTTCACTTTGACTGGATAGGACCCAAAGTAAATGACCTTTTCCTTGCTTGCTTGTGTATGCTGTAAAGATGTAGACGGGAAGCTCTGGAGTCTATTGTAGATGAGGTTAATGAAGGACATGAAGAAGCTGTCCATAATGTTTAAGCCCTTGAGGGCTGTAATCAGAGGCATGAGGTAACCAATAAACAACCATCATTCATGATGGTGATTGGTCAAAATTAGATTTCTTCAAAATGTCGTAGTGAGGGAGTGTGTCTGTAAGAGATGTCTCTGTAACTAGACACTTGATCCTGAATATTTTTTATGAGCATTATGTATGTGGATAACAGGGGCCTACTGTAACGAGGAGAACTATAAAGTCCTTTCAGATACATCACATCAATCAGTTTAATGACATTTTGAAGTTAATTTAACATTGGTTATAACTTTCTAATCTGGCATGCTTAAATGTTAATTTGCTTACAATAATACAATATAGCTTGGCAAACCAAATAATTAGTAAGCAAGATAATTTGTAGAATTACATTTTCTGTAAAGAACAAATTAAATAAAATTTGTGGCATTTTGAATTCTTTTAAGTAATTTACAAATTAAATTTGAAAAATAAATAAAAAGCCAAATTTGTCCTGCTTACCATGAGGTTAAATTTCTGCTCTGTCCGCTTTGTCCTGGGATGGCTGTGTGGGAAATTTGCCCAGAAGAGAGCAATACTAACCTAATATCAGATTAAAGTCCTTTAGACTGTCAATTATGATATACAGTAGAAATAAGTGTACCTGACTGGACCGTTTTAACTTTGAGAAGGGTCGAGAAGTCAGACACAGAGAATAAGTGACTTTGTCACTTATTCAATCAACTCTCGTTCTCTCTCTTGCTTTCTTGTTTCCACATTCAGACTCTTCAGGAAATCTTCCAGACTGAGATGCTGATTGAAGCTTTAAAAAAGGCAATCCGAGACAAAGAGAACCCACTTAAAGTGGCCCAAACCCGCCTGGAAGAGAGGACTCGCAGACCCAACGTCGAACTCTGCAGAGACAACCCTCACCATAGGTAACCTATTAAGTCAATAAAAACAAGCAAACAATATATTTGTTTTATGCATCATGAAAAGGTCTTGATACATGTACAGACAACTTATGTTTTGTAAAATCAAACGCAAACATCTCTGTTCTCCTTGTCTTTCCCTTGGTCTCAGGTTGATTACAGAAGTGAGGGAGATTGAAGACACCATTCATAAGCTGAGACAGAGATTGATGGAGGCCGAGAACACCCTGCAGACCCTGGTGAAGACGAAAGTTTCTCTGGAGCATGACCTGTCAATCAAGGCCAACTCTCTGTTCCTGGATCAGGAAAAATGCATGAGCATGAGGAAGAGCTTTCCCAGCACTCCTCGTCTAGTCGGATACACCTAGATCCTCCAGAACCTTCTCTAGAAGCTGCTTAAATTTTGATGTTTAAAACATAAACTGCAAGATTAGTGTCAGAACAGGTTGGCAGTTTATACTTAGTCCTCTTAATTAAGTGGATTGATATCTTATATCTCACTATTATTGCTTCACTTACCATTAGGTTAAACACACCATAATGATTAGGGGCTTTCGTACCGGAGGAACCTTTTCATAGTGCCTATAGAACTATTGGCGGAAGTACCCGGTTTTTGGTATGTTCGAACCGCAGAAACTAGGAACGATTTTAGTTCTAGGAACTCCTTTTGGAAGAACTAATTTAGCTCCTACTTCAGAGTAGAGTCTAATGGTGCATTCAAGTCATCTCGTAAAGATCGTCTACGAGTTGAACGCACATGAACGCCACCACAATGTCGTAAATGCGAAAGACCAGCACACGCCATTTTTTAAAAAGCCGTATAAAAACACACAGATTTTATTTACTCCACAACATGGAAACAGGGAGAGATGGGCCTCTTAACCTTTATGCTAAGGAGAAAATCCAACGCAACTTTGAGCGGACCAAAAGAAGCATATTTCTGCTCATCTAACAACATTGGACATCAACCACACGGCAAACGCTAATACCTTTTCATATACTGTCTAGTGTCTACTTTTTTAGTTTACGATCTGTCTAACACGTTATTAGATAAAACCAGTGGCGTAGCCAGAAATTGTATTTTGGGTGGGCCAGTGAAAATGTGACTGGGCCTATAGTTTTTCCTAGAAAAAAATGACTTCAATAATAATTAACATTAAAGGTGCTCTACGTAACTTTTAGCGGCCTCTAGTGGTGATGTTTCAGATTGCAACCAAATTTTACAAGAGCGCTCGTGCTCAAATTCATAGACAACACCGTCTATTACGCAAATATCTCGGCGAATACTAGACGGATTTGGCGAGCACCGAGCTCGTTGGGACCATCTAGTCGAGCTGAAAAGAACCATATAAGTTCCATAGTTTTTGGTGGTGTTTTCGCGGAGATATTAGCAGAAAACCATTGGGCGCGCTGCAAAATTGCGGATGCCGGTGACGTCACGATCTCAAAAGAAAAACGCTCGTATCTCTGGAACGCAAAGACCCAGAGAGCTCAAATTCAGGGGAGGAGGTCCCAGGGGAACCCTTGCCCGAACGCTAGAGTGGCGGGCCTCGGGGATGCCCCCTACCGGATCGCCGTTCGCTGGGACCCCCGATTTCGAACGGCTATAACTCGGGGAGCCGGGCGAGTTGGACCTCGGGGGTGGGCTCGTTCGAAAGGCCCCGTCCAGCACTACGAACGATTAGAGTCTTGGGAATATTGATCAAAGATTGACTGAGAGAACCGGACGTAACTCCCTGACCGTCTACAATAGACTGTATATAAAGCCTAGTTCACACTACATGATTTTAAAACGTCGGGCTGAACTGTCCGGTTCACACTACATGACTTGCTCTCTGTGAAATCAGGAGTGTTCAAGTTGTTGAGCAGTTCACACCACACGACACAACGTGATTGATCCGCAACAGGAGGTAACGCACTACACGAGTTGACAACAACTCTGTCACCCAACGATTCAATCTTGTCTACAAACCACGTTTTGTCACAAAAAATTACGCGATAAAACGAACCGGAAATGACGCGAAACATCACGCGCGCTAATACCCAGCGAAGAAGACGAAGACCCATGCCTTGCTCTGATTGGAGCAACCCATGCCTTGCTCTGATTGGCTGTAGCTCATGACATCACTGAGGTTGAGTCGGGCGACAGCTCTGGATATCTAGCATGCTACATATTTTTCTGGGCTCGGCGACGCGTCTGCGAGGTGTCAGCGAGCGTCTTTGATGCGTTGTTGGCTCTTTCATACTAACAGATTGGCGAGCGTCCATCGTCCGCTAATCCCCCGCGATTTGCACGCAATAACACCCTGACCTGTCGGCGAGCTCAACGATTTGAAAATCGGGTTTAAATCGGGCTTATAATCCTGTAGTGTGAACTAGGCTTTAGGAGAGAGGCCCGGGAGCGCGCATGCACGTCACATCCGTTGGATTTCGCGGTAAATCCGACCCGGAGACTTCACATAGAAATAGGAATACTGGCCTTCAGAGGTAATAGCAAAACCCGACAAGTGGCTCATTGTAATGTGTGATTACAACCCCTTCACACACAGGCAATAAAAAAAGGATTCATTTTAGAAGAAAAGTTCCATATAGCACGTAATAGCAAAAAACAGTTACACCTTTATATTCGGCAAATCATCATGTTCAACCAACAGAGCTCAATAAAGGCTGGACAAACCAGTATAGACAATAACCTGTCTATTTTATTCTATTCAGCTGTGCAAATACAGTTCACCCGAAAATAAAGTAAGCTAAAATAATATCACAGTTAGATCGGCGGATAAACCCGCGTCAGGCTGACGGGGAGAGAGGGAGCAAGAGGCAGCCTTCTCCTGGGGTAATGAGTCGGAAGAACTGGGCTGGGTGGACTCGGAAGATGAAGGCAGTGGCGTGTCTTCTTCCTCAACTCTTGCTTTTTTTCAAATAGCACATTATAGAAAGTTGTTTAGCCATTATTGTGGCGCCGACTCCTCTCAGAGTTTTCCTGTCGGAACCCCCAGCAACCATAGCAACCAATAACGTTCCGGAGAGAGGCTTTCTACAACTTGCTTCACCAGTTCCATTTTATTCGGAAAATAAATTAAACGCACACAGCAGTCAACAATTAATCAGGCATATATTAATATATTTTCATAAATACATTTGAATAATAAAAATAAAATAAAAATGTATTTTTATCAAACTTGCCTGGGCGGGCCAGTGAGTAATGTGGGCGGGCCAGTGCCGCCCTGGCCCAATACTGGCTACGCCCCTGGATAAAACTGTTATACAAATGAACACTGCGAATGCGAGAACTGTGTGCTCCGGCTGGCGTTCTCAGCGCCGTCAAAATAAGGCCGTGTGTCCACCAAAGCGTTTTTAGCCAGCTGAAAACGCTAGACGCTCTGCTGAAGACGCCTAGCTGTGGGCGCATGAGAGCGTTCTGGCAGCGCAGCGTTTTTTCCGTTGAGACGTTTCGTTGCTATGATGCAGAATATCCGCAGCACAGTTTACTTGTAACTGATTTCGCAGATAATTTGTTGCATACTAAAAATTCATTTTTCATCCATTTTGTTCGGTTAGCTCTGCTGGTGTGGTATTAGTCCCGCCCCTCCTCCACTGTGATTGGACGCCTGGGTAAAAAGTGACAGTGATGAGCGCTGCGTTTTATCCAAAGTTGGAAAATTTTCAACTCTCGGCAACCAGTAAAAAACGCCGGGCGCTCGACGCTTCAGCGTTAAAAAAGCGCTTAGCGCCTCGTTACGCTCATGGCGTTTAAAAAATGCGGCGCTTCCATTGAAAACAATTGAAAACATATGCCAGGCGCGTGGAAAAATGCTTTGGTGGACACACGGCCTAAAGGTCCGCTGCGCCGTCAAAATAAAAGTCACAACAACAAGCGCGGTTACGTCACTTCAGAGTTCCTACTGGCGGTGCGAACGCAAACAGGAAAATGTTCCTAGGGGAACCATTCGTTCTCGGGGAACATCCCTGGAGGCTAGTTCCTAGAACTAACCGGTGCGAAAGCCCCTATTGTAATGATTAGAAATGTTTGTCTCTTGTAGCCTACTTTGACAGTCAGGATTTAAATAATCCCTGAACTGCTAGAAAAATAGTAAAATTGCCCTTTAGTGAAGTAACTTTATTTGCACTACTCAATATTATATTTACCATTATTAGATTCTGTTGTAACATGGATATAAAGTTTAGAGAAAAACTTGTTCCTAAAAAGAAAAAAATATTGTGTTGTTCTTTAAAAATCATTGGCCATTAAGGGGGGAAATAAAGTGATTTGAGCAGTGAATGATCCTTGTTAGTTTTATTAGAAAACATTTTTTTTAATGCAAAGCTAAGTTCATCATTATCTTCAGAGCTCAGACATCTGTTGAACTGAGGTCTGATTTCTACACCAGTGTGACATGATTCTAACAGTTTGCAGACAGTGGACACGACACCTTGCTTTTGTTTGTTTAGTTCAGAGGTCCAGTTGAGGGCTGTCTTTACTCCACACTTCCCCGAGTTTACCAAAGCACAGAGGTGTAGTTCTCATGTTCTTTTGAAGTACAAACACACACTTCAGAAACAGATGTCACAGGCAAGCAGACTCATTGTTAAATATACACACAGAATCTGGGTTTATTGATTCAGAGGGTGAGCGTGTTTTCTCCTGTATACAACACATTGGTGTTCTGCTCAAAGACACACTTCAAACTCTTTACATATAAGTCAAAGTCTGCTCTGTAGTCTGAATGTTTTACAGTACAAGATGAACTTGACATTAATAGGTTCATCCCTATAACAGTGTGTTATGCGCTTTTTGACAACATCTAAATATAAACACAGAGCAATGGATACATAATGCAAATCAATGTTATTATGTGTTTTACAGTTCAGTTGAGTATCTAAAAATAAACAGAAATTTGCTTAAAGGATTAGTTCACTTTTAATAAAACTTTTGCTGATAATTTACTCACCCCCATGTCATCCAAGATGTCCATGTCTTTCTTTCTTCAGTCGAAAAGAAATGAATGTTTTTGAGGAAAACATTCCAGGATTTTTCTCCATATAATCGACTTCAATGGTAGCCAAACGGTTCAAGGTCTAAATGACCGTTTCAGTGCAGCTTCAAAGGGCTTTAAACGATACCAGATGATGAATAAGGAACTTATCTAGCGAAACGATCGGTCATTTCAAAAATAAATAAAAAAGTTAAAGTTTTATAGGCACAAATGCTCGCCTTGCGAACTCTACTGTTCGAACTCGTTCATCAAAATGAACGAGTCAATGACTCGAAAAAAGATTTGTTCATTTTGATGAACGAGTTCGAACAGGAGAGTTCGCAAGGTGAGCATTTGTGCCTATAAAACTTTAACTTTTTAATTTATTTTTGAAATGACAGATCGTTTCGCTAGATAAGACCCTTATTCATCGTCTGGTATCGTTTAAAGCCCTTTGAAGCTGCACTGAAACGGTCATTTAGACCTTGAACGGTTTGGCTACCATTGAAGTCGATTATATGGAGAAAAATCCTGGAATGTTTTCCTCAAAAACATTAATTTCTTTTCGACTGAAGAAAGAAAGACATGGACATCTTGGATGACATGGGGGTGAGTAAATTATCAGCAAAAGCTTTTTAAAAAGTGAACTACTCCTTTAAATACAGCTAGGATTCATTAAATCGATCAAAAGTGCCAGTAAAGACATTTCCAGTTTTAAAGACATTTCCAGACATTTCCAGTTTTTAAAGAAAAGTTATGAAACTTTTCTTTAAAAAAAAGAAACAGTCTAATCAAAGAATCCTGAAAAAAGTTTTATAATGGTTTCCACAAAAACATGAAGCAGAACTGCATACTACGAAGCTATATATTGTGAGCCAGGCTAGTATATTGTTACCACAAATTAAGAATTTGTTCTCGTTTTAGTAAATCGTGGCCACTATGAACTTATTTGTTAGCTTGTTTTGATTTAACTAAAACCAGGGAGCAAATTAGTATAACGTGGCCTTTAGTAAATCAAGGGAACAAATTATTACATTGTGCACACAATTTACTTTACAAGGGATAGAATTAGTCAAATGTGCTGTATTAGGAAGTCAACTAATTGTTTATACATTTTTCTGTAGTTTTCAACATTGAAAATAATAAGAAATGTTTCTTGAGCACCAAATTAGAATATTAAAATGCTTTGCCATTACATTTAAAATACATTAAAATTTGGAGTTATTTGAAATTAGTATTTCATAATATTACGTTTACTGTATTTTTTTAATCAAATAAATGCATCCTTGCTGAGCATATAAGAGACCATTAAAAAACATGAAAAAATCTTACCGACTCTAAACGTTTGAATGATAGTGTAGGTTGCATGCAAGTCATTTTGATTACATTTTCATCCCAAGTAACTGACATCAACAGCCTCTCTTGAGCAACAAATGCCTTGCTTTAAAACACAATTTTGACATCCATGGTTGCTCATCATGGGTTCTGAACCTTCAATCTTCTGGTTCCCAAATAACATCTAACACCACATCTCATCAGTTTTCCCATTCAGTGACTGACTGTTCTCTTATCCTATCTGCTGCTAAAGAATGTAATGCACTAAGTAAATATTACAATCCCCAGTTCTCTCTTCTTTTCAGGTTTCTTATCATGGCTGCGAGAGCCTTCCTGACTATATCGAGTACACAGTGGTCCTCAGAGTCTCAGATGTTTGCTACAATCATCAGACAGGAGCAATATTGTTTTCCAAACGTCAGAATAAGAGCTCCATTTCAGGGCCTGATCCAAATAACCAACCTTGACCTTTGAAATATTGCAGGAATGTGTTGCTTAAGACAAACATGACTCTGTTTGATCGGATGTTGACATAAAAAGGAGATTCTGGAGACCTTAGAATGTGTTACTTACTGCTAAATGGTTTGGCAATTTTTTCATAGATAATATGATTTGCTTTTCAGGATTTATGGAACTTCATGCAGAGTTATGAGGGCCATTCCACCGAATGGGTGACATTTGCTTGTTGTAACTCTTCAAAATTAAACTTTATTTTTTATCTTTTTCAACATTGAATCTAATACTACACATATTTAACTATTCAAAATGTGTATTGGTCAATCTCAGGCAACTTTATTTATTTTTTTACAAGGTTTAAGCAGAAGATAGGCGCATGTTTTCTCAATCCTGTTACCGAAAATCATGTGCCATTTAAAAAGCAAGTTTAAAAGCATGTCAATTAATTCCTTTGTTTTCTCCACAAGAAAGGGTTTATTTAAAGAAATTGTTGGTTATATGTTCAAAAAATTGATATTTGTGACAATAAAATCACTATTAAGGCAAGGTGTATTTAAAAAAAAAACACACAAAGCCATTTTTTCATTTTAAAGAAGACCGAAGCCTCAAGTTTACAATTTTTTTTAGAATTTAATTTATTAAATATTTGTATAAATTATGGGCCAAACAAAACTGATAAAAATAGTGGTTTAATTTTATTTTTTTAGAAAAAGAAAAAAATAGTAACAGGACTGAAAGTAACAGGATTGAGTTTTTAAGCAAAAAGTTATCAAATACATGGCATATGGCCACATAGCTAGATGCTAATAGCATGAGGACACTGAGCCATTTCTAGTGCCTTACCAAAAGTTAATATTTTTAAAATAAACAAATTAAATCTAAGAAAAAGTTTAGGTAACAGGACCGTATGTTGAGATTGACCTTCTCAATCACAGTTACAATTTCATCAAATATACAGAAATTGAAATGAGAGGACTTACTTATGGTCGCCCCATTGCCTTCAGAAGATTCAGATGATGCAACTTCCTGTTGAAAATGTGTCTTGTGGAATATTCTACGTTTTTCAGAGGGGGGATGTAATAGGGTAACAGGACTGAGTGAAAACCCGGGGACATGACTAAAATGTGTATTTTATCTAAAATATTAGATCAAATGTTTTTTTCTTTTTTCCTTTTAAAGCAGATTGGATATAAAGTCACACAACAATGCAAAAAAAATCTGATTTCTGAAGGATTTTAATCATTATATTTCATGGTAAAGTTTAGAGAAAGAGAGTGGGGACATGCAGAAAATGCTATTTTTTTGTGTTCTATGTAGTTTTTATTAATGTTTTTAATTATACATTTTAAATTTGTAGTTAGCTTAATGTGCATGACATTTTGCTTAATAATAAAATGTATTTTAGAGTTAATTTTCATGCAATTTTATACATATAATGTCCTGGGGACAGAAATGTCACCCTTTCGGTGGAATGGCTCATGAGAAGGTTGTAAAACCTGCTGGCCAGTTTTCAGTGTCCGCTTGGCTTCAATCGCCACCTTACTCTCACATCTGAAGTGTGGTTCTCATGGTTTCCAGCAAAGAAAACATACAGATAAAACATTAGAGTGGGCCCTGCCAGCCCAGGAGAGTCATCCGGTGGCCAGCTGTGCCTGAAATTTAAGTTGGATCCCACGGTTCTCTTCTCATTGAGTTTTACACACAGACCACCACTTTAGACCATGATATCTGCCAACAGTACAGTCTAGATGTATTCATGTATCAGTTAGAATCTCAGTGTGGTCCAAACACAGCTGGAAACTGATGAAAAGGTGCAAACGTTCGCTTTGCACAGAGTTTACAATCTTGAAAGTCGCCCAGGTCAATAAAAATGCCACGGAACTGTGTTTGTGACTCTTCATGACTCTGGTTCTGATTCAAATTCCACTTAACGATTCTGATACCATTATAATTCTTTTAGCACTTTTGAGGGAGCAAATGACTGATTTGCAAGTCTTTTGGACTTTTAAAAAGAATTGGCTCATAAGAACTGTTCATGAATCACCATAATGATAAGGTGTCGAATTATACAACAGTTAGTTATGGTCCTCGAGGTGGATTAGCTGAGTGACGTTCCAATATTGCTGATATCCAACAGCACTGGGACTTTTCTGCAAGTTATATTGTGACATCTGAAATCACATACTTCCCTATATAGTAGGCTAAAAACAGTATGTGAACAAAGAAGTATGTCCGAATTATACTTGATTCTGAAGTGCGCATACGATGGACACTTTACAATCCTATGATGCCATGGCAGAGGATTTGTGAATGACAGTGAAGCAACGCAACTGACACTGGTAGGTCACATGATAATGACAACATGGCGAATGTAGCATGTCTGGATTACATTCATACTACACGCAATTATAGAACATACTTTTTAACAGTCACGAAGTAGTCATTTATTCAAATACTCAAGAGTATGTGATGATTTCGGACGCAGCATCCAGATCCAGGAACAAAAGTGTTATGCGTTAATGCAATCATTCACTCAGGCATTTATTCGTTCTTTAAAGCAATTCGTTCAAAAACACATTCATTTAAGAATAAAAGAGACTGTTTTGTGTGAATCATTTAATTATTCACTCAAGCGATTCGTTCAAAAACACTGATTCAATCAGGAACAAAACAGACTTGTGAGTCGTTGAGACATTCAATCAACCCGTGTTGCTCTGAGACACGTAACAGTTCCGCTGTTTCTTTGTTTGGAACTATTTGAGTTGGTGAAACAAAAATAGATAAAGGAACTTGCAATGTTGTGCCAGGTAGTTTTGTTTTCATCTAGCAAAGTTTTAGTTTTTTAGTCAACAGTGATGGAAACACTGTAATTTAGTAGCGTTCTTTTCAAAACCACAATTAAAACTATTTGGTTGTTTCAATAAATAAAGAATTAAACGATGGCAATACTTCAATCAGTAATGTAGCTAATGTAGTTTTGAGTAGAAAATATTTATGACCGTGAGGACAAGGAAGAGGTTTCCATTCCCAGTTATCACTCCCCTGACATATCTATCCTCCCTTCTCTCCATTCCAGAAAGCAATCCAGAGCCCACTCATTCTGAAACAGCCTCTACCATTGTGTATTTCACATTACCGAGCTCTTAAAATCTCTCAGCATTACATAATTAGAGTTACTGACAGAGGAGAGGCTCTCTGGTTCCACCTTCTCTCTCTTTCACTCTTCTTCTTTACATCTATGTCAAGACCACATACCTCAAGCCCGAACTTTAGCTGGGGACGTGCATGCTTTTCTCTCCTCAACAAAACATATGATTCAGTGGACACAAAAATAACTGGCCTTAGCCCTCTCCTCTTAACCCTGTCCTCAGAGAATGTACTCTGGAATCTTCACTACAGTCTTGACATATTCAGCCTTTATTTTTAACATCCAACCAGCAAGCCAACTCTTCTCATTAGTCCTCTCATTAGATCTCCACATCTCTCTGTAGAGACGTACGCTGCTTACACAGGGATTACAGTATCCTCTTTCATATCAATATTTTATCATTGATGATTTGGTGTAGCTGAGAAAACTGCAAAAACATAATATGCCAATTTTATTTAAAGGGACAGAACTTGAACTCACCCACATCTGAATGCGTTTAGACTATGAAATGCATTAAAAAGTCTTTTATTTTATTTTATTTTATTTTACTATAGAAAATTAATTGTTTTATCATGGTCTTTGGACACCGTAACATAATAATGGTATTTTTTAAATACTTTGGAGAACCATATAAAAACCATGGTACATGAATATGGTAATCATTCAGCACCATGGTATCTATCTAAAACACTATTGCATTAGCATATTTTTTGTGACGTTGCTTTGGAACAATATTGTAAAAAACACGCTGAAATTGAAATAGATACCATGATAATTGTAACATGGTACTAGATATGTTTTTGTAAAGAGCTATACCATACAAAGATTTGGGGTCAGTAAGATTTTTTTTTTTTTTTGAGACAGTAAAATACATTTAAAATGTTACAAAATATTTATATTTGCTGTTATTTTTAAATTTCTATTTATAAAGGAATCTTGAAAAAAATTATTTAAAATGTATCCTCCAAAAAATTATCAAATGCATCAAGAAATATTTTTTTAGCTCAAAATCAGCATATTAGATTTCTCAATGATCATGTGACTGGCGTAATGATGCTGAAAATTCAGTTTTGCCATCACAGAAAAATTACATTTTAAAATAGAAAATATATAGATTTTAAACTGTAATAATATTTCACAAAATTACATAAGGTATTTCCTCCAAAAACATTTGAAAAATATCTTACCTTACCGACTCCATTGAATGGCAGTGTAAATCGGAGGTGATTCCCTAAAAACAGCACAAAACGATAAGTGCATTGTGCTTAAAATTCTGCAAATAAATACACAGGCTCTTCTATTGTCATATCTATCTATTAAACTTGCTACCACAGTAACAGTGGTGCCAGTCTATGACATAATACAATATATTTCAGGTGCATCCAATAATGATAATGACCTCAGGGTTGAGTGAGCGCAGGGCTGAAGTAAAGGATGCATTCTGTGTCAGGAAATAGTTCACATTCTACAACAATATAGCTGTACAGAGAACAATGAGAAAGGAGAAAGTTTTCCTTGAAATGGAGGCCCTCAAACCACAAAATTATTTGTCATTTGTCATGTTTAACATAAAACAGGAAATCTGAAGTAGACAAGATATGCAGACCCAACTGCCCTGTTTAACTGCAGTTAGACCACAACGGGTAGAAAGGGAATCCCTGCCATTCATGATTGTGTGACCTCAAACTTCTTCATTCATAGGAAGTTGTACAGTGTTTTCAACCTTCTAGCACTCGCACACATACATACACACCCAATAAACTAAATAACAAACACTATATCCTCCCAGCTAACAAAAAATGTTCTAAGAACTTTTCAATTAAGTTATTAAAACATAGTTTCTAAATGTTCTCTGAATGTTCAAAACATCCACTTAAGGGAACCGTTGTGTTCACAACTGTGAAAATGAACACTTATCATGATCAAATCAACGCTGCATTTTCAAAAGAATGTGAAGTTCACAGTGCATACTCTTTAAAATACATCCAAAATGTTTTACACCGCTCTGTTATGGTAGGGACATTGACTTTTCAGAACCCTAAACATGATGCTGAGCAAAACAAGCTGAGATTGATTGCTTTACATGTCAGTCAGATGGCATCTTGAGCGGTACTTTCCCTGACAGCAACATAGTGTCGGCCCAGATCCGGGCCACATCTGGTACATGTGGATTCCACGCGTACCAGATGTGGGCCGGATTTGAGCCGACACTATGTTGCTGTCTGGGTGGCCATGAGTATGAAGGTCTGGCAATGCAAGACTTATGTGTAAATAACGCTGTTGAGCTAATGTTTTGAGAAAGAAGATGACTTTGAACAAACATTCTATTAAGGTTACAGGAAGAATGTGTGTTCATAACTTTTAAGGGAGAACCCCTTTAGCTTGGCCGGAGTCAAAAGTCTACAGAAATGTCTACTGGAAGTCTGAGGGCTCCATCTGATTGATCGGTTAAATGATCATATCGACAGCCAGTTTAGAAAAAAAGGAAGCTAAATTTGCAGACGCTGTCTCTCCTACCCTCTCTGTCTCCTGCTGAATCATGCTGTGGGATGATTCAAGAGTCCAGTCTCTTCTTTTATACTAGCCGCTGGTGTTTATTTATGGCTTCATCTCCAGGGAAACTGCAGGAAGTGTGACACACAACATCAGAATGGAACCAGGGGAAGTGAGATTAAGAGGCCAGATCAACAAAGAATATAAGTCTATATGCTTGTGTTGGGTTGGTGGATCAATTTGTACACCGTACTGTATGTGTGAGCTTAGTGCTCATAATGAAAACATGATGACAGGTCTGAATGAGTATAATAGTAGCCGAACATCTGTGGAGTCCTTGAAAGTCCTTTATTTACTCTCATCCCTTGAGTCATAAAAGGGATCAGTTGTTTTTATTCCCACAGACAGTCCGCTCGTTGTTGTTTTTATCATGCATACTTTCTTTAGCCGCTTTCTGCTCATGATGTTTATTCCCTGGTAGGTTCTTTAGAGTCTGACTCATTCTACTACAAAATCCGCTCAGGGTGTGAAGTTGATAACCCTAATGAGTTTCCTGTTATTTTACTGTGAAGTCCCTCACTTTTGAAAAAAAAAAAAAAATGTACACTGCACACACTCACACCCCAAGCTGTCTTATCTAGTTACTTATTAAAAACATTTTCAAAAATGAATATAACTGCTTCAAAATTCACGTTTTCACTATGAGTGTGTGTAATTTACGTTGTAGAACAAAACGTCAAAGTATCGTCAAGTAGATCTCATCACAGCAGAAAGTCGTGAATGATACTTTTATTAAAGTAAAAATAATGCATTCAGACCAACATCTAAACTAAAACTGGACAAGTAATATTGCTAAGTGGTTTCGTAAAGTCTGCATGATGTCCTGTTCCCATGGCTCGTGTCCTTCAAGACATGATGCCTAACAAGACCCATTATCCAGAGTGAAATCAATGTCACCCATGGCCTCACGGGGTTTATTTTGTTCTGTTTCCTTTGCTATGCACGAAGGGTCTTTCTGTTCCAACTTGAGCTGTTGCAGGGCATGACGAGTTTCTCTAAACTATAATAAATTATTGTGCCTATATCTGTCCTTGGGTTTGTAGGCTTGTATACAGAGAATCAAGTACTTTTATCACGGACACAACATGATGTTGTTGGTCTCCAATCGCCAGAGATTTAGAGTCAAGGAGTCAAAACCACTTTACAAACCCAAACATGTCCGATAAGTCCTGGATAAATCTCTTAAAATGTGGGCACACACAAACACTTAACCCACATAGTCCAAAACACACACCCCTGCATTTAAGTCTGGCCTTGTCTCTCAGTGACTCACAAACATAAATCACACTCTTAATGGCTGTAGAGTGTAACATTAGAGCCTGGTCAGTGTGTGTGTGTGTGTGTGTGTGTGTGTGTGTGTGTGTGTGTGTGTGTGTGTGTGTGTGTGTGTGTGTGTGTGTGTGTGTGTGTGTGTGTGTGTGTGTGTGTGTGTGTGTGTGTGTGTGTGTGTGTGTTTGTTTATGTCCCTTTTGGGTACATTCACCAGGATACACACCAGTAAACTGAGGACCACCTCAAAAATTGAGGACATTTTGTATGTCCTCATTTGTTTGACTATATAATGGCATTCAGCATACTCTAAAATGGTGTCCAGACTTAAAATCTCACTTGTCCCAAAAAATCAGTTTTAAGTGATTTGTGTATGTGAAGTGTGTATGCCCCCCCACTAAAGTGTGTATAACACAGCGCCCTCTAGGAGTACTGCACTTCCGGAAAAGATACACACTTCGGGGATTCTGACCAATCAGAGCGCAGGAAGCCACTATGAGAGCGGGACTTAATGATCTGACCAATCTGAGGCCATCACGTCATCAACAAAAATGGCGGAGCGGAGGCGATATCATTATTATGAATGAATTGACAGATAATCCACATTCAATAATAGATAAATTCGCAATAATTATTATTTAAATAAAAATAGACTAATTTACCCTGAGCAGCAGGAGCTCTCACGATGTATATGGGCATGTTATTAAACTTTAATCCTCGCAGTTTTGCTCTCGCATCGGAGTCTGCTCTGTGTAACGTTATGTGTGTGTGAAGATCGCGCTGCTGCGCGTCACCGAGACTATACAGCTGTACAGTAACTTACATAGGAGTTTATTAATCATGTAGGAACGAGTTTGAAGCGGGGAAGAGACAGAGACATTACGTCATGTGAATTTACAAAGTACATATTTTCTTCCAAAAGCGGAGGAACAGCTGTTTAAATCTGTCAATATGGATGTGATGATTTATTCATCCAAGTTTGTTTAATAAAAACACACAAGCCACCAAAAGATGTGAAAACATGCTAAATCGCTTGCTTTTATGAGTGATTTTATTTGTTTGAAGTGTTTTCTCCTACTTTGCGTTCTGCCGTTTCCTCTCATAATATCAGTGATTTCCCTGAGTGGCCACCGCCCCTCCCCCACCCCCCGCACGAGCAGGACAGGACTCCGTTACCAGTTACCACAGCAACACATTCACTACAGCAAACAAGCTAACTTTTTTCTTTATATATTATATTATATTATATTATATTATATTATATTGAGGAGAGCAGTTACAGCAAACATTATTCTTATTATATTATATTGCATTGTATTATTTTATATTATATAAAGAGGAGAGCAGTTACAGCAAACATTCTCTTTGTAGTATATATTATATTATTTTATATTATATTATATAGAGGAGAGCAGCTGCATGAAACATTCTCATATTATATTATTATATTAATTAAATGTTTACACTAATTACATACGTTTTTTTAAGGCGCTTTGGTGCATTTCTCAAATCACAACTAAAATTCTTGTTCAACCTCCACATCATCTAGTCACTTGTGCACATCATGAAAGCAGTTTATCATTCTTTTGAACAAATTGCAAATGCTTTGGTACATTCATGCAATAAATGTAAGTGTCTGCTGTTTCTTACATTATCAATTGCTTATGTCATGTTGATCAAAATGTATTATACTGGTTCTCTGTTGAATAGTCTTACCCCTCAAAACATATAGGCATTAAATTACTAGTTGTCATAAACTGTCAAACATATTTTCTATACAATTCTATTATACTTTTTTTGTCCTGAATTGCAGATGTGAATTTTGAATTTCACTAATGAAGGGGAATGTAAAGCATTAGATCAATCAATGATCACCAGTTCTCTATAATCGCTCAGAGTGCATCTCATGAAGCTTCCTCTGGAAGCCATATAGACAGAGCACAACACATACACACTCTGAGAATGGAAGAACAACAGGGTAACAGCCGAGAAGAAGAAGAGGAGGAGTAAGGATGTGTGGTGGAAGGATACAGAGGTAAAACAGAGAGATTGTAGGTTTCTGAAGAAATAGGGGCCAATATTGTAGATCATGTTCATGACCTCATGGCCGAGGCGGGTTGAAAGCTGAGCTGAATGTTGGGAGAACAACCGTGTGTGTCCTCAAACATTCAAGTCTTTATAGACAGAACATGCGTGTAATCAGACAGTGTTCACTATACTGTACTGTTCACCATAAGCTGTAGACTTACTGTATTACAGTGGAGTCTACTTGCATTTTACATGAGACAGTAAAAATACGTGATAGAGATCCCTTTCCCACTAATTAGATATCTTAAATGATGTTGTGTGCACTTCTGTATTTGTCTTCATTGTTGTACAGCCTTGATGTTAATATTTTGTTGAAAAATTGTTAAGACCCCAGGAAGAATAGCTGCTGCTTAATGGAGTAGCTAATGGGGATCTAAATAATAAACAATAAACAATAAACTCTACAGATAAAGCGTTGTGAATCTAGTTTCGCGTACCTACCCCGAAGTGATAAAATAAAACAAAATTATGTATCAAATTTATAGACAAGTAATTTGTTCAGGCATGGTTTTCTAGGGAAATACAAACCTACGCACATATATTCAAACGCACATAACTATAGAATCAATTCTTAATGCGCATGTGAACGCCATCAGCGTTAATCACAGGTTCACGTTTAAAGTCTGTTTAGAGACATTCATATACATTTTTACCTTGCAGTTACTGTAAATCCGGCCTCTAGTTCATAAACGCCAGAGGAGAACTGGCCCCCACTGAGCCTGGGTTCTCCCAAGGTTTTTTTCTTCTCCATTGGGTCCCTGATGGAGTTTTAGGACACCATCGGGTCACTTGATGGAGTTTTTCGGTTCCTTGCCACTGTTGCCTTTGGCTTGCTCAGTTGGGGATATTCAAATTAATTAACCAATCATTAATACCATTGATCAGCTCTACCAAACGTGGATGTTTTTCCACTAAGAAACGAACATTGTTATTATGTTTTGATTGATACTGTGAAGCTGCTTTGATGCAATCTATATTGTGAAAAGCGCTATATAAATATACTTGATAGAGACATAATGTAACACACACACATATACAGTATGTGTTTGAATAGTCTGTTCATCGCAATGGCATTGTCATTTTTTAACAGACCAACAGTGTATCTGTGAGTCCAGTCTCATAATGGGTACATGTGTTTATGTGTCATACAGATAATGTGCAGTCTTTTCATTGTCATCAAAATCGTAGCCAGTGTTTACTTCTCAAAATACTGATACAGTTATATTGACAACCATCAAAAGCCTGTAACTTGTTAAAAATCCTTAGTACAATATATATCAATGAACATATCAGTGCCTTGTGTCACAAACAAGAATGTCAAAATGCTGTCATGTAATCCTATTGTGTTCTGCTGTTTGTACGAAATGCACTTTCCTTGTTTGCAAATCTTAAGGATGATTCAAGAAATGTACCAAAGCGACTGATAAGAACTGTTTATAGAGGAGAGCAGTTACAGCATACATTCACTCTCTCTCTCTCTATCTATCTATCTCTCAATATATATATATATAGCCTATATATATATATATATATATATATATATATATATATATATATATATAAATCGATAGATAGATAGATAGAGAGAGAGAGAGAGAGAGAGAGAGAGAGAGAGAGGGGGGGGGGGGGGGCAGAGCAGTTACATATAGTCATACAAAAGAAAAAAAGTGTTTAAAAGAATCATGAATCAAGCTGACACGTTTAAATGTTTGTTTACATAATTATTTTGTACTTAATTTGATTTTAAAAGCCATTGGATCTGCACTAACCCTAACCCTAACCCTAGCTCTGCCTGTGACTGTCAGTCTGACTGAGATCTGCTCACACTGTGATCAGCCGCCCTTCCCCCACAGCACTGAGACTGATCGCGCGCGCGCCCTTCCCCCACAGCACTGAGAGAGACTGATCGCGCGCGCGCCCTTCCCCCACAGCACTGAGACTGACTGGAGTGACAGAGAGTTGAACTTGTCTCTGGCTGAACTAACAGACTGACAGTTACAGGTAGATAGCTAAGCAGAAGTGCTGCTCAAAAGATCACAAACTGTCGTGGCTATGCGTTTTTAAAGCACTTTTACAAGGTCTATTAGCTTCTCCGCCCTGTAATGTAAAATACCATTAATTTATGAAAGAAATACAAAGAAGATAATGCTGTTAAAGTACTTGTTAAAGTTTAATTTAGAGCCTCGAAATAATCCACACCCATCCCCCATCTTAACTCGAATAAATTGACAACAACACAGACTCCAAAAGTAGAGACATATTATACCAGCTTGAATATCAGCCCTGCTGTGTATTTGCATACATCAGTTTACTATTTTGATTAATAAATGCTATTAGTAGAAAATAAGATGTCTGTTCAAGATATCTAGGTTGCTCATTTTGCATTTTTTGCTCTTTTAAACCTGTGCTTGTTCGGACATGCGCACTGGTTCCTAGTTCGAGTCGGGTGAGTTCGTTTACAAGTGATCATGTGCTCTGTCCACTAGAAAGACTTGATCCACGACAGTTTTTTTTTTTTTGAAGAAGAAGAAGAAACACTACTGCGATTAAAAAAAAAAAGATTCTTGTCATCAGAGAGTTTTCTATTCGGTCAAATAAATAGTCACAATTGCAACGTGAAATCCAAATACGTAACTACGTCATTTACGCACGTCTGCGACAGTGGATGTATTTTCCCGGGAAATGCAGACACGTGACAATGGGACGCGAAACAGTCAGACGACAGCCCTCCACCCTCCACCACGCAGGAAAGGTGAGATGAAGTCTTGTCCTGAAAATGCATGATAACTAAATACATTGTGAAATATGAAAGTTAGTAAGATGTATGTTTATTTTAGTGGTTTAATTATTTTTTGCTTAGGGTTTTATTTACTTCTCGATTGTATTTTATTTGTTTCTCATTTGATAATTTGTTGCAATAAGGAAAAAAGTATATTGCCTACTTGTAGGCATTGACCAGTAAATATAATTTTGTTATTTCTTATATAATAGTACTTTAGATTCTACAAATTAAAAAAAAAACGAGTCAGTGATAGCCTACTATATCATTGTTTTTCTCAAGTGTTGTCAAATTGCAACTGTGATTTAAAATATTAATTATATATTTTTATATCATTATTATTTGATATATTTTTAATTTTATGTAATACAATATTTGCCCAAAAATCTTTTTTTCAGTGGAATGTTTTTTTCTAGATTTATTATTTATCTTTTTTATCTTTTTTTGCCCAATGATGGTACATAGACACTTTATAGTATTTTTATTGTGTGTTTCAATGTCCAAAGCAGACAAAAAGCACATTAGAAATAGTCCATATAAATCTAGCTGGTTATTGACTGAAAATATCCTGTATGCTGTAGCTAATCAATATAGTAGATTCATGTCAATTGTGGTCACAAGACACACAAGAACCAATGTTTTTTGGCATCATTGACATTGCCTTTTTTTAATCTAAATTCCTGTTGTAGACTGGTCACACGTGCTGTCATTGAATAGAGCTCTGTGATATAATATAAATATATACTTAAGTGTTGAACAGAAAAAACACACGTGTTTGGAACAACATGAGGTTCAATTGGAACACTTAACATAATTGTATGTTAATTACGTATGTTTTTGGGTGAACAATTCCAGTAAGATCAACAAGATTTTTTAAATATGCTTGTTTATTTCATTCACATTATATATATATATATATATATATATATATTTTTTTTTTTCCCAGTCATTTCAAGAAAGTAAGTCGCCATGCTGGGAAATAAAAGACGTAAGAAACCTCTGCAGGACGCTGAGCATCACATTACCTGTGAAACCGACAAGCCTGAGCTTCAAGAGCAGTTCATCAGCAAATATAAAGGCAAGTATTTATGAATAAGCAGTAATAACGTTACTCTACAAAACTGATAATTTAATATATAATTTATTTTTATTGTGCAGTCAAGATTTCTGAATAGAGTTCTGCAGGCATTAGCCCGAAAACAAAAACAGTTGCATTTTTGCATTTCTGGTTCCATCAACCCAAAGTCAGTGTTTATTTGCGCATTCTTAGCCCAATTATGCACAATAAGCCCATAGTGCGTGTGGTCATGTAAACGCAGACTAAGGTCATCATAAACGGCATAAGCATAAACCAATCGACACCGCTAGATTTTTGCCCCTTATTCCAGATTTGCCCAGCATGTAAACACATTAACCTGCGTTCTGTGGCTTATTGAAGTGAGCATGTGTGACTGGAAAGTGTCCTTATTGTGGATTTAAGCACATCCAGACAGAGCGAGCGTTTTCTTGACCCAAGAACATCTTAAAAAGTGTTCTCAAAAAGTGTTCTCATCTCATGCAGAAGTGGTACAGTCAAAATCCTACTAAAACTTCTTTGTCATTGTGGAGAGTGCAGTGCATGGTTGCATAGCAACAACAGACGCCACGGGAAAATCAGACTGTTATTTTACTATTAATAATAAAATATAAGCTAATATGCATTAACACTAGGACTCCCAGAATTCTATAACTACTATAATGGCCATAGCAGTCATTCTGACTGCTCATACATTATTTGCATATCATTTCAAAAAGCTATATCAAATCTAAGAATAAATGGATCTGTTATGTTAGGATAGGTAATAATAAACATCAGAACACTACATTTTAATTATGATGTATGTAAAATTGTATTAGTTAACCAACAACCACTCAGCCTCATCAAGGCTCTGAAGCATGGCTAAAGCCTCTGTGGCAGTCATTCTTCTTGCTGACATTGTTCTGATATTCTCTTTTCAATATTTCAATTTGGTTTTAGCTCGAAGCTAAAGCTAGATTTCAGCTTTGCAATAGACTAAACAAACAACAAGAGAAATTGTTGCTAGTCAACGGTGATGCATCTTCAAGAGCAGGAAAAAGGAGCAACCGACACACGGTCTGTAATGCATACGGTCAGTATGACTGTTATGACCATTCAAGGTAGAAATACTCAAAACTCAGTCTTTTGTGTCTTGTAATTTTAATAAAATAACAATGATAGAATAAAATATAGACACATTTAGGAAAAGTCAGGGTCCTATAGTTACATGGGTTTTATTTCAACAAAGTTATTACATTGCAAAATTTTAAAACAGTCAAAATGACTGCCTTGGGAGTTCTAGTGTTAATGTACATGTCAAGTAATTTGTCTTTTTTTACTCGTATATTTCAGCCTTTAAATCATTTTTATAAAAAGAATGAGGTTTATCTTTTTATAAAACCTTTTTTGTCAACTTTATTCGAATTTAATTTTACTATATGTGCCTATAGGGGTGGGCCGGGGATGGCAGGGGTTGGTGGCAATGTAAGTTTCTGGATATTTTCTATAAGAAAATTTGCGGGGCGAGGGCTTCGATTACCTCTCTCTTTTTGGACCATACATGTGTTTGCATCCCTGCATATGCGCGAGGGAGGGAGAGAGAGAGCAAGACAGTTTGAAGGCGCGCGCGCGGCCGGGGCTCTGCTCGTTCTTTCAGTAACATGCGCCCTGTCACACTCATCTACATCACTCACCGATCAAATAAGGCTTTGGCGGCAGGGGCGTGTCTAGAAGGGGGGCACGGGGTGGCACTGGCCCCCCTGGAATATGATTGACCCCCCCCTGGTGCCCCCCCAACATCATTGGGCTAGATTTACTGTCAACCTGACAATGCCCAACGCCATTGGATCAGAGCGCTGTCAATCACTGCTTGATTTGCGATTCGCAAAGCGAAATCACAGGTCCGCGTTTTTAAAACAGTAGGAGAGAGAGAGAGAGATACCTCGACACGTCATTGTAAATATTGCACCGTATGTTAGTCTGATTACTTTCATGTGTGACTGATCAAGCCAGTACCGTTAGATCAGCTAACGTAATTTCGGCAGACTGAATAGAGATTCCGTGGCAGCGCACGACCACATAAATATAAAATAGATAATTTTTATAGATTTTTAATAGATTACTCTATCTGTTGTTTTAAATACTAAAGGCACAATAATCTTTTTCCAAAAAAGTCGTGCCGTGGTGAACATTAAAATGTGAGAATGTTAACTAACACCATAGCTACATGCAACTGTGTAATTTAGATACTTAATGGGTTTTTGTTTATTTATACACCGCAACAGGACATCCAAGATTTCTTTAAGAAATCATTTTAGAGACCGATTTCATGCAGAGAACGTTCACCGACACTCACACACACATTCAATGTTTGTGTTGAGAATAATGCATGTTAGATGACTAATTAATGCCTAGGTGATGTTTTTTTTATTTATAAGAACAAAACTGTGTGGTCCAATCCATGTTAAATACAAAATGATTTTCAGGCTCTTGTTCAGTGCCACATTTAATACCATCTATATTAGGGCACTGGGCATTGCAAAGATTTTTTAATTCGTGTTTAATATTTTCTAAACAAGTATTTATTTCTAGTTGAATTTTCTAGCTGATTTCCCATGGGCCCCCCTGACTGGTCCTTGGTCCACCCTGTGGCCCCCCCATTTATAAAATCCTAGAATCACCCCTGTTTGGCGGGGCAAATAAACTGCATCCAACTGCTTTCCCTGACGCCTGGATCGTTCGGTGGCGTATTCAAACATGTTGTTTGTCCGCAGCCAGGAACAGCACGTCTGCGTGGCATCGCAATCTTCTTGTAAACAGACCCACTCGCTGCATGACAACGCATGCGATGATGCGAAATGAGGCATAGTTGTCTTGTGCTGGAGGCGGTCATATGCAAACGACTGGTACGTCACTTCGTACCGTGACGTCACCTCGTACCATGGATCCACAACGAGCTGTATTTAGAGCTTGATTAAATAAATGCTTCGTTTATAATGGGGGGGGGGGGGGCATCTTAAGCTATTAAACTTGCAGGAAGTTTTAATAATACATAGATCTCTTATATACCAAAAGATCAAGGCAAATTTGGTCTCATGTCATGACCCCTTTAAAAGTATAATGTAAAGTATAAAAAGCAAAGCATACTTTGAGATTAGCCTGGCTATTGACTATTTTCCTACAGTAATTTCCCTTTTACATCATATAATGTACATCATATGGTTAAGAACTTTTAGTAATAATCAAAATAATAGTTGACATTAAAGAAACTGCTGCTAATGAATTTCTCCTCTTCAGGGCGTGGAGTTTTCACCACTGGAGCTTTCTTCAGAGGGGATTTTGTTCTTGAATACAGAGGTGAACTTCTGAGTTCAGAGGAGAGTCTTGCTCGAACTGAACACTACACTGAAGCTGAGAACACGTTCCTGTTTGATTTTCAGTGGCATGGCAGAAATTGGTGGTGAGTAAAGAACTGTTGGATTGATGTAGTAGTGATGATAAAATATCTGGAACTGTAAAATACTCAGGGTGTGTTCATGCCTGTAGTTCTGTTCGCTTGGTTCGTTTGGTCCGGGTCTGCTTAGTGTTCAGATTGGCATTTCTATCGTCAAACCTGTTATGCTTGACCAGTTTGTCCTTTTTAGGGTCACATCTTCCTGTTTTTGGTTCGTTTATATGTCTCTGGTCCATGTTATGCTCATATTTCATTCAAACCGCACCAGAGTTTTTCTCTGTATTCCCTAAAGAGAACAAAATGGTTAAAGGGATAGTTCAGGATTTAGCATTAAGCTTTGTATTAGTAGAAAACCTGTAGTATTTTCGAATTACCATGCTTTCCACCCTCATATCCCCCTGAGACGAGAGATTTATGTATTTTTTGTCTGGAAAAAATCCTCCGATGAAGCAAAATTCGTCATTTTGCGTCATCGGAGGATTTTTTGGCCAGAGGCTAAAGACTACAGCCAGTAGTAGGGGCTGTCCCGCATGTTCTCAACCCGCCCATAGAGGGTGGGATCTCACTCACACAATGTACACATAGTGTCAGACATCTTTTTCTGGAAGCTAAGCTAGCAGGTTCTTGTTCTGTGGCGAAAGCTGAGTAGTAGGGGTTACCATCCTCTTTTTCCCGGACATGTCCGGCCGTCGATGTCCGGGATTCAGCTTTTGCTTTCTGCAGTCGCCATTCATTGTTTACATGCACACCTTTTGTTTCAATCTAACTGAATTCATTCCGATTGGTGAATCTGAATGTAGTGTTTACATGAAAGCTAAACAAGTGATCGGTTGATGTGCATTTTAACATTGCTAAGAAAATTTCGTCTCACAGGTGTCGCTCATCAGTAATCACGCCACCGGCCTCGCGCCGTTCTCCCGCGGCCCTCACTCGTCCTGCTCGCCACAGTAAACATGACTCGTGTCGTTCTCCCGCGGCCCTCACTCGTCCTGCTCGCCACAGTAAACATGACTCGTGTCGTTCTCCCGCGGCCCTCACTCGTCCTGCTCGCCACAGTAAACATGACTCGTGTCGTTCTCCCGCGGCCCTCACTCGTCCTGCTCGCCACAGTAAACATGACTCGTGTCGTTCTCCCGCGGCCCTCACTCGTCCTGCTCGCCACAGTAAACATGACTCGTGTCGTTCTCCCGCGGCCCTCACTCGTCCTGCTCGCCACAGTAAACATGACTCACACCGTTCTCCCGCTGCCCTCACTCGTCCTGCTCGCCACAGTAAACATGACTCGTGTCGTTCTCCCGCGGCCCTCACTCGTCCTGCTCGCCACAGTAAACATGACTCGTGTCGTTCTCCCGCGGCCCTCACTCGTCCTGCTCGCCACAGTAAACATGACTCGAGCCGTTCTCCCTCTGCCCTCACTCGTCCTGCTCGCCACAGTAAACATGACTCGTGCCGTTCTCCCGCGGCCCTCACTTGTCCTGCTCGCCACAGTAAACATGACTCGCGCCGTTCTCCCGCGGCCCTCACTCGTCCTGCTCGCCACATTAAACATGACTCGCGTCGTTCTCCCGCGGCCCTCACTCGTCCTGCTCGCCACAGTAAACATGACTCGCGCCGTTCTCCCGCGGCCCTCACTCGTCCTGATCGCCACAGTAAACATGACTCGTGCCGTTCTCCCGCGGCCCTCACTCGTCCTGCTCGCCACAGTAAACATGACTCGCGCGTTCTCCCGCGGCCCTCACTCGTCCTGCTCGCCACAGTAAACATGACTCGTGCCGTTCTCCCGCGGCCCTCACTCGTCCTGATCGCCACAGTAAACATGACTCGTGCCGTTCTCCCGCGGCCCTCACTCGTCCTGCTCGCCACAGTAAACATGACTCGTGCCGTTCTCCCGCGGCCCTCACTCGTCCTGCTCGCCACAGTAAACATGACTCGCGCCGTTCTCCCGCGGCCCTCACTCGTCCTGCTCGCCACAGTAAACATGACTCGTGCCGTTCTCCCGCGGCCCTCACTCGTCCTGCTCGCCACAGTAAACATGACTCGTGCCGTTCTCCCGCGGCCCTCACTCGTCCTGCTCGCCACAGTAAACATGACTCGTGCGTTCTCCCGCGGCCCTCACTCGTCCTGCTCGCCACAGTAAACATGACTCGTGCCGTTCTCCCGCGGCCCTCACTCGTCCTGCTCGCCACAGTAAACATGACTCGCGCGTTCTCCCGCGGCCCTCACTCGTCCTGCTCGCCACAGTAAACATGACTCGTGTCGTTCTCCCGCGGCCCTCACTCGTCCTGCTCGCCACAGTAAACATGACTCGCGTCGTTCTCCCGCGGCCCTCACTCGTCCTGCTCGCCACAGTAAACATGACTCGTGCCGTTCTCCCGCGGCCCTCACTCGTCCTGCTCGCCACAGTAAACATGACTCGCGCGTTCTCCCGCGGCCCTCACTCGTCCTGCTCGCCACAGTAAACATGACTCGTGTCGTTCTCCCGCGGCCCTCACTCGTCCTGCTCGCCACAGTAAACATGACTCGCGTCGTTCTCCCGCGGCCCTCACTCGTCCTGCTCGCCACAGTAAACATGACTCGCGCCGTTCTCCCGCGGCCCTCACTCGTCCTGCTCGCCACAGTAAACATGACTCGCGTCGTTCTCCCGCGGCTCTCACTCGTCCTGCTCGCCACAGTAAACATGACTCGCGCCGTTCTCCCGCGGCCCTCACTCGTCCTGCTTGCCACAGTAAACATGACTCGCGCCGTTCTCCCGCGGCCCTCACTCGTCCTGATCGCCACAGTAAACATGACTCGTGCCGTTCTCCCGCGGCCCTCACTCGTCCTGCTCGCCACAGTAAACATGACTCGTGCCGTTCTCCCGCGGCCCTCACTCGTCCTGATCGCCACAGTAAACATGACTCGTGCCGTTCTCCCGCGGCCCTCACTCGTCCTGCTCGCCACAGTAAACATGACTCGTGCCGTTCTCCCGCGGCCCTCACTCGTCCTGCTCGCCACAGTAAACATGACTCGTGCCGTTCTCCCGCGGCCCTCACTCGTCCTGCTCGCCACAGTAAACATGACTCGCGCGTTCTCCCGCGGCCCTCACTCGTCCTGCTCGCCACAGTAAACATGACTCGTGTCGTTCTCCCGCGGCCCTCACTCGTCCTGCTCGCCACAGTAAACATGACTCGCGTCGTTCTCCCGCGGCTCTCACTCGTCCTGCTCGCCACAGTAAACATAATGAATGGTGACTGTAGAACGCAAAAGCCGAATCCCGAACATTTTGGGCGATCTCAAAACACATTTTCGAACTCACTAGTAGCCTATACTTGTTGTTTAACTACTGCGCTCTGTTACCGGTAGGCGTGGCCTCCTAGGGCAGCGAAGCAAGTGCATTCTGGGAGTTGTTGTCTTTCATCCACATAAGCCAAAAATACATTTTCTGGCTTTTCTCAGTCTACAGTAGAAAGCTCCAAATTCAAAAATAATTTCACATTTCTTCTACATAAATGACCCATTTTAAATACATATTCATCTTCGCAGAGGTGAAGTATCCCTTTAATTTGAGATGGCTTTATCTGAGAGCTGAGAGGATGTTGCAGTACACTATCATATATATCAGTGGTTTTCAGACCCTCTCTGCAGATTCTGTATGTCTCCTTCACCAGACACACTCAGTTGAGTTCATAGAGCCGTGTTCTGATGATAAACTCCTCATCTGAATCAGCTGGATTAAAACACGAGACATACAGCATATGCAGAGCGGTGGGTTCCCAGGACTGGGGTTCAGAACCACTTATAGAAAATAACTGTACATTTCTATCATGTATACTAAGATTACAAGTATTGAGTGATAATTGGATGTCTTTATAGCATGGATGCATCTAAAGAAGACGGGTTGTCCTTGGGAAGACTTGTAAACGATCAGACCAGAAATCCTACTTGCAAAATGAGAACCGTTGAAGTGAGCAGAAAACCTCACCTGTGTCTCTTTGCTGTACGAGACATTCTACCAGGAGAAGAAATCACTTACAATTATGGAGACTCAGATTGGCCATGGCGAGTCAAGGTACTATCAAGAAAATGCTAAAGAGATTGATCAGTAATTCATGATAATCTTTTACTGTCATTCTGATTAGTTACCATGTGATTGTGGTCTCATATTTCTGAAGCCTTTAAATCAAGCATCAGCAGAATCCACTGATAAAAAGCCAGCCAGCAGTTTGGGCCCGCAGAAATCGGTAGGTCCACTTTAAAACATCTGTATCATTATATTATTGACTATTTCAGCTTAGAGATGTGTGTGAAAGAAATGATAGTTAAAGTGTAGGACAGCTAGAGAAATGAACATAAACAAGTTTTTCTGTCCTTCACAAATATTTCCTGCTTTCTTAGCCCCATTGTGCAGCTTCTCTTCCCTTTCCTGAATTGGACAAGGTGAACAGCAAGGGTCCACATAAGCTGTCAGGCAAAGCAAGAACATCAAGGAATAAAACGGTAACCATCTCATACATGCAGCAGCGATCTACTGATGTTTACTGCCAGCTAGTTAAAAGTGCAGTCAGTGATTTCTGATAAACACTGTTGATATTTAAAATCGACAGCCAAACAAACACACACCTCCCTTCATTGCTCCGCCCCCAAAATAATGAACAACACAGGCAACCAGTTGACTACAGGTGCATATCCACTTCATCCAGCACACGTGTGTAATAGTTGTGGCACGTTCGGATCATTTTACTGACTTGGATCTTTGAATCTCGTTCATCAAAATTAACAAATCTTTTTTCGAAAACCTTTTGTTCATTTCAGTAGAATGTATTTAAAATGGTAGCCAAATTCCCCAAACACATCAAATGTTGATCGCATTTAGAATAAGAAAAAAAGTGCGATGCAAGGAAAAGGCCAAATTATGAGAGACGGAAATGATTCATTAATTTATTTGGGTCTTCAGGCTATGCAGTCTGTTAGTTACCTCACCTCCCGATCTAAGCCGTTCGTTCATCCTGTGACATCCTCATAAACTTAACTTTGCAGTCTGTAGTACCGGATACGTACACGTTTCGAGTCTATCGACTTCGGGTTCAAGTCATTCGTTCATCACGTGGCAGCCCCATTGAGCTATGCAGTCTGTAGTACCGGATACGTACACGTTTCGAGTCTATCGACTTCGGGTTCAAGTCATTCGTTCATCACGTGGCAGCCCCATTGAGCTATGCAGTCAATACTGGATGCAGAATTGATTAGTTCATATTTTGAGTCTTCGAGGACTTGAGAGGTGAACTAATCATTTATCTTTCCAGTACTGACAGCATAGCCTCAATGGGACTGATGGGAAGAACGAAGGACCCAAAGACTCGAGTGATTTAACTAATCATTTCTGTTTCCAGTACAGAACCTATAGGATGTTGTGTGTGCGCAGTCAACACAAAATTAAAGAATCACTCTCTGAGACAACTCAGTAGTCACGAGTCATTAAAGATTGTTCAAAATGTCTATCACACAAACAAGCCCCCCCGTTGGACCCCATTGAAGTCACTATATGGAGAAACACCTGGAGTGTGTTCCTCAAAAACCTTCATTTCTTTTACACTGAAGAAAGAAAGACATGAACATCTTAGATGGTGTGATGATGGCGAGTAAATTATCAGGAAATTTTAATTCTGAAGTGAACTAATCATTTAAGTAGTTATTGGTTCAGAGTTTTAATGTCTGAACCAGTGTAACTATTAATTTGACTATTGTCACAATTTTGTTGTTTTTTATTTTATTAATGATCTTTGCTTTGAAGTGTGCAAAACACGTTTCTTTATTTTTTGTTTACCCCTACAGTGTGTTTGTTTTGTTTTATATGGGTGCCACAGTTTTCAATATTTTTAATGTCATTTTATTCTTGTTTAAGCTAAATATCTCTTTATATATCTGCAGAAGCGGTTTCAATCAAGACTGTTACAGTCATCCTCAGTCGCATCCATATCTGGTGCACCCTCTTCATCAGCACCCTGTGCTGTGTCCACCTCTATAATGGCCTCATCAACCTCATGCCCTCCTGCCCTGTCCTCATCAACATCAACACCTCCCACGTCACCTTCATCATCCTCGCCTGTGCAGCCTTCATCATCCTCGCCTGTGCAGCCTTCATCATCCTCGCCTGTGCAGCCTTCATCATCCTCGCCTGTGCAGCCTTCATCATCCTCGCCTGTGCAGCCTTCATCATCCTCGCCTGGGCAGCCTTCATCAGCCTCGCCTGGGCAGCCTTCATCATCCTCGCCTGTGCAGCCTTCATCAGCCTCGCCTGGGCAGCCTTCATCAGCCTTGCCTGGGCAGCCTTCATCATCCTCGCCTGGGCAGCCTTCATCAGCCTCGCCTGGGCAGCCTTCATCAGCCTCGCCTGGGCAGCCTTCATCATCCTCGCCTGGGCAGCCTTCATCAGCCTCGCCTGGGCAGCCTTCATCAGCCTCGCCTGGGCAGCCTTCATCAGCCTCGCCTGGGCAGCCTTCATCATCCTCGCCTGTGCAGCCTTCATCAGCCTCGCCTGGGCAGCCTTCATCAGCCTGGCCTGGGCAGCCTTCATCATCCTCGCCTGGGCAGCCTTCATCAGCCTCGCCTGTGCAGCCTTCATCAGCCTCGCCTGGGCAGCCTTCATCATCCTCGCCTGTGAAGCCTTCATCAGCCTCGTCTGTGCAGCCTTCATCAGCCTCGCCTGGGCAGCCTTCATCATCCTCGCCTAGGCAGCCTTCATCAGCCTCGCCTGTGCAGCCTTCATCAGCCTCACCTGGGCAGCCTTCATCAGCCTCGCCTGGGCAGCCTTCATCAGCCTCGCCTGGGCAGCCTTCATCATCCTCGCCTGTGCAGCCTTCATCAGCCTCGCCTGGGCAGCCTTCATCAGCCTCGCCTGGGCAGCCTTCATCAGCCTCGCCTGGGCAGCCTTCATCATCCTCGCCTGTGCAGCCTTCATCAGCCTCGCCTGGGCAGCCTTCATCATCCTCGCCTGGGCAGCCTTCATCAGCCTCGTCTGTGCAGCCTTCATCAGCCTCGCCTGGGCAGCCTTCATCAGCCTCGCCTGTGCAGCCTTCATCAGCCTCGCCTGTGCAGCCTTCATCAGCCTCGCCTGGGCAGCCTTCATCATCCTCGCCTGTGCAGCCTTCATCAGCCTCGTCTGTGCAGCCTTCATCAGCCTCGCCTGGGCAGCCTTCATCAGCCTCGCCTGGGCAGCCTTCATCAGCCTCGCCTGGGCAGCCTTCATCAGCCTGGCCTGGGCAGCCTTCATCAGCCTCGCCTGTGCAGCCTTCATCAGCCTCGCCTGTGCAGCCTTCATCAGCCTCGCCTGGGCAGCCTTCATCATCCTCGCCTGGGCAGCCTTCATCAGCCTCGCCTGGGCAGCCTTCATCAGCCTCGTCTGTGCAGCCTTCATCATCCTCGCCTGGGCAGCCTTCATCATCCTCGCCTGGGCAGCCTTCATCATCCTCGCCTGGGCAGCCTTCATCATCCTCGCCTGGGCAGCCTTCATCATCCTCGCCTGTGCAGCCTTCATCAGCCTCGCCTGGGCAGCCTTCATCATCCTCGCCTGGGCAGCCTTCATCAGCCTGGCCTGGGCAGCCTTCATCAGCCTGGCCTGGGCAGCCTTCATCATCCTCGCCTGTGCAGCCTTCATCATCCTCACCTGGGCAGCCTTCATCAGCCTCGCCTGGGCAGCCTTCATCAGCCTCGCCTGGGCAGCCTTCATCAGCCTGGCCTGTGCAGCCTTCATCAGCCTCGCCTGTGCAGCCTTCATCAGCCTCGCCTGTGCAGCCTTCATCAGCCTCGCCTGTGCAGCCTTCATCATCCTCGCCTGTGAAGCCCTCATCGCCTTATGCGCAGCATTCATCATCCTCATCCTCGCCTGCTCCACCCTTATCTTCACCTTGTGCTGTGTCAACACCAGTGGTTCACTCATCACAGGTGTCTGAGACACTCTCATGGGAGGTGGGTAGATTCATTTGCTGAATTATTGGGATGGTCGGGGTGTATTGCACTGGTAGAACTAACAATAGATTATATGAAATTATATATCATTTATATTGGTTTGTATTCATCCTCTTCCAGATATCCTCTTTAAGGCCATCAAGAAAAAGACAGGTATGTGACTTGCCATGTGATACTTTATATGCAATTTTTTTTTGCATAATTATGAATTGGCTTGCATAATAGTATCCGCAATATGATGAAACGTAATGTTACAGCAACCACTGCCTTGAGTAAGTGTTAAATTCTCTCATTCAGTATTCCGGAAGTTCCGTCTGTGACACAGACTACAGCGATGTCACAGACTACAGCGATGTTGACTACATACCAAAAATCAGCTCCGATGAATCGGATGGTAGTTCTTCTGGACATGACATGGTCAAAAGTGCTTTGATACATCCAACATCTCCCAACGAGGCAGGTAGTTCATCTGATCAATTTATGACCGCACCATCACCAAAAAAGATGAAATGCCAATCTAAAGAGACAAACACTTTGTCTGGTGAAAAGACTTTTATTCAGTCAATGCCATCACCAAAGCAGGAACGCAAGGCGTACAACAAGAAGCAGTATTGCCTTTATTGCTCTAAGCCATATTCAAAAATGGCAAGACACCTTGAATTTGTCCATCGCAACGAAGTGGGGGTTGTAAAGGCAATAGCATTTCCAAAACATTCCAAAGAAAGACAAGTCCAGTTAAACCTCCTTAGAAAAAGGGGCAACTTTGCCCACAACACAGATGTGGTGAGACAAGGACATGGGGAGATGATTGCCTGCTACCGTCCAAAAAATAGACAAAGAGCCAAAGAATTTATTCACTGCATTTACTGCCAAGGGCTTTACAACAAGCATAGCCTTTGGAAGCATATCAAAAACTGTCCCCTTAAACCTAAAGAGGATGATGCCCAGGGCAGGAAAAGAGTTCGATCTCTGTGTGCTTTAAACACACCAGTTGGCTTAGAAGTGAGCAAAGGTTTCAAGAAAATACTGTCCTTTATGAACTATGATGAAGTTTCGCGTGTAGTTCATACTGACAGATGCATCATGCAGCTGGGGGAGCACATGTTCAACAGGATGGGGTCTGATGTGACCAAACATGACTACATCAGACAGAAGATGAGAGAAGTAGGCAGACTTCTTCTTGAAGCAAGGAAGATTACCCCACTGAGAACAATGGTAGACTTCTTCATACCAGCAAACTTCAAACATGTCATAGCAGCTGTTAAAGTTTTATGTGGCTACAATGAAGAGAAAAACTCCTACCGCATTCCTTCTTTAGCTCTCAAACTTGGGCATTCTTTAAACAAGGTCTGTAGCATTGTTGAGAGCAATGCCATGATGTATGGAGATCATGATCGTGCTGAATGCGCCCGAGACTTCAGGAAAATACACCAGGCAAGGTGGAATGAGTACATTTCTGCTGGTGCTATAACTACATTGAAAGAAGCCAAGTGGAACACACCACAGATCATTCCTTTCACTCAGGATGTCAAAGTCCTGCACACACATCTTGAAAAGAAACACGATGGGCTCCTAAGTAAGCTCAGAACTTGCCCTTCTGCTGACAGCTACTCTGCTCTAGCCAAGGTCACACTGTCCCAGGTCATCCTGTTCAACCGAAGGAGAGAAGGTGAGGTATCCCGGATGCTTTTGTCAGCTTTTAAAAGTAGGGATTCTTCTGAGCTACACAAAGACATTGCCATCTGTCTGTCTGAGTTTGAGAGGAAGCTGTGTCTGCACTTCACAAGAGTTGAGATCCGGGGTAAACGAGGCAGAAAGGTTCCTGTGCTCCTCAAGCCTTCCATGGTTTCTGCCATGGAGCTGCTCGTTGAAACGCGGGAGCTTTGTGGTGTTCCAGCAGAGAATCCCTTTATGTTTGCCAGATGTGGAGCAATGTCAGCCTACAGAGGTGGAGAGTGCATCAACAAAGCTGCTTGCGAATGTGGCATAAAGAACCCTGAAGCACTGTCATCAACTAGGCTCAGGAAACACATAGCAACCATGTCTAAAATTCTTAACCTTGATGAGAATGAAGCAGACCAACTGGCTGATTTCCTTGGTCACGATATCAGAATCCACAGACAGTATTACCGGTTACCAGAGGGAACACTGCAGCTGGCAAAAATGAGTAAAGTCCTAATGGCCATGGAGAAAGGAACACTGTCTGACTACAAAGGAAAGAAACTTGATGACATTGAAATTGACCCAAATGGTATGAGTATATTTAGTCTGTGTGTATCTGTGCTGTACTTATTTGCAAAACACATCATGTCACAGATACTAAGTATAAGCAATATAGTGTTAATTTTATTGTCATTTAATTATTTAGAGCAACTTGAGGCCCAAGGTGATTCCATGTCAAGTGATGAGGAGGACTACAGTGACCTATCTCAGACAACAGCACCAGCAGAGACTGATCGACCTGTTCAACCTGTTCAATCTGATCAACCTGTTCAACCTGTTCAATCTGATCAATCTGTTTCACAGGTGGATCAATGTAAGAAAAATCTCTAAACTGCACAAACAACAATAATCAAATAAACATGAATTAGCTCCAAGCAGCAATATCCAGCCAAATTCAAATAATCAACACATGAGGACACAATCTTGATTTGGTCTTTACTCACCGATTTAGTTGTAATGAGAATTTACTTTTTAACTATTTCATAGGTTCTTCACACGCTCCAAAAAAGAAATGGGAGGACAGTGAGGTAAAAGCAGTAGAGAGACACATGATGAAGTTCATCAAGACATGCAAAGTTCCTGGTAAGCAAGACTGTGAAAGATGCATTCACGCAGAGCCAGAAGCTTTGAAGCAGCGAACATGGACTGGTGTGAAAAATTATGTGCGGAACAGGATCACGACTCTTAAAAGAAAGGGTGGTTTGTAGGGAGCCATCAACACTTCAACACTTTGCATATTATGCTCTTTTTGTAAGAAATTGAGCTTAATTAAAAGAAATGAGGATAAAGGTGTAGAAATATTCTGAGGATGGAATGAAACAGAATATAAAGTGAAAAGTTAGAGTATAAGAAAGCTAATGAAGAAGTAGAGGATAGTAATATAGTCTAATTTCATTTATTCAGTTTTCTTTGTTCAGTTGCAATGAAGTTGGATGGAATGTCATGTTAAACTTTTTGATATTTCTGTTATAGAGGGAGGAGAGAATGTAAAGATGATAAAGTGAAGAGTGATTAGCTGTGTTGGACATGGGCTGTGGCTGGATGTAACCGATCGGTGAGAGTTGCCGTGTGGAGGCGGGAGGAGCTGAAAACTGAGACGTGAGTTTGACACTTTCTGCTTCCCGTAGTGACGCTTGCGCTGTGTTTGCATACTTTACCACAGCTGAAGTGGAATAAATGCATTATTTGCCAAATACACCGATATTTCAGAGACATTTTGATTCAATACATGTACTGCTTAATACAGCGTCTGTTTGTACAAGAATATAGTTCAACATAAGCCTAAATCCCAATGAAGTGGGGTCTACATTGTATCAGTTTTATTTTGATAACCATGACAATATAACATCGCGACTACATGAAAAGAGCTTTCACTGTTATAAAAAACAGATTTGTGCGGTGGATTCGGCAAATCGTGGATCAGTTGTGTCGTCATCAGAGCTCGTGAGTCGCTCTGGAGAAAGTGCTCTGGCTGAGTCCTGCTCTCGAATCGCTCTCGCCGTACTCTGAGACCATACGTCACAGTCACGGGGCGTCGCTGTCTGAAGCCGTACACAAGCTCTAACCGTCATGCACTGCTCAAGTCAGCCGTCTGTGCAGCGCTGTCCAACAAGTTCAACAAGCATAAAGCTCTCCTCCCTCTTTACATCATCTTTATATTCTCCTCCCTCTTTACATCCCCTTTACATTCTCCTCCCTCTTTACATCTGTAAAGTAAAGGGGATGTAAAGAGAAGGAGTGAATGTAAAGAGGAGAGAATGTAAAGAGGATGTAAAGAGGGAGGAGAGAATGTAAAGAGGATGTAAAGAGGGAGGAGAGAATGTAAAGAGGATGTAAAGAGGGAGGAGAGAATGTAAAGGGGATGTAAAGAGGGAGGAGAGAATGTAAAGGGGGTGTAAAGAGGGAGGAGAGAATGTAAAGAGGAGAGAATGTAAAGAGGATGTAAAGAGGGAGGAGAGAATGTAAAGAGGGAGGAGAGAATGTAAAGGGGATGTAAAGAGGAGGAGTGAATGTAAAGAGAGAATGTAAAGAGGATGTAAAGAGGGAGGAGAGAATGTAAAGAGGATGTAAAGAGGGAGGAGAGAATGTAAAGAGGATGTAAAGAGGGAGGAGAGAATGTAAAGGGGGTGTAAAGAGGAGGAGTGAATGTAAAGAGGAGAGAATGTAAAGAGGATGTAAAGAGGGAGGAGAGAATGTAAAGAGGATGTAAAGAGGGAGGAGAGAATGTAAAGAGGATGTAAAGAGGGAGGAGAGAATGTAAAGGGGATGTAAAGAGGGAGGAGAGAATGTAAAGGGGGTGTAAAGAGGGAGGAGAGAATGTAAAGAGGGAGGAGAGAATGTAAAGGGAATGTAAAGAGGGAGGAGATAATGTAAAGGATGTAAAGAGGGAGGAGAGAATGTAAAGGGAATGTAAAGAGGGAGGAGATAATGTAAAGGATGTAAAGAGGGAGGAGAGAATGTAAAGGGAATGTAAAGAGGGAGGAGATAATGTAAAGGATGTAAAGAGGGAGGAGAGAATGTAAAGGGAATGTAAAGAGGGAGGAGAGAATGTAATGGATGTAAAGAGGGAGGAGAGAATGTAAAGAGGAAGGAGAGAATGTAAAGAGGGAGGAGATAATGTAAAGGATGTAAAGAGGGAGGAGAGAATGTAAAGAGGGAGGAGAGAATGTAAAGAGGGAGGAGATAATGTAAAGGATGTAAAGAGGGAGGAGAGACTGTAAAGAGGGAGGAGAGAATGTAAAGAGCATGTAAAGAGGGAGGAGAGAATGTAAAGGGGATGTAAAGAGGGAGGAGAGAATGTAAAGAGGGAGGAGAGAAGAGAATGTAAAGAGGGAGGAGAGAATGTAAAGGGGATGTAAAGAGGGAGGAGAGAATGTAAAGAGGGAGGAGAGAATGTAAAGGGGATGTAAAGAGGGAGGAGAGAATGTAAAGAGGGAGGAGAGAATGTAAAGGATGTAAAGAGGGAGGAGAGAATGTAAAGGATGTAAAGAGGGAGGAGAGAATGTAAAGGATGTAAAGAGGGAGGAGAGAATGTAAAGGGGATGTAAAGAGGGAGGAGAGAATGTAAAGAGGGAGAAGAGAATGTAAAGAGGGAGGAGAGAATGTAAAGAGGGAGGAGATAATGTAAAGGGGATGTAAAGAGGGAGGAGAGAATGTAAAGGGGATGTAAAGAGGGAGGAGAGAATGTAAAGAGGGAGGAGAGATTGTAAAGAGGGAGGAGAGAATGTAAAGGATGTAAAGAGGGAGGAGAGAATGTAAAGAGGGAGGAGAGAATGTAAAGAGGATGTAAAGAGGGAGGAGAGAATGTAAAGAGGATGTAAAGAGGGAGGAGAGGATGTGAAGAGGGAGGAGAGAATGTAAAGAGGGAGAAGAGAATGTAAAGAGGGAGGAGAGAATGTAAAGGGGATGTAAAGAGGGAGGAGAGAATGTAAAGAGGGAGAAGAGGATGTAAAGAGGGATGAGAATGTAAAGGGGATGTAAAGAGGGAGGAGAGAATGTAAAGAGGGAGGAGAGAATGTAAAGAGGGAGGAGAGAATGTAAAGAGGGAGAAGAGAATGTAAAGCGGGAGGAGAGAATGTAAAGAGGGAGGAGATAATATAAAGAGGATGTAAAGAGGGAGGAGAGAATGTAAAGAGGGAGGAGGGAACGTAAAGAGGGAGGAGAGAATGTAAAGAGGATGTAAAGAGGGAGGAGAGAATGTAAAGAGGATGTAAAGAGGGAGGAGAGAATGTAAAGAGGGAGGAGAGAATGTAAAGAGGGAGAAGAGAATGTAAAGAGGGAGGAGAGAATGTAAAGGGGATGTAAAGAGGGAGGAGAGAATGTAAAGAGGGAGGAGAGAATGTAAAGAGGGAGGAGAGAATGTAAAGAGGGAGGAGAGAATGTAAAGAGGGGGGAGAGAATGTAAAGAGGGAGAAGAGAATGTAAAGAGGGAGGAGAGAATGTAAAGAGGGAGGAGATAATGTAAAGAGGATGTAAAGAGGGAGGAGAGAATGAATGTAAAGAGGGAGGAGAGAATGTAAAGAGGGAGGAGAGAATGTAAAGGGGGATGAGAATGTAAAGGGGATGTAAAGAGGGAGGAGAGAATGTAAAGAGGGAGGAGAGAATGTAAAGAGGGAGGAGAGAATGTAAAGAGGGAGGAGAGAATGTAAAGAGGGAGGAGAGAATGTAAAGAGGGAGAAGAGAATGTAAAGAGGGAGGAGAGAATGTAAAGAGGGAGGAGATAATATAAAGAGAATGTAAAGAGGGAGGAGAGAATGTAAAGAGGGAGGAGAGAATATAAAGAGAATGTAAAGAGGGAGGAGAGGATGTAAAGAGGGAGGAGAGAATGTAAAGGGGATGTAAAGAGGGAGGAGAGAATGTAAAGAGGGAGAAGAGGATGTAAAGAGGGATGAGAATGTAAAGGGGATGTAAAGAGGGAGGAGAGAATGTAAAGAGGGAGGAGAGAATGTAAAGAGGGAGGAGAGAATGTAAAGAGGGAGGAGAGAATGTAAAGAGGGAGAAGAGAATGTAAAGAGGGAGGAGAGAATATAAAGAGGATGTAAAGAGGGAGGAGAGAATGTAAAGAGGGAGGAGAGAATGTAAAGAGGATGTAAAGAGGGAGGAGAGAATGAATGTAAAGAGGGAGGAGAGAATGTAAAGAGGGAGGAGAGAATGTAAAGAGGGAGGAGAGAATGTAAAGAGGGAGGAGAGAATGTAAAGAGGGAGGAGAGAATGTAAAGAGGGAGAAGAGAATGTAAAGAGGGAGGAGAGAATGTAAAGAGGGAGGAGATAATATAAAGAGGATGTAAAGAGGGAGGAGAGAATTTAAAGAGGGAGGAGAGAATGTAAAGAGGATGTAAAGAGGGAGGAGAGAATGTAAAGAGGGGGGAAAGAATGTAAAGAGGGAGGAGAGAATGTAAAGGGGATGTGAAGAGGGAGGAGAGAATGTAAAGGGGATGTAAAGAGGGAGGAGAGAATGTAAAGGGGATGTGAAGAGGGAGGAGAGAATGTAAAGGGGATGTAAAGAGGGAGGAGAGAATGTAAAAGATGTAAAGAGGGAGGAGAATGTAAAGGGGATGTAAAGAGGGAGGAGAATATAAAGATGATGTAAAGAGGGAGGAGAGCTTTATGCTTGTTGAACTTGTTGGACAGCGCTGCACAGACGGCTGACTTGAGCAGTGCATGACGGTTAGAGCTTGTGTACGGCTTCAGACAGCGACGCCCCGTGACTGTGACGTATGGTCTCAGAGTACGGCGAGAGCGATTCGAGAGCAGGACTCAGCCAGAGCAGTTTCTCCAGAGCGACTCACGAGCTCTGATGACGACACAACTGATCCACGATTTGCCGAATCCACCGCACAAATCTGTTTTTTATAACAGTGAAAGCTCTTTTCATGTAGTCGCGATGTTATATTGTCATGGTTATCAAAATAAAACTGATACAATGTAGACCCCACTTCATTGGGATTTAGGCTTATGTTGAACTATATTCTTGTACAAACAGACGCTGTATTAAGCAGTACATGTATTGAATCAAAATGTCTCTGAAATATCGGTGTATTTGGCAAATAATGCATTTATTCCACTTCAGCTGTGGTAAAGTATGCAAACACAGCGCAAGCGTCACTACGGGAAGCAGAAAGAGTCAAACTCACGTCTCAGTTTTCAGCTCCTCCCGCCTCCACACGGCAACTCTCACCGATCGGTTACATCCAGCCACAGCCCATGTCCAACACAGCTAATGTAAAGGATGAAAGAGGGAGGAGTGAAGGTAAAGAGGGAGAAAATGGGGAGGAGTGAAGGTAAAGAGGATGGAAAAGAGGGAGGAGTGAAGGTAAACAGGTTGAAAAGAGGGAGGAGTGAAGGTAAACAGGTTGAAAAGAGGGAGGAGTAAAGGTAAAGAGGATGGAAAAGAGGGAGGATTGAAGGTAAAGAGGGAGAAAATGGGGGAGGAGTGAAGGTAAAGAGGATGGAAAAGAGGGAGGAGTGAAGGTAAAGAGGGAGAAAAGAGGGAGGAGTGAAGGTAAAGAGGATGGAAAAGAGGGAGGAGTGAAGGTAAAGAGGGAGAAAATGGGGGAGGAGTGAAGGTAAAGAGGATGGAAAAGAGGGAGGAGTGAAGGTAAAGAGGGAGAAAAGAGGGAGGAGTGAAGGTAAAGAGGATGGAAAAGAGGGAGGAGTGAAGGTAAAGAGGGAGAAAATGGGGGAGGAGTGAAGGTAAAGAGGATGGAAAAGAGGGAGGAGTGAAGGTAAAGAGGGAGAAAATGGGGAGGAGTGAAGGTAAAGAGGATGGAAAAGAGGGAGGAGTGAAGGTAAAGAGGTTGAAAAGAGGGAGGAGTGAAGGTAAAGAGGGAGGAGTGAAGGTAAAGGAGGAGGTAGAGATTTTGATGGGTGGATGGAGGAAATATCGAGGATGGTTGTGCACTGAGAATCATTCCCACCTCCAAGTTAATTGATTTTTCATTGTTCTTTTTTTTTTTTTTTATGTTTTTGAATTTCTGTCATTAACTGCAATGTGTACTTTCAACACAATGTGTTCAAGACTGTTAATATTAAAGAGTCATTTAATTGGAGTGTGTGTCACTCGAGTCCCCAAAGAGTCATTTAATCGGAGTGTGTGTGTCTCTCAAGTCCCCAAAGAGTCATTTACTTGGAGTGTGTGTCTCTCAAGTCCCGAAAGAGTCATTTAATCGGAGTGTGTGTGTCTCTCAAGTCCCCAAAGAGTCATTTAATCGGAGTGTGTGTGTCTCTCAAGTCCCCAAAGAGTCATTTAATCGGAGTGTGTGTGTGTGTGTGTGTGTCTCTCAAGTCCCCAAAGAGTCATTTAATCGGAGTGTGTGTGTCTCTCAAGTCCCCAAAGAATCATTTAATCAGAGTGTGTGTGTGTGTCTCTCAAGTCCCCAAAGAGTCATTTAATCGGAGTGTGTGTGTGTGTCTCTCAAGTCCCCAAAGAGTCATTTAATCGGAGTGTGTGTGTCTCTCAAGTCCCCAAAGAGTCATTTAATCGGAGTGTGTGTGTGTCTCTCAAGTCCCCAAAGAGTCATTTAATCGGAGTGTGTGTGTCTCTCAAGTCCCCAAAGAGTCATTTAATCGGAGTGTGTGTGTGTCTCTCAAGTCCCCAAAGAATCATTTAATCGGAGTGTGTGTGTCTCTCAAGTCCCCAAAGAGTCATTTAATCGGAGTGTGTGTGTCTCTCAAGTCCCCAAAGAGTCATTTAATCGGAGTGTGTGTGTCTCTCAAGTCCCCAAAGAGTCATTTAATCGGAGTGTGTGTGTGTCTATCAAGTCCCCAAAGAGTCATTTAATTGAAGTGTGTGTTTTTTTTGTTTGTTTTTTGGACAATTACTACACTTTACAGAAGAACATGACTAATGTGTTAAAGCCCCAGTGAGTTAGCCTGGCTCCGCCCTCCTACGCACTTCCGCTCAATTTTATTTTCCTTCAGTACTACGTCTGGGATTGTGCTGTAGACTTTGGTTTCCAGAAATAATTTTTTTACCGGTCCAATCAGCGAACAGAGGGAGTGGCTGAGAACGATGACGTTGATGTAGCGCGTCAGTTTGAGTTGGAGTTCAGTAATGGCAGCGGAGAAAGACGTGAGAAAATCTATTCGGTCCGTTGTTGCAAAACTGCCGAATATCCAGAAGTTAAAGCCGGAGCAAGATCAATGTTTGCTAAGTGTTGTTGGTGGCCATGATGTTGTGGCCCTCCTCCCCAAGGGGTTCGGGAAAAGTTTAATTTTCCAGCTCACTCCGCTAGTGGTGAATGAGTTAGCTAAGGCGAACGATAGGATGCAAAGCCGATAGTTGTTGTCGTCTCCTCTTGTTGCACTAATGGAGGACCAAGTGAGGGAGGCAGAAAGGTTAGGAGTTGGTGCTGGGCAGCTCGGCGTGCACGATGATCACTGTACAGCATTTGCGGCAGATCCGAAACGACCGCAGCGGCGTATTGTTAATGATTACACCCAGCTTCGACAGTTGACTGAATACATCACTGTCCTTAGTGTCAAATAAACATTTAGAATTTAGAATTGTTCCTTGAACTCTTAAATTCGATGAACAAAACATGCAGCTCTCGTTGACAGACATCTTATTCTAAACATAATCCTCTGATCATTCGGACTTGTTTTTTTATTGCTTAAAACAATACACAAGTAATAACAGAAAACATAATACAAAAACAAACAAAAAATAATAATAAAAACAAAACAAAAATAAAACAGTAGGAGGATAATATAAAATAAACATGAACAAGTTAAGAGAATTACATGACACTGAAAAAGGAAAATAATTACAAACAGTTAATGTTTTTAAGGCTTTTTTTGTTCTCAGACAACTTAATTGAAAAGAGGTATTTTTAAAATTCTTTCACAAATATAAGAAAGAGAGGTTTAGCATTTAGATATTTAGATTTATGAATATGGAATTCGGACTTGTTGTTTCCAGCCGGTTACGGCGCATGACATACGTCACGACCACACGTTAGCGATTGGCTATGGCAGATCCTGAGTGACGCTGGGCAGATCCAATAGTTTTGAACTTTAACAGAGAACCCGCCTACAAGGAAGTAAACGTTTCTCAATGGAGCGAGGCCAGACTCTCTGTACAAATGAAATGTACGAGAGTCTGGTAGAACCAGGCTACCAGTGAGTAGCCAAAGACTCAAGATGTTTTTGTGATAATGATTATTTTGCAGTCGATGCTAAATTAACTAGAGGGATGCAGGCCGTGGTCTTAGAAAAACTATTTAGGCTATATATATATATATTAGTTTGCGTGCCGTGTGCTCGGCTGCTTGCTGTGTTGTGATCGTAATTATACGATCACGCGAGAGAGAAAGTAGATGTGTGCAGTTTCAGCCGTCCTCCTCTGATTGTGATGTGATCGAAATAACAAACAAAACAATTTTGTAAAATGATATATGAATCATTTTTATTTTATCATATATCATTTTACAAAACTTTTTTGTGCATGTGCTCCCGCACACACAATTTCAGTCACAACACGCAGTCAGAGGATGCGCTGAAACATCAGCTCGCGATGCTGTTCCCTTCATTCATAACTCGGACTGAGAAGGATAGGCTATATTTGTGTAAATAGTTGTGCAACTGCGCAAACTTTATGAAGTTTAATGTTTGGGTTCCAGGGGAATTTATGACTGTTTCACCTTTTCAACCTCATCAAAGTTTCGTAATTAGTAAGTTCTGTGCTTTTTCTCTTTTTTTTCTTGTGTGCTGACTGATGAGGGGCCGATGTGCCTTGGTGAAACGGTGTTTGTACATGTAGCTTATTTTTTTAATTATCGTGGCAAGCAATCATAAAATACAGCATATTGCACAAAAAAAAAGCAATTTACTGAGAAACGGACCTCGGGTTTGGGTCGGGCTCAGGCTTAAAATATAACCGTAATGTTCGGGTCAGGTTAAATGATTTCGGGTACGGGCCGGGTTTGGGCTTAAGTTTAAAGCCTGTGCTGACCTCTACTTCAGGCACATAACTTGTAAAATTTCAGCAATTATTAAATGACTTCTGTAGAGCTGTTTTACAGTTGAAATAGAATTGAGCTGAATAATGACACTATTGTCTTCAGTTCCATCTTTGGTTCTCTCTGATAGTCAATCAATCAAATACAGTCAAATGAATAATATTTCTGAATGTTAATTGTCATTCCCCAACTGAGCAGTGAAGGACACTTCATCTCAAGCTACAAATCAGACAAAAATGTTGGCTACCCATTTTCTGTGATCTTGACGAAATAAAAATAAAAATAAAAAACTGTTTACTCACTAAATATATACCATCTCAACAAAGTCCTGATATTATACCTTTACCAGAATCTGTGTATCACCATGGTCCTCAAAGTATGACTTAACCAGAGTCTGTGTATCACCATGGTCCTCAAAGTATGACTTGATCAGAGTTTGTGTTTAATGTCCCCAAAATGGACATAAAAAATACTGTCCCTAAAGTGAAGGCAAAATGTCAGGTCTTTAAGGAAGACTTTTATTAATAAAATCAAGTGATAAGTGTGATGACAGCTTCTCCAGAAGTGCAGTCATGTCTTTCTTTTGTCTCTAGACCCTTCAGAAAGGGGTGTCCCTAAAGGTAGGGTTCCCAGTCATACGTCCTCACATTGTGGTTAAGTAGGTATGTGTGTGTGTGTGTGTGTGTGTGTGTGTGTGTGTGTGTGAATTCAACACTAACACTACTGCCATGGATATACTTCCACTCTCTACTCAAGACTTCTACAAACATTGGCATATATGGGACTGCATGCCGTGGTACCTGGAAAAATACTCAAAGATCCAGTAACGGTTACTATCCCTGTACACCTTAATGCTCTTCTATAAGCATTGTGTCACATGATGTACTTACAGCGTATATTTGTGAAAATCATAGTTTTTTAGTGAATGGAATTTTGGATTGGGAAAATGTCTGTTATGGGCGAATGCCAACATAATGGATGCAGCATTTTTCACATAATGGAAATGCATCTCCAAAGTACGTCTGTTCTAATATTGGAGATATTGGTCTGGCAAACAAACAGAATGGAAGCCATTAAATTAAATATATGGGTTGTCTACTAAGGTTAATGGCATTTGACCAAAATGTCCTAATTTGTCTTATGATTACTAATTCAATAATATGTAACCATTTTTATGCATTTAGTTTTATGCACACTAAATAAAATAAAATAAATGACTTAAACTTAACCAAAACACTAACTGATGACTGATGGTAAAAGTGAAGTTGAAAACTGACATGAGGAATAACAGCCATCTGGGGAAATTATAATGCAATATTGCAGCTGAATTAAACTAAATTTCAAAAAAGGAATTTATTTATTTACAAAAAGTGCACATTTTTATAAATACAAATGCAAAGTTTTGAACATTACAGTTAAAATCCCAGCGGTCCTCTTTGATTGAGCAAAGGAAAGTCAGATATAATGAAAGACACAAGGCCCCGTTTACACTCATGTCAAGCTTGCATTCCCCATGTTATCTCTAGTTTGTGTAACTGGAACGCCAGAACATTCCATAGTACCACAGGGATTATTGCTACTTGCTCGAGTCAATGGGTGATAAGCAAAAACAACAAGCCACTGTCACGCTGCTAGCAAAAAAAAAAAGAAAAAAAAGTGTGGACTCTCACAGATGCAACAATGCAGCATTTTGATCAGTTCAGTTACCATCCTCATATTCCATGGCCTGAACTTACCGAACAATCAACATTACATCTGTCATCTGTATTTGCTATGTATCTGTATGGGTAGATAAACTCCTCGGGTACACAAAATGTTTTCCACATCATGTCAACTATTAAAATAGCATGTAAACTCTAGGTAAATATATGTAAACCAGAAGAGGTACTGTATGATGCCTTACGAACACCATAAAGAGCATCAGACAACACAATTGACCTCTGATAAGACTGAAGTATGAGCCACAAATCATGTAGTCGTTTAAACCCGACAAAGCAGTGAAAGAAAACCACCTATACCACACAAAAAGGGTTTAAATAATTCTCAGTTGTCCATGGATTCCCAGATTATCTGAACTATCTCATATCAGGAATAGCACTCAACACTCTTTCTGCATCTCTCTGCCCTCCCTCTTTTTATTGACTTCCTATTTGATGACTGATGAGAGAGGGGGAGGGAGGGGAATCTCTTGTAGAGGAATTCTGCACATTCCTGGAGGCCAGCTAATGGGCATATACTCATTTTCACACAGGGAGAACTGAGAGTGACCATTTAACAAGTTTGTATCGCTCATTCCTATAGCAACAACCGGAGAAAAAGAATATTCTGCAACTTCCCAATGAGCCAAGAAAAAAAGCCTTGAAACTGTTTTTGTTAGTTTATGTGAATAGCCACTTCTGAAAACATACAGTACAGAGAGTGGATACGTTTATCTCTTTACTACCACCAGCTCGATTGCCTTATAAACAATAGTTCAAAGTCAAACTGCAGTGATTATGTTATAAAAGTTTGTTAACCCATGGGTTTAACCATGACTACAAAAAAAGGATAAAGAGATTATTCCAGTTTAAAGTGATAGTCATATTCATAGGCTATATATAACTATAGCGCACTGTATAGGCTATTTTCTTCATCCACGTTGGTAGCCATGAGAACCAAACACAGCTCTCGTGAGTGTGTATGACTAAGAGCCTGGTGGTTTTCCTGCGCTCTAACGTACAGTGTGTGCTGTGCCGTGGAGCTGTTACAGGGGCGCGCCCTGACGTAGCAACGCAGAAAAGGGCGTAGTACTTCCATAATGAGACTCTTTAAAGCTGCTGTTCCATAAAGGATATTAATCTAGTCGCGGGGATCTGGACTTTGGAAATACGCAGTACTTTTGAAACGAGTGGCGCGACTGCATTTCGGCGTTTTCATCCATTTTTGTGGACTTATTGTATCTTTGCTCGCAGTAAGTTGGATTTATATTGCAGTGCAAAAGTACGATGACTGTTTATGAGTGTAAAAGACCGGAGCGGATCAGAAGAAGACAGTTGCCTAATTCTTGCCTTCGAGATAGATTAAGTCACTTTGGCGCTCTGGCTCATCCATAAGCTGATATCTAACTTTGTAGAGGGACACTGTGGTTGCTTTATTATTTACAGCCACTAAAACAATCCGTTTTGCTCTTGTCAAATTCGTTGTAACACTCTTTTGTGGCAAAATTGATGGTAAACTTCAATTTTCAAGCTCAGAATTGAGCGTTCTGAGTAACTACTATTGTCGGTCGATCAGCTACATTCTAGTTCATAAATAGCCTGTATAAAGTTTGGTTACTTTATTTTAAGTTGACGTAGTTACATACGTTACATCCATGTAGTAATATGAATTAACTACATGTATTTACTATAGAGTTGCGGTTAGTGTTTGGTTTAGTTACTTGTAATTATGCATAATTTACTTTTCTATAATAAGAACATGTAGTAACGTGTGACTACGTCACCTTAAGTTGACGTAGGCTAGTTACATTCTTACATGCGTGATATTAATTAACTACATGCATTTACAATAGAGTTGCGGTTAGGGTTTGGTTTAGGGTTAGTCACTTGTAATTATGCATAATTTACTATTTCTATAGTAAGAACATGTAGTACTGGTAACTACGTCACCTTAAAATAAAGTGTTACCGAAAGTTTGAATAAATTAGACAATAAAAATACAAGGTTACATTAACCTTGTATTTTTATTACAAGACGTGGTCATGTAACAATCAGCTTTTGATGCACTGGTTAAAACCAACTGGTTTTGATAAAAAAGTTCTGAATATTATATTATATTATCAACTCAAACTCCAATGACACATACAATAATATAACTTATTAATATTTTATTAATACATTTTTTACATATTTATTTATTTATAATACCAACCTAAATTCACTAACAAAAATAATTTTGGAGGACTATAATATTATAACTTTTAACTGGTCATTGATGCACTTTATCAATAAAATGTTCCGGTGTTTGTACAGAACCATAAGGAAACATCATGCTGCTCCTCTTACTGGGAATCGTCATCTTGCATGTGGCAGCACTGGTTCTGCTCTTCGTGTCCACTATAGTTAGTGTAAGTATCTATTCTGCAGTTTCTTTTATTTGATTAATAAAGATCTATCTATTTATCTATCTATCTATCTATCTGATATTAAAATGACAAATTATGTGATAGCTATTAATTATGCAACTCATTTGATGTAGCCTAATTATTAAAGTCGAAGTCTGCCAATCACAGAATAAAAGCAGCTGTAAGAGAATATTGTGGATGTTTAATCCCTGCTAATGCGTATTCTTGCATCCTCTAACAGGCATGGGTTGTTAACCCCGAAAGCAGTTCAGACCTCTGGACAAACTGCACAACAATCAATAATGTGTACAAATGTGACCCTGCTGACACTGGAGGTAGGATCCTGCTAAATTTTAATATTTAAGAATGAATGTATGATGAAACCAAACATTTAAGGTGCAATAATATTAATACTCTGTCAAGGGTTAAAGAGACACTGTTGGTATGTTACACATAGCAGGTTATTCACAGAGGGCTTGATCCTGGCATTACTGTCAAAGCCCCTTTGCCTGTTTATCACTCTTTATGGTGGGTGTGCCCACTCTGCCTCAAACCTCGGTACTGCCATCTAGGGGTGAGAATGCAAGCATGCAGTTTCAACCCACAACAGACCCCTCTTAAACATCAGCTCAGGCAGACTGTATAAATAGTCTGGTTGCCAGTGCTGAGCTCGGGCCCCTTGTTTGGGAGTGGAGAGTGCTGGGTTGCAAGGTTTGAGAGATTTTGGGGTGGGGCAGAGGTAGAGCATTTGAAGCAGCTTAGATTTAGACTGATCCGTGTGATGGCGTAGCATCAGAGAGCCGTAGGCCGAACATAGTGTGATTTGAGTCACTCACGCCCACGAATCAAAATGCAAGTGACGGGGTGTTTAACAATAAAGGAATGAAGGCAATTTGAAAGAGAGAGAGTATAAACCAAGTTTTCAGTTAAAAATACAAACTAAAGTTGCCATTTTTGAGTTAATCTTGCCATAAAACGTATATAAATCATAAAAAAGTACTGTAAATTCCCAATCAATTCACTGTTACACTGTTGGCTGTTCTCGGAGGGTGAGATGATGTCATAGTTTTCGAGCGAGAAACGCCTCTCTGTGCACTTTGGAAATGAGGCGGGACCAGAATGCTTTGCTGTGTTATTTCATAGCTCTCAGTCAGTTGGCGTAGCACCTATAATGTGCTGTGTTTGTTTAGGGTGTGGTGCGGGGTGGGCACATACTGAAGGGCTTTTCTGTCCTGCTCTCCTGCATGCGCTCGCTCACGTGCCGTTGCTACGGTGCTGGAAAAAATTCAGTTTTTATTTCAAAGTTTGCACTTTGTAGTTACTTCTTATCTCTAGGCTGTAAATAGGGTCTTAGGGGTTTTATTGGTGCATGACTAGCAATGTCTTTTAATTAGATGACATTTAACTTGCACACAAACAACAGCATTTAAAATGTGAACATTTATGTACTGTATGCTTTGAATTGATCAAGAGTGACAAAGACTTTAACATTGTTACAAAAGGATGTTTCTATTTCAAATAAATGCTGTTCTTTTGAACTTTCCATTTATCAAAGAATTCTGAAAACATGTATCACAGTTTCAACAAAAAATGTTAAGCAGCTAACTGTTTTCAACATTGATAATAATAAAAAAAATTTCTTGAGCAGCAAATCAGCATATTAGAATGATTTCTGAAGGATCATGTGACACTGAACGATGCTGAAAATTCAGCTACGTCATCACAGGAAATGCAACAAATGCTAAAATATATTAAAATAGAATACAGATATTTTAAATTATATTAATATTTCACAGTATTACTGTTTTTGCTGTATTTTTGATCAAATAAATGCAGTATTGCTGAGCTTAAGAGACTTATTTTAAAAACATTTTTTTTAATCTTACTGACCTTTTGAACAGTTGTGTATGTCAGTCACTGTAATATTTATATTCATAAATGTTTTAACACATTTAATAAGGTACATGCCAACATTAGGTAACAGAATAGTTAGCATGGAAAATATTTATACAGGATTTATTAATCTAAAAATGTTAAAATATAAATATGGTAAAAACATTTTTAATATTAAAAGTTGTATATTGCATTAGGGGGAAAAAATGAGCTAACATAAACAAAAAACCTGTTGATTTCTAATACATTAACCCAAACCTACTTTTCTTTGCTCAAATTCTTCACATCTCTAGTAATTAAGACAAAAACAATTGCCCCTCTTTATGTACTGTATAAGATGTTGGTGGTGAATCAAAATGGAAAATGTTCTTCTTAATATTACATAGGAACATACAGTGCTTCAGTACTAAAACTGTAATGCAAAACAATCCCTGCAGGGTCAGGGACAAATCAATGGGGTTAAATTGAACCTGAGGACAAAACAAGCCATCAAACCAAGCGCGAAACCATCCTAATATTACCTGAATGGATGTATTTTACACCGGGAGTGATGCGGAACAGCTGGCATGGCGAAGCTACTCAACACTGGCAGCTAAAGCATGCGTGAAATCCTATTCATCATCCTGATATAGAGAACTGTTTCATGGACCAAACCGGGGTTAAGGCAGTCTAGTATTAGCGCACATACTCGCACCCCTGTGTTATGTTTCCCCGGTGCATATTTATCATCTGTTAAGCCACATTCTTCACACCCAGGACCATACGTACCCCTCTAAATGCAAACACAAGGCCTCCGCTTTCCAAAAACGATACCTTCTGTCCTGAAATACACATCCCTGCATGACTGCTGACAGAAATACATAGGGTGTTGTCAAGCACAAAATGAGTACAGCCGCACCTTTTTTCAGGAAACTGCAAATGTTTACTTCATGTGAGGATAGATAAACTGAGGATAAACTTAGTAACAGTGAGTAAATGGACTGTATGAGGGGATGTGTTTCTATGTTGAGAGATAATTGAGAGATTTATTGTATCATTTGTATTGTGTGGGTGCAGAACCTTGTATTATTTATGGATGCAAACTAGAATAGTCTCCTCGTATGGCCTCTGATGTTCTAAAAACAAATGCCATTTCCACAATTGTTTCCATTCTGAGATATTTACAAGTTAAAAAACGTTTTACGATTGAGCAGTTAATGAGATCATTTTGAAGCATTCATATGGCCAAGTCTTCCCAACAAAAGTGAAAAGATGATGATCTTGTTTATGATTTTGAGTAGTCCAGATTTTCCAGGACTTGATCAAATTATTCTATATTCTTTTCCTGGATGTAATCAATGTGATATTGTAAATTGTGTGTCTGAGGGACTCGGTATACGTTTACACCATAGGGTTTACTCTAGTGCTCAATTCCGATTTATTGCTCAGATTCGTTTTTTTGTATAGCTGTTCACATTGTTGTTTTAACTGTGGCCAATAACAGATTCCAGTGTGAACAGATCATGGTCCTGAACTGTCCCGCATGCGCAAAAGAACGATAAAAAGACGTCACACAGCACGCTGTCATATGGATGTAAACACGGAGGACATTAAAGTAAGCGGTTACGCGATTATTTATAGTGTGATCTGCCGCCAAAGCCAGCGAATTTATACGTAGGTAATATAAAAAACAAAGACGAGGATGTGAAAAAAGAGAGCAGATTTTTTAACATTTATGATCCTTCGTGCTTTGCTTGTATGTGCTGTCACTGCAATACTTATGAGCTCTGACACATCACTGTCCTTCACTGACTACCTTTCTTGATAACTTCGGATAAGTCAAATCTTTGAAGTGACTCCCCAGTTGTGACGAATGTTGCTATGTGTTCCGATACGACTGTTCAGACTGAGGTCGCATTGCAAAACATCTGACCTGTATCGGATTTAGGACCTCATATGGAAGTGGCCCAAAAAAGAATTGAAAAGATCAGATTCCATGTGGTTTGTGCCATTCACACTGTCATGACAAAAACAGATCTGAGTCACATATGAGCAAAATCAGATCAGATTAGGGTCTTAAAATTAGTATTATTTTCCTGCAGTCTGCATTAGGCTCTAGTAGAGGATCTGTTGTTCTCGAGGCTATAGTATTATTGGCTCTGATTTTGTTTTAATGTGTAGTAGGCTGATCTGCTTTAGGGGCTTGACAGTTCTAGTGGCTATAAGGGGAGCGGTAGACACAGCTGAACATGAGAGAGAGAGAGAGAGAGAGAGAGAGAGAGAGAGAGAGAGAGAGAGAGAGAGAGAGAGAGAGAGAGAGAGAGAGAGAGAGAGAGAGGAGAGAGAGAGAGAGAGAGAGAGAGAGAGAGAGAGAGAGAGAGAGAGAGAGAGAGAGAGAGAGAGAGAGGAGAGAGAGAGAGAGAGAGAGAGAGAGAGAGAGAGAGAAACATGATGCTACAGGAATGACCCTTGGATAAGAAATAGACATGTTGGACAACCCATGCATTCCACTTATTACTGCTTGGGCTCAGAAGAGGTAGAGACTGAGATAGAAAAAGATCAACTACGCATCTCCTACATTATCAGAGTAATGCCATAGAAGAACCATTTTTGGTTCCTCAAACACCCTTTTAGTGATTTTTTTATAAAAACAACCATGTTTTTATTGTCAAGAGCATTTTAATAATTCAAAATATCTTCATGTTCAGCAGAAGTCATGCAGGTTTGAAATTAAACTGACGTAAATACTGCGTAAATACTGACAGATTTTGCATGTTAGATGAACTATCCCTTTAAAACTCGATTTGAGGATAACAATTCTAAAACAGAAACAATTGTTTGTACATAATGGGACATTCCAAAGCCAGAAATACACGCTAATCATTAAACTAAAACATCTGCCACAGCATTCTTCATCAAAGTCTCAAACTCACACAAACCGGTCTCAAAGCTTGCTAAGAACTTAATGTCCAAAGCTTTTGTCTTGCAAATCAGTCCTTTTAAAAGTTTGAGGTCAGTAAGGTTTTATTTTTAAAGAAAGAAAGAAATGTTTCCGGCTATTCTGCAAATACTAATGCAAACATTTACCTTCTGCTGTCCACACATATAAAAGGGTGGAATGGCTCTAATGCAGGATAAAAATGACATTCAGGAGGCTTTTAAAGCCATCAAATGTAGGTAATATAGAGTTAATGGAGCTCCTTGTGAGCTGCCGTGTTTTGGCCCAGCATGGGACGTCAAGAAAGGATCGATATTAGGTCCTGGTAACCTGCTAAGAGCTTTTAGGAACAGAAACCTCATTATGTTTTTGCACAATGCATTAAGGGTTCCTGGATTCGCCAATGCTCTTGAAACAACCATCAAAACCTAAATGTATCATATTGGCAACAAGAAGAATTCATTATGAACTGATATTTGGTGTTGTTTTATTGCCGACTCACCTCTGTCGTTATCAATAATACATATCTCCAGTTGCACGCCAATGTAAAAGTGCAACTCTGCTGTGATCGATCGAGAATAGCAGATGAGAAAAGAGATAACGACCCGCTTAATGCCCATTCGTGTTCATTTTAAATGACCATCTCCTTCTCAAGAGCGAATGTTTTTTATTTCTGCAAAGCTCAATCTGGCCTAAGTGGATTAATCAGGAATAAGTAAACGCACTAATGTTTTGAAATGCTTTCTGTTTTTCAGTTTGGATCCAGGCAGTCCAAGCCCTCATGATCCTGTCAATCATCTTCAGCTTCCTGTCTCTCTTCCTGTTCTTCTGCCAGCTCTTTACACTTCAGAAGGGTGGACGCTTCTTCCTCACCGGAGCATTCCAGATCTTTGCTAGTGAGTATCGAGACGTCATGTGAACAATGCAATGGATCGACTTGGTTGTTTGCAGATGCTAATGAGGTTGACATAGCATGCTGACACACTCATGCAGTGTTAATGGACCCAAGGTGCTCGCAGTAGAAACAAAGGAGAATTCATATTTGTATAGGCTTTCGAGCTAGTTGGCTCAGGTGATCTGAGATCAATTAGCATTTATTAATAATAAAAGATCATCTATATGACATCGATTGATCTCCTCTGTTCCTATGGAGGTGTATCTGCTTTCATTCGGCTAGATGAAAAGACCTTTGGCCTTAGTCTCGTTACTCTAATGAGTCCTGTCAACTCTCATTAAGCCACAGACGGCACAGGAAACCCTTTAATGCGCTCAGCCGCGGTTACAGGCAAACTTCCTGCAGATAATTTAGTTATGATTTCTTGAGATTAAATAATGCAGCACGTGGAGTTAAAAATAGGCAAGGCCACCAAAACAAAGCGTTTCTCTTCATTTATGGTAAATAATACGCATAAAAGAAAAGATACGGGAAGATGCATTTTACGGTCATTTACTGCAGCTAATGTAAAATGATAGCTCTCCTTAGGAATGGCTCTTTGAGATGTAATGAAGATGGAATATTATTAGAAATCTCTACTGTTCCTGGATACTGAATAGCTCTGTAGGCGCGAGATGAATGCTTGATCTTTCAGTACGTACTGAAACCGAGGGCTTTTAAAGTTCATATCTGCGACTCTCATCAGAGAGGATGGACACTAATTGAAAGCTAAATGTCAGAGGGGAGCCGAGGGTGTAAACAGCACAAAGCCAGACAGTTACAGGTGCCCACTGAGTTGGCACAGGACACACAGCCTCTGCCACAAGATGAAATGTCAAGACTGGCACTCTGAAGGTGGTCTGTGCCCGACATAAAAGAACGTGCTGAAAGTGCCTTGTCATGTGTTCTCCCTCTCCTGCAGACTTCATAGTCAAGACTAGGCCAACATTAGTTGGAGGACTGTTACTTAGTAAATATTTTGGGAGTTTCTTTTGTTGTTAATTGTTAGTATACAAAGACGTCATTCTCAATTACAACCACTGCCGTACACAGAGGCCGAAATACAGAGGTCCAAAAAATGCATTCACAATATGCACATGATCATTGCATAATGTGCTTAAAAACGGCTTTGGATATTATTAATGTCAGTAGTTTAACATTTCTATAGTAAAGAAGTCAAATGTTAAATGTTAAGCTACTTGCAACTCTTTTTTTTTTTTTTTGACCAGTTAAAATGAAGAGTCGTGTTTTCCGTTAATTAAAAAGTAACGGTATTTCCCAGCTTCGTTGATTTGATTGGCCATCTCAGTCATTTTCACATTGATCAGCTCAGATGAGAAAGTTGCTTATCTTGGCGTTGTACATAATCTTTGCAGCACCAAAATACAGATATTATTAGGCAATTATTTCACTACTTTTATTATACACCTTGGAAAACATACAGAGGTACTGAGGGACCTCAGTGGTGACCATGATTACAATACACATTATTGGATATTCATAAAAGGCTTAAAAACATCATTTTTCTAATGTAAAAAAAATAAATAAATGAAAAAAGCTTTAAAAATTTGAAAGGTTTGGAGTTAGCATGTTTTTTTTTAAAGAAATACTTACATTTTCGAAAGATGCATTAAATTGATCAAATGTGACAGTAAAAACAATAAGCAGCACCACTGTTTTCAACATTGATAATAATCAGGAAATGTTTCTTGAGCTGCAAATCAGCATATTATAATGATTTCTGAAGGATCACGTGACACTGAAGACTACAGTAATGATGCTGAAAATTCACTTTTAAATCACAGGAATAAATTGCTTTTTAAAATGTATAAAAAATAGTTATTTTATTTTGTAATAATATTTCACAATATTTTTGATCAAACGAATGTCTTTCAAAAACATAAAAAAAAGTTACAAAGCCAAAACTTTGCAAATATTCTTTATTATTGCTATTTTCTACACTTTGTAGTGAAGTCATAAAAAAATGGCATGAACGGAAGTCTGAAAATTCTGAAATGACCACAAAAAAAAATCATGTTAAACAACCTTGGAGTTCCCAAATATAGGATTTTTATAGGGTAACAACAGTCATTTTGTTGAATTTCCAGACAGTTCATTTTTCTTGTCTTCCTCCCTCCCCAGGTCTTTTCGTTATGAGTGGAGCTATCATTTATACGGTAATGAACACCACGTGGATCACTGGGCCAGTGTCCTATGGCTTTTCCTACATCTTGGCCTGGGTAGCCTTCCCTCTGGCATTCATAAGCGGGTTAATCTACGTCATCTTGAGAAAGCGAGAGTGAGGTGGCACTGCCCTCTCATGGCCGCTACCTGGAAATACAGCTTTGAAGCCAAAGTATCACACTGCATCCACAGAGAAGTGAAATCACACAGTATCTTCACCCGGGGGGTCAGTCAAAATCAACCCCACTGCCACCCCGAAAAGACATATTCAATACTGTCATCATTTGAAGATGTATATAGTATATATGGTTTAAAACCTATTTATAACACTTTTTACATATATGTACATAGTATTATGTTTGCTCTGTTGACAAAGTACCTCTTTTAGCTAATAAGTGCCTAGAGCGTGTTTGTCACAGAAACGTGCATCATTAGCCATAATGTGTGTTTGTGTCATTTTTTGTTTCTTTCCTTATACGGCCAAAAAATACTTATAAAAAGGTTTTTGATGTATTTTAACCAAAGTGCATGTATTAAATTATAGGGACAGTGTTTTCAATGAAGATGCATTGAGAATTCATAGATGAAGTAACTAAAATACCATGGTTAGATCGGCAGTTTTGAAAGCTTTTTTTAAAAAAATAGTTTTTCTTTGTTTTCCAACAAAAAAATGGTGCTATGTATTTACCATTCCTTTAACTAATAGCCATTTAGCCTTTATTTAGAAGGACATAACATGAATGAAAGTCAAAATCAAAATGCCATTGAATATATTGTGCTTGTGCCTATAACACAATGCTGTATATACAGTACTCACCAAAAAGGTTCATTTTATAATAAAACAAAGAAAATGTGTTCTGAGTAACACTGGGTTATTAGTTTAGTTTTGGGAGATTGTGATGGAGGAAGTGTAGTAAAAACAGAGACTAGGAACTATTGATTTTAGTTGGATTTAGTTACTTTTAAGAGCAGTATTAGCAGCAGGATTTGAGAAAGGCAGTAATTCATTTAAACAGTTTAATAAATGTTGCTTATTTGTTACATTCAAATCCAAATACTATTCAGATGTATAACGTTTGATGGGTTTGATCACGTTATCTGTTATTACAATCGTCGCATACATGATTAAACAGTTGAGGTAAACGCCTTTCATATTCAAATCAGATGAGCATAAAAATATCAAATGAAATGAAGGAACATTAAATAATCCAAGCATCAGAATGACAGCTCACAGTCCTCTTGTATATTACGCAATGTATCCGGAAAAACATTTAAAAGCATCGAAGTGGCAGTTTTGTTAGGTAAAAATGTGTTATGGGCTGACCACTGATAACATGATGGTGGACACATCGTAACACCTGCATGCATTGGAAACATTTTTCAATACTTGAAATATAACAAGCTGCATTGTCTACCATCTTGAGATGCTTTGTTTCTACTCACAGTAATTCTCAACGTACTGTAATAGCATGTGATTGTATTTAACAACTCATTACTTACAATTAAGGGGCCTATTCTGAGGACCATGTATTAGATTACTTCTCCTGCAACAACGAAAACAATAAATGTTTTGTTATGATGAACGGAACATGTTGCCTGTTTTCATGGTTGTAGTGAATATTGTTTATCTGATGAATGTCTAACTAAATCCCATTTTGATTTTTTTTTTCTGTGACTGAACAAACAACCTTTATGCTGCAGTAGCCTAGAATAATTTATTTTAGCAGCAATAAAACTTGTGTGTAAAGGGATTTCTGTATACAGTGATTGATAATCCCCTTAAAAATATCCATATATAATCAATATGTGGTCTGTTCTGACATGGGACCAGCACTAGAAAAATGTTGCATGTGCTCATTTCCCAACATTAACACATTTTAGACTGCAATTGTTACTTGACATTGTAAGACTAAAACCTGAAGAAAAAAAACTGAATAGTGTTGAATTAATTTGATCTGGCTAAAGAGTGTAATATTTTTTTGTATTTCATTTAATTTCTGAAAACACCTGTACTGTAAGTTGTCTGAAGGAGTGTGAGCTCTGATGAAGACTGTTCATTCACAAGAACCCAACTCTGTGCCTCTGACTCGCATCTCTTATCAAAGCTTGTGTTTGTGTGTTTATTAAAAGCTATTAAAAAGAAATACTGCTTGAAAAAAACCTGTCTCTCTTTTTACTTAATTCCTGCAAAAATGCAAATTAATTTAAAAAAAAAAGTAGGAATTTGTATGAGAAGCAGTGGTGGGTTGTGACCCAGAAATGGCTCTGATAGCACAATGGCAAAAACGAAAATAATAAAATAAAACGAAAATAATAATATATAAAATTTATATATATATGCATTATTGTGCATTATATGCATTATTGTGCATACAATTTGTATTATTTGCAAGTTAATGCATATATAAAAAGCCTATATAGGCTTTTCAGCCTATATATATATATATATATAGCCTTTTCAGCCTATGTATATCAACTTAATAGTTAAGCATATTTCATGGCATTGTCATCTTGTAAATTCTGGGCAACCAGCTGAGAACCACTGATGTTAAAAAAAGTCAGGAAATAGTGCCACATAGTGGTGCAATTTAAATAGTGCATGTTAATATGTGACAAAATATGAAGACTGCAATCCATTAATTTAATTCCCTTTTAAGCAGCATGGCAGTTAATACATGCTATGTTTGACATTGATTTATTTCTAAGCGCATATTTTAAGCTCTATGACTGCACTTTTTTTTTTTACAAACCTATTTGTACGTGCCACATTTAAACTTTTTAAGCCACATTCAAATTCTGAGACACATTTCAGCTACAGGTCACAAACACTAATCACTAGATAGAACAGAATATTATGAACTAAGTCAAATGTTAAACCAAATAAGTTAGGAATTGAGGATATTTTTCATCAGATTGTGAATATGTTTTTCTTCTCCAAAGCACTGCTGCCCTCTAGTGAAATTCAGGATAACTTTGTAAGATAACTTGCAATAAACTTCTAACACAAATAGATCTAACAAAAAGAGTTAAAGACTAAAAGAGTTTAAGAACAAAACAGATTAAGGAAAAGAGGCAGGAGAAAGAAAATGTTACAGACCATTTCACAAGGTGTCACAGTCCATTTAATCCAATTATACTGTTCATGAAATCATCAGCAATGGAATCATCAGTCTTCATTTAGCTGGGCTTTGTTTGCTGGGTGAGTTTTTTCACGCGTTTTATCCGCCTTATTCCAACGCGGAAGTAAGTTAAGCTGTTTTCTGTGAATGTGCTAGACTTTCGATTCATAGCCGATAGGGAAATAACGATAATAACATCAAAGTGATAGCTAAACTGTAAAACTGTTTGCGCTACAAACCAGTGTGCTTATAATTAAGCCAATACATTAAAATGATATGGTAAGAAATACTAGTTTGCAATATTAAGCAGGAAAGCAGCATGACGAATTCTTTACAGCCAGAGAATGTCTAATTGAAGAGAATTGGCACTGTCTGGTTACTTCCGGTTTCTGGATTGGCTGCAGTAACACGTCTCTGTCCATGCGGGGGCGCTCGCAGGCGAGTGCAGAATGAATGGGAGTCTATGGGGTTTCACCCCCAGACATCCACTTTTCTCAGGATGTAATTTTTTGTCAAGTAATTTGAAAGTTGCATTCAAAAGGGAGGGCTAAGATATAACACGGCAGCTGAAAATTGCATTTTTAAGTTCACTTATCTGTTCTAAAAATCCGTTCAAAAATGTGATGACGTCACATAATAGCAGAATGCTAGCGTGTTCCGGCCAACAACGGCCTAAGCTGTAAGAAATCGAAAAGACATAAGTACTCGTTCATTCGACTTTTGGCATATAATCTATATTGAACTTGCGGAATCAACAATCAAATCTATGTTGATTCAACGACAAGCAGGAGAAAGAGATACATTTAGCCGTTTAGCTCCATAGACGAGATATATCCAGCTGCAGACCCGCAGCACCACCAGTTTCAGAACCCCAGTGCCAGAACCCCAGCGCCAGAACCGGAAGTGAGGGAGGGGCGGAATTATTTACAATGACACATTTTTGCAAGTAGGCCTATTTAAAAATATTTAAAATTGTTGCACCTTTTAAATAATATTTAGGGTATGTTTTTATTACACAGTGAGTCACTGCTCGTTGTATGAACTATAACTGGTATGTGACAAATAAAGAGCAAGACAGCGCTCGTGTTGTTCGAAGACGTCAGAGTGTGCGCGCGCGGCCAGGGCTCTCTGCTCGTTAAGCGCCCTGTCACGCGCAGCAGTCATTCTATTCTACATCACTCACCGATCAAAATAGGCTTTGGCGGGACAAAAATTTGCTTTGGCAGCCGCCAAAAAGCGGACGATCTGACGGGTTTTAGAAGATTGAATACAACCTGAAACTAAAAAACAGACCCGACCTCTATTTGAGACCGGCCTTATATTTACCCAGACCTGCAGCCACACCAGGCATGTAAAGAGACAATCGTTTATTTGGGACTCGGCTATTATTTGAAGTACGGTACATTTTTATTGTTTCTTTTAAAACAATCAATGCCGGATTTTCTCTATCTTTTTAGATTTTTGACATTATTTTACATAAAGAAAAATGCATGCTGCACATGTTCTTGTGAAATAAAGTAAATTTTATATAAAATGACCATAAGTTTCAAGCATTATTTTTCATGATCAGGAAGTAACTCTCATAATAACGGATAACTATATAGAATTATATTACACAAAATCAACGTTTTAAAATGCTTATTGTACTATACCTTAATGTATCATTAGCTATAATATGTATAAAGTATGACGTTTCGTGTGTAATAATTCCGTTTCGTGTCTAAGCAAACTACGCTCCAAAACGTTAGGTGTCGTTACTCGGTTTAGAACGTAAGCTCGGCCCCTCACTTCCGGTCCTGGCGCTGGTGTTAGAACGTAAGCTCCGCCCATTACTTCCGGTTCTGGCGCTGGGGTTCTGAAAGTGGTGGTGCTGCGGGTCTGCAGCTGGATACTATTGCCATAGACTCCCATTCATTCTGCACTCGCCCGCGATCACCTCCAGTGGAATTCTAATGGAACTGCAACCAATATGATACACAATGGGGCTAATAGGAAGTGCCAAGGCTCTCCATTAGACGGGCTCTGTTACAGCTAAGAATAACTGAAAGCCAATGACACCGGAAGCCAGACACGTTCAATTTACAAATGGCCACGCCCACTCTGACGTGAGAAATAAGGTGGATAAAATCATTAAACAAATCTGAGGTGAATGTCCTGTTTACGTTATAATAAAATGATTCAGCAATGTGTATTGAGAGATTTACATAGCGCTTTACATAGCGCTTGAGATTTAGCGCTTTGGGTTTAAGAAAAGCGCATTACAAATAAAATGTATTATTATTATTATTATTATTTTTATTATTACATAAAAATTATACAAATATAAATATATAATAGGCCTATTTATAAATATAGGCTAACTATTGAACTTTTACAACTTAATTTTATATTATTTGATTATACCATACCATACCATCTTCTTCCGCTTATCCGGGGCCGGGTTGCAGGGGCAGCAGTCTAAGTAGAGACACCCAGACTTCCCTCTCCCTAGACACTTCCTCCAGCTCTTCTGGGGGGATACCGAGGCGTTCCCAGACCAGCCGGGAGACATAATCCCTCCAGCGTGTCCTAGGTCTTCCCTGGGGTCTCCTCCCGGTGGGACGCGCCCGGAACACCTCCCCGGGAAGGCGTCCAGGAGGCATCCGGAACAGATGCCCGAGCCACCTCAGCTGGCTCCTCTCGATGTGGAAGCGCCTAGCCACCTTGCGGAGAAAGTTTTTTTTGGCCGCCTGTATCCAGAATCTTGTCCTTCCGGTCATGAAAGAACAATTCCTACTCTCACCACCATAGGTGAGAGTAGGAATGTATATTGACCGGTAAATCGAGAGCTTCGCCTTGCAGCCCAGGTCCTCACCACGACAGATCGGTACATCGACTGCGTTACTGCAGAAGCTGCACCGATCCGTCTGTCAATCACCCGTTCCATCCTTCCCTCACTCATGAACAAGACCCCAAGATACTTGAACTCCTCCACTTGAGGCAGGAACTCTCCACCAACCTGAAGCCAACCTGGTCGTACAGGGACTGGACAGCCCGTAGCAAAGGGCCCCGGACCCCATACTCCCAGAGCACCCTCCACAGGACACCGCGAGAAACACAGTCGAAACACAGATCCCCCTGTAGTTGGAACTAGGGATGTCCCGATCCGATCACGCGATCGGAAATCGGGCCCGATCACGTGGTTTCAGACTCGATCGGAATCGGACGTTACCTCCCGATCAGGACTCGGATATATGTAAATTAGGGGTGTAACGGTACATGTATTCGTAATTATTGAACCGTTTCGGTACGAGGCTTCCGGTTCGGTACGCATATACCGAACGATTCCTAGGACCATTTTTCCTGCAGACAAAATCCGCGCTGGCGCGATCACCACAACGTTGTGCAACATCAAATGGCAAACGTAATGAAAGCAGAACGAAACTGCGCTTCTCATTATATTGTGCTTAACGGACCATTATCAGTTCGGACCAGCAACATCTGTGCAGCGCGAGATCAAGCAAAGAGATCCAGTGAAGAAAACATTTGAATTCGCCACTGAAGTAATAACATCGCTGCGAGATCTAGTGAGAACTGAGAAGCATTCAAATTTCTCCGTTATTAACCGTAGATCTCTATTAGATCAAACAGCGCTGACGTGGGAACCAGGAGAAACATTGTGCCGTGAATGAACATGGATTTAATGTTGCACTTCAAAACTCAAATATTATATAAATATATATTTAAATGTTATTTTTAATGTGATTACGAAAACATTATTTGTTCATCCTTCAAAGATTACCCCCATTTATAAACCTGAAAGTTTCAAGATGTAGGAAAACTACAAAAATAGTTTTTCTTTCAATAAATAGGAAATTTCTCTGGCATTTCTTTCTTTTTGCTGTATCCTATCGAACCGAACCGCAAATTTTGTGAACTGTTACACCCCTAATGTAGGCCTATATTATATTCTCATTATTTTTTTATACACTTTTAAAACATTTTTATTTTTTGTTTACATGCCTGCCGGGTATTTTAAGTTGAGGTGCTATTTGTTTTTATATTAGACTTTTTCTATATTTACTGTTGCACTAAAGTCCAAAAGTGAAGATTTTATGTTATTTATTACTTGATTGTTCAAGCTACCTCACAGAAGTGCTCTGTTTGTTAACAGAGTTGTTGAATGTTAAAATAAGGTGAATTAAATAAAAAAATAAGGAACATCCTGGATCTGTTTTTTCTCTCTTCTTTATTTTTTTTTTTATGTATTATATAAGTATCGGATCGGGACTCGGTATCGGTAGATACTCAAAATCAAATGACTCGGACTCGGACTCCAGGGCAAAAAAACCTGATCGGGACATCCCTAGTTGGAACACATCCTCCGGTCCCCCTTGTTAAAAAGAGGGACCACCACCCCAGTCTGCCGGCCCAAAGGTACTGTCCCCGACATGTGGCATCCCTTACTTCTGGTGTCCACCACCGGGTTCGGGGATTACCACCTTGACAGGCACCGGAGACCTTACTCCCACAGCTCCGAGCGGCCGTGTCGACAATGGAGGTGGAAGTTGAAGATCTCTCTGACAGGGGACTCAGCTTCCTCCCCCCCCCCATCGGATCCGATCAGTTGACAGCTCCGCCCCTCTCTTCACCCGAGTGTCCAAGACATATGGCCGGAGGTCAGATGAAACGACCACAAAGTCGATCATCGACCTCCGGCTTAGGGTGTCCTGGTGCCACGTGCACTGATGGACACCCTTATGCTTGAACATGGTGTTCGTTATGGACAAGCTGTTACTAGCAAAGAAGTCCAATAACAGAACACCACTCAGGTTCAGATCAGGGGGGGCGTTCCTCCCAATCACGCCCCTCCAGGTGTCACTGTCGCTGCCCACGTGGGTGTCGAAGTCCCACGACGGAGTCCTCAGTCGGAGCACTTTCCAGTACCCCTCCCAGAGACCCCAAGAGGGGCAGGTACTCTGCACTGCCGTTCGGCCAGTAGGCACACACGACAGTGAGAGACCTGTTCCTGACCCGAAGGCGCAGGGAAGCGACCCTCTTGTTCACCAGGGTGAACTCCAACACATGGCGGCTGAGCTGGGGGGCTATAAGCAAACCCACATCAGCCCGACGCCTCTCATCGTGGGCAACTCCAGAGTTGTAAAGAGTCCAGCCTCTCTCAAGGAGTGTGGTTCCAGAGCCCAAGCCGTGCATGGAGGTGATCCCAACTATCTCTAGTCGGTACCTCTCAACCTCCCGCACAAGCTCAGGCTCCTTCCCCGCCAGCGAGGTGATGTTTCCCGTACCTAAAGCTAGTTTCTGTGACCAGAGATTGGGTCATCGGGGCCCCCGCCTTCGACTGCCGCCCGATCCACTATGCACCGGCCCCTTATGGTCCCTCCTGCAGGTGGTGAGCCCACGGGAGGGCGACCCCACGTCACTCCTTCGAGCTGAGGCCCGGCCACCAGGCGCTCGCACGCGAGCCCCAACCCAGGGCCTGGCTCCTAGGTGGGGCCCCTGCTGCGCCATGCCGGGCAACATCTCAGTCCTTGGTTGTATCTGCTTCATAATGGGCTTATGAACCGCTCTTAGTCTGACCCGTCACCTAGGAACTGTTTGCCTTGGGAGACCCTACCAGGGGCATATAGCCCCGTACCAAACCCCTCCACCACGATAAGGTGGCAGTTCAAGGAGGGGCCCTAATTATTTATATTTTATAAATATTAATACATGTTAAAAATATATATATATTTATATTTAAACTGGATACTTTAATTAAATTTCATGATTTAAAAAAACGCTCAAATGACATGCTCTATTTAATCATAAATTATAGATCTAAACACTCAAAATGACTATTTAAGGGAATCATATGATGTTGGGCTCTCTTGGGAATGTCTGTGTAAGGCAGACAAATTAATATTACCCATGTGTCTTATCTTATAATGATGGTAATTAATGTATGTGACCACAAAACCCTGCAACTTAAGTCTGTCAGAATGATTTGCTGCACCCCGTCCTGTTTCCAAAAGCCCAAATCCCTATGAAGATCTGGAGATGTATGTTACAGAAAAAATACTACAAAAAAAAAAGGTAATGAAACCACATGATATGCATATGTCCACATTTAACTGTTGTAAGAAGCCTTAAAAGGAGGGAAGAAACAAGTTGTAAACCTAGTTGAAAAGGTCTCACACACTCAAAACAGTAGGATTAAAAAAACAGGATAGTAAACACACCCTGTCAGCTTTAGACAGCACAAGCTTTGTTTATGCCCCATATACCCCTCCTCTGTCGCCACCGTAATTGTTTACGTCCTCCGGGTCAAGAACGAGACTACAAAATAATGACATTATCCATCGTGTCCCTCTCAGTCTCCTCTGCCCCCCGCCCATGTCTCAACACTTTAACTCTACCCACCCAATGTCATTAACGCCTCCGCTATCCATTCTCCAGTCTTCAGGGAGATAATATTCCTTAATTTCTGGAACACAATGGGAAAGGACGCAAACAGAAGGTCCACCTTAATCTATCAGGCCTCCTTCATGGCTCTGAAGCGCTCTCTGACAGGCATAGCATCGCTGGACCATGGACTGGGGGAAAGGAGACACAATTAAACCTCATGAAATGCAAATGGGGCCTTTTTTAAGGCAAAGGATGGGGGTTATTTTCTGCCTGAAACCACCATCTGCTGGCTATCACCTGCACAAAGCATCATCAGGTCGGAAAATTTGTAGCTTTAATATTTTTTTTCATGTAAATTAAAAAAAGAGAGATAGTGGAGAGGGGGAAATGGCTTACGAGAACACAGCTGGTTTCGATCAGAAGGAACGTTCAGCGGTTTGACTCCTTTTACACACATGCAATGTCCAAAATTCACTTTTTGCCATACTGGAGAAAATGTACTGGCCATAAATATTTAATATAATAATACATAAATAATATAAAATATATAATATCTAAATATTATTATTTATCAATAAATCATACTTTTATATGTTAACATGTATATGTGTGTGTGTGTGTGTGTGTGTATATATATATATATATATATATATATAATTTGCAATAATTGTAAAAAGGTAACTCAATTTTATTATCAGAATTTTGTCTGTATTCCACCTCTTTCTCGAGATTTCTTTATATATATGAAATATACCGTTTTCTAATTTAACTTTTTGCCATACAGGAGACAATTTAATGGCCATAAATATTTAGTATTTTCATTTTAAATTGATATAACAATACAAATATAAAATATATAATATTTAAATATTTTATTACTTATCAAGAAATTATATATATATATATATATATATATATATATATATATATCTTATGGAGAAAGAGGAATAGACAACATTTACAATGAGGTAAAAATTTATCATCAAAGAAACAACAGATGATTTATTTAGTCTGCCAGGAAACGCCTCATTTACTTGCCAAAAAGCCTATTTATACTCACATTTTGGAATCTGCATGTTAACTCGAGCCAAGAAAAACCGAACCAAAACAAACACAAACATATACAAGCACACGCCAGTGCATAAACACATGTATATACTTACAAACAATCTGGAACAACACCCCCTTGACCCTTCACAAATGCACAAACATGGCCTTTCACTCACACAAACACACACACCACCTCCTATCAAAGGTGACCCTCGCACCATTGCCCCAGTCCCCCAGCGGCTTCATAAATCCCGTAATATGCGTGTGCTTGTTTAGAACCTGATCCCTCCTCACCCAGAGGTCATCCACGAGCTGTACCCTAGAAACACGTCTGGACGCAAGCCTTCCCCGGGGCAGCGTTCCACCAGGGTCAGAACAGACCTGCTGTTTTATTTTCTCTCCTCCTCCGTCCGTCATTCTTCAGTGTCACAAAAGGCCTTTCGCTCCAGAGGAACCAGATTTGCCCCCCAGTGGCCCGATCGCAGAGGTTTCAAGGTCAAGACCAGGCTGAAGGTCATCAAAGCCAGATCTGCCCTCTGCACTGGAGTCTGTCCATCATGGTGTCCAGATGAAGGAAACACTCGCCGCTTATGGAGTTTCAGACTAAATCGAACCCATTCAGTCCCATCTATCATACTCAATCATGCTAATGCTTGAGAACAGGCGATCTGGTCATAATAAAGGCTTTGAAAGGAAAGCATTCAGGGGTGATGAGACAGACAATATATTTCCTCAGTTTAACACTCAAACTATGATGAATTAGGCAAAGTGACAAAGACTCTCTCTTAAAGGAATAGTTCAACCAAAAATGAACTTTATTTTTTCAAGCAGAATATCCAAGCTGCTCAATCAAGATTTTAATGAACAACAACTTAAATTTCATCACATAAAGCAAAACAGCTTTAATACATCAATGTTATTGTCTTTAAAGACAACTAAAACGAATAAATGAAAACATTTCTGTTGACTGAATACTGGGAAAAACTGAAACTAAAATATATTTTCATGATTTAGCAAACATTATAAAATAAAATTAGTTTTAGTCTAAATAAAAAATGTAATTTTTTAAACTTTGGGAGCTTTAAAATGCTAAAACATCTGCAGCCTCTAATTGGCCACTTTATTAGGTACACCCAGAGCCGTTGAAAAACAGAGTTATTAAGACATTCCCATAGACTTCTATAGGAAGTCGTATTTAACGGCTCTGGGTACACCTTGCTAGCACCGAGTTTTGGACCCCATTTTGCCTTCAGAACTGCCTTAATTCTTTGTGGCATAGATTCAACAATGTGCTGGAAACCTTCCTCAGAGTTGACATAATATAGCATCACACAAATGAATCTCCGTGAATCTCCCGTTCCACCACATCCCAAAGCTGCTCTATTGGATTGAGATCTGGTGACTATATATATGTGGAGGCCATTTGAGTATAGTGAACTCACTGTCATGTTTAATGATTTGAGCTTTGTGACATGGTGCATTATCATGCTGGAAGTAGCAATCAGAAGATGGTATACTATGGTCATAAAAAGACAGACATGGTCAGCAACAATATTCAGGTGGGCTGTGGCATTTTTGATGCTCAATTGGTAATAAGGGGCTCAAAGTGTGCTAAAATAATCCCCACCATTACACCACCAGCCTGTACCGTTGATGCAAGGGAGGATAGATCCATGCTTTCATGTTGGTTACGCCAAATTCTGACCCTACATCTGAATGTCGCAGCAGACATCGAGAATCATCAGACCAGAAACTGTTTTTCCAATCTTCTATTGTCCAATTTTGCTGAGCCCGTGTGAATTGTAGCCTCAGTTTCCAGGTCTTATCTGACAGCAGTGGCACCGCTGTGATCTTCTGCTCCTGTTGCTCTTCTGCTTCAAGATTCAACGTGTTGAGCGTTCAGAGATGCTCTTCTGCAGAGATCGGTTGTAACCAGTGGTTATTTGAGATACTGTTGCCTTTCTATCAGCTCGAACCAGTCGAGCCATTCTCCTCTGACCTCTGGCATCAACAAGGCATTTTCACCCACAGAACTGCAGCTCAGTGGATATTTTCCCTTTTTCTGACAATTCTCTGATGGTTGTGCATGAAAATCCCAGTAGATCAGCAGTTTCTGAAATTCTCAGACCAGCTCTTCTGGCACCAACAACCATGCCACGTTCAAAGTCACTTCAATCACCTTTCTTTCCCATTCTGATGCTCAGCACATCGTCTAAAACTAAAACTAGCTAAACACTAACAAAAGATTATAGATTTTTCATTCACATTTATTTTATTATGTAAAACTGCCCGAGGAAACTTTAATGCGAAAAATAATGTGAACTCTTTTGTTCCTTGCAACAACATTTTTATGATTTATGACCACATACTCACATATACTGTACCAAAAATGTAGCCCAGCATCTCCATTATATATCTTGTTTTCTGCGAGTGAAGGATTGTGGGTCGGAGTCTCTGTCCTGATACATTGTTCTCTGAGGTGTGAATAATGCCAGCCTGAACACACACACGCCGTTGGGCACATGCCACTGAATCAGGCCAAAACATACCTCCACTATTGCTCTTGGATTTCAAAGCAAGCCACATTGTGCCGGGAGAGATAGGAATCTCACACTGCCATATGGAGCAAATCACACTGGAGCCGTGCCAGCAGAATTACAACCAACCAGAGACAAAACACAGGGTATCATGAGGACGATTGAATTAATAGTCACACACAAGAGATCATCTTGAAAACATTCACATATTCAAGATATTCCACAAGCTATGGAACATTGAGTGATCATCAACAAACATGTAACTGTTGTACACAACAGGATATTACAAGCATTTTTTACTCGATTGGAAGCCCATTCATATGATTATTGGGTGAGTCTTTGCAACAAACACCCAAAAACGGAAGTAATGAGATACATGACTGAAAGTTTTTAAAAACCCTCATGTGGTGTTCGGGTCAATTTGACCCGGAGAAGATTTTCTTTTTCCCGAAAATACTAGTTAATGTTATCGCTTTGGACTGAAACTTAGTGACTTTGTTCCCAAACGGTATAACTAAATCTCAGTGTTTTTTTGAAAATTTTCTTATTTTTTTGTGGGAGTATTGTTAACTTGTTACACTTGTGGTGTTCCCGGTCAAAAATGACCGGCCTATAAAAAATAGCTTATAAGTCACTCATTATACCATATTTTCACCCAATCTTGGATTCAATCTTTTTGTCAACTTGTTCTCTTTCAATTAGGACTGGTTTTATATTTCTGTTTGAATCTGATTAATCGTGGGCCTCATTTGTCTGAGAGTAGGCATCTCATTTTTTGAGTAAAAAACAAATAATTTATGAGTAAATTTGGAAATTTGAAAAAAAAAATATGAAAAAAATGGCTACGGTTGATCACACTAGTCTACTCTAATGTTTCACCAGGAATTTTGTTTTGAAACTTTTGTTTTGTGAAAAAATATGGCACATAGTCACACTTGTGGTGTTCCCGGTCAAAAATGACCGGCCTATAAAAAATAGCTTATAAATCATTCATTATACCATATTTTCACCCAATCTTGGATTCAATCTTTTTGTCAACTTGTTCTCTTTCAATTAGGACTGGTTTTATATTTCTGTTTGGATCTGATTAATCGTGGGCCTCATTTATCTGAGAGTGGGCATCTAATTTTTTGACTAAAAAACAAATAATTTATGAGTAAATTTGGAAATATGAAAAAAAAAATATGAAAAAAATGGCTACTGTTAATCACACTAGTCTACTCTAATGTTTCACCAGGAATTTTGTTTTAAAACTTTTGTTTTGTAAAAAATATGGCACATAGTCACACTTGTGGTGTTCCCGGTCAAAAATGACCGGCCTATAAAAAATAGCTTATAAATCACTCATAATACCATATTTTCACCCAATCTTGGATTCAATCTTTTTGTCAACTTGTTCTCTTTCAATTAGGACTGGTTTTATATTTCTGTTTGCATCTGATTAATCGTGGGCCTCATTTATCTGAGAGTAGGCATGGTCAAAAATGGTCACAATGGCCGACCATTGAAAGTGAATGGGAGAGACTGAAAATAACAGAACAATTTAGTTTTCAGGAGCATGTTCATTATTTTCATGTACACATATGAGCATGTGTGCTTGCAAACATTGAGCCCTTGGACCTGTGCATGTATCGATACATTTATACACACGCTACCCAGACACACACACACGTTAAAACACACAAACTTTTTTGAGTATTACACACATTCTTTTCCACAGAGAGAAATTTGATCCTACCCTAACCTGCATCTAATATACATTTATCCATCTGACATTACCACACAAATGGTAATCACTGCTAGGCCTGTTTTAAAAGGTTGCACTGTACATAAATATGTAAATAAAAATAAATGCTTATTTCTAAAAATCCATGAGATACATTTACTTGAGATACATTTACTTGAGAAGTTACACTGCAGCCAAAACTTGTTTTCACAGACTGCATCTTAAATATTGTATCTTCAATAAAAGTGTATTTTCCCCAAGAAGATTATCTCTCTTTTTATATACTGACAATACATTTAAAAAATCTGCTAGTAGGCTTTTAAATACTGATTCTCTAAAAACAAATCCTAATCTCTCCTGCAGTGTTTTTTTTTTTTTTTTTTTTTTTTAGCAAACAGCTCTTATTTCAAAGGTTTTTAAATATTTTAACTGAAAAATAAGACATTAATACTTGCTAAGAATACCATTTTTGGGGGGTCTCCAATTGAGAACATAAGGTGCACCGCCCCCTACTGATCAGCTCAGTGAACTTCAACTCAACTACATTGTTCTATACTGTAATTTATTATGAACAACCTTGCATAAATGACTTAGAAATAGCTTCCATATCCACAGGCCTACTGAAAGATATCTCTCTGATTTATTCATGGCATTAAATGCCCATATGCGTAAATAATTATGATAATTTTCGTTTGAAAAAAAGAACTAGGGACTTAGATAAGAAAAATGACAGGTTCAGACTCAATGGGAAGATGATGTGAGAGAGAGGGAGAAAAAGAAAAGGAGGAGGTGAAAGGTCAGGGCTAATGCAAGCATGATTAGTAAACCTAATTATCAGACCACAGTTTGAGCTCTTATGGCCCTGAAAAAGCCAATCACCATTAATCTAGAATCCACAGAGAGCAATCGTAGCAGCAGAGATTAATGCAGTAATCGGACCACGAAACCTCCTATTCATCATACTGGTCCTGCCAGCACTTAACACTCTGCGTGAGGGGCGTAATCAGAACACAAATGCCAACAAACATACTTCAAGTAAGTGTATGGCACATATTTAAGACAAAGCACATTGTGTCTGTAACATGGATTGCATTTTCATATAATTACATATTATTAATATTATTTGCAATAATAATTAGAACTATTACAATGTTTGAATTACTGTATTATTATTATTACATCTAAAATAAACAAGTACAATATTAAATCATATTTTTATAAATATTAGGTTAGGTTAATATTAGGCCTATTAGGTTTTATGTTACTGTAATTATACAGAAAAATAAAACTTAAATGTAAAGTGTGACCAATTCCTTTAAAAATTTTTTGGTAAAGGTCAATGTTCAAGCCAACATTTACACACACAAACACACACTTCTCACTCCTATGTCTGGATAATGTTCACACTGTCGGTATTCTCACACTTCAGGGCGTTCTTGGAGAACTCTGTGTGTCCTTTCTCTGCCCTCTGACCCCAGCTCAGTTTTTTTCTCTAACATTCAAAGGCCATATGGTAAACATATTTCCCTGCTTCATTGGGTTTTACTGCACTTGCTACAAGAATGAAGGAGGTTGTGTCAGGTTCATGAGGGTAAACGATACAGTCAGCCATTAAAGAGCTTTTATTTCTGTTAGTGCAGGCGGAACAGCTCTCAGGGACCATTCAAACCCGGCCGTCAAATTACAACATGAACACCGAGCACTTCTCCTACGGGCCGGCCAGACTTTTAGGCCAGTGGCTGGCCGTATTCTCAACCTAGAATTAGCAGTAAGAGCTCATATAGCAACCCTTCTGAAATTGTTTAATGAAATGTTTGTTTGCTTCAGGTTGCTTCACACACATTTGGTGTTGCATGAAAGCAGCATGAAATTAATATTCCGGTTTCAGTATAAAATTAAGCTCAGTCTACAGCATTTGTGGCATAATACTGATTACAACAAAAATACATTTTTACTTGTACCTGATTTTCCACAAAAAACAAAACAAAACAAAAATCAAGATTCCAGTGACAAGATGTACAATAAATATGCATGTTAATATGATTTTAGTATGGAAATAATCACTTATTTTACTTCTGTGTAAAGTTGCATCCAACTCTGTTCCCATGACTGACTATTTTCTTTAACTTTCTAAAATGACTGTTTAAACAGGTTTAGACCTCAAATACAAGTAGGCCTATTACTACAGGTTTTAACAGAATAATTAAAATGCTTGTATACAATTATAAGCTTCACATTTCTGCTTTTAACTCATCCCAAAATTGTCCTTATTGACTTCCATTGTAAGTGCCTCACTGATTTTATTTTATTTTATTATTATTTTTAAGAAAACGAGGAATGAGTCGACATGATTTTTGTGGCAATCAACAATCAATTTAAGTAGGAATTTTCAATTAAGGTCACGATTCAATTCATGAAACACTCACACTGATAACTCATCCTGAATGTATCCTAAGCCGCTTTGGATAAAAGTGCCAGTCGATTGAATAAATCAAATGAAATTGCTTATTACATTCATGACTGTTTCCAATTACATTTTGATAATATTGATTATTCTACTATCAAGAGAACCTTTCCCTTTTTTAAGTGGGTTAGACATCAAATAGCCATTATGTGTCTGGTAAACAACATTAGAGTTTAATTATATTACTCTGAGAGCAGTTAATGTTTTGAGTGCCAGAATATTGGCAACTTGCTCCCCTGCGGCTTTCTTTCTATGTATTTCTGTCCGGTTTTTGGTCAGTATACATCCCTCACTGGTCAGGGCAAGGAAAGGAACTTGCAATTCAATCCTCCAGCAATGTCATGCCATATAGTTCAGTCTGTTATATGGAGTCTTGGTTTGGCCCGTTCAGTTTCAGTTCATAACGCTGAGCTATAACTCACACGGACAGAACCCTGCACACATGCACTGACCAGCATCTGGACAGCATCTGGGGTCGGAGCGGTCAACAAGTGCTGAACCATCTGTGCTGGTTCCCGCTCGGACTCTAAACCTAAAGTACAGGTCAAGTAAAATGGAGGGAAGAAAGGCATATAAAGGAATAGAGCATGCAGAGAGATGTGAGAAGAGCAGAGTGGGTTTATAAATGACCAAAGTGTTTATTTGCACTATTTATATTTTAAATGGCACAATTTCTCATTGTAGCTACGCTACAAATGGTTTGGCTATACAGATGTCAATACAGATTCTGAGATGCAAATATTTTAACATTTTGTTTATTTTACAATGAACATTAAGTGGCTCGATTTATTTATTTATTTGACTTTTCTGAGGCATTTTGAAAAAGTAAAAAACATCTTGCAGACAAAGTGTACAATTATTTAAAGGAGCAGGAAAAAACAGGCAAGGACAGTTGCAGAACCGGGTCCTGCATGGGCTCTGAAATCTATGCACAGGATGAAGCCGATCACTACAGGAAGTAAACAACCACATGGCACCAGAGGGAAATGTTTAACTATGAAGTGGGGGATGAAAGAGAGGGCATGAAAAGAACGAGAGGCGTTAATCAAAAGACAAGGATGTTTGGCCGAGCACCCATGATAGGAGGAGGATAGAAGAACTTGGGAAGAGATAATTGATAACAGATCAGCCCAGGGGCGGACTCAGGTGCGGATAGGATGTTACTTCCCATGCTATTCAGAGGAAGGCATACATACAATTTTACAGATGGTATTGTCTCCAGAAGGACTTTTAATTATTCTAATGTAAATTTAATGACCGACAACTCACTACAATTTATAATAAAATTAAGTCATCTGTTAAAGTCAGCAGGGGGGTAAAAGCCAAGAAATTGGTGCATGCAAATGCTTTTTCATTTTCATATTCAATGCTTTACGACGGAAGATTAATGTGTTGCTATGCATAAACGCTAGCGTACACAAATAAGAACTAAATTACTCTCATACAGAATGAATTTGTAATGTAAATTAAATGACCAGACGACACTACAACTAATAATAAAACTCAGTAATCAAAACTCAGTAAAACCGTCAGCGAGGGGGATAAAAAGGCAGAAATTAGTGCAAATGCGTTTCATTTTCATTTTCAATGGAGTATAATTAAAGGTAAATGTGTTCTGCTTTTTATAAACAATTATTTGCATACACAAAAAAGCATGAACTAAGTTATACTCATGAGCTTGTAATGTATATGTAATGACTAGACAACACGTTAAATACTACAATAAATTCATGAAATTTAGCAGGGGGTTAATAGGCTGAAATTAGTGAAAATGCTTTTCATTTTCATAATTATTGTATGCTGCAAGGTAAACATTATATGCTATTCATTTAACTGCTACTTTACATAAAATAACATCTGGGAAAATTATATATGATACATTTTTGCATTTAAACTATATAGAGTTGCTATGCACAAACACTTACTTTAGTAAACACACATTTAATAACTAAATTTTATGAATCGTTACAGAAAACAAATAAACATACACACACCTCCCATCTGTCAGTGCAGTGACTTAGCAAGTGCAGTTAGCGGCCCATCAATGTGGCTCTCCATCAGAGACCAGCAGCTGTACGCAGCAACAGAGAAACACTGACGAACCGAAAAAGGAGGAGGAGGAGGAGGAGGAATTGACGAAGAACACTATCGCTCTTCTTAACGGGATGTAACAGAAGAGGCAAGCCGCTGGAGACAGCTGGAAGGGAGCGTGTCTGGCATGCAGAATGAATATCTCTGGAGATTGTCCTGGGGTTTAAATCACACTACAGGGTCCTACAGCCTTTCAGACGAGTCATTCCGTGCAGTGAGGAGCTGATGACTGATATTATCAGGGTCATGAACCATAGAGAAATAAGTGAGTCTGTAAACTCAAGGACAGCAGGAAGACCTCACATCGTTAAAAGAACGTTTGATTGAGCACCTGGAGCTGTACGGATGCTTCATTCCCTCCCTCGACTCATCCAGAATCACGTGAAGAGCGGTCCCGTTAATGTGTAACCTATACTATTGACTGTATTCATGTGAACTCACTGTCAATCTGGCAACATCTCATTGACTCATGATATCCCATTGAGTTTAAACTGATGATGTAACAGGATTGATCTATTGACAGGCCATCCATTACATGTTTAGTGACCTTTATATGGCATGAGGGGCTCATTGCAAATCACTTATTTGGAACTGGACAGATTTCAGATTTTGTGTTTATACTAGGGCTGTTAATCACTATATCTATATCTCTATTGATCCATATCTCTATCTTTCCATATATACATCCATCCATCCATCCATCCACAAACGTGCATACACACACACACAATATATACACAAAAAGTTATGCCATGCGAATGACGGGTGATTGGGCAGATATTGTATTTTGCGGTAGGTGGTAAGCCATACGGAACCGTTGCCACTGAAACTGCCTATTAACGCACCAGTGGGGCTCGACAGCCTTAGTCAAACGGGTTGGCGCGTATGGTCGGGTTGCGGAGAGATTGTGAGATTGTGGTTAGGTCTCAGCAGCAGGAGGGATGTAGAGGTCAGTAAGGTGGGCTGAGATGAGTGGGGGATGGAGGGGGGTGACTCTGGGACGCCAGAGTCACTGTCGAGCCCTCTTGAGGTGTCGTGGGCTAGTCGACGAAACACTGAGGACGGAAGGTGCCCACTTGAAGACCCTAGAGATGTCCCCTACTCGGCTCAATCCAGACGGTTGTCGTGCTGGTCCTGTAGTTGCAGCCGTCGCGTGCGCTGACGCGCCAAGTACACTGCAGCCGTTAACGCCGGACAGAAGGGGAGTCACACTACCTTATGGAAAGAAGCGTAAATGGATGGAAAAGCATAGTTTACTGTAAAGCTACGTCTTAGTTCTTATCTTGGCGAAAGCCGAGTACAATCAGCATGAAGTTTTAACATCTACTCTCGTGTAATGGAAATCATGCCATATACATACACACGAAGTGGAAAAATGCAATTAATCTCTAAATAAACATGTTAAACTGACAACCTTAAACTGACAACAATTTTTTTTAATCTCATATATAGTATAAGGAAATAAAAAAAAAACAAGCGGAAAGAAGAATGATGAATAGAAAAGAAACAAATAGGAACGAAGGAAAAGAAAAATAAAGAAAGAATATATGAAAGGCAAGGCAAGGCAAGTTTATTTATATAGCACATTTCTTACACTATGGCAATTCAAAGCGCTTTACAGAAAGGAATTAAAATAATCACAAAATAAAAGCAAGGGAAATTTAAACAGTTATAAAAGAAGTTTAAAAGAGATATATGATACAGTTATAAAATTAATTAAAAGAGTACAAAGATGATAGATAGATAAACTTCTCATCTGGCAAAACACCGGTGTATCATATTTTATATAAAAACCAACAGTTTTACTCTGAGATTTTCCGCATGGTGATTAAACTGTGTCTGTGGTGTCATTTCGGCACCTAAGAAGTCATTTGGACATCTCCGATGGACCCGATTTTCCCCTAAAACCGGACAGGAGGAGCTCTAGGACTGACTCACGGGGTAACCTCGGGTTCACTGCCCCATCAGTCCGCACCCCAAAAACCCATTTGTTCGGAAGCTCTAGGAATGGAATCGATCCAGTCCGCACCCCACATATCCTCGAGTTTAATCACATCAAACTCACTACTCCAACACAGACCCAGGCCATCAGCATGGTTTTATCTCTCTTACCCAATTCTCAGTGCTATTTGAGTTCAGTTTAGAATAAAAAGGAGGATGCAAAATAAAATAAAGTGTAATCAGTCGGACGTACAGTGGCACAGTGCTCATTCAGTAAATGCACAGCTAAACAGATGTGTTGAGTCTGGATTTGAATGTGACTACTGTAGGAGCACATCTGATCTCCTCTGGAAGCTGGTTCCAGCTGCGGCTGGCATAATAGCTAAAAGCGAACTCCCCATGCTTAGAGTGAACCCTTGGTATTTCTAGCTGATGTGATCCTAATGATCTGAGTGATCTGTTGGGTTTATATTCAGTGAGCATATCTGCAATGTATTGAGGTCCTAGGCCATTGAGTGATTTATTTACCAGTAATATACTTTAAAATCAATCCTAAATGTAACTGGGAGCCAATGTAAAGACCTGAGGTGTGATATGTTCATAATGTCTGGTTCTGCTCAGAATCCTGGCGGCTGCGTTCTGTATGAGCTGCAACTGTCTTATGGTCTTTTTGGGAAGGCCAGTGAGGAGTCCAGTACAGTAATCCACCCTGCTGGTGATGAAAGCATGCACAAGTTTCTCTAAGTCTTGACTGGAAACAAAGCATCTAATTCTTGCAATATTTTTCAGATGATAGTATGCTGATTTAGTTATTGCTTTGACATGACTACTGAAACTAATGCCGAGTTCAGACTGCACGATTTTCAAAATAATCGGGTCACTGTTGTTTTCACACTGCATGACTATCTGGGGTAACATTCAGTTGCTGCTGTGTTCACACTGCACGATGGATCGGCGACAGAAGGTTTCACACTGCATGACTTTACAAAAGAAAGAATCGCCGACAACTTCTGCCTGGTCCGCAAACTACGTTTCACAACCAAACAAACGCGAGAAGTGATAGGAAATAACGGAAGATCACGCGTGCGTGAGACCGGAGTTCTCGCGCGACACAGAATTTGTTATTAAAAATGATAGCCTACAAATTGTCTGTGCACTGATTTGTAGCGAAAATGAAAAAAATAATAAACAGTTTATGCAGGAAATGGTTGGGAAGACGAGGGGAGCAAGGACTCTGTTTTGCAAAGAGAGTTGGGGGCAAATAATTAATTTTGCAAATGTCCTGCTGTTGCTGCTGGCATGTTTGTGCTTTGTTTCTGTTTGATATAATTGTAAATATAGGCCTAAAATACTGATATTCTGGTCTATAACTCCTCCTCCTCCCTGTATCTTGCTCTCTCATTGGATGTCGGTCATCGCCGATGTAGTTTTCAGTCAGAACACATTCACACAGCAGGATTGTGAATCGCCGACAGGTCCAGATATTTAGCATGCCAAATATCTCACGGGCGTCGGCGACTCGTCGGCGATTCTCTCAGATCGCGTCTTTGCTCATTCACACTGCATGATTGTCACTCGCGTGAACGAGCACCGATTTGCCTGTGATTTCGGGCATTTGTCGGCGATTTCTCAAAACCTGTCGGCGAGCCAAAATCGGGGCTAAAATCGCGCAGTCTGAACTCGGCATAAGGTCTGACTCAAGAGACACACCAAGATTCCTGACTTAATTTTTAGTTGTTAGACCCCTAGCGTCAAGGTATGCATTCACCTTGAGAACTTCATCTTTGTTTCCAAACGCAATGACTTCAGTTTTGTCTTTGAATAAATGAAGAAAGTTTTGCCACATCCAACTGTTGACTTCATCAATGCATTGGCACAGGGAGTCAATGGTGCTGTAATCGTTTGGCGATAGGGCTGAGTAGATCTGTGTGTCATCTGAATAGCTCTGGTAAGCGATTTGGTTCTTTCTCATTATTTGGCTCATTGGGAGCATGTACAGGTTGAACCGGAGAGGCGCAAGAATTGAGCCTTGAGGGACTCCGCTACCATTAATTTCTTCGAAAGCAGACATAGTAACTTTCTCAGGATGTGGTCTGATCTGTCTTACCTCAGTGCCACACGAGGATATGCTGATCGCCTTTCTGATATTATTGATTTTCTCAGAGGAGGAGGAAGCAAACTCACTGCATTTGCTGGGAGCATTTCACTGGGAATCTGGCTTGGGGGGTTTGTTAGACTCTCTACAGAAGCAAAAAGAGTGCGTGTGTTATTTATGTTTCTTTTTATAATATTTGAGAAGAACGTCTGTCTAGCTTTTCCTAGTTCCACATTGAAAGCATGAAGGCTGTCTTTATAGACGTTATAATGGACTACAAGTTTTGTTTTCTGCCACTTGCGCTCAGAACAAAGGGACAAAAAAAGTAATGAAAGGACACTGAATCAAAGCTCCCGACGCACACACAAACACAATCCATCAGATAACGACAAGGACTCTCCTCTGCCTGAGGCCATGAGACCCAGGTGACATCCGTACACACACTTTCTCTTCCTCTCTGCGTTAATTGTGCTCTGGGACGCTGGCGAGCCCTTATCGGCCATTTAAGAGTGCCAGGGGGTCTGATGAACTGGCATTTCCCCCCTCTTTATATGCTAATGCTCCTGTTTATGAAGTTGTCCTCTCCCTGATTCGTAACAGCTTGCTGTAGCCATGGGGGAAGCTTTGTTCGCTCTGTGTTTGTCTGTGGGGTCTTCCTGATGGGATGGAGATGGTCTCCAGAAGGCAGGTGGAATGTGGGTCATTTGAGCAGCTCTGGGCTGGACCTCAGCACTGGCTACCAGCTGTTCTTCCCTCAACTGAGGTGTCATGACCCCTTGATAATGACTATAAAGTAATGAGCTCTCCCTGTAATTACAGCCACTTTCACTGCATGACCTGTCTGGGGACAGTGTAAAACCTGCAGAGCTTTTCGGGAATAAGTTGGGCTTTATTTGTGGCAAGAGTGTACATTCATAATAATAATTACATAATCACAATAAATTATAATAAAACATCATGATACTACAGAAAAAAATGTAATCAGAGTAGACATTTAAAGGCATTATGAAAATTGTCATTTGCATTAATTTGCACTTCAGTCTTCTGACTAATATAACAGCATATGCAGTTTCTATAAATAATGAAGAGTTTTGTTAGGTATATGGCTAAAGGCTAAAAATATATAACAAATGTGTTGCAATGAACCAAACAAATAAATCCAAAACAAAATCTACAACTCGCATTTAGATGGATGGATGCCGAGTCCCTTCCCTAGCTGGCCATTAACTTTATTTTCAGCACCTTTACGCAAAAGATCTCAGAAAGGCCAATTGTTTATGGTTGAAAAACGTTTAGATTAATCTTCTAAAAGGATCTCACATTGAGTAAAATGTATAGAACTTCATTTAAGAATGAAGACATTCAAATGTTAATGAAAGACTCTTGAAAAGAGAAAGGAATCCTTTTCTTTGAGTGTTCTTATACTGTAATCTTAGACGGCCTCTTGAGATTGAGCTAACTTTCCATTGTACGACACTGAACAATGAGCTAAATCTCTTTTTAAGGTCTAGTCGAGTTACTCATTAACTGAGCAATGACTTGCTGTAAAAGCTCATTGTCTCAAAGACTATATGAAGAAAAGATTCAGAGGCAGAGGAGAGGAAGGAGGAGGCTGATTAATTTCAATAGAGCCCTTCCGAAAGAGAGAATTACCTTCATATGGTGAAGGAGGACTTCCCATTGGCCTACTTATGCACTGCAAACCTCAGCCCTTCATTAGAGCTGGCAACAGTGAGAAGAGAGAACAAACGGCCTGATAGCCAATTCTGGAGGAAGAAAGGCCCATTCTTCCGGCCTGGACCTGCATGGTGTGAACACTGCACTGGTTATTGCAGGGCGAGGGCACTACGGACACAATGAAATTTACTATCGTCAGTCACAGAAGCCGTCAGGACCCTTTGCAGGCCCAATTACAAGAAAATAGAAGATAATGGAGGATTGATTGGTGCTAATGGATTTATTATTTGGCTAATGTGCCTCAATAACTGTTTTTTATAACCTAAATCCAATCAAGTCTGGTTTGCACCTCTCTTCGTGAAACAGGACGAATGAGTTCTTTTGTATGTCATAAATCAAACATCATCGAGCTTGTTGACTCTCTCCAACACACTGTCCATTGTGGTCTGGTGCGCAATACACTTTTGTTTCACTGGGATGTTGCATTAATATTTCAAAATGGATCTAGAACCGCAACTTCCCCCTCGCTGCTCACTGACCTCCTAGAAGCAGAGCTAAATTAGACCTCACTGAGAGGTAACAGATGTCTGCAGCGGTTGAAGCACCTATGAACTATTTGCGCAATGTGTGTGTTGGATGCTAACGGTCATTACCATTAGCCACAGGAAACAGCAGCAGTCCGGATCACATAGGATATGCGTCCACATCCCTGCTTGGAACTGCATCAGTTGTAACAATGGCACACTATGACATGTTCATTAAAATGCTGGAAACTTGGCACGATGAGAAACAGGAACAATAAGTGTCTCTCTCAGAGAACTGAAAGTCATGGCAAAAAATAAAACACGCCACCTGCACTTGCAAGTGGATTTCAGTACAGAAAGGAAGTATTCGGTCCTTGAATAACTTTTTGAAAGTCTTAGATCTAAACTGTAAAATTCGTTCCATATAAAGCATCTGTGGATCCATGTTCCAGTTTCATTCAGAAGATTTAGAAATTAACACAAAAAAAATGCATAGGTCAATAGCTCAGGCCAATTTTAAAAAAAAAATTTATTTAAAGAACATTTTACTTTTGTACAGTTGTTGGCACACTTTATGATAATCCATTTCCTGAGTAAAAACTAAAAGTGAGACGAGTTTAAAAGAAAGTAACATTGTTAGATATAGTCTCACTGTGAGGTGAAGTCAATAAATAATTGCATGAATAAACCAAGCATGCATAACTTTACAAGAAATAATGTAGCAATATTTTGTTTTACTTATAGTTTTTGGTTGCTGCTTGACGTTCAATGTAAATTCTGTGTCTCTAATTAAAATAAATCACTGCATTAACCAGAAAAATATAAGATGAGAACACAGTGAACCTTTACGTTGAATGCATAAAACAAACTACAATCATTTAAGGCTTCAATAGAAATTAGATTTTCAACACGAGAGAGTGAGGGAGACACAGAGCTAATAAACGACCCTGTGGAACTGAGACAAACCCCATTATAAAATGTTATTGAGGCTGGAAAATGCAACTTAATCCTTTTTTGAAGAGGTGGATCAGGTCCCCCACCCCCATATATGTCTATCCCCTCCTTGCATCCTGAATCCTACTTTGAAACAATCCTCCATAAACCTGGTGCAGTTTTACACTCCAGTGCACTTGAAAACCCAGCGCCGCCTCTGTGTTGCAGAACCCAGCTTAACCTGGGGACAATGACAACAATACCCACCAGACTTCCACCTATACCACCGCCACAGAGGAAGGGATGGCCCTGCATTCACGCCGCTGTGAACTCTGTTTCTTATTCGAGAGCTCAAAGAGTGACGGGGCTCTCACCGCACCCCCAAAACTCTCAGTTCCTCCCCCCTCTAACGCCCATCAAGAGCTTGGCTACCATTGTCCTATTGTCTCCCGAGTGATGGATTCAATAGGTCCATACTGGAGGAGAAAAGTTGCAGGGAAAGGAACCTTAGAAGAACGCTAGTCTTGATTGGCAAGTTCACTCTCCTACCTGTCAAAAGAGTATGGATAAACGACAAGACTAGTTTTAAATGGGATAGTGCTGAAAGAGAGAGCGTAATACTTAAAGGAAAAGTTTACTCCATGAAATGCATAATTACAATTAAAAATAACTGTTTTATTTTAATATATTGTAAAATGTCATTTATTCCTGTGATAGCAAAGCTGAATTTCAGCTGCCATAGACCTTAATTAGGGTAGCACCATATTTAAAGGGATACTTCAGGATTTAGCATTAAGCTTTGAATTAGTAGAAAACCTGTAGTATTTTCAAATTACCGTGCTTTCCACCCTCATATCCCCCTGAGACGAGAGATTTATGTATTTTTTGTCTGGAAAAAATCGTCCGATGATGCAAAAATTGTCATTTTGCGTCATCGGAGGATTTTTTGGCCAGAGGCTAAAGACTACAGCCAGTAGAAGGAGCTGTTCCGCATGTTTTCAACCCGCCCATAGAGGGTGGGATCTCACTCACAGAATGTACACATAGTGTCAGCCATCTTTTTTTGGAAGCTAAGCTAGCAGGCTCTTGTTCTGTGGAGCAAGCTGAGTAACTTAGTAGGAGAAAGCTGAGTAGTAGGGGTTACCATTCATCCTCTTTTTCCCGGACATGTCCGGCCGTCGAGATCGTACAAAATGTCCTGGATTCAGCTTTTGCTTTCTGCAGTCGCCATTCATTGTTTACATGCACACCTTTTGTTTCAATCTAACTGAATTGATTCCGATTGGTGAATCTGAATGTAGTGTTTACATGAACGCTTAACAAGTGATCGGTTGATGTGCGTTTTAACATTGCTAAGAAAATTCCCACTCCTCCGTGAGAGATGCGAGACGGTGCGTCTCACAGGTGTCTCTCATCGGTGATCACGCCCTCGGCCTCGTCCTGCTCGCCACAGTAAACATGATGAATGGCGACTGTAGAACGCAAAAGCCGAATCCCGGACATTTTGGGCGATCTCGAAATCCCGGGCAGACTCACTAGTAGCCTAGACTTGTTGTTTAACTACTGCGCTCTGTTACCGGTAGGCGTGGCCTCCTAGGGCAGCGAAGCAAGTGCATTCTGGGAGTTGTTGTCTTTCATCCACATAAGCCAAAAGTACATTTTCTGCCTTTTCTCAGTCTAGAAAGCTCCAAATTCAAAAATATTTTCACATTTCTTCTACATAAATGACCCATTTTAAATACACATTCATCTTTCCAGAGGTGAAGTATCCCTTTAAGTTTTGACAGGAATGAAAACGAGTCTGTGAGGGATAGAACAGTGCATTCAATTGATTGTACTGTTGTTTAATAATAAAAAAAGGTTCAGTATAGACTCTGCCTCGTTTCACAGCCTCGTTTTCATCCACATTAAATTCAATATTGTGTATAAACTGACTAATGTCTACTTAATGTGTCTTCAGTGTCACAGGATCCTTCCCTCCAAAATTTTGACCAGTAGTGTGTACTTAGTACTTTGGTGTACGTGGCCATTGGTCCTCTTAGCAGCTTGTTACAATGTGATGAGCTTGCAAAACTCAGCACTGAACAAACTCCGGCATTTTGAGCAGTGAGGGGCATCTGACTAACCTAAACACCTCTGATTGGCCATTGAGTTCAAGAAATCAACAGACATGTCTGTGATTGGCTACAATACTTAATGCTGCAAAAACACATTGTAAATAGAAACCTTTGAAGCTCTCCTGAGCGCAAACACAAATACTCACTTGAGCATTTGCCAAATCTGTTTCGCTAATATCCTATTTTTACCGCCTCAACTTAGGGTGCTCTTGCTTTCGTCTGAGGGTGCTTAACACACTCTAGCACCACTGTAGAAGCGGGCCTGAGCTGACTGCGCTCTCTGCAGCCATCATGAAGAAATTTTATTTAATAACAAAATAAATAATAGGGATCATGACAAAAATATTCTACACTACTACATTTATCCCTGTTTTGGACAAGCAGCATCAATTAGGCCTACTTGTCTCAGCAGTGGCTAATTAGCAAATGCAGAGAGGAGTTAATATTTACCCTGGCTAATGAATCCCTGTAGCAGTGGCGAGGTGGAGCGCGGTCTGTGATTCTGTGCTAATTCTGTAACAGTGAGTGCATTTGTCCTCCATTAGACGCTGTTGAAACATTAGGGCTCATTAGAGCTCGCAGGCAAGTGTACTAAAGATACGCTCAGACTGATAAGATATTAGCATTGCACTCTCTGGCTGCAATACACAATGGGCGCAAATGTGGTTTGGAAAAACGCCAGAAGCCACATTACTTTCCAATGCAATCTAGCTGATGAACACTCTACTTCACCCCATGGTGCAGTGAGAATGATACTAAAGCCCTTTAAAAGCAAGTCAGTCCACTTTGGTGGCCACATGATTTTCACTCAGAAATTGCTAGTAAATTTGACAAACAATTACAAAGAAACAGCAAGTAACACACTGAGTTAAACGTGAACTTTTGAAGTAGAAAAAAAGAAATAGTACTTCTTGTGCAACCTAAATAATCTTGGTTTTATTTTATTTTTTACAGTGCATCTAATAGGCACACAAGTACAGCTCCAACTTGAATAGAGAAACAATGAAATTTTCAATATTTGAAACAAAATGCCATTATATTAAAAAGGTAATTGGCTCTTTAAATGTAAAACGGAATTTATTTTTATACAACTGCCATACTACAATTTCTCCAGGTCCATCTCCTCCACCTTATATAGCCTAGTCTCTGAACAGTGTATACAATGAATGAACTAAATAGTTTTTACCAAGTAATATCTATTACCGTAACTCTTAGTCACAATGACATCCCAAAGGATGTTGTCTGAACACAAAATGTCTCCTTCCAATTAATCGCTGTCTATTTAATTAGGTCAATATTTAATTCAGAATTTTAACTACACACTGAATTAAGCTCCGTGTTAATGAGAATCTTGGATTACACAAATTTAATGAGCCAACTATTCAAAGCTATAATTAGGGCATCATTTTTACAAATAGAAAAATTATCACGCTCAAAACCTGACAATTACACCTTCTACAAGCATCACTTTTTTTCTCATTTAAATACAAACTAATTTCTATAGAAAACATTAGAAATTAACACAGCATAATGTCTTCTTTACGCAAAAAAAATATATGCTCTCTCCTCTCATCTAAAAAACTGGGGGAGAGATGCTCCTAACATGTGTGGTTGAATTATAATGACTGTGTAAGAGTGTTCTAAATCATTTATCTATTGCAAGGGGAAATAGCATGAAATATGATAATAGCAACAAGATACTTTGCCTATTCAGTTCCAATTACAAAGACAGCCTTTTAAACCTTTCCAATACAGATTAAATCCCCTGTCATGTTTGAGTAAAGTGTGATATGGTTCATGAATTTAATCTAAAGCGATATGTAGTATTTGACATAATAGAGTAGATCTGATTAGCCTCAGCATCCCAGTGTGAGTGAAATTAGCCCTCCGCTCCGCATCATTCTCGCTACATACTGTTTCAATGAAAGCCAGCATTTACACTAAATAATAACACTCTCACCTGAAGAGAGTGTTTGCCAATTTTAGGAATATCTGAGCCGAGAGCTTGATTTGAAAATATTTGTATGTCTTTTTTTATGCAGTGATGCTGATGAAACTTTGCTTCGAATTGAAAAAACAACCACAAAATCAACGACACACCAGAGATTCCTGCTTGAAAGAGATAGAAAGAGGGATCAAGAGAAGTAACTTAATAAAATAAAATAAAGAACTTAATTAGGGTAGACAGCATATTTAATATGAAAATGAATGAAGTGATTGAAAGAAAGTGGGGAGAGATAAACGCACAGTTGGTACAATGAATTGTATTGTCTTTAAGTCCCACCTTATTTTCCAAAGTTTTTTTTTTGTACACTGGAAATGCTTGGAAAAACATTATGTTGACTGAATCGACACAAAGGTACACAACCGTACCTACTCAACAGTATACTTCTATCCTTCACCGGTTCATTTTAAATTGAAAAATAGCATTTACTCAGACTTTGATGTCCATGCAACGTCTATGACATCTTCAACATGCATGCACACACTGTGTGATAAAGCAACCTTCACAGAAAGAACTGATAACAAACCCAATTTTTACACTGATGACTATGTGGGTGTATCACCCGACAGGACCAGCAAACAGCGAGTGACCTTTGTAAAAGGTTTTTTTTAGGGTCAGGGGTCATCTATGCTACACCATGACTACTAATAGGCCAGTGACTCCCGAGATATTTGGAGCCACCGTCACCCCACATTCCCTCGTCCCCGGTCACACACCCCAGTTATCTCCTGAATGCCTGATGCATCTGGGTCTGTCGGGCTCAGGCCAGTTTGAAGGGATTTGAGAGGACAGATTGCTAATCCGAACTTTGAACATGAGGCGAAGGCTTTGAGGGGAGGTCTCCGGCGTTGTGGGCTTTCGGGTCTTTTCTTATGGAAATGCCGCCTGTGCAGCCAGAACAGTGATGAAAATGCCACAGGGCTTATCACAACACGACAGCCCCACCGACAGAGACCGCGGGAAGAGACTGACAAATCAGCCGGCGCTAAGGACATCGCTATGTGACGTGTATCATCTTTATAATGATGTGTGCTCGTGACCAGGTGTGTAAGGAAGGGAGAGAAAGAGATGAAAGAAATGTTACCGTAAAGCGCTCTGTCAGTTATAAGGAAAAGAGACACGTTTCTGTAATGAGGGTCGTCTCCTTCGATTCAAAGTAAATGGGTAGCTCATCCCACTAATCTTTGAGCGAAGCTCATAAATGTCAGAACTTCTAAAATCAATGACATTAAGACTTAAATGTTTTCTTCAAATAATCTTTGAAAGAGTGGATCAATGCCTGCAATGGATACCCAATGGGTTAGACGATGCCATTTCTTTTCAGACCATCCAGATAGTTACCTGCTACATTTTTATTCAGCACATATTTACAGCTTTACTCAATCATTTGCACTAATTTCTCCAAACTAACTTGGATTGTTTCCCCAAAAATGAAAATTGTCATATTTTACTCACCCTCATGATGTTCCAAACCTGTATGCATCACAAAAGAAGATATTTTGAAAAAATAATCAGAGTTGTTTGGACCATAAAGTGGGGATCAACATTGTTGAGACCCTATTGACTTTCATTGTATGGACAGAAATAGTTAAACCAATTTTTAAAAAAATCTTCTTCTGCTGCATTATTCGTTTTGAAAAATCGATCGAGAAAAACTCTAAACACAACAGAAACCTATGCCTTAAAGTGTCATTAAAGAATATGTGTCAGAGCACATGTGCATGTGTATATCAGCTGGTATGGACATATGGACTGAGTGTCTGTTAGAAGTATGAGAGTAAAATATGTGTGCTAAACCCATCTGGTTAGAGACATATGTGGATGGGTGCTACACGTATGTTTGATGTCAAGTACACAGAAGGACCATAGGAAAAAGCCTGGATAATGAGCTAATTTTGAATTAACAATATGTGACTCTACGAGAGCACAAACTTCTTTAAAAAGTCCTAATCTCAAATATTAGGGAATTTAGAGGATAAATAGACAAAAAGTCAAACCAAGGAATTACCAATTTAGCCTCAAATAAAGAAAGATTAAGATTTTCTAAATTGTTGACATTACCACCCTCATGTTGTTCCAAACACACACACACACACACACACACACACAAACACACACACACACAAAGATATAGAAAAAATATTTTTGTCCATAAAACAATTTTGTTTTGGAATCCAACATTCTTTCTTTAAAATACAAAATATTGTTTGGAGAAGTCATACAGTTTCGAACAACATGAGGGAGAGTAAATGATGACTGTTCCTTCCATTACTGAGTTCATGTCTATTGCTCACACTAATGTTCAATAAACAGACCAAATTTGGTAATCAAAGAGCAAAGGCATGTCAGAACTAGAGATATTGGGTTGCTGTGGATGGCACGGGGCCAGATAAGTCCTTTTCGCAATCAGCAATAGACGTGCACAGAGCCAACAAGGCAAACGTTCGCATGTATGATTTCCATTACACTGGATTGAGTCTGGATTGAGCAGAGTAGGGGACATCTCTAGGGTCTTCAAGTGGGCACCTTCCGTCCTCAGTGTTTCGTCGACTAGCCCACGACACCTCAAGAGGGCTCGACAGTGACTCTGGCGTCCCAGAGCCACCCCCCTCCATCCCCCACTCAACTCAGTCCAGCTTACTGACCTCTACATCCCTCCTGCTGCTGAGACGTAACCACAATCACAATCTCTCCGCAACCCGACCATATGCGCCAACCCGTTTGACTAAGGCTGTCGAGCCCCACTGGTGCGTTAATATGCAGTTTCAGTGGACAACGGTTCCGTATGGCATACCACCTACCGCAAAACACAATATCTGCCCAACCACCCGTCATTCACGCAATATCCACAGGAACGTATACAAATAAACCAACAGACTCTTCAAGTTTTCAAGAATTCTACGAAACTGTAGCGTGGCGGCCTGCACACAGCCAGCTAGAATCTTTCCGTCTCAACCACAGCCAGTTGCTGCTCCTTTCTGCTGCTTCAGATAAGTTCTTTACTGTGCGACGCAACTCTTGGCCGCTGAATCCGATGTCTCTGAGGAACCGGGTTGAAGAGTGTGCCACAAAACCTCGACAACCCACTTCCACTGGGTAAACCTGGACTCTCCATCCTCGCTGTTCTGCTTCAGTGGCCAGATGAGCATACCGCAGTTTCTTCCTCTCATATGCCTCATCTACCGCATCCTCCCATGGCACTGTTAACTCTATCAGTTGAACAATGCGTGCTGATCCTAACCACAAAACAATATCTGGTCGTAGGTTAGTGGTGGCAATCTCAGGTGGAAAAATAAGCCGTTGATCAAGATCAGCCAGCATCTTCCAGTCCCTAGCAGCTTCCAGTTGTCCTGGGCGAGAATTGGTGTTAACACCTTTTCTTGGTGGTTGCTCGCCTGGGCAGAGGAATATTGTCTTCTGCGTGTAATGTCTTGCTAGAACAGGTGGCAACTTATTGGTCATGTTACGCTTGCCTTCTAATGCTAAAGCCAAACATCGCAGTACTTGGTCATGGCACCAAGTAAACCGACCTTGGCTAAGAGCCACCTTACATCCTGTCAAAATGTGCCTTAATGTGGCAGGTGATGAACACAAAGGACAAGATGGATCCTCTCCTACCCAGAGGTTTAGGTTCTGCGGTGATGGGAGAACATCATATGTTGACCTAATAAGGAAACTGATCCTACTCTCTTCCATTGACCAAAGGTCTTGCCAGACCATCTTACGTTGTTCCACACTCTCCCATCTTATCCACTCTCCCTGCTTGGCCTGGGAAATGGCCTTTATACACCTCATCCTCTCCTCCTGCTTACGCACCTCGTTGACAACCAGCTTCCTCCTTTGAGCTGGGCCTGCCTTGTGCCATTTAGGAGGAGCTAAACTGAGCCCAAAACCCCCTCTTCCATGCTGTACCTGTCCCACGATATACCCAATTTGAAGGGCAGCCTTTGCCTCTACTACAGATTTCTTTGCTGACCACTTTCTACCAGTTTTTAACACAGGGGCTGCCTCCCTTACACATTTGTCGCGTGACTCTACTAAGGTCATTTCCAGTCTGACCTTGGCACACTTAAACTCCTCGGTTAACGCAGAGACTGGCAGCTGCAATATTCCTTTACTATAAAGTCCCACTCTGCTGAGGCAGCGTGGAACTCCCAACCATTTCCTGATGTATGAACTTATCAACGCTTCCAGCTTATCCACTGTTGTCAAAGAAACGTCGTACACGGTCAGTGGCCACAGCAACCTCGGCAGTAGACCAAACTGAAAGCACCAGAGTTTTAGTTTGCCAGGTAGAGCACAGCTGTTTATGCTCTTCAACCCTTCCACTGCTTGTCATCTAACTTCTCCCACCCGAACTGTGTCCTTTAGATCCCCATCGTACCATCTCCCAAGACTCTTCACTGGCTTCTCAGAAACTGTTGGTATTGCCTCACCATTAATGAAGAATGTTTTATCTACTACCTTTCCTTTAACTATCGAGATGCTCCTTGATTTAGAGGGCTTAAATTGCATTCGTGCCCATTCAATATTATCTGTTAACTTCCCCAATAACCGATTAGTGCAGGCTACTGTTGTAGTCATGGTTGTCATGTCATCCATGTATGCTCTGATTGGTGGTAGTCGCATCCCAGAAGCCAAGCGCTCTCCTCCTACTACCCATCTTGATGCCCTAATGATTATAAGTGTTACACAACATCCATTGGTGCCATTTTGAGCTGTCCAGTGTCTTTAAGATTTTGTAAGATTGCATGCAAACTTTTGAAAATGGGTTTCAAAGTGCAAGTTTTTGAAAACAATATACCATTATTGTGTCCAAGTACAAAAACGCAAATTTGTCACAACGGTGACATCATAAGCGTGAGTATTATGTATTCATTCTATAAGCGCATAGTTTTTCTTTACAAAGTGACATAGCCAACTACTGGCCTGGCATGCATAATACAGCATTTGTAATCATTTTAAAGGATCCGTGTGAAAGGGGATCGTTTTGACAATGTTGTCGTCTGTAAGTGAAAAATGTTTCTGTTTTTAGTACTAAGTCGCTACTTGCTAGCCAGTTTTGCCAACTATTTTCAATGAAAAGTAGCAAAATGTCGCTAGATGACGTACTGTACCAACCATTTAAGATGTTTTCTCTACTAATCCATGCTCACATACTGAAAAGTCACTAATCTAGCGCCAAAGTCGCTAAGTTGGCAACACTGCAGGAGTTCAACTTCGACTCCAACAGTATCAGTAGACCGATCACAAGAGCATCACAAGGGCCTCAAATTGCAGAGACGACTTGACAAACCAATAATAAATGGATAAATGAATAAATTAAGAAAGAAAGAAAGATAGAGAGAAAGAAAGAAAGAAAGAATTGCACTTTTGATTCCGTAGTATTCTAGTTGACACATTGCAAACTTGCAGTGTGCATGTTTTTTATGGCATTCAAAGTACATTTCATATTACATTGTGTCTTTTCCTTTTACAGTTTAGATTCGTCGTTCCTACCAAATGTGGTGATGCTGGTTTGACTAAACCTCCTCCCACTGTACCACATGCCTCAGCCTTAATGACAGACCATTATCAGCCTGAGATTGCAGCAGGGGAAATAAGCTTCATACTGCCTCAGCATCCAAGAATAACTACTCGACGCAGGATATCTCGAAGAGCGAGAGAGTGAGAGATTAGGCATCCTATAACTGGAGCGAGCGCTCATGACTGTGGAATGGTATGTCAGTGCCAGCGTGACTAAGTCTATGCAGTCATGGCTATATTTATATGAATAAAGGCGTACAATGAAGTATGACAGATAATTTATGACAGATTATTCATAAACATGGATGAATAATGATCTGAAATGCAGTCAAGCCTTTTGATGCTTTTATTATTGTACTGACGTCAACCGAGGTTAACTATACATGTTTCTATATCATGTTGAAGTCCATATAATCCCCTTTTCAGTATTAATTACGAATCGGATCGGCAACAGTTATTTTACTTTGAAAAATAATGGAAAGGAACAGCACGGTAACAAAACTTAGTTATCTACAGATGCCTACAACAAGACAGATGTTAGAGGCAATGTGAAAGCACTGGGTTGTAAACTCAAGTAAAAGAACCATGATGTGAAAAACCGGAGCCATTTCTACTTCAATTCTGAACACTGATGTTCAATGTCTGAGTGCTTTCTTCCTCTCTTTTGGTTGTTCTCCAATTTGCTAACAAAAAAGCCACTTTCTAGCACAGTCTGTAGATTCTTTAATTCTATGCAAGTTTTTCCTCAACCCCTTAATTCATTACGGTGCAGAAATTTTCCTATGAAACGATTATTTGCTCTGAGAGTGTTTCCTTTGCCAATTTGCATTGCCACTGAGTGAACAAGAAAAAAAGATGAGGTATTTGTCTTTCATTCTTGATTTCAAATACCAATCAAAAGGCACATACATTATTTTGAAACTTACTAAATCCATTACTGACGTAAATGACTAGAACTAGACATAATACGGTTTATGAATGTATTGCCCACACACAATAACAACCAAAAAAGGGAAAAGTTTGAGGAATATTGCTCTATTGTTCCCCAGTAAATCAATTATATGCTAATTTAAATGCCTGGCTGCAAGTGCAATCTCTCTTTGACTGCATGCATTATGAAATTAGGAAACAGATTCCTAAGTTCTGATGTTATTACGCAGAAATGTCAGCAATCCAAAGCTGTAGACTTTAACAAGGAAAACAGGTGTCGCTGTCAAGACGAGTTTCAGCGAAGAAAACCCTGAGCATCCCGTTTATGTGTGCGACGCAGAAAAATTGATTGAGATTTACTTTTTATTTGTCACAGCTCCAATGCCTGTCTGTATGCATCTGTAGACTCATTAATCATCATGTCCCAAACACACAAACACACTGAGGAAGAAGTTGACGCAGAAACGCATTCTGGTGCCACTTAGTATGACAAACTCTCACACACACTGGCACCAGTGACTCAAAAAGGCTCAATGTGTTTGCCAAATATGCCCACCATGCCATATTCACCCCAGACCAGCTGCCATATGGGCTTCCAGAAACTTCTGCATCCCCCACAGTTCTATTAGGCCACCAGCCACCAAATTTACAGTGGCATCTGGGGTCCAGGGGGATTCATTAACTCCAGGAAAGACCACCTCCACACTCACGAGCTCCTGACTATCCCTATCGGCATCTTAGGATCCTTTTTGACTGACCCACCCGGATCTGTGTAATACTGCTGGCCCATCAATCATCAACTGACCGACGTCTTTCATCTCCGCCGTGTAACATAAACATGGGTGCAATTTGCTTCGCTGTTCTTGTGGGTGCCCCTTTCCTGTTTCATTAGAGTTGATTTTCTATGGTGCCACCTCCTATAGATATCATGCAGATGAACGGAAGAAGAGAGAGAGGGTGACATAGAAAGGCAAGAAAAAGGGGTCCAGGGTGACTGGCAAGCAGGTGTGACAATATGCAACTGGGTTGGGTAACGGGTTATAGAGAGATGATCTGGGACATTGCCCCATGTCCCAATGAGACTCCAGTTGTGGGGTCCCTTTATGCATTAGTACTCCATTAATCAATGTCACAGCTTCCACGGACCTAATACGCCCATAATGGCCATAAACGTTTGAAATAAAACAATGTTTTACAATGATGCATTTTGAATATCATTAGTGCAACAAATTATCTCTAAATTACATATGTGTGTAGCCATATTTGAGCACAGTGGGTACTATATTTTAGTATGTTTTTTAACTGGTTAAAATAATTTGCAAATCATCTAAACATCCCTAAAACTAGAAGCAAAAATGTGTGAGATTTGTTTCAGATAATATTGGGAATTACTGAAAAATGATTACCCCACTGTAAGATATACCCAACTCATAATGTCTTATTTTGAGCACAAACCTCATTTTATTAGATTTATGTTTAGAAAAAATTGTGACATCAAAACTATTTTGCATGTATTTATTTTAGAATTTTTTTTTCAAAAGATTTAATTTTTTATATACAAATATTTATTTTGCTGAGCGACGCACATAACTTTGGCCTAACTGTATTTTTCATGTTCATCAAAACCACAAGGTTTCCACCAAATCAACGTTTGTCATGCAATGATGGACATTTCACAAGGCATCTAATAATAGCAATAAATCAACTTTGTGAGACCTAAAAACATATTTTGCCATCACAAAAACAAATCAGAACATAAAGCAATGTTCAGCTACCCATACAGTTTACATCTACTAAATCTGACTAAACCGGCTAAGATCAAATCAGCCAGCATCATACAAATTACAACAGTAAATATAAATATTACCACCTTACAGGTTCTATACTTTAACATTAGTTAATGCATTAAGTACCGTATCATAAATTAACAATGGATGTGTGTTAATGCATTAATGTTTAACATTAAATGTTGTACTATATTGAAACTAACATTAACCATGAACTACAACTATTGGGTTGTCTAATGTCAACACAATTTTATTGTAAAGTGTTACCATATAAACTTTGCGAGGACACAAAGAACAATTGGTGCCATCACTGAGACAGATCAGAACCTGCTGCAAAGAAGGTTCACTTAAGAACTTCTTGTTCAATTAGACTGGACAAAGCTGGCCTGCTTTCTAGAAATCTGGTTGCTGTTTTGACGAGGTTCTTTTGGAAAACATTTTCCATGCATGTATTGGTTGAGTGGGTTGTGATGCTCATTTCGGTGAAATTTGAGTGGGTTGATGAGGGTGAGACGAGTGTGGTCAAATACTTGAATGTTCTTGAATGATTTTAATTATGCATTCACTCAATGAACGGATGGAATGGTTAAAACTGGGGTTTCTTAAAATGATCCAGAATCATTTTGTGCAATGCAAATGTCCCAGCACAGCCTGTAGGGAATTTAAAGCAGGAATTCAATAAAAAAAAATAAGAAAAAAAAAATTCACCCAGCCAATCTCTAACCATTTGAACAACCTTTTGAGTTGGGTATTGTGTTTTATTTAACGTCAGTGATTGCATGAAGTCAGTTTCGGTAAATGTCACCAAATCGCTTTGAAATGAGGACCAAGATATGAACACACAAATACAATTACTCTTCCACATGATTGATCAAGCAGAAGGCCGTGCACCTTTGCAAATACAAGATCAAATCACACCAGCAGGAACGGCTCCATGTCTATAATTTACACCCCATTTGTTATGATACGAGTTCAAAGTCTGGTGGGGGTTGGTTAGGGGCTTTGGGAACCCCCGCGAGGACAGCACCCCGAGACCTCGCAATCCACTCCCCGAGGCTCTCTTTGACCCGTCCCAGGGGCTAGTAAATCAGACAGCACCCAGGCTTGGACCCACCAGCCCGACCGCCTGGCAGACATAGTGGAGATCAGTCACACCCGTCCCCTGTGGCTATCTGTGATCCGAGTCTTAACCCTGATCTCTTAGTTTATCAGCTCTTATATCCCTTAATAATGGCAATTGCACTAGTGCCTTTGTACCACTAGGGGGAGTCTATCCCACAGGGTTTTTCTTTTCCTACAGCCATCTCCTGCTTCAAAATACTTGGTCTACACAAGCTGGAAAACAAGAAGTGAAGTGCAGCATGGGGTACAATTTTGAAACCATGGCACAGAAACCACATTAATCAGTGACTTGGGTTCGCATCAATTTTCATCTGGTGTGTTAAAAGCAGAACTGATAAATGTGTTCTATGGGCCTGATGACCACCCTAGTTCATCTGGACCCACTCAGTGGAAAATGGCAGCAGTTCAAGTGCTGAAACATGGAAATTTACACACACAACACAATTTGCTGAAAAAAGAGTGTTGATTGGTTCTTATTCACTATTAGCCCTGTAAACTAGATTCATGAGTGTGTATAGACTAGATTAAGGTTAGTGGATGTTCCAATGGGTGTCAACCAATACATGCAAAAGAAGATCATTATATGAAAACACAACCACAAAAATGTTTCATCAACTTTGGGCACTTTTATGTCAGGATTTTTATTGAAAGCTTTTTTTGTGATATGACGGTCACATTAAACCTACCTTGGAAACTTTATTATGTATTCATCATTTATTTTTTGCTGCTTTTAATTATTTATTACCATCAGGCAGTAATTATGTAAATTATTGAAAGTGTGATTAGTGCAGTATTTAATAATGTGTATTTATGATTACATAAAATGCTAGCCACATATGATTAGTCTTGGCAAGACAAAGAGGTCAGCCATTTTATTCCAAAAACATTTTAAAAATAATCTCTGTAGATTCAAGTTTTACAAGTCAAAGGCGCCCATAGTTTGAAGAAACACCCACATATGTAAACAAACCAGAAGTTCCCTATTTAAATATAAGCTCAAGGTTGGGTTTACAAAAAAAATGCAAATGAGCAAAACACGGTAATTTGTCTGATCTGAGCAACTCCTGCATGTCAAGTCTTGAGATCTTACAGAGAAAACGAAACGGAAGAAAAAGTCAAATGAGGCTGACTTCATCACAAAACACACCAACACATCCAGTAGAGGTTGAAGTGATGTAAACCAGCAAATGTTTGCATATAGTGTCAACGAGCAAGGACAAACTGCAGTCTTCCTCCCTGAGTACTGCTGCCAAATTTGTTTGAAATTATGTAGGGTATAAGTTTCGTTAAAAGTCTTGAGATCAGATTCATTTGTTTGAACATTAAAAGGTTACACCGGTCAGGTGAAACACTAGAAGTGTTCTTTCTTAGCACCAAATAACAAAGAGGTTAGTGATACAATAAAAGGTTTTAAATTGTTAGTTTTTTTTAAATATTACATTGGCTGAGAAAATGTGCATTAGGATTCTTCAGTGATAAATGCCTGACTTTATTAGTCTGATTCTAATCTTAAACAGATTTCTGACATTAGGGGCATCATTTCTCAAAATTATTTCACACTATTCCAACCCAGGATCATTGGAAAAATGTGAATTGGAGAAATGCGTCAACATTTCTGCAAAATGATATTACGTTGTTTCTTTCAAAGTGAAATGTTCGTTGAGTGGCGCTAAAAGTTTGAAAATAAAGTACCACCTACACCAGGGGTGTCCAATCCTGCTCCTGGAGGGCCACTGTCCTGCAAAGTTTAGCTCCAACCCCAATTAAAAACACCTGAACCAGCTAATCAAGGTATTATAGGCATGCTAGAAACCTCCAGGAAGGTGTGTTGAGGCATGTTGGAGCTAAACTCTGCAGGATAGTGGCCCTCCAGGAGAGCTTGGATAGCCCTGACCTAAACTAAACTCTACCCTAAAACTAACTAATAGTGTTAACAAAAACAAATGCAAGTTAAAAAATGTATTTGCTGAAGTAACCATGCAATTCTAGCTTGCTTCTACAAGTCTTTGAGCTCTTTAATCATGACACGTTTTTCCAAAGAGCCTAGGTTGCGTTATTCACCTGTTGTCATGGTGCATTGTGGGAACACATTGGGATGATTTCAACAACCGGACGGCCCTATAAATGGTCGACTCCCTAGAACAGGGTTCCTCAAATCCTCAAATGCCCCGCAGAGTTTAGCTCAAACCCTGATCAAACTCACCTGTGATTTTCTAGTGATCCTGAAGACCTTGATTAATTTGCTCAGGTGTGTTTCATCAGAGTTGGAGCTAAACTCTGCAGGGCAGTGGCCCTCCAGGAACCCTGCCCTAGAAAGTGCACTACACTATTGAAGTAGGGAGCTGACCCAGACAAACCCTGTACTTTTAATGCGATTTACTAGGCACTCATTTTACAGTACAGTACTGTACATGCAAAAATTCCTACACTGTTTTACTGTAGCAGCACAACATAGTCAAGTCATCTTCATTCATATAGCGCTTTTAACAATGGATTGTTTCAAAGCAGCTTTACAGAGATAAACATATAATTTAAGGTAACAGAGATTGTTTTGGCTTTATAGCGGTTCTTGAATAATGTTATTTCCAGCTAAAGTTAATTTTGATTGTTTCACCTCCGTCGAAATGATCATTTGTTATTAAATTAGGGGCCGCTAAGACGACGGCGTTCTCTCTAAACAGACTTTAAATGCGAACCTGTGATTAACGCTGATGGCGTTCACATGCGCATTAAGAATTGATTCTATAGTTATGTGCTTTTGAAAATATGTGCGCAGGTTTGTAATTCCATACAACCCATGCCTAAACAAACTACTTGTCTTGCCTATAAATTTTGATACAGAATTTTGTTTTATTTTATCACTTCGGGGTACGCGAACCGAATTCACAACGCTTTATCTGTAGAGTGGGAAAGTGATCCTCATAGGCAGAGGATAGTTGACACTTCAGCACTGCATTGTCATCGGGTCCAGGCAAAGCTCCTTCGTCAGATCTAGATACGGCCTGGATCCGGCAGGTTGCGGGAAAACCTCGGGATAAACCAAGACACTAATATTAGCGTAGATGCCATTCTTCTTATGATGTAACGAGTACATCAAGATTTAAGGGAAGTGTTCCCAGTTCCGGCTGACCTAATCTATGCAGCCTAACATTGAATTATAGAAGTCTATAATGTATTAAGTGTATGCTAGGTCAAAGAGATGTGTTTTTAGTCTAGCTTTGAACTGACAGATATTAGATATATTTTTAAGATGGAAAAATGCAGTTTTACAGATACTAGACACGTGACTTTCAAAAAAAGGTTGGTATCAAAGAGCACACCCAGGTTCCTAACCGCCATCAAGTGTTAGACAGTATTCTAGGTTATTACGTGTGGAAGTTTTTTGTCCAATAATTAGAATCTATGTCTTTTCAGAATTTAGTAGTAGGAAATTACTAGTCATCCAATTTTTTATATCAGCTATGCATTCCGTTAATTTTGTGAATTGGTAAGTTTCGTTAGGTTTTGAAGAAATATACAGCTGAGTATCATCGGCATAACAGTGAAAGCTAACTCCATGTTTCCTAATGATATCTCCTAATGGTAGCATGTACAACATACAGTATAATATAGTATGATCTAGTGTGTAACCTCTAAAAATGTCAAGATTGACCAGCAAAATTACTCCAGCTTGATTGTTTTGAATTGATCTGGAAATGCAATACTGTAGGCTGAGTATTTGCTTGGTTTTGTGTTTTAACTGAACACAGGTTTTATTATGATGAAGAGAATATGCTTGTCTAAAGTGTTGTACTGAAAAATGATATATAGCTGCAAGATAAAAAAAAAATCATTTCATGAAAAACTGTTAAAAGAAACCCTCAAAATATCTTCAAGTATCAACTCATCCTGGCTGTATATATTCACAGAAATCCGACGGCATCTCAATGCACTGCACGCCATCTGTCCGACTGCTAAGCTGTGTGAATGTTGAGGGGGGGTGTAAACTACAGTACAGTGTGATTGTACAGGGGAATCCATATAAAAACCATGCAGGGACACAGTCTGTAATTGTTCCCTACTTAAGCGAATCAAAGGCCTGATCTCCACAGAGGCCGTGCAATATGATTGAGCTGTCAGACACAATATGCTAATCGTCATTCTTAAGATGCCTGGTGGACGGCTGCATTCCAGAGCTATGCTACTGTTATATATATAAATCCTTATTGTCAGGCTGGTGAGTCGAACCTCTTGAATTGGAGTTAAGGGTGAATAATCCATTTACACAAGCGTCTGCAAGTACAATGGCAATGCCTCCATTCACAGTATGAGAACAGGGATGTTTCTATGAGGAAAAAAAGTGGTTTAAAATAAAGACAGCGAAATATTCACATTCTGATGAGTTATATCGAAACGCTTCTTTTTGAAAAGATATAGAATTTAGTGCCTGTAAAAGTTAAATCCAGAACAAGTGGTGCATTAAACAAAAAAAGTCCAAGGGCACAATTCCATTGCTTTTCAAAAGTTAATACGTGATAACTTACTTGACTAGACGTTAGAGGCTTAAAAAATCTGATTTATCTTTTTTTGCCAGTATAATATGCACAAAAGTCACCCTTAGACTGGATTATGGGAATCGGATTGGCCTGTTCCCCTTTGATCTGCTAGATTACAGTGAATCTGTCATGGCAGGCTGGAGGATGGAAAAGTTTGGTCTGCTGGCCGAGCAAGTCCTTAGCTGGGCAACATTCTTCCTCCCAAAGATCAGGCCTCTGAGATTTGTTATGGTTAGAGAACGTTAGCGCAAGCCTCTGGGAAATTTTGCAGAGCTAGTTAAAATTCAGTGCATAAGGTGACCATGAATGAGTAGTCGTGCTAATGTACCAATACGTTTATCTAGCAGAGCACAGGCTTGACAGATCTTTGCAATTCGAAGTAAACTGTTTTATACATAGACGAGATATGTCTCCCTGCATGCTGCTGTTTATTCATGAGATGTTCAGCCAATAGGAGCGGTGTGTGTCCCTTTGGGATCAGATCTTGCGATAAATTCTTGCTGTGTGGTGGTTAGATACAGTCAGTCTGAGCTAGGGAGCTGGGTGAAAACAGATTAAAGCTGCCCGTTAACCTTTGGGACGTGTCTCTTGGAAATCCAGTCTGAGTGGGATAATTGGCTTTTTTAATTAGTTATACCAGAGCTGGGACAGAGGAAAGCACTTATGTTAATCACAGCACAAATACCTTGACACTTCCCCTCATGTGCTTGACAGGACATCTGATTGGCTGAAGTGTTTAAGTGGCGGAGGCCTCGCTCCTCGTTTTAACACTACAGATGCTCTTAACACAGACTCTTAACTGTAATGACGACTCCAAATCATTTAAGCGTCCTTGAAATGAGCAGTTCAATGACGAGTATTCTACTTGAGGAGAGAACAAATTTAACTTTATTAAGGAATATTCTTAGTTCAACATAAGTTAAAGGGTTAGTTCACCCAAAAATGACATTTTTGTCATCATTCACCCTCATGTTGACAATCCATGAATTGAGAGGTTTTTTTTTTTTTTTTTTTTTTGAAGAGACACGATTGCTTTATATGATGAACAGATTGAATTTAGGCTTTTATTCACATATAAACATTGATCGCACCGTCCTTCACCTGGGGATGTGCACAGACAGCTATATTAATCATAAAATTATATTACAATCTTTACTATCATTGTTATTGTTTGGAGGATTGAGTGGAGAGGAGAGTGGGGGGACGAGAGAAAGGGTAAAATATGTAAAATGACTGAATAGCTTAAAACACTCAGAACCCCCAAAGGATATATATTTCAAAACATAAGGTCTTTCTTTTCTTTACCTTTTTTTCCTTGTCTATTCTTGTATTGTTGTTTGTCTGTTTGTCTGTGTTTAGTTTTTTTTGTCGATATGTGTATTTTGTAAAATTTCTGTATGTATTTCTGCAATAAAAATAAATAAATAAAAACATTGATCAACACACATATCAGATTTGGTAAACGGAAACTCAAGGTTGCTTCCTTGATGTGCGAGAACCAATGAGGTTCATTCTCATGTAACGCAGCACGTTTGAGATTCCTCAAGAACCAATGAGGTTTGTTCTCGTAAGTCAAGCAAGTACGGATGAGCTTCTGTTTATGTTTGCTGATGAATGTTTATATGTGAATAAAAGCCTAAATTCAATCTGTTAATCATATAAAGCGATTGCGTCTATGCAGAAAATATGGACTAAAGCACTCGATTTATATGGATTAGTTTTACGACCCCTTTTTGAAGCGTCAAAGTGGTAGTTGCTTAGCTGCCAATGGAGGGACAGAAATCTCTCAGATTTCATTAAACATAAATTAAACATAAGATAAACGAAAGTCTTTGTGTTTGGAACGACATGAGGGTGAGTAATTGATGACAGATTTTTCATTTTTGGGTGAACTAGCGTAAAGGCGCTCAATCAACAGCACTTTTTTTTTTTTTTTTACAGCAAAAAACTGCCACAAGTCAAAAAATGTCTTTGTGGTAATAAACTTTATGCCACAAATACTGTCAATTGAGCTTAATGGAGAAGACAATTCAGAAAATGCTGTTCTTCATAAATACAACTTTATATTTCTTTTAAACAGCAATTTGCTCTAAATCAAATCGTACCAACTCATATAGGCTAATTCAATTCTTAAACTACTTGCAACTAAACAAGAAGAGAAGAGAATGTCAATATGTTTAAGATAAATGAGCTTTTCCAACAACATTATCTGTCTGATGAAGAGCAAAGTTTCCCCTTCATTCCTTTACAAATCAAGCGTTTTATAAATCTTATAGAAAGTCAGCACAGTGCAAAAACACACTCAGAGCTCAATATCTGGTTCAAGAGAATTGTGACAGTGATTCAGCATGCGTTGTTCAATTACAGGTTTGGATCTCTCCCTAAATTTCTCCTCCATCTTCCTCCTCTCTCAATAATGAGTCCCTTTCTCTGAGTTTGTGAATGCAGACATTAATCACTCCTTTTGCAGACAGTGACATCAGTATCGTTCGGGTAAACACACGGGTCATTTTAAAAGCGTTTCCTGCTCAGAAAGACTACTACTAAACAAACAGACAATCAGTCTGTGAAAATGTGACATTAATTGGCAAAATGTACAGAAGTTCAATCCCATGGGACCCTTGCACCGGTATGACCTAATGTGTGACATCATTAGCGTCAATTGGAAAAATCTACTGTACTCAAACACATGGGCACCTGCAACGCGCCAGTCACAGCCGTCATACAAGCGCTCACTGATGTGAATCAGGTGTACAGAGAATAAACATACATAAAAGCGCAGAAAAGTGCAGACTTTTACACATCAAACTGATGAATAAGCACATTTACAAACTATCCAATAATTAAAACACAAGGTCTGCCAACAGATTCGTAATTCATTGGAGATGCACAGTCTTGCTTAACAGACTCAATGTCAGTTGGTCGACTAGGGTGAACAAAGGCGACTTTGGTTATCCCACTGCATCCCACCCCCTCTACCAGTTTGGCAAGCTGTCAGGGGATTATTTCATAGTGGTTATGGGATGGAAGATTTAGGGAGCAGACGGTACCTCCACTTCATTTAAAGGAAAAAAAGAAAAAACCCAGATGAACAGCTTTTAAAAAATAAGGTTCCATTGGCCCAAGCAAAACCAGGTCTCTGCATTTTCCACCCAAACTTCTCACCCTCTCGCTCAGAAAACATGGAAAACGGCCCAGGTGATGGTAACGACCTGGCTTTTTATTTTTCAACTGCATAAACCATAAATTGTCCTTTCGCCTCATGGCTAGTATATTACCTATGACATCAATCTCCTGACATTGGGAAACGCACCAGGTCCCTTTAAAAACCAAGCACCATTGCCTTAAAAAAACTGCCCTTTTTGGTGCATGACATCTCTTTATTGTAAAACATTTTGGTCCAAGGGTCTCAAAGGAACAATCAGGGGGCTCATGAAAAAAGTCTAGCACATCTTGGCTTTCACATCATCCTATACATGCCATATGCCATATACTTGACATAAACATTCACATAAAAAAAAAAACAATAAAAAAACGTCAGTATTGTACATTGATTTGTTGCATAATGATTAAACTAGCTTTTAAGCCAATATCGTTAGATCACTTTATTGTGTCGTTGGACAGGAACAGATACATGAAGAGAGGAAAATTAACTCACCATCATCTTTGAAGGCCAAACACAGCACTTGCTCCAAGTGAGTAGTCTGGACTGGTCATAAAGCCCATACGCTTTCTTAAAGGTTAATTAAGATTGTCATTATCAAACCAAAAATGCATAGGCTAATCCAACTCAAGGTTTTAAATGAACCAATCCAGTGCATGGTAGCCTGCACACAATTTCAAAAACATAGATCTATAATCACCGGAGAGGTCATACTGACATGTAACATGAAAGCCTGGGAAAGTTTAGCTAGCATCTGCTGGTATTCAAAAAAGTTTACATTTCGTACCGAACGTCATGGAAATCATTCGTTTCTGGTATGTTTTTAACGGTTTTGAACTGATTAGCCTATAGCACGACAAGTGAAGCGATTCTCGAGCGAATAAATCCCTTAAATTTTAGTGAACCAAATCGATTTCAAAGTATTTCCGCAATATCTTTACCGCGCGACCAGTGCTAGGCCTAATTCCTTGATGACTCTTAAAATTCGGTTCTTTTAGTGAATCAACAACAAATGGCGCGCCTAGTGGGAATGACTCTTTTTTAGTGAATCAAATTTGAAAATACACAGCGCAACCACTGAAGATTTCTGAGTGAAAGACCCTTACGAGCCGGTTCTTTTTAGTTGATCAAAAACATACAATAACCAACACGACCAGTGAAGTCCCATTTTTGAGCATTTTTTAAGTTGATCTGAATTGATTTCGTCATGTTCGACTCCATGAACCATTATGTTTTGGTCTATATAGCTAATTTTCCCTTCATGACATCCGTTTAAATTATATTACGTCTTAAAGTTCTGCATAATTAAGGGCGTGGCCACTTAATTATGTGGATTGCGGTGGATTGCGGCTGCTGTCATTGCTAGCCGTTTGTCTGCTGTCTGTTAGCGTCACCCTCAGCTAATTCCAGCTGCTGTACTTGCCATCTCTGCCGTGTTTGTGCTTTTCTCTGGATTAATTCATACAATTTAATACACCCATTATACCTTCGCCCACGCCGTTGGATTCCGTCATTGTCAAAAATGGAGAGAACAACCAGCGCTGTATTTCCAGTTGTTTTCCTCGCATGCACTAATGGATGTCTGACAATTTCATTGCTTTTTGGAGTTTAGATTTAAAAACGTCTATAGATATAGAGACTACACTCGTTATGCGGTACCGTTGCTCTCACGGAACAGATATGCTTATTTAACTTTTTAGTTTTAGATAAAATGTACTGTTAGATGAAATCCTGCAAGTGACAGTGCATTCTCTCCGTCCATGCAATAGATGCACACCCTTGAATGAGCGCGGATTTCTAGTGCATTTACTTGAACTTCTGAGGTAATATCTTTGGTTTAACCCATTTGAGAAATTGAGAGGTGGCCAAAATCAGATTTTAAAATGGACTGAACTAACATCTATGCGCATGAATCACTGTCACACGCACAAGCTCAGAGCAATATTGTAAGTTAATGCATGATAATGCATTTTTAACGAGCAGAGTAATAATGAATCACGATACACATAGTCTCACTTTTAGTTACGTCTTTTAACTATAGTATTTCGAAGGGCAAAAACATGAACTTTAACTATTGGCTTTACTTCTTCAATCAGCTGTCACTTCAGCGTGAGGCCAGTAGCATATAGCATTAGCACCTCAGCTCCACCCATGTCCCGCCTCTTTGCCCATTTTATTTTATCCGGGAGTGACGAGAGGTGACGCGCTGCCAAGATGGCGACGGGCGCCCCGCCCACTTTAGGCTTCAAAAACGCTCTTCAGAAACCTACAGGTGACTTCACGGACGCTACGTCCATATTTTTTTACAGTCTATGGTTTTATGTCATGACTCATGACTGAGACTAGGCAGTTATGCAGTTGATACACATTTCGAGTTTTATCATTATTAAAGCTCCTGTAGTAACTTTTGAAAACATGTATTTGCTAAAACTGTCATTATGTCCTGACAGTAGAATATGAGACAGATAATCTGAATCAGAAACAACCAATCAGAGCCAGGAGGAATGTCTTAGCAGTGTCAATCACGCTCGTGTACGCGCTGATCACACCCCTCTCTTGCACAGCGCGAGCCGTCGTTCAAACTCAAGATTGCCGGCGTGCTGCAGCTGTGCTTATGACGGAGAAACAACCTAAACTGCCAATTCTCGAGTGACACCTGCTCATAAAACAAAGAGGTAAAAGGAAAAAGACTGATGACGATAACCAAGCGAAAAAGAAAGAATTACACAGAGCCCATTGACTCGGTGTCAAAACTCTAGCCGCATAACATGTAGATAAAATGTCACGCACTCTGCTAAGCAACAATTGAAACCTGCTAATTCACTGGCTTGTCATGTTGCTGAAATAATGTACTAGCACACCTTATCTAGCATTATATATCGCTAGAATAATTACTTACTGTAACGTTAGTTACTGTTATATTAACGTTATCTTACTAGCTATTTATAACTTATAGAAAGAGTGCAACGTTATAAAGTTACATGTAGGCTATTGGAAAATACAAAATGATTTGAGGACCAAGTTTGTAGTCAAAGTATGGGCAGGCCATAGTCAATGTAAAGCATATTATTGACGTTTAGTCCCTATTAGTGAATGTGCCATATAACTTTTTATGCGCTGTTATCGGTGGCCCTGTTCACTAGCCTGCGCGTTCACGACAGGCTCCGCTGTGGAGGACGAGCTGTAGCGCAGCAGAGAGCAAGGGGGTGGGACCTGTAAGTTGTGCTTGTTCAAATTTTCAGGCTAAGTCAACGTTTTCTCAAAACTCCCTACTGCAGCTTTAAAGGGATAGGCCTATGTAATAGTAGGCTACCTATGTTGCTTTTTTATCATAAATGCAAAACAACAAAGAACAAATAGGGTAATGGTCCCAAACTACTCCCAAGACATGAGATAAGATGAAAAGATTAATGCTGATTAACATGTTTTTTCTAACTGAGACTTGATTTATTTGACTCCAAAATGAGGTGATGAGAAATCCCTCTGCGTGGAGACCATTTACTATGATGCAAATAGCGCTAATGCTCTTTTTCTTACAGTCTTCTTCTGTTAGATCAACATGATGGATTGTGTGTCTTTTGTTAAAAATGATATTGCAGAACATCATGCATGTGGTATGCATGCATGTTCAACCATGGACTTACTTATGTATGGGCAGACTTTGGCTCAGCTGTGAACAAAAACCCACGATATCACCAGGGTATCTCATGGCCAAATGATGCGTGAGTGAGTAATAAAATAAAATATATATTCTCCATCCCGAATGACGGGCTGTTTGGGGGCTAATCTGAGGCAGGCGGAGCAGCCAGTTTCTGTATAAGGGATCTTTTCATGGCACTGTGGGGCCCAGCACATTTTGGGAAGGAGCCACAAGGAAAAAAGAGCCCCCTCCACCCCCTTCTTCTAATCATTCCACTGCCACCTCTTTGTGGGGCTTTTTCACTTTGATTTCATGTTTGCCCATCTTATCCTCCCGAGAGAGGGGGTATCTCAAGATATTTATGTGTATACAAAAGCCCACCCCCCTTCCATCAACCACTCTTTCTTATTTCTTGCATTTTTTTAAGTTACACTGTCTTAACATAAAAACGCACACCTAAACAGCTGAAAGGATGTGGATGATTTCAAGAGTTTGTGACACGATAGACTGGGACTGATCTTAGAAAAGTCTATTGCTGTCCTTGTTTTTCCAAAATACATCTTAGACTGCATTTAATGAGCATTTAAACGGGTTGCTAATAACTATGTGGGTAAACCTCATGAAACCTCTCAAGAAAATGTCCTGGTTAAACTTTAAATTAAGCATTTAGGACCATTAATATTTTTTACATTATTTTCAGGACCATTAAGCACATTTTCCATATGTGTCCTGATGTTTTACTCGCACTATTCCCATTATTTAAAAAATAATTATTATTCAGCATAAAATCAGTAGGCTACATATGAGCTGCAAATACTCTTTGAGTCTGTATTTTTTCATATTATGGTAATGATAATAATTATGAGAAAGAGAATCTTTTTTCCCCCACATTAAAGTATAATAATAATCCTTATTTAATCATAATTAGCAAGAAAAATATCTAAGTGATCCTAAACATTTTTAATTAAAAAAACAAATTTTCATTTATTTTTGGTTTATTTTGGAATGAAATATGACCAATAAACATTTTCTTCACATGTTTTATAAGATGCACCTATTTGATGAAAGTTTCTTGGTTCTCTTTGTCCCCAATTCCGTGAAGGCATTCGGAAAGTAGAGCACAAAGTAAAGTTGGAGCAACTTTTATAACGCAATTCATAAATTAGAAACAACCCTGGAACATTATGACAAGCGCTCTCTTTGTCTTTTATGCACTCATCATCTCCTCACTCTCAGCTTGTTTCTGTAAGCCAGACATGAGGTGTTTCTCCAGGACGGGGGGAAGCAGCCGCATTGGGTGTTAGTGTTGCCTCTGGAGCTTTATGGACTCCCTGCTGGGAGCATCTCCTTAATGTGCACAATGAGAAGTATTTATACCAGCCTGACCATTCCGACCCCCTTAACTCTGTCCCATCGGCCCAGACTGGCGGATCTTTTCAGAGCCGTGCACAAAGCGCCCATCGGCAGTCTCTGCTCGTTGCTGAGACTGAAACAACCTGTATCTCACAAACACAGAGAGAAGAGAGGATTAGCATTACATCCGTGGTTTATTATCATCACGAATTATCCTCGTGGTTTAATTATCATCACATTATAAAGAATATAAAATATATAAGTGCACCCTCATACCGAGTGACTTGCTCAATATGAAAAGGAATTGGAAGCTCCACTTAATAAGTTTGTGCCTGGATAGGCAGAAAACATTCACGTGGAACAAAAGGTTTTGGCTTTAACAAACACTTTCTATTTTGGTCGGTTTTTTTTTTGTTCTCTTCTTTCTCTCGTTAGGCATGCTCTCCTTCTCGTTACCTTGTTCTTTTCCTCTTTTTAAACAGTTTACTTCTTTCATTCCAACTTCCTTTTCACTTCCAGCATTGTTTATTTCTGCTTTCATTCTTCCTTCTCTCTCTTTCAGTCTTTTGGATTTCATTCCACCCCCATTTTCTCTCGGAACGCCAGTGTTCAGGTCCCATTTCTGTGGGGAATCGTGTGTGTGTGTGTGTTTGTGTGGAGGGGGTTGGGGTGTACTCAGTGTTTTAGTTTATGTGTGTATGCTTTCGCAGTCCCCTGCCGTGAGGAAGAAGCAGAAGCCTCTTTTTATCTGTCTTTGCATTCCAATGCATCCTATACAGTCCCTGCGAAATGTTGGGAATGAATGAATGATGCCTCTGTGCTAAAGCTCTTTCTTATGGATTTAGACTTTTTTTGGCTGAGATTTTGAGACAGATACATCCTTAAAGATGAATATACTGGGACTGACAAAAGGTTTTCATTAAGAGTGGCAACCCAACATTTATTTTTTTATTGAACAAAAGTAAACAAAAAAAGTCCTTGAAATCAAATATATTTATTTTTAAATAATGAAATCAGCTGCATAGCCCCAACAATATGCATAATTAATAACATTCCATTAGCTGAATAGGAAAACTGACAATTTGGTGTTTTTAAATATTACAATTTTGATGGTTTCATGCATATATATATAACACTTGTCAGTTCATGGCAGAATAAATTCATAGTCCCACAATCTGTTCATGTTGGCATCTGCTTATGGCTAATTTATGTGAACCTGTACAAAAATATTGTAGAGTTTGATTGGATGCTCTTTTTCACATTGTCGACTCCTTGTAGAAAAGCAGAAGTGGTTTATCCTCACTGCCTTAGGGCGACTACACAATGTTAGTTAATTAGCCAAATTAAATGGGTGGTTTGCTTTGAACTGCAAAATACAAGCAGGAATTGAGATATTCTGAAGTTTCTTTTGCTTACATCAACAAAAAACACTGAATCAGAAGGATGAATAGTGCACAGTACAACATAAATGCATTTCCCGTGTTTCTTATTTTGTTCCACACTTGTGCACTTGTGAGAATAAATGTACATTCTCCTAAAAAGGGCAGTTTGGATAATAAATATATGAAATTTCAAAGCCTTTGATGTTGGAAAAGGAAAATCCATTTTTAACATATTGAAGACCTACTTGACCTCATGCTCTAAGAACAAACGTTCGTAATCATTTCACTGTTTGGACTTTCTGTCCAGAGATCAGGGTTGGGTTAGGTTTATCTGAAGCACATTTTATCTGTCCACCTTGCAACATTCCACCTCACTGGGATCAGGTGGACACCAGTGCCCCTCTGGCCTGTGTTATTTCAAGACATAACCCTTGACCTCTAAAGTCAGTAATGGCTGGAATTCTGCAAATGTCTCGGAGGATCAGGGAAGCGAGAGGTTACGAAAAAAAAAAGCTTCTACACACTTCATAAAGTCTAATTAAAGGAGTTGTTTACCTAAAAACCTGTGACAATTTGTTCTGCAGAACACAAAAACTTTGGCAAAGGTATAGCAGCCATACACTAAGACAACAGTTTAAAATATAAGTACAAAATAGAACAGAAATATTCAAACATAGTATCCTTTCAACAAAAAACAATCACAGGCCTCCATTACCGCTCTCTTTATGATGCCTTTAAATTGACACAAATTTGTCTAGTTTTAGATCTTTTTGCAAATTATTCCATGCTAGGAAAATTCATTAGAAATTCATATATGATTAATTTCTAATGTCTCTATATTATTAACATGATCAAAACCTTGCTGAAAAAACTGTTGCATATAATCTTCTACATGGCTGCTGCTGGCCTCCGTTCATAATTTTTTAGTACTAAACTTCCTTTTAGTATAATTCTAAAAATGTCCACCTTCAGTTTTTGGTACACGCGTCTTTTTGCTGCAAACATAAGAATAACTTTTATATTGTTTAACGTTTGAAGATGAACATTTACGGGACTGAAGCAACTTATAGGCTTACTTGATTATCTATACATCACAGAAACGTTTATTTGTACGCTTCCTCAATCATTATCGGCTTGCATTGCGTTATACTAGAGCTCTGATCATTAAAAAAAAAACATTTTAAAATCATCTTAATAAGACATATTATTGGGAGATATAGACAACTGATATTTATATGCATTTAGTCTGTTACACTGTTATAAAAATCTCATTAATTTTACATTTAACTTTTAACTTAACTTTTTTGGCCATAAAAATAACAACATCTGCACCAAATTGCATATTTTTGTTCAGTTTGGGACTCCCTATATAATTGTATATGGGCCATAAAAACTTGGAGCATCAAATATAATACAAAACATAAAACACATGCATTTCTTTAGATTTTCTTTTATATTTTGTCTAAGTATAACACATCAACCTGTCACCCCATGTTCCCCCCTCACAAACTGTAGGAGCCCCTCACCCAGCAGCAAGAGACCTACATTTATATCTTACAGGAAAAAGAAAAGAGCTGACTCAACCAGTGTATCTGTCTGTGAGCAGGAAACAGCTTCATCATGTGAATGAGGGGTCACAGCCATTTGGGTGTGTGTCCAAGGCGAGTTGGCTGCATTGATGTACTTGGCCCCACACAATGGCCGTAGTAAAGAACTATATCATCACAGCCCCCAAACAATGACCTTACGCCTTCAATAGACTCCACACATTTCCATATTCCAGCTTCAGGAGTCAACAGCTCATTGGGGCTCTACAAACCCTGGAACCTGTAATATTTCTTTTATATGATTCTTTGTATGCATTCACACTCAAACCCAATTCCAAACACACATACATCCACACAAATTGCATTTTTCCCATTTCTAGGCCCTGGAATTCCAGCCACCCCACACAACAAAGATTTGTGGTTGCTTGATTCCAAATGATTGCCCTTCAGAAGAAAAAAAAAGAAAAAGATGTAAGCAAATGATAGGGATAACACTGGGCGTCTCGACTCCTGATTCTGGACCTCTATAAATCTCCAGTAAATGACGGAGCATCCTCGCAGCGGTTCCCTCCCCGGATCTTTTGTGCTGCTAATGCAGATTAGCGTTTGGCTGGCTGCCCGCTTTGACCACTGCAGGCGAGAGCACACTGCCATGCTACAGATGTGTGTGACCTACGTCACACACACACTCACACATATTCTCTCATTCATATAACATACACAGAAGCACAATAACATAATATAAACAAGCTCTGACTTGTATACAAAGGCGTATTCTGTTCCTAAGCCTTTTTTAACACTAATGCATGTAAAGTGAAACGATTACATGAGTCACAAACTGGATCAGCCTTATTCTGAAGTTGAGAGGAGTTTTCATTATTTCCTGTCTTAATTTAAGGGAATATCCCAAATTAAGTCTTCAACTTCTTTAAACCATGTTTAAACACACGTATACAGACATGCATGCATGGTCTGATATAATAATTTATGGATGTAGACAAAAAAAATCAGATGTGGACAGGCTTATGCATGATCAAGTGTCGGAAAGACTTAAACTGAGCAAATAATTCTCATACTGTTTTGACAGTTGGGGAAAAGCACTACTGCAAAAAAAAAAAGAAAAAGTCTTGTTCTTAATCAGTAATTTTATTGACTAAAAAACAAAGAAAATTAAAACAAAGAAAATAGAAAAAGATATAGAGAATATATCTTGCATAATTTGTTCTTGTTTTAAATGTAAACCTAAATTTGGTTAGAAATGTTTTATTTGAAAAATTAGCAATTTTGTAAATATGCCTTATTTTAAAGATACTTCAATATTTTGCTTGAAAACAAGACAAAAATACAGAGTAAAAATATATATTTTTGCAGCGCACACTTATTGAACTGTTTTGTTGGAGAAAGCGAGTGTGAATGGAGTGTTTTGCGGCTCTGTGTCACACTGCGGGGGGTTTTGGGGGGTTGAGGGTAAATTAAACCCCAGTTGCCTGTAAAGGAGCACTTCATTAGTCTCCAGGCTCACTAAAGCGCTGCATGGCACAAACAGGAGAGCCTGCCGTTCCATTTGCCTCTGTAAAATGAGTTTTTAGCTCATGTGTTTCTCTGCTTAGGGCAAAATATTATACAGGAAAAAAAGCTTTCAACTTCAATACTTTTACAACTCATTAAAAGGTGAAATAAAAAACAATATCCCATGTTCATTAATGCAAGCAAGATTAAAATGATACTTAAAGTCATTGTGTTGTATGGACAAGACAGATCATTTGTAATATAATATAGCAGTTGTTTCTCTGGTTTGAACTAAGACTGTTAACATTAGAGCAAACAACAGCGCCCACACACGTTTTATGGGGACTTTCTATAGACATAATAATTTTTATACTGTACAAACTGTATATTATATCCCCTTATATTAACCGTACCCCTAAACCTAAACATTGTAGAAAACGTTCTGCATTAAACATCACTTAGTATGATTTAGAAGCAGTTTTCCTCATGGGGACCAAAAAATGGACAAGGATTTCGGGTATAGCCATCAAAATGTCCCCACAATGTAGGGTTTACCAGGCCACACACACACACCACTCTGTGAAAACATGTCTTTGTGGCACTGATAGAGTAACTGCCCCTAGTTTAAGAATCTTTAAGAAGTATCATATAGATTGGCCATATCTATTTATGTTCGAACTTAAAAAAAAAAAAAGGTTTTTACATGTAAAGGAATAAATCATTCAAAAAATACATTTCTTTCATCCTTTACTGCCCTTCATGTCGTTGATTTATACTCAACCTCAAAAAAAACAAAAAGTACATCAAAGTAATGCATTCAATTTATATTACAGGGCCTTGCAATAATTTGAGGAACAAACTGATATATACAGTAGGCCTCAAGACTAGTTATATGAATGTTCGAAATGAACAAGATTTGACTAGAAAACATGATGACAATATATATTTTTGGATGAACTATCCTTAAGAAGAAGAATCTATAAACAACTACAGTAGTTTTCTGCTATTCTGGTAGTTTTCGGATTGTTTATTTGATTCCTCAAAGGGCTCTACACTTCTGCTTCCCTTGACATGCTGTTGTTCCTGCCAGATTTGCAGCAGATAGTAAACTGTGGACAAAACAGTAGCTGATAAGCTACGTCTGATAATGTCCCCTTGCAGACTACTCGTAAATATACAGTGTGTTACTGCTGTGGTTCCACTGAAGTTCTCTGTGCAACCAGAGCTTAGTGATGCTTTTCCACATGCCAGCATCATAATCCAGGTAGATCATGTTAATTGTAACTAGAGCATCAAGGTTTAGATTCCCTTTTCCATCCATACGATACAAAACTCTAAGAGAAACCGTGCAACACGTCCTTAAATTTACATGGTAGTCAGTGAATCAGAAGAGGTCTGCATGGATCTAATAAGAGATTTTTAAATATAATCATCACCATTAAAATTAAATAAACTGTTATATTCACAACCAATGGTCTGTAATAAAAAATAATACCTCTAGTATTTGGACACATCCCTACAAATAAGTGATACATTGTTCAAAATAATGAAAAAAATATTTGGACACTTGCTATAAAACATTCAATATGTCTCTAAAGGTGTCTGATTAAAAAAAAAATTGCCCACTGTATTCAACTTTTTTTTTGCGGTGTCTACGTGTTTGTCTGATAATTTCTAATGGCTCTTTTAATATGCAACAGACTGTACCTTTCCCAGTAATAAACCCCCTTGTGTGCTTTGTTTAAATGTGTCTTTCTTTCCTGTTCACCAACACACACACACACACACACACACACACACTTCGGTACCCTTAAGGTCATACTGCATTCTTTAAAGGCAGCTCCATTTCCAGACTCACTCAGTGAGGAAATAGAGCCGTTTAATGGAGATCTGGGGCTTAGATTAGCCTTTATCACTCTCAATAACTTCCTCTCTCAGGATAAAAAAAAAAAAACACGCTAAAATAAAACGCTGATAAAAACCATTAAAATAAATTATGCAAGTTATAAACACAAACAAGACAAAGGAAAACAAAATGCTCCCTCCGGGAGGTTGTGTTAATAGAGTAAATCGGCAGGATCATTTCGGAAACTCTTTGCCAAGTTAAACAGATTACACTGGCGCTAATGATTTTAGGGATAATTGTGAGGTAAATCAGACAAAATGCAGATAGCTTGGGACTTGGTATATGAAATTTGGGATTTGGGGGTGTTGGGGTGGGCTAGACGTCTCACTTCACTAAGATCACTTTGCGATACTGACAGAAAGGAGACTTTCTTTACTCCGTCTGTGTGTTTGCATACTACTCTTAATAATATGCTCTCTTTCTTGGACACAAGTATTTATATTTTAAAATGTATTTTATCCTTCAAGCATTTAAACAGTTTTATTGGCTTTCTTTAATCTTTTTACTAAAATTCACTAGGTGAAGTGAAAAAGTGAGTATAATAAGATATCAACAGGATCTATTAGGGATCCCGGGGGCTACAAGAAAGTTCTAGGGGAACCATAGAAAACGTGAAAAAAAAAAACCCATCAAATTTAGGGGTCAGCATAAAAAATTTAAAACCCTGACTTAAAACGCAACCATGATTTTTTTTTTTTTGTCTTAAGTAAAGACCAAAAAAAGCTAAATGTAAAGGTCTAAATTATTTTCGGTGGCACAAACAGAAATCTCCATTTCATCTAATATTTGTCTAGGAGACATGATTGGCACACTAAAGAGGCCTAATATGTGATTTCATTTAACCAGTCGAATGTACACATATGGTGCTCTATCTGTCCGTTTTCCTCCCACACACACACACACGTATTTCATTCCTGTCTCACCCCTGAGGGCAGCCAGAAGACTATTTGGCCTGTTAATACATCATCTCAGTTTGAAGGAAACTCCACACAGGCGGCTAATGAGGCAAAATGAGACTGATTAGCCAACAAACCTTAAAGTCACTGACAGGGCAGCCAGGCAGTCACACTGAGACACAAATACAGAGCAAACACAACTGATAAAACACTGCTAGATGTTCTGTCCCTATCTATTTCTTAGGTTCCCACTAGTCCCTGTCTCATACACACATAAAAACACCTTCGTTAAAGTCTCAAGATGGCCATCTCCCTGAATACCTGCTCTGTTCTTCATAACATCCATTTCCATGACCCGCTCCCTTACGTCCACTGACAGGCATGTTCCAGTCGTGCGTACTGCACAGGTGATGGAGAATACGGAATGACCCCTCCATGCACCGGCATAGAGCTTCGGCAGTGGTGACATCAGATGATCCTCCGTGGAGAGCACATCACTCCGGTTTCATCCGCCGGCTGACGTGCGGCTCCGCCTTTGACCCGGGGCTGGTAATGCTTTGCTAATTGCCAGGGAATGACTAAATGCCATGTTGATTACTGACAGTCCATATTGGGCTGTGTCTTCTCCAGACAGTCTGTGTTAGCTGGTGGCTAGCACATGATTAAGTGCATGGATGGGGCTTTTGTGGAGGGACACCTTCACACACACACACACACACACACGCTCCGGGTCATCGCGAGGACAGGGAGCCATTCCTGCTGGTCATCTTCAGTTCAGATTGTGGGCCATTGACAGATCTGTCAGCAAGAGAGAGGGTCACATGGAGTGTATGTGAATGCATGTGTGCATTTGTTTTAAGGAGGTTGTCTATGATTATCTCAGGTCACATTCATGGCTAAACATTCAGTTAGTGGGGAGAAAGCTGGCAATATTTTTTTCATATTTGCATGTGTATCATAAAAAATTTAAATATGTAATTTGAAAGTATATTTTCATTTGATCATATATAGGCCTACATATATTTGATATACACTCACCTAAAGGATTATTAGGAACACTATACTAATACTGTGTTTGACTCTCTTTCTCCTTCAGAACTGCCTTAATTCTACGTGGCATTGATGCTGAAAGCATTCTTTAGAAGTGTTGGCCCATATTGATAGGATAGCATCTTGCAGTTGATGGAGATTTGTGGGATGCAAATCCAGGGCACGAAGCTCCCGTTCCACCACATCCCAAAGATGCTCTATTGGGTTGAGATCTGGTGACTGTGGGGGCCATTTTAGTACATTGAATTCATTGTAATGTTCAAGAAACCGATTTGAAATGATTCGAGCTTTGTGAAGCATTATCCTGCTGGAAGTAGCCATCAGAGGATGGGTACATGGTGGCCATAAAGGGATGGACATGGTCAGAAACAATGCTCAGGTAGGCCGTGGCATTTAAACGATGCCCAATTGCCACTAAGGGGCCTAAAGTGTGCCAAGAAAACATCCCCCACACCATTACACCACCACCACCAGCCTGCACAGTGGTAATAAGTCATGATGGATCCATGTTCTCATTCTGTTTACGCCAAATTCTGACTCTATATCTGAATGTCTCAACAGGAATCGAGACTCATCAGACCAGGCAACATTTTTCCAGTCTTCAACTGTCCAATTTTGGTGAGCTCTTGCAAATTGTAGCCTCTTTTTCCTATTTGTAGTGGAGATGAGTGGTACCCGGTGGGGTCTTCTGCTGTTGTAGCCAATCCGCCTCAAGGTTGTGCGTGTTGTGGCTTCACAAATGCTTTGCTGCATACCTCGGTTGTAACGAGTGGTTATTTCAGTCAAAGTTGCTCTTCTATCAGCTTGAATCAGTCGGCCCATTCTCCTCTGACCTCTAGCATCAACAAGGCATTTTCGCCCACAGGACTGCCGCATACTGGATGTTTTTCCCTTTTCACACCATTCTTTGTAAACCCTAGAAATGGTTGTGCGTGAAAATCCCAGTAACTGAGCAGATTGTGAAATACTCAGACCGGCCCGTCTGGCACCAAAAACCATGCCACGCTCACAATTGCTTAAATCACCTTTCTTTCCCATTCTGACATTCAGTTTGGAGTTCAGGAGATTGTCTTGACCAGGACCACACCCCTAAATGCATTGAAGCAACTGCCATGTGATTGGTTGATTAGATAATTGCAATAATGAGAAATTGAACAGGTGTTCCTAATAATCCTTTAGGTGAGTGTATAACCCCTTTTCAGTACAGTAGTATGAGACAGTATATATATATATATATATATATATATATATACACACACATATACTGTATACACACACACACTACATTTTGTGGTCGGTAAGATTATTTTTTTTAATAATTTAGAAATGTATGCTCACCAAGGCTGCATTTATTTGACATTTATAAAACAGTAATATTGTGAAATAACATGTTTATTTATTGCCTTGATGGCAAAGCAGAATTTTCTGCATCATTACTCTAGTCTTCAGTGTTACGTGATTCTTCAGAAACCATTCTAATATGCTGATTTGGTGCTCAAAAAAAACATTATTATCAGTGTTGAAAACAGTTGATAGATTCCTTTCAGGACTAGTTGAGGATTAGAATGATCCAAAGAACAGTATTTATTTCAAATAGAAATCTTTAGTAATATTATGAATTCTTTTAAGGTCATTTTTGATCTATTTTATGGATCCTTGCTGAATAAAAAGTATTAATTTCTTTAAAAATAATCTTACTGACCCCATTCTTTTGAATGATTTTGAGTGTGTGCCATGTGACTGACAGACATATATCTCCAGATGGACAATTCAGGAGTCGACGGGGAGAGAAAGCGGACAGGAAATTGGACATGACATCAGCTAGTAGCAGGATCAGGGGCCAGGTGGGATGCTGATATTCCAGTGTGTGTTAACCCAGATAAAATCCTGCTGTTCTGACATGTTTTGCTAATAAAAACACTGAGAAAGGTCTTGTGGTTTAACAAAGCAATGGTGCACTGTAAAAAACACTAATACACGGAGACACTAATACAGATGATAAATTATTGGTCACCAATAACCCAAACCTCAAGTGTGATGGTGTATTATGAGTTTAGCCATCAGGCACTCCTCTCCATTTCTCAATGCAGACCATTATTAATCTTTTAAAATATTTACTTGATACAACAGAAGCCATATAAAGTTCAATCAATACAACAAGACAAACATTCTAAATTTCATATTTGCTCTCATTTCTAACTCCTTTTCAGTATATTCTGATGTTTTGACAGGCCTAAGTAAAAACACAGTGTTGGGGGGTTGAGATGGGTATCAGACTCAAGGGACTATGAGGGACGGTGGTAAACTCAGATTGCTTCTCACATGCGTCTGTGTTGTTGGGGGAGGGTTATGATCTCTCCCTACACCCGCTTCCTTGTCCCGGACAGTCTAACAGTGTATTTGGGTGTTGAGTCAGTCCTATATCTTGTCATGTGATATATTTATATCAGATCTATTACAACAATATATCCATAATATATATCACATGGTCAATGTCAGAAATTAGATTAGTGACATATAGTGCAAAATCAAATATTTGTTTTATGTCATAACTAGGGTTGGGTACCGAAACTCGGTGCCAATAGGGAACCGGTTCCGACGTAAACGGTAGTAACCAGACCGAATAAGAACGAAAATTTCGGTGCCTGATTTCGGTGCCTAACTTCATTAGGCACACACGCACACACACAAGGTCTCTCGCTCTCTCTCTCTCCGCCGTGCGTGTGCTACACAGTTTGGAGCACAGTCTCTTCTGTCTCGCAAGCGCGCTCTTTTTTTTTTTTTTTTTATTGAAGATAATCAACAATACAATCAAAATAGCAAAAGTTAAAGAAATACCCCAAAAAATAAAAAAAATAAAAAAATATATAAAAAAAATAAAAAAATACAGACACTAAAACACAAGATTATTACTCAAATAAACACATTAAACATAGTACAATTAACTACAGTTTTAACAGCTTTTTTGTTTTGCATGGAAGAGATGGTAGAAATATAATGTTCCATTTCAGTTTTTAGCACCGAAAAAAGTGGTTTTTTATTACTGAATTTACATTTATGGATATGGAATTTGGCAACAAATAAGATTAGGTTTACTAGAAAGAGAGCACCAATGTCCTTCCCACAGTCACTAAAACAACCAAAAATTACATTTTTGTAGTACAGGGAGAACTCAGGAAGAATATTGTCAACTACAAATGAATTAATGTCTTTCCAGAGCTTATAAGTGCATTCACAAGACCAAAATAAATGTGAAATAGTTTCAGGATGTAAGCCACAAAAGGAGCATTTTACATCAATGTCATTCTTAAACTTATTTAAGCATACATTTGTGGGGTAAAACCTGTGTAATAACTTGAACGAGACTTCTTTAATTTTGTTAGTTAAAAGGAACTTCTGGGGTAGGGACCAGACTTTTTCCCAGTCTATGTTGAGGTCAAACTTATTCCAATAGAAGGCTGCAGGAGAAATAGAGACTAGGTCCGCCTGAAACAAGGATCTAATTTTGGAGTTCGATGCTTTATAGGTAGAAAAACAGACTTTACCTAACGGAAGCTGAGTTGGATCTGGGGGTGACATTGATAATGGTGGAGAGATATCAATTGACCTGAATAACATACGAAGACCTGAGGGCACAGCATCAAAAACTATAGAAAATTCTCTTGGGCTTACTGGAATCTTATATTTGGCAAGAAATTCTGAATAACTATATAGTAGTCCATTCTTATTAAAGAGTTGACTGACTAATAAAATACCATTGTTGAACCAATTATCGTAAAAAAGCGACTTGTTCTTATAAACAATATTGAGATTGTTCCATATATAACACCTCTGTGGAGAGAAGTTATGCTTGTAAAGCAAAGCCCATGCTAAAAGAGCCTGTTGGTGGAAATTGGAGAGTTTAACTGGGATTTTTTGTATTTTATAGTTACAGAGCAGAATAAATTTTAGGCCACCTAACTGTGAAAAGACATAATGAGAAATAAAATTCCAGATGGAAGTAGGGTGTTTGAGATATTGCTTGATCCAATTTATCTTGAATGTGTTGTTGAGAGAGCTAAAGTCTATGAAATTTAAGCCCCCTTTGTTGTAAGAATTCAGAACTACAGACTTACGAATATAGTGAGTTTTATTTTTCCATAGAAAATTAAATAGCATCTTATCGACAGATTTACAAAAGGAGTTATCTACATGTAATGACTGAGCAGCATAGGTTAAACGAGAAATACCTTCCGCCTTGGTGATTAGAACTCTGCCTTTCAGAGAAAGATCTCTTTGTAACCATCGGTTGAAAACCTTTTGAGTTTTTTCAATGAGGGGAAAAAAGTTTAACTTACCTCTGGCTTTTCTATCTTTGGTGATATGTACACCAAGATATGTGACTGAGTCTCTTACAGGGATATTATACACTACGGAAGCAGAGCAGTTATTCACTGGTAACAGTTCACATTTGCTAAGATTGAGGGTGAGACCGGAAGCTTTAGAAAAAGAGCGAATAAGATTAATCGCAACTGAAACCTGTGAAGCATCTGCCAGAAACAAGGCTGTATCATCCGCCAACTGACTGATTAAAATATGATTATTTGCCACACTAATGCCTTTAATAGGACTGTTTTTAATGTGTAAATTAAGAAGTTGGGCAGCGAGAAGGAACAGATAAACAGAAAGAGGACACCCCTGCCGTACTCCACGCTTTAAATCAAATCTAGGGGATGTACCATTGCTTAATTTAATAGAACTGTTTCCATTAGCGTACAAAGTTTGGACCGATCTGCAGAAGAACTGACCAAAACCGAACTTTTTTAAGGTTTCCATTACAAAATCGTGCTCTAAGGAATCAAATGCTTTATAAAAGTCTAAGAAAAGAATAAAACTGTCTTCATGAACTAGCTCAGAGTAGTCTAATAAATCTAAAATCAATCTCACATTATTTGAGATGTGTCTATTACGCATGAACCCAGATTGGCTCTCATCAATAATAGAGTCTAGAACTGATTTCAGTCTCTTGGCAAGTATAAGAGCAAAAATCTTATAGTCACTATTTAATAAGGAAATGGGGCGCCAATTATCTAACAGGAGAGAATCTTTCTTAGGCTTAGGAATGAGTGTAATTAGACCCTGACTTAATGTAGGTGGCAAGGAACCTCTATAAACACTCTCAGCAAAAACTTCTTTTAAAAATGGGGCTAGGCTCAGAGAAAAATGCTTATAAAATTCGGCAGTAAAGCCGTCCGTTCCGGGTGATTTATTGATTTTTAGTTGATTAATGGCATTAGTAATTTCATTTAGAGAAATAGAGGCATCACAAAAGTCACAATTAGCTTCAGAAATCTGATTGATATTAGGAATAGAATTAAAAAAACATGTGGCATCTTGAGGACAATATCTAGAGGTGTAAAGATCACTGTAAAATCCAGCACAATACTTGGCAATTTTCTTTGAATCATCAGTAATTGTTCCATAAATACTTAATTGTTGAATGGTGTTATTTTTTGATTGCTGCTTTTCTAGTCGAAAGAAATATGCAGAATTCTGCTCGCCCTCTTCGAGCCACCTACGGCGAGATCTAACAAAAGCACCTTCCGCTTTTCTTTTATATATCTCGTCCAACCTATGCTGCTGATTAGTAAGCTCCAACTGTTCTGACTCAGTAAGTACATCTAAAGACTGAGAAGTTAAGGATGCAATTTTAAGTATAGTATCGTTTTCCTCTGTTCTTCTTTTTTTAGCTAAATCACTACTGTATTTCCTGAGAAATTTAGCAGTTTCGTACTTTAACAACTCCCAGTTATTGCTAAAAGAATTCTCACTTTGAGCTTTGTCCCAGTAAAGCCGAATAAAACTCTCAATTTTAGAAGTCACTTCCTTGTGTTTAAGGAGTGTACTATTAAGTTTCCAATAAGAGGTTTTAGGAGAACCGGGAGAGAGAGAAGGAATGAGAACTTGAATAGTCTTATGATCAGATAGGGGCGATGGTAAAATGTTCGCAGCTACATTTTTCAGATCCTTGGATATAAGCCAGAAATCAATGCGAGACTGCCTTGATAATGTTTTGTTGCTCCATGTATATGATTTCTGTAGCGGGTGAGTATCTCTCCAAATATCGGTTAAATTAAAACTATTTAAGAGCGTCTTCACATAAATATTAGAGGAGTCCGCATTCCTTGCAGGCAACCTATCCAGGCAATTATCTAACACGGTATTAAAATCTCCCCCCAAAACGATAAAAGAATTTGGGAATTTAGATAACCAGTAAGAGAGTCGTTCTTCCAAATTATCAAAAAAACTTTTGTTCTCTGTTTGAGAATTGAAGCCATAAGCATTAACTATAATATAATTTACGCTAGCAATTTCTAGAACTAGAAATATGTAATGACCGCTTTTGTCACAGTCAGAGTTTAAAACTTTTCCACTAAAGCGGTTTTTTAAAACACAAACACCAGCTGAGCGCTCAGATCCGTGAGACAGCCACAGGTCACCCCCCCACTGTGATTTCCAAAAGTTAGCATCCTGTTCAATTGAGTGTGATTCCTGTACAAAACAAAAGTCAGTATTAAGCTGTTTACAGTATAAAAATATAGCCTTTCGTTTAAGGTGGTTTCTTAAACCTCTTGTGTTTAAAGAAATAATAGATAAAGACATAAGAAAAAAGATAAAGTAAACAAATACAAGAAAAACTAGACCAGAAAAATGGTAGTGCGTATACGAAAATAAGTAGGATAAGGTCTCTACAAAAGCGCCAACATGAGTCTGAGAACAGCAAACCTTATGTGAAATTTGTGAACAAATGCTATCAGTACAATCAATCAAACTGTAGACATTTTATGAAAAGAGTCCTTTGCAAGGAGAGGCTAAAAAGCACCCGTTTTCTTTTACTCCCACTCAAATTTGTAATTATAAAGAATTATTCTAAAAAAAAAATATTATTTTTTTCGAGGAAAAGTAACTATACATAAATGAAAGGATGATAAACAGCTTTTGAAACGCTATCAAGCCGTGATAGTTGAAACAACAAAATAAAAATATTGCTGAACATATGTGACATGCTATGCATTAAAAAGCATGTTAGATCAATTTTTGACACACCTCTGCTCCAAAGAGCAACTTTGATTCAATAACATAAATAGCAGGTAATAAAACCTGACTAAATCACATAAAGAACATATAAAGTAAAGACAGCCTTAAGCTGTGTAACTTACTAGAATTACCTCATCTACAAAGTCTCAAGGTGGGAGAATTTCCTTTCCACCCACAAAAGCACGACCGCCCACGAAGAAAGCTGGCTTGCCATCTTTCCGAGCCTGATCAACAACGGGCCACAGTTTCTTTCTTTTCTCTCTGTCCTCTGCTGACAAGTCCTCCGCCAGTTTCAGGTTTTTGGTCTTCAGGAAGCCGGAGTTCTTTGCGGAGCGCCACACGGCATCACGGTAGAATCTGGAAGAGAAGCGCACGATGACACCTCTCGGTTGAATGTTACCAGGCTTCCTGGGGCCGAGGCGGTGAATGACGTCTATGGCATCTGGAAGCTTGGTTTTGGCCTCTGGAAGCAGACCCTGGCATATCTTGATAATCTCGTGTCGCAGATCCTGCTGATCGTTTTCTTCTAGGCCGTAGAGCTTGAGATTCCAGCGTCGGGAGTACGCTTCTAATTGAGAAACACGCTGCTCAGTCTTGTCAGTATTAACTTTGCAAGCCTCAATCAGCGATTCACAGCGGTCAACTCTCTCTTTAACGCTTTTTACTTCAGCACAAACAGCATCAAATGAATCTTTAATACCGGCGATCTGCTTGGTGTTTTCTGTAACTGCCATCTTCACTTCGGCAATCACCAAGGAGTTGTCACTGACCAACTTTTCCAAGGCATCTGACCTGCTGTTTATCAGCTGAGAGAGGGAGGAAAGCTGGGAGAGGATTGCGGTAGTTGTCGTATCTTCCACACGTCTCCATTTAGGTGCAGGTGATTTAACCGGGGTGATGGGAAGTTGCGGAAAATTGTCATCCACTAACGAGACCTTCAGTACCTCCGTGTCTGACTCGAGGTAGTCGTGCATGTTGTCAATGAGCATGTTGTTTGTATCTGACTGCTCAGTGGGAGCTAACGTTTCAGTCATGTTAGTAGAACACGTACTAGCAAGTGCTTTTTTAGCGCCGCTTTTCCTCTTCTCCTGAGGCTTCATTTTCTCAGCAAAGGTAATCAGAATACAGCCGGACAAACGCGGTACATGAACTAAAAGCAAAAAGTCCGTTTTGTACACTCTTTAACAATATGGAAAACAGTTCGGTTTGCGGAGCTCAGAGAAACACGTCCACTCAGAGCGCCATCTTGGTCGACCCCCGCAAGCGCGCTCTTTCTCGCAAGGTTTGGCTGCATTTCACGTGTAAAATTACGTGTCAGAACGCCCTCTGGGTGTGCCGATAGTCTGAATCCCATATAGAATCAAGCCAATTCATTGGCTGCATGATGGCGCGGGCGCCGCATCGACGCACTTACGTCGTCATACTATGTTGGCGCGCGCGCGCCATCTGCTCCTCAGATTTCTTTGCCGAAAAAGGAAGCTGGTCGGCAGCGCGAGGAGCTTGGCAGCGTCTCGTTCCCTATTGAGAGATATGTTACACCAGTAACCAGAGATGTTCTCTTTCATAGGTTCACTCAACGCTGCGTAGCTAAGAAGCAGTGGATTTGTAGGCTGCTGTATCACGTGCCGTTTGAACTGACGCGCTACAGCGATCTGTCACATTTCAAAGAGCCAAAACGTTATTTATTGTGTGAATCTCGTAAAAATATTGACAGAATCTGACAGCTGTGGATTTGTTCCATATCAAAAGTAACCTTCGCTGTCTTGTCTGTCCGTGTCCTCTTTGTCCGCGATTTTTCTGTGTGAAAAGGGTCATTTGCGTGAGTCTCACGGTCAATGCGTGAGAGTTGGCAGCTCTGCCTGCTAGTAATCTCTATTAATCTCCAGTATTATTACATTGTTTGATACAATATTGTTTCATTTGATATTATGTAAATATGAATTTTTATTTTATATTGGTTTTATTATTACCATATGTTACTTGTATTTATATTGTTTAAAGATTTAAGTTAATATTGTGTCCAGTTTGGCCCTGTAAATTAAAGGGTATTATTTTTTGATAAAGTGTGTGCGGTTTCATTTTCTTAAGGACCGATTTAAGAACCGTTTAAGCACCGGAACCGTTTAAAAAATACCGAGTAGGTACTGGAATCGGATAAAACCCAAACGATACCCAACCCTAGTCATAACGTTCTGTTTGTATCCACTATCAATATCAGATATATTTCAATATACACAATATATTATAAATATAAATATCCAAAAAAGCTACCAACTGCTTTCCAAAAAAATGTAAAATAATAATAATTCATATAAATTCATAAGATGTGATTAAAAGGGAGACTTTAAAAAAATTATCATGAAGGTCCACCTTTAATCATATCTTAAACTCCATTAGTGGGGCGTGAGCAGATAGTAAAAAAAACTTATAAATTACAATTCATAATAATTTGCCAAAATGTAAAATAGATAAGAATTACCATGAGAGTGTGTTGGTTTAGTGGCCATTAAACTAAATATATGATCTCAGAATGACATGATCAACTGATCAGAATCAAGTATTCCAGAATATTTTACAATTATTACAAGTGCAGGCTAAAACAAACAAGTTAAAGTGATTGAAAATTCTGTCATCATTTTCTCACACTCATGTTGTTCCAAACCTGTATTTATTTCTTTGTTCTGCTGAATATAAAGGAAGATATTTTGAAGATATGTGTGTATTTTGTCCCACTATGGAAGTCAATGGTGCCCCAAAGGGGCCTGCTTACAAACTTTCTTCAAAATATCTTCTTTTGTGTTCAGCAAAAGAAATTCATACAGGCTTGTAACAACTTGAGAGTGAGTAAATGATGAGAGAATTTTCATTTTTGGGTGAACTATCCCTTTAAGACACGTTTAAAGTGCAGTTAGAGAAATTCTTATACACTAATATAACAGTTTATAATATATAAAGCAAGTTCAAACACGAATTGCTGTAATTTCTATGATAAACCCCCTTGAAAAAGGAAACAGAAAGCCATACACCAAGAAAAAAAGAACAATGAACTTCGTAACACACGCAAGCACACACACTCTAGTCTCTGAGCTTCTCTCTCTTTGAGCAATACAAGAACTCTCATGCCTTGTTGAACACAGTGGTGGGGAGCCTTGCAGATCGCAGCAGACAGACAGGCCTCATTCTGGGCCATATTACAAGGTATAGACCCATAGTGCCACTCAAACACCCCAAGACACACACACACACACACACTCCAGACTGATCAATACCTGCTTGCAGTCCAGCACTGATGTGATCTATCAGAGCCCTGATGGAAGTCAGTCTCTTGTTTCCTCGTGTCAACACACACTAATGAGCTCCAGCTTCACTCATTCAGCCTGGATATTTTGTCACAAGACTATGTGTGTATCTGTGAAAAAGAGAGCTAGGTTAAGATATAAGCCACTAAAACACTATATATCTACACCAAATGTATAATACAATATATACATAATGTTATAAAAATTAAAGCAGTTTCCAAAATGTTGAAATCACAATTTTGAGCAGTATAACAATTTGATTAAAAAATTAATAATTTCCTAAAAATATATATTATATTATACAGGAGTTCACGGTCAATGTCACAAATTAGATATACAAATATTTCATATGCAATAGAACATATTTCATACAATATTTTGACATAGAACAAAAAATCTCTAAATATCTGTTCTATGTCTTAACTTTCTATTTATTTCCCCATATATACTGTATATATAATTTTTTTTTATCTGGTCTCAGCCTTTTGGATCCACATGTATATACACACACATTCCAATCTTAACCTTCAATATTACAAGCGCAAGTATCTGATCATCTCACCTTTTAATCCAACCCCTACCATTCACATTTAATGAAAATCTGATAAAAAAAATATATGAGGTCATCACCCTGTCTTATCTTTCTTTTATAAAAAGAATTAAAACTTTTATCTTTAATTAAAAGGTTAGTTATTACCTAGGAAGAATTTGAGACAAAAATGTAATTTAGTCAAACAAATGTGTGCTTTTGATCTTATTTCCAGCTTTGACTGCATCCCTGAGCTTTAACACTGCTCTAATGGAAATTGCACAAACACTTTAGTAGTTGAATCTCAGATGCAACAGACAGCTAAAAAGAGACACTGAGTCTAGAATGATATCACTGATGAAGGCCTGTAAAGTAAATATTGGTGCCGAGATTGAAGCGTCTGCCTAATGGAGACGGTTTTTATGACCTCTCCTAAAGGGCCGGGGCAAGATGAGGACCTTCCCTCTCGGTCTCTCTCCCTCTCTCTTTCAGATCAAAGCAATAGCTTGGTTGGTCTCCAGAGTCTCATTGCTCTCCCAGAGTTGAAGCAGCTCACGGTGGCTCTGATTGCGGTTAGTGGCGCTGGAGGGGGGAGCAGATAAAGGGGATCCATCTTTCTAGCGCCCCAGGATCAGCTTCATCACCTGGGCATCAATACGTCCCATCAGACCCTCTGTCACTGTGGCTCATTTGAATGCACTTGATGTGGGAAAGCTGGAAGGCAGATTGGAGATATTTAGTCGAGAGACAAAAATGAGCGTTGCTATAATAAAAACATTGGTTTTTGATCAGCCGAATCCACTTAGCAAACCCTTCCTACGGATTCCTGAAAAAACATGCTCCACAATTTTCATGCCATTAGTTAAATGTTTCAATCCACATTTTAATTAGATCATCATTAGAATGTTCTTAAAACAAATGGAACATTTGATTTGCTGTCTTATTTTATCAAAATTATATCAAAAATCTCACACTCCCATAATATCACTTGTTCTCAGAATGTCAATAGAGTTTTCCATAAGTAGGTCCAATCAGTAAATACATACATAAATAAAATCCTGTTTTTCTAATTCATTGATTTATTAAAGCGAATACAAGATTGGCCAATGGTTATAATAAATGAGTCATTATTTTTGTACTGTATATGACAGCGTCAATTCATATTGAGTCATTGGCAAGAAAATTCACATTGTATGAATGTTTGGTAATATGAAAATGTAAGAGGTTTATGTGAATATCACGAAAAACCAAATCCTTGGTTCATAACTTTAATGTCTTAAGCCCTGTAGCCTGTATTGTCCCAGTACTCAAGAATAAGATTTTGTTTGGATATTTTCCAGACTTGAAGACTAATGAGAAAAGACAGAATACTAACTGTTAATTACTGCCGGTGCCACAGAAATCTCCTTGAGGAGGAAAATGGAAACACACATCACATATAATACGCTATGTATAATTTGTGGTATAAAATAAATGGAAAGAAACATCACATCATATTTGTTGGGCCTACAGATGCTGGTAGCTGACAGTTTTTATTAGAGCGAAGACAGACGTGTAGATAGACAGGGAAGCAGGGGAGACGAAGGAAAATGCAATGCAAATACCAGAGTCTGCATACTGTTAAAGTTGACAAACCCATAAAAAGTCACACAAAGGGATCACAATGGCTTGATAATGGTCATAAAACAGCCATTTCCATGTGGTCTGAAGCCTTGTAAGCAGGTTCTCTGGATGTTGGCTTGTCTGAGGGGTGAAGAGGGCTCCTGGCTCTGTTGTTCTACTGCCTGAAGGAAAAATCAGCTCGGTGACCAACGCATTTGATTAGCAACAGAGACAGACGGTACATCCAAACCTCTGCTGTCCCTCACCCATGCTGTCAATCATAAAACATTAATGTGTATGCTCAGCATTTGTTCAGACACACACAAAAGATTTTAACAGGAGCACATGCAACATAAGAACTAACATGATTACATGTTAACTAAACCATACTCAAACAGCAATTGATGGGGTAAGTAAACGTCTGTCTCTGTGACAAACTGGGCCAAGTATATGGGATATATCTATCTCTGTGATAGATTGACAGGTGAAGAGCCCATAACCAGACCAGACAGTACTGATCATGGAACACAGCCAGTAACACTTGACAGTGCTTCTTAACGGGTGGGTTACGACACAAAAATAGGTCACAGGACTGTTTTGTCTGTGGACAGCAAGGAATACACACATAAGAACCTCGCAAATCTTTTGCGTTTCCCTGATAAACTCAATGAATGCAAACATTTTGGAACGCAAAAGCATTTTTCCTCCCATATCATATTTTCTCCCCAATCATCTTGTACCTTTAACAGTTGTGCCGCTTAATATTTTTATGTTAACATTGATAAAAAAAAAAAGCAGGATTCTTCAAATCTTGTTGAAAAAGAACATTATAAATGTCTTTTGAACAGTACTTTATCTCACACACATTTTAATATCTTCAATGTTTCACATTATAGCAATCTTCCGCGGCGAATCTGAATGGTCATTGTAGTGCTTACCCATTCATGTCTTTCTCTTTTCTTCCATGTTCAGATGAGATAAGTGCAAATTGCTCCGTTTGGCCAGAATCTGCCATTCCATTACCCTTCAGCCCCTCTGGGAATGGACATATCCATGCTCCTTATGACCCCTGACCTTTCTCCATCAGGACATGGGGGTGAAACACAGGGTCTCTTTATGGTCACCCTGACTCTGGGGTCCACGGGGATGTCACCCTGATATGTTCTTCTACTGATGTTTTTCATGGCTTTTCTCTGGAGACCTGCAACAAATTGTGGTAAACTAATGGTATATTCGTTTTTTAATGACAACAGCTGGAATGTGGGAGTAAAATACCATGACATATAATTGCTACTAGAGAAATGTTCATTCTCTATTTTTAACAGGATATTCACAAATTCGCATTGCATTAACTTAAGTTGAAAGAGTGATAAACCTTATATGGACTTTTTTATAAAATAGCAGAAGATGCTTTGCATGACCCTTCACTAATCTTGAGATGCTGATAAACTCATTCAGTGATGGAATAGCTGGAAATTCAACACAGTCTGATTTATTGTCAGGCCAGCAGTAGATCACACTAACATTTTTGTGTTTCCTCATTGGTAAATGAGGCTGGTGGTCAGAGAGCTCAAGCCAAAACGCCACTGATTTACCGACGGCTCATCGTCTTTGTTTGGGTAAACGCTTGAGCAGATCATCTGGTTAGGTTCACATCATTCTCACAGTAAGATGGCAAACAGAAGTAAGCCCATTTCCTGAAAATCAATACCAACATGGCAAACTGAGAAGGCAAAAAATGAATAACATTAAGACATGGCTCAGTGACTTAGAGATTACACAACATTTGCCATGTGAAATACATAGCTTAAGGGCAAGAAAATAAAGATATGAGAAACAAAGGAAAATAGCATAAGATAATTAACAAACAGTAAGAATTGCTTTCCAATTGTGCAAAACTCGAGACATGGAGCATTAGGGAGAATGTCAGTCAAAATTTCACTAATATGTCAGGCAAGTGTCAAATATTTTTTCTTTGCTATGTCGCTCTTTTTTATCCAGATCTAACAGAAAGTAATACTTGACTAAAGAAATAAAAGTCCTTAACAATGCGTCATTTATCCCCAAAAATAGTTTCTGTTTCCACAAACATTTATGGATTTATTGCATTCAACTCATATAGAGTTCGCAAAAAAAATTGAAAAAGTTTCCCTTACTTCGATCTTAATGCGTGTCTGCTCTGAGAACTCTCTCCACAGCTATAAGGTTCTATTCCATCACTATTACTCACCTGTACTGGTGCAGATCATTTTACTTTCACAAATATACAGTGGCCCAAAAAAGTATTTGGACACTTAAGCCACAGTTATAATAAATATATTGTTCAAATATGACTTCATACATCCATGGAAATGACCTTTAAAATAATTGAAAAATGTCTCAGAAAAGTTAGTTCTGTGGAAAAACTCTAGCATCATTTCTTTAGCGATGTCTCTTTGTTTGGTATTTTATATCTAATCCAATGAGTCAAAAATGTGTGGGGCTTAAGTGTCCAAATTCTTTTTGGGGCCACTGTATATTTGTGAAAGTAAAATGATCTGCACCAGTACAGGTGAGTAATAATGATGGAATAGAACCTTATAGCTGTAGAGAGTTCACAGAGGAGACGCACATTAAAATCGAAGTGAGGAAAACTTTTTCAATCCAAACTCTTCAAACCCTCCAAACTCTATGAATACGATACTAGCAAATTCTCCTACTGATCTACAACATCTCAGCCTACTAGAGAGACCCTCAATTCTGGATTCATTTTCCATCCTAATGAAAGCTTTCCTATACTAACATCTAACAGATGAAAGTCCACCTTTTTCATATTTCTCTCTGATTGCAGTAATGGCCTTATTTATGAGTGTCCATTCCAACTGAAGCACAGAGCTCAGGCCAGGCGGAGCCGGAAGCGTGATGAAAATTAATCTAGTAATCTTAAAATCCTTTCCTCGTTTTTCAAAAACTACCCCAATTCATCACTAAAATCAATGACTTAGATCGGATCGTGCCAGGTCGTTAGGTAAGGCATGATTAGACTGGAAAAATCAAGGCCAAAAACGTCCCAGACGTCAAAGGAACTCCTGGAACGAGAGCTTGTAAATGCACAGAGGAAACAGCTATTGTTAATACAACATGTTGTAATAGCAACACGTGTAATGCAAGTTTAAGAAATGTTACCTTTGGGACTTTCTTTAGCTACCGTTCAGTTAGTGTAATTATAAATGGCGTGTTATTCTACTAATATCTCTAACATATGGGCTGTAAAGAGGGAACTGAGCACAATGGATCAAAGTCCTCATCAATAGAGGCCCACGGCCGGATCCAGAAGCCCCCTCAGTGCTTACCAGCATCCAGGCCTCTCGCCCACCTTCCCATCCCTGATTAAAACAGAGATGGGGCCCCTGAATTCAGCACATGTGGGCGATTACAAGGAAAACCTTCAGCAGCGTAATTATCGGCAACCGACTGTAAAAAATATTTTTTTTGAGTTATCACAACTTTTTTATCTTTTGTCAAATTAACTTAGATAATTAATGTGGTTCAGATAACATATTTTGAGTTTGTATTTATTAAACCAATCTCCTTCATTGTTTTTACTAAAATTGTTATTTTCAATGAACTCAATTTTAAAGCAACCAAGTAACTTAGTTTAAGTTAAACCAACAAGATTTTTTTATGAAACATTGTCATTAACTAAAATAAGTGTCAAAACATAAAATACAACGGATTAAGCTAAAATACATTTTCATGACTCTGCATTGAACTAAAAAAAACAACAACAACCACAACATTTTAGATATATAATATCTAAAACAACTATAACACAAGTATAAGACAAAATGTGAAACTATAACAACTGCATTAATTAAACAGGAAAATGCCACTAGACAGTAAAGATAGCAGACGGCCCCGGGAAATGTAATAATATTAAAAATGTATTTTAAATGTGGCTGTTTGGGAGCGCTAGCAGTCAGAGACAAAGAGGGGTGTATTTTTCAAAAAGAGGACTTGACTAAGAAAGTGCAACGCTTTTTTTACTCTTGTGCAGATTGAAAAAATTTGATGTGTTGGAGCTCCGGTCAATTGCTTATTTTGTGACCCATTCAATGTTTTAAAAAACATTTCCCTATAGGGATCTCCCAGTCACGTGACCCCTAGCCGCTTGTCAGCCATTTTGACGGAATACATCCGTCGGCTACTCATAGATCCATTGCCGTGGGTAATATATATTATTAGTATATTATACTAATAATATAATTATTAGTATATTAATATACTAATAATATAATTATTAGTATAATTAGCCTAAATATTGAAATACTTTGCGCCATGGGCGTAGGTTTGGTCTCAGCTTTGGTGGGGACATCCCCCGCCCTGGATAAAAAGTGTCTGCTAAATGAATAAATGTAAATCTGTTGTGGTTTGATGCTGTCTTTCCTGCATACAAAATGGTTGATTAATTTTGTAGTCTATCCTATGGCTAGCAAGTTTAACCCTCCTACCAGATATTGTTATTTTGGATATTATCAATCAAATAATGATTTATAATATTTGAATAACCAACAGTGTTAACTTTTGCCTTTTTAACATTGCCAACATGTTTTTCCAGCACATGTGTCGGTAGGCTACACTCACAAATACATTACATAAACAGAATGTAGAAACGAAAAATGTCTCAGATGATCCACTGTTTATGACGGCAAGATTCTAAGTTAAGGTAGGCTAATTAACATTCAGTGACTTGCTAACGTAGCATTCTATCATGATAGTGCGACTTCTATGAGTCTATCTGTGCTGCACACCCCTAATTAATGCTCCTAACCTTGAAAGATTGCAGAAGCTTCAAGCTAGGTTTAACTGTAACAATATCCTGGGTAACCAGGATCACCAGTTAATACTATTTTCCACTAGAATCTGCATTTGAAAGCCTGGTCAGTCACTACTACTGCTAGTTATTTTTGCCTACTTACACTCTGCTTTATGAAAAAGCTTCGTATGTCCCCTTTCTTCTTCTTGGGTGACATAGCTGATCTACAAAGTACAAAAAGGGGCAAAAAACCGGAATATTAAAATGTTTTACTCTGGCCTTTGTATATGGCACGCAGAGACAGCCCTGGTAACTTTTACCGTCGGCGTCGTCACGCGCGCACACACACACACCACCCGCTCGCTCGCTGCCAGTGAGTGCAAGCACAAAAAGTAGTCCCGGCCCGCGCGTGTAGCCTGCCTGTCAGATACCCCGCCGCCAATCAAATTACGGCGTATCTTGTACTGTCGTCGTCCTGGCCGTTGGAATCGATCCAAATGCAGCGCAAAGATCCAAATGCAGCGCAAATATCAAAATAGCAGTTCAAAGGAGCTTGCTAAATATTGGTGGGGACAAATGTGTCATCTCAAAATATTGATTGGGACTAGTACCTAGCGTCCCCCCCTAAACCTACGCCCTTGCTTTGCGCTACAGTATTGATATAATTGAATGCGCAAAATCATGGTACAAAATATCTCGATACTGAACAGAATCGATTTTTTCCCCCACCACGTCATGTCATCACACTTATTATTAGCATCACAAAAATAAATATACAAGAGGAAGATAAAGGAATTAGGAATCATATATCCATATGAAGCACCACAAGTTCTTTTTACAGGCATTAAATGTGTAGAAAAACTTCCTGACATTGAGTTCGGTGACATTACAGCTACCTTGTTCACTTCCCATCACGCTACACCGGAGCTTCATTGAAAGAAAATGATTTTTCAATCATCACCGCAAAGGTTGGTCAATGTATTTTTTTCATCAAATTATAGTACCTACAATTTTTAAACTGAGTTTACAGGGGAAAACACAAAACAAAATCACCAACAAGATTAAGTGCATATTTTGATTACCAAAAAACAGGACACTCGGCCCGGCAAACAGATAGGCTACTCAAATGACACTCGAAATTTACTCAAAGATGCCTTATTAATTAATACATTTAATAGCCTCCTCTGTATGGATAGAACATTGTTATATTACAAGACACAAATTAAGATAGGCTTCTCAGAGGTTACTCAACATGTTTTATTATGACAGGTTTAAAAAATAATCAATGAAATAATGATAGAAATAATGTCTCTTCTGTATTAGAAAAATAAATATATAAATAACTAAAAGAAATACCTCCAAATTGAACAAAAATAGCTCTCACAAACTTACAAAAACGAACTAACAAAATGTATTTATACCTTTAGTTTTCTTCCTCTTTATCCTGTTTTTCTTCCACGTCCTTGTTTGCCCATCTATATTTTGCTGTAGAGCTGATCTTTCCAAGCAATTTTTTAAAAACCAGGACATTTTCATCACTTTATAAAAAACAGCCAGGACAGGACGTAAAAACAGGACATGTCCTGGGAAAACAGGACTGTTGGTCACCCTAATTAACTGTATCTTTAATGAATTTGTTTAATCTAGTTTGATCCAAGAAAAACGAAATAGCCTATATATAGGCTACTTTTTTATACAATCACTGACTGTCACTGTAGTATGATAAACTGTCATTGAGACTGTCTCAACCTGTGTTTCTAACGATTTATAAGTGTCAAATAAAATACAAGATCAGCTTTTGGTATTTGAAAACGAAAGAATGTAATGTGATAATAGGCCTAACGAATTAACTGATCTAGGAATGTATGTATGCGTTTTGCCTGTTAATTGCCGCCAACCACTTTTCTCCGTTTTGTTTCTTTTGGGATACGGTATAAAGATATTCCTTTTGTATGATCACGTATCTGATCGCATCCAAATGCACAGCATCGCTCGGGCATGATAGGAATATTTCGCGACGAGCTGTATTATCACCGGCGGTTTAGCATTTTCTATACCGTCAAGATGGCTGCTCCAAATGGCGTGACGTCACGCGGGACGTCCCTATAGCTGGCATGTCTACTGCAGTTATCCAGGTAGCTGCCCTTGATTACAAGGACAGATGCATCCCAATTAGCATGCCGGTCCGATTAACACGACCACCTGTACTTCAGAAAACAGGGCAATACCCCTGACTGATTCTGTGAATGGGCTTTAAAAACCTGGTCCAAAAGATGAGTCATCCTGCAGCTTCATCAAGTTCAGCTCACATCCTACTGCAATCAAGAACATTGAAACCCAAAGAGCCGGGAAGCACTTGGGAACAACTGCTTCCATGAATCCCTGCAGTGAAGTGCAGTGGCCAAATTAATCTCTTCATCTTCTCTCTGGACATCTCTTATCCTCTACTGTCATAAACTTGGCCGCTCTAAAGATTTACAGTCACGTCTTCCTCTCTCTCCCATGCTGCTTTTGAGTCTAATTACTTTAATGTTAAAGCCTCGGCCATCTTTTTAGACACAAATTTTCTAAGTTCCATGAACCAAACGCCAGAAGAGGCTAAGAATAACACTCCTCATCCTAGGTTTTTGAAGGGATGATGTGTGTCCTTGCATCATGGATTTTCTTCAAGCTGTACAATAATGAAGTCATTTTCCTTCGAAAGACTTGCATCTTTAGAGATCTGCTGGCAAATTTAGCTACTTAAGCCGAGTTTTAGCCACAAATAAACCTTGCTAAATGATCAATGACATGTCAAAATACCAGGGTCTATTAAACTCAAATGCAGCACATAAATGGAGATGTCTTATGCAAAGACTGTGAATAGGGATAATTTGAGATGTTAAGCTGGTGGCCACCCAAAAATGGCTACTTCTTTGATTTAATTTGGGCTCAACGATTGATTTATGTGAACCCACCTGTTTGATGAGTTTACAGTAGTTTTAGCAGTCTTTTTCTCCCTCCAAACCATTCGAAGGTCTCCAGAACACGTCCTTGGGCTGTCACTGTTCTGCAAAGGCCGAACTTTTCCCAAGCTGCAATATTTCCATGTGATTCCTATGTGCCAGGAATGAGACAATATTAGTAACTTGGGTTTAAATATTGTTTCCACTGGTATTTCTGCTGTAATCATGACAATGCTGTTTGTTTTCAAGCTTTTTTAATAACAGAAACTGGGAGTGATGATACATACCAAGTTCTGTCATGAAATGGCGCAGGCTGATGGGTCCTTAACGCAACCTGCTGACAATTACATCATTAACCCTTAAAGACCTAAACGGCCGCCGGCGGCATAAAAATAACTGTAGTTCTTAAATGTTTAATAACTTTTGAACCACTAATCCAATTTGTATGCTTTAAAAAGTCCCATAAAGAGGAGATTCGCGGCTTTATTTTGGTATCGGGTTCATCGCGATTGGACATTCAGATGCTCCGTAGTGAATGTGATTGCATCATCAAGTTTTGATCAGCATTGATTCGTCAAAGAAACCCATGTGATTTGTTCCTCTGAGCCAAACCACCAGCAGTTTGTTGATGCTTAGTCCCACCCCCAAGCCCAGATCGGTTGAAACTACATAAATATATATAAAGTCACATTTGCTTCAGTGCTCTATTACAATGTTTCTATTTATTTTTCTTCCTGAACTTTTTTGGACACATCTACATTGTAAATAACACCAGATTTTCACTGAAAATCGCCTATAATAATGTTATAATAAATGGCTATAACTTGCTTAGGGATTGTTACATGTAGTAAAAATTTCATCTGGAAATCTAGAATATCCAAGTACAACTTTCTAAAGGAAAAAATCCAAACTTCAGGAGGATTTGTTTGAGCTAAGTAAAAAAAAAAACACAAGAAATCTCCTGCCGTTTTTCTTAAATCTGGTAAATTTATCCATTCTAAGACAAAATAAATGTAAAATTGGTAATTTAAATGAGCTAGATTGAAACATCAAGTTCTCTTGTTTAAAATGATATATGGTAGGCCTACTTGATGCTGACTGCTATAATGGGTTAGAAAAACAAAGAAAAGAGCAGGCGAGTCATCATGTGCTCCAAAAATGGTCTAGGTCTTTAAGGGTTAACTACACGGCACAGGCGGATTGGTTCGTGTAGCATCTGCAGCCAGTTGCTGCTCAACATTTAAAGTGATTGGTCAGTGGAATGTTTTTGCTGTAGAAGTTTGCAGTGCACTTTCAAAGTTCCTCTGAAACCCTCCACCCTCCCCAGCTCCACCTGTTTAGATCTGCAATTTGTGCAGCAGCAGTATGTCTTACATCAGTGTATCTGTGTATGTACTGGCAGTAGCAAGTCTCTTTACAGCCACGTAGCAGATATATTCCGCCAAGACCAAATACATTAACATTGCCATATCCATTACCATGCTAAACTCTTCCGAGAGTTGTATTGATAGAAATTAAATTAATTAAACAACCACACTGCGTATGGTAACAAAATAGCTATAGCTCCGTAATGGCTATACGGGGTAGGTTTACATCTCGTTTTTTTTTCTGGGTTTTTAGCATTTTAATTATTTTTTAAATATAATTAAATCATTTCAAGTTATCCTGTGGCCCCCTGGTTGAGAAGCACTGGTTTAAAATGACATGAGAGTGAGTGAATTTTCAGTTTTTGGTAAAACATTTCTTTAGAAATAAAGCATTTTATATTACACAAGAATGAGCGGCTTTCTAAAAGCATTCATCCCTCAATGCTTTTGGTCCATCAAAAACAAGTGCTATGATCTCATGCATCCTGTACAGTGTTTTGTGTTCTACATACGTCAAAATCCGGTGATGATAGAGTGTCGACAACAGTTCTGCCAGTCTTCATAACAACTCCGCTAACCCCATGATCTTGTGTCTTGTGTCACTGCTGACTGGAGCAGGAAGTGAGCAGTGATGGCTAGAGATAAAGTAATCTGGTGCTGAGGTCACTGCCATTAGAGAGCCGTTTCTTTTCGGTGTTCACTAGAACTGGGTCAAATCATTGGCTCGTTCTAGCTAGGAAACAACTGTTGATTGTGAGCTGAGCACATGAACATTAGGTCTGTGGCGAATGACGTCCTTTGACTTTCTTTTATCTTAAGGGAAGCCTCCTGCTTGTATCTAAAAAATGCTGTTGTGACCTTCAGAGCTTGTTGTCAAAGTCAGAATATCTTGTGAGAGGAAAAAAAAGAAACAAGTTCTTATAACTAAAGGCTGTCAGGGGGCAGGGAGAACTACTGTAGAAGAACAAAAGCAATCAAGGAGAGAGCCTGCACTATTCCACCAAGCGTGGCTTCTCTCTTTACAGAGAATTATTAAGTACAAAGGCGGTAGTGGTCACAGGATGGATTCTATTATTACTATTTTTTCATTTCTTATTGTTCCCTGAAATTTCATTTCAGCTTAAAAATAAAAGTGCAGAGAAAGAATGGTCTCTGTGTGTGTGTGTGTGTGTGTGTGTGTGTGTGCGTGTGTGTGCGCGTGTGTGTGCGCGTGTGTGTGCGCGTGTGTGTGTGTGTGTGTGTGTGTGTGTGTGTGTGTGTGTGTGTGTGTGTGTGTGTGTGTGTGTGTGTGTGTGTGTGTGTGTGTGTGTGTGTGTATAAACGAATGTGTATGAGACTGTGATAAGGTAACTATTGCTACACCATCAAAGGTAATACTAGACATTTTATATCTGGTGTGGTCTTTCTTGTCTCTGTTAGATTTACAAATGTTCCATCGCTTAGGGTTCTAAACAAAAAGTGGATAGAAATGGAACATCTAGGATGTATGTGAATTGGAGTGCCAAGAAATTAGCATAGTCTGGAGTTATGAGGCTACTAGATTGATTGTAGAACATACAGTAGTTATATTGTGTATTATATACACTACTGTTCAAAAGTTTTTTTTTATATATTTTGATCGTTTTTTTTTTTTTTTTTACCAAGGCATTTCTTTGATCAAAAACAGTTAAAACACAGTAACATTGCGAAATATTATCACAATTTAAAATACCATTAACTATTTTAATATATTTTAAAACTGTAATTGATTCATGTGATGGCAAAGCTTGACACATCAAGATGTGCTCCCCCAGGTTTGATCAAAGATTAATATTGTCTCTGTAACACTTTACAATAAGGTTTCCTTTGTTAACATTACACATTAACATTTTACATTAGTTAACATGAACTAACAATGAAAAATAATTCTACAACATTCATTAGTCTTAGTTTATGTTAATCCCAGCATTTAATAATACATTTTAAGATCAAAAGCTGTACCTGTTCACATTAGTTAATGCACTGTGAACGAACACAATCATTTTATTTAACTTCATAAAAGTTAATAAATGCTCTAGACATGTATTGCTCATTGTTAGTTCAAATTGAACTCAACCCTCATGTCGTTCCAAACCCATAAGACTTTTATTCATCTTTCGAAACACAAATGATGAGATTTGAATGAAATCTGATAATTCTGTCTCTCGATTAGACAGCTACGCAACTACCATTTTGATGCTTCAAAATTTAATAAAGAAATTGTAAAACTAATCCATATATTAAAATTTTCCGAAAATTTTCATTTAAAATATCTAATTTTGTGTTTTGAAAATGAACAGGTTTGGAACAACATGAGGGTTAGTAATTGATGACAATATTATTATTATTTTTTTTACATTTTTGGGTGAACTGACCCTTTAATGCATAACTAATGTTAACAAATAAGACCTTATTGTAAAGTGTTACCTGTGTCTCTTTGATGTTCCATATATTGTATGAATATGTGAATGAGATTTGAGATACATACTGCTATTCATTTAAATATGCACTGTGAGGAAAAAAGAGGAGAACAACAGAGAATAAGGCAAGAAGAAGGAAAAGGGTAAAAAGGCCTGTAGGCATGGACAGTCTTGAGAAATCTGCGGTGGGCTGGAGAAATCCCGCATTGTGATTGGTCAGAATCTTTTGACCTGCAGGAAGATGGGGAGAATAATCAGTACAGATCTGACGGCTCGCTTCATGTGCTCTGAGCTAATGAGAACACTTAAATTCTCTGCTGTCTGCATAATGACTCTCTTTATCTGTAAATCCTCAGCGGTCTGTTTCTTAACCATCCTCTCTCTCTCTCTTCCTGCTTTCACATGTGGAATGCCGTGGATGAGGTAATCACTCTGTGCATGAAGACTGTATCTGAATCGGATTTGAAAGCCAGAACTGCTTATAATATTACCTTTAAAATTAAGTCGTTTTTTTAACAAACGTGTTGGATAAAGTGAAGCTGTTTTTGCACTGATGCCAGGTTTATTCATTTGTTTAATAATCGTATGAATGATCTTATCCTTTAGAAAATACAGAAAAAATTAAATAAGTTAAAGAACCTTTTAAGTAGGAAGCAGGGCGAGATCGAGAGCCGTGGGAATGGAGCGAGGCCGGTGGTGCGAATGCTAATAATCCCAAGGTCTTGCATGCGTGCCACTCCGGCCTCAAATCTCACGGAGGAACTCTGGAAGGATAAAAGGAGGAGTGATGACTGTGAAGGACGAGAGAGGACCAGTCTCATTAGCATTCTCGCCACCGGCCTCGCTCTGTTCCCATGGCGTTCGGCCCCGACCTGCTTGCCACACACATATTATATTATATTTACTTCACAGATTTTTTTAAAATATGAAAATATAAATAACATAACACCTCTCACTCCCAGCCTTAATTAGTTTATTTAATGTTTTTTTTTTTTTAAATATCCACCTTTATAATAGTTTGCAATCCTATTAAGTGAAATGCCCTACACCACAAACTGAACATTTTAAACTAAATAAAATTACTTGTATGTTTTAGATCTTCTTTTTTTTAAAGAGTTTCTTGGCTCATGAAAACATCTAATTAATTACCAGAAGAGATTTGCCTCAAAGCTCCTCATCAGATTTGGTTAATGACTTCAGGGAAGAGACTGTTAAACATGGCCGCCTGCAGAGAAAGACAGGGACAGGCAGGCTGCTTTCAGTGAGGTCCTCCTGGCCCACACAGACTCTGGGGTTTACCTACCGAAAGCTTCCTGTCCCATGGGCAACAGCGGATATGGCTGAGAGTGTGTATGAGATAGATAGGTGGGGGTTCGTTTTATAGCCATTTTTTGTCAAGCACTGCTGACCACCAGGAAAAGGTGGTGAACACTGCCAAGATTCCAACCTCTGGAATTTAACCTAAGCAGGGGAACGGGAGCCATCGACCAGCAGGATGCAATGCTGTATATGAGCAGAGCCATTTAAGCACACACAGGTTGATTCATAAACCAGCAGCAGGCTCTTTTAGACAAAGCCAACTCAATATGTACGACAGCCACGCTTTCAACACATTTGTACTCCATTCACCCAAATAGAAAAAACATCACACAGTTGGTGGCATGCAAATGAAAAGACATGGGTTACATTAAAGGCCTCAGTTTCAGTAATCAGTAATCTCAGTAATCTCTCACACAATGTAACACTGTCCATCAATGAAAGGGTGAAAGAAATACTGACGAGGTCCTGATATTGACGAGGGGGCGGAGAATTCGCATCAGCTGTGTGTGTGTGTGTGTGTGTGTGTGTGTGTGTGTGTGTGTGTTTGGCCATCATCAAGTGGTATTTCAGACTGGACGTGCTGCGATGATGATAGCTCAGGTCACAACGACAAAACACACAGATCACTTTGGTCTTGTCAATGGAACCATTTGGCAACTTTTTAAAAGTAAACTTTCCATTCAGAATCTTATTGGCATCCATTTCGGCGTCTCGCGCTCGTCATCCACTCAAAACTTAACGTTAACCTACTATTTGGCCGGCTCGCAAGCCTAAACAAGTGTGTGCGGCGTCGTGCCTGTTGTTTTGTTTCCGGTCTAGCTAGATCCGCTTGCGCTTTGGTCGACGAAGCAACAAAACGTCCTCGCACATGCCGCGTCCTGTTGCAAAAGCATGTGGAAAAAACTACAAAGTTTGCTAGGCCAAAAAGACCGTTAAATCGCGCGATAAAAACATTAACGCCGTTAAAATGGGTTTGCAATAACGCGTTTAACAGACAGCCCTAATTTTTATATATATATATATATATGCACATTTACAATTTAACATTAATAATAATATACAGTATTATAACTGTATTAGATGTAGCCATTGTGAGTATAAGAGACTTATACACTACACACACACACACACACTGGTATTCCTATCATTATGAGGACATTCCATAGGCATAATAGATTTTATAATGAGCTAATGACATTTTCTAGCACCTAACTCTCAACCTTCCCATCACAGAAAACTTTCTGCATTTTTACATTAATAAATCATTTAGTGTTTATTTAGTGTTTTGAATTATAAGGACATCAACATGTCCTCATAATATAGGGGGCGTGGCCTGAAACCTGAATACACACCACAATATAAGGACTTTGGGTCCTCATAATTTAGGTCAAACCAGTACACACGTCTCTTTCTCTCGCTCTCTAATTTGTCTAATTGTTCATCTGGATTGCAGAGGCTCTGATGTTTCAGAGGATGCAGCATGCAATCCTCATCCGCATTTCTGAGAATCTGCCCTCTCATCTTCCGACGGTTTGAAATGTGGTTCATCACTGGAGCATCACTTTAAGATTTGGTCAACATTAGTGGTGCCACGCTATAGTATGTCTCCATTTAGCGGAGCCTCAATGCCTGAGGAAACACCACTAATCACCATTCTGTTCAGTCACAAAGATGGAAGCCTCATCAGTGGCCTGATGGATCTGAAAGGTTGAATACTGAGCAATGCACTCCAATCAGCAAGCACTGGAACAATTTTATGAATTTCCCATGAAGCACATAAGAATAGGGCCAAGTGATGGTCAGCACTTAGAAGACCCACTTACAGCATTATTCTTGCATGACTGAGAAAATGTCTTTAAAGTGTTTCAATAAAAGACACATCATGGAAAACAGGATTTTCTTTGCCTTTTTGCAGAGTTTGGTGCACTGTACCCCTTTTTAAAAGTCAACCGCAACCATAAAAACTAATAATTCTGAAATAATCATGGTATCGATGTCAAAATCATGAGCACATGAACATATGACAGCCTACATTTACACATCAACACCTATACTGAGTACTCACTATATGCTGGTACACATAGTTTAGTGAATCATAAGCTAATTTACATGTTTTAAAACTACATGAATACTACATTTCTAGATTAATTCATTCAAATTATAAACATTTTATATTAATGAATATACAGTTTATGCAAAAACACAATCTTGTACAATATAATGACTTCCTAAGCCACTTTTTGATGTCTATTAAATGCTTTACTTGTCTGCTGCAAAACTTTAAAGCCTTTGAAATGCCTGGGGTTTTTATTCTAAGCATATACTGATACTGATTAACTGCTATTTGTTTGGTTAAATAATCAGCGTATTATGTTGATGAATTCATTGTTAAATACAATTACGTTTTAAATTAATTTCCTAACATACATTAAAGGGTTAGTTCACCCAAAAATGATAATTCTGTCAGTAATTACTCACCCTCATGTTGTTCCAACCCCGTAAGACTTTCGTTCATCTTCGGAACACAAATTAAGATATTTTTGATTAAATCTGAGAGCTGGATCACTCCTCCATAGGCTTCTTAAGGGATCGAAACTGGCCGGCCCAAAAGTTATGAAAGACATTGTTAAAATAGTCCGAGTGACTACAGTGGCTCAATCTTAAGTTTATCAAGCGACGAGAATACTTTTTGTGCGCAAAAAACAAACAAAAATAACGACTTTATTCAACTACTCATTTCCTTCCCTGTGGGCCTTGAGATTTCACGTAGTGAAACTGCGCAAAGCTTCTGTGTTGTACGTCACATATAGGCTCACTATTGGCCGACGCTGGTCACGTGTGTGATGCGTGTGACGTACAACACAGAAGCTTTGCGCAGTTCCACTACGTGAAATCTCAAGGCCCACAGAGAAGGAAATGAGTAGTTGAATAAAGTCGTTATTTTTGTTTGTTTTTTGCGCACAAAAAGTATTCTCGTCGCTTGATAAACTTAATATTGAGCCACTGTAGTCACTCGGACTATTTTAACGATGTCTTTCATGACTTTTGGGCCGGCCAGTTTTCGAGTAATTACTGACAGAATTTTCATTTTTGGGTGAACTATCCCTTTAAATGGACTTCAGCGGCAAAAATACTAAAAGTGTCAAATATGTCCTTTTAAAGTGAGAACAGAGCAGCCATGATGATACAGGCCTGTCTGTCTTGACCAAAGACCTGAAACAAGATGCTTTTTAAACAGCACCTGTGTCACCTGCCAAGTAAAACAACAGCTCAAACTAATGTCACGCAAACCCCAGCACCGGTCACGTACATTCAAGCTTCTCATGGGTCGGTGTTGACTGAGGTGGAAAAGTAAACATTTACACTGGTTCAATAAACCTCTTTCCAGCCTAGTACATGGAGTCATACATTTCAGCCATGATCTTGGTCCATGCACATGGTCCAAACATAGACGTACTCTGCCCTGACAATCTGTGTAAGAATAAACAACGCACAAACCATAGACCGCCCTGACTTGTACTCGTGTAGGAAGGCACGCGTAGAGTCATAAAACTGCCAGGCGCAGCCCTATAAGAGGCAGGCTCTGTAGGAAAAGAGGAAAAGTGCCTGAGGATATGTCGTTTAATGCAGCGGAAGGTTAATTAGTGGTAATTGGTTAATTGCAGAGAGAGGAAAGAGCGGAGACCTTTTAGGCAGAATTAGACAGACAGTGGGTGAGGGCGACTGCGTCAGGGAAATCCACATCAGAGCCACATCTGAGAAATCAGAGCACATATTCCTTTCAGTGCCTCATAAAACTTTACAAAAGATTCATTCAAGAAGGCTGCTAGCTCTTAAACTAGGTCAGCTTTGTCACTATTTTAAATGATGGGTGCAAGAAAAGTCAAAGAAAGTCAGATCAATTGAGTGACATAGATATATAGATAGATAGATAGATAGATAGATAGATGGATGGATACATGGATAGATGGGTGGATGGATATATATAGATAGACAAGACATACACAGACAGACATAGAACGAAAGGCAGATATGTTGGGGTTTTGTCCTATTTGTTTCTTTTATTATGAGATTTGGTGTGCCCTTCATATGGATTCCCCTCCTCCTTGTTCAAGGCCCTCAAACACAGGCTGATCCCAAACCACAGCTATATATCTAACCAGGCACAAGCAGAGACAGCCAGACCAGAACATCCTTCACTTTGTCAATGTCATAAAAATGCATCTGAAAAAAATGTTCCTCTATTAGATGTCCTTGAGAAATAAGAACATCTTATAATATAAGGGTGTAGATGTCTGAATATTTAAAAAATAAAAATAAAAAACATATGATAGAGATAAAAATAGATGAATTTGATTGAATTGCCTTGAAGGTGGCCATCTTGGTAACACACATGGCAGACTAAACTCTCCAAAATGAGTTGTAAAGATTACATCTCAACTATTTTTAAATAATATTGGACAACAATCATAATTTTGATTCTGAGCCTTTGAAAACAGTCATTGATTTTGTGATGTGTTTTGGTGGAGCTAAAGCAGAATACACACTTTACCTCTGAACACAATGTTTCTCACATGCAATAATATCTCACATTTAATCTGATTTCCAAATGTCCAATCGCATAGAATTGAACATGACAAAAAAAAAAAAAAAAACGATAGACAGCATAAGCCACCTTGAAGTTCTCTCTGGATACTATTTGTACTTTATCAAGCCTGACTGCATTGCCACACTCTTTCCTGCGCTAACTCAATCCGGTTTGAGAGGACAAACTGTATGGACCCCTGTTACTTCTCGCTATTTGTATTTTCAGAGTAAACCCTATTCAAGTGTTTGTGTCTGCGGTCCACAGCGAGTCATCTATCAGAGCTAAAGAGCTGTGAGAGGGGCACTACACACAGACACGACTGTGAGAATGGATTGAGGACTGTGGCCAAACAGAAGACATTAATCAGATACTGGTATTCCCTGCTGGGGTAAGGAGAAGGCTGGTGAAAGCTTCCTTCAGCAGAATACATGAGCACGGGCTCCGTACCACACAGGGAGCTCTCGATGGACCGCACTGAACATGCTGACTGAGGTATGAAGTTGGACTGCGTTACTGTACAAGGTTTGGCAGGACTTTGAGTATCTCAAAGCAAATAAAGTGAAAGGAGGAAAGAGGCTGCAAGAAAGAGACAGATAGAGTGTAATCTATGTGCTGTGGTTGAGAGCGCTAAATACTGTCCATTGTCATCTCAGGTAGGAACCAGTACAATTCAGACCTCAACCAACACACTAAATAACAAAGCAATTTAATTTATGTTACACATGTATAAAAAAAAAAACACTTAAGGGGATAGTTCACCCAAAAATAAAAATGTACTCACTTCTATGACTGTATTCTGTGGAGCACAAAAGATGATATTTTAAAATAAATACATTAAAATAATAAAAATCAATGTTGTTTGTACCCCAAAGCACTTCAAAATATCTTTCAATATTCAAAACAAATATTTATATAATTTACTAAAATTTTTGTTTACATATTTGTTTCTTTATAATAAGTTATTAGAAATAAAAGTGTAGCTTTATAGTTTATAGTTATATAAAACTATATATATACTGGCCAAAAATGTTACTTACTACCAGTTATTTTTTAAATAATGTTTGATTAATCTGATATGAGTCTAAATTATTTCCTTTAGTTTATATTAGAAAAAAAGAAAGATCTTATTTGTGGGGGGGTTTTCTCATGCGACACAATTGCCTCACAGAGTGACTAGGAAAGATACAGTACTAATTCCCAAATCCGTGTTTAGAAAGACTCGTTATGAAAAAATGAACAGAGCATGCACTCAAACAAACAAATGCAGACCGCAACTGCCGCGTGTGTATACTAAGCGGAATTGGAGAGACATGCACACTAGAGAAATAAGTCCCAGGATTTGTAGTTTGTTCTTTTTGTCATTAAAATGGTTTTTAAGTAATCCAGGTGTATGCACAGACTACGGAAATCCAGCTTCTCCCAAATAAACATGCAGGCATTAAGACTCATGATGGTCCGGAAAAGGCATGGCAGTGACTTCCAAAATCTTTGTTTAAAGTCACACATTTTAGGAGCATGAAACTAAGGGCAACAAATACATACAAACAGAAAACTGCCCCAGGTGTACACCGTACCGGGACAATCTGATACACACCGACAGTGATACATCCACACACTCAACATCTGGACATGAGCCCTGCACTATATGGTCTATCCCGGGGCTGATCTGTCATTAGGACCAGAGATGTAGTTGGTAAACTCTCACAGATGAGGGGAAGAACACGCCCCCCCCCCCCCACCCCCCCCCCACCCCCCCCCCCCCCCACCCCACCACCTTTCAATGTGCCAGTGTGTGTGTGTGTGTGTGTGTGTGAGGGGGAAACCCGATAGCCCTTCTGTAATCAGTCTTGTTAGTGTCCGTGAGCAGTCTAACCTGCCCTCGGTCAAAAACATGGCACTGACGGAAAGAAAGGACTTACTCTAAACCCAAAACAGATGGCTTTAATGGATGATTGTGTATCCTATTTGTGCCTGTGTGTATTCAATGTTTTGTATTTGAATCAGTGTTGCTGCAGTATGAGTCTGTAAACATTTTCTGAGGGAATGGCCTGATAGGATCACATACGACATGCTTGATTTAATACACTCATAGTCAAAAGTTCAAAAAAGTGCCCATGTGTTGGTTCTGTTGAAGAAAAAAGCTCTTGTTTAGGTCTGCATATTATATACTGTAAATTTTGATAGTACTTTGATAGAAACTTGTAAAAACTTGTGCATTCTATCTTACCAGATGTACCGATATAATAAATAATATATATTCAAAAATAGTAAACGAAAAAGGAAAAAAAAAAATGTAAAAAAAAACTAAAATAATAATAATAATGCTTTAAAATATACAAATATCGTGCTGTATATAAAACCTTGTGCATTAAATCTTGCCAGATTTACTGATACTGTATTCTAAATATAATAAATAATATGATAAAAATAGTAAACAAAAAAATTGGTATTACAATAAAGTGTTTCTCTTCAGTTAAAGATAACAACTTTAACTTGCACTTTGATCTGCGCATGCGCGTGCGGTGTTTGTTTGTGTTTAGAGCTCCGTCGAATTGATTCATTAATCCTTGATTTTCTTCTTTACCACTCATTTATTAACAAGCACTTTCTATTTTTATATCGTGTGAACCTATCCTCGATACTATTCCCTATAAAAAACAATCGGATTGCTTTGATATCGCTACTTAGATCCAACTTTGCGAATCTCGGCTACTAGCCTTTAGCCCGCTAGCATTTCACGCGTGGGCTCGCGCCTATCGAGCGTCTGATTTTACACCCGTTTCACTGAAAGGATACAGGTTATATCCAGCATTCCAGTCCTAAATTAGTAGTGATATTGGTAGTATCACTACTAATTTACTGTTCATCTGTTATAATGGCGAACATATCGGATGTGTGTCTAACGTTACCTCTGAGTGCAGGTGAGGACACATTCGAGCTGATGTCGGTACGATTGGAACTGGAATCGGTGGAGAAACAGATCCGTGGTCTGCTGGAGAGGCAAGCCGAGCTGCGGGATCGGCGATCAGCGCTTGAAACGTCACGCACCGATGCTCACAAGTCAGTGGTTAGTAACTTTTTTTAGAGACTCTACTCCGTGCGTTTCTCTGCCCAGGAGGACGCGATCATCTCTGGCTTCATTCACTCCGGCACCGACACAGCACCATGGACCCTGGGTGATCCCACAGCGGAAGACACGAGCCAGGACCAGAGCAAGAACCTCTCCGCCCCTCCCGGTCTTCGAGATCTCCACTCGGAACCGCTTCTCCCCTCTTCGCGAGTCGGAACGCGACGACGCCGTGATCATCGGCACTTCCATGGTCCGTCATGTCCGCGCTACCTCAGGTAAGGATAAGGTGCGCACTCACTGCTTTCCTGGTGCTCGTGTTCTTGATGTCGCCGCACAGGTTCCCGAGATCCTGAACGGTGACGAGCGCGTCGGAGCCGTTGTCCTCCATGCGGGAACGAACGACATCAGGCTGCGGCAGACGGAGGTTCTGAAGAAGGACTACAGGAGCCTGATCGAGACGGTACGCAGCACAGCGCCTGAGGCAACGATCATCGTGTCTGGACCGCTTCCCACGTACCGACTAGGACAAGAAAGGTTCAGTAGACTATTTGCTCTAAATGAATGGTTAATGTCATGTAGGGATCGACCGATATGGATTTTTTTGTGCCGATACCGATACCGATTTTTTTCCCATCAGCCTTAGCCGATGACCGATGCGGGCTGCCGATTTTCTTGAGCCGATATTTGGAGCCGATACATTTTGCTCCCTCAATTTACATCATAAAAATGACATGATGTTAACAAATGTTACAGGTCTCAATTTAATAAAAGTAACATTTATTTAAAGTAAAAAAATCAATATTTAACAAATAGTAAAAACATGTGAGGTAGAACAAGAACAAGTAGATAAACAATATTTAACAAATATTAAAAACATGAGGTAGAACAAAAAAAAGTTCACTGCTGAAAATAAATATTTAAGCATAAATAAAATAATTACACTATTGCACACAGTAGCAACCAGCATAATAAAGTGCACAGTGCACACTGTACTTCATTTTAAAAGTAACGAACTATTAACTGCCATGGTTTAAATTTTTCTACATAAAATAAAATGAGCATGTCTAGTCTCTAATATCACTGCGATGGCGAGGGAGACACACACCACACGCGTCCAAACCTCAGCCAGGTGGTCGCTGAATAAATCTCCCACAAAAAGCACGGAACAACGTTGGTATTACTTAATCCTATGACCAGAGTTCGTAACAGCTACCGTACGCATACTAGGGCTGTCAAAATTGCTCAAATGGCGTTTGTATATTCCCTCTAAAAAACATATTTGAACATCGTCGTGCATTTGGTCAATGTCGCGCATCACGTCAATAACAGGACAAATTAATACAAAGAGACATAACTACTAGTATTAAGTAGCTTATTTGACTTTAAACATATTTGACAACGTATTACTACAAAAAAAACCGAGTAAATCAACTAATGGCCAAGACCGCAGAGCTCACTCTGGCTCGCCCGGACTCGCAGGCGCACTCTCTCTCTCCGCGCATACCGGTTTAAATGAACAACAACAAACAAATGTTGAGTGCTGATCAAGAGTTTTGAACAACAACAAACAAATGTTGAGTGCTGATCAAGAGTTTTGTGCAAGCAATTTAAGGTATATAGCAGGCTTCATTCAGTGATTGAAACAAATACATTAATTGAAGTTTCACAGTAACATTACATAGAACCGACACTGAGCGAGCTGTGCTGTGGTAACGTTAGTCTGCTACCGCGGGCGTGTTTTTCCACATTCGAATATTAATTTTCACCTTCAAAATTCAGTTTTTTTTAAACTATTCGAATATATACCGGTATTCGTATTTAGAATATTCATTGACAGCCCTAATGCATACTGAACGGATAGCCTACAGCTATTTGCAGCTCCCTAAATACAATGGCAAGCAAGCAGTTTTATAGACGAGTCATTCGCGTTTTCCATTAGGACCCACAAACTTGCTTAGCTATATAGTTGCAACCACATAACAGTTATAGAGCAACGTGTTTCCATTTTCAAAGTGTTTGACAATATTTCAGCAGTCAAACAGTTAAAAGATGCTTTGAAAGTTTAAAAGTTACCGTTATCTTGAAGCGCAGGTTGCACTCTGCTAGTGGGGGAGGGACAGTACAGGGTCTGCACGTGAACTGCAGCGTCTCCAGCAGCACAGAGCTGCCTGTGGACGCCTGTCTATAAATAATGCCGGGAAAAAACTAACGGCGAACGCAGCAGCCGCGTATCGGCCGATTCCGATACACGTAAAAACCGCAAATATCGGCCCGATATATCGGCTGGCCGATATATCGGTCGATCACTAATGTCATGGTGTAATGAACAGAAACTGCTCTTTGTAAATAATTGGAATCTGTTCTGGGAGCGACCTAGGCTCTTCCGTCCTGATGGCCTGCACCCCAGCAGAATCGGAGCGGCTGTTCTGTCGGACAACATCTCCAAGACGTTGCACACCATCTGACTAGTAAGTCAAAGTCCAATTCACAGTCTTTGCTGTCCCAACTTAATTGATATAAGTAGTGTAGAACATTATATAGAAACTGTGTCTATTCCTCGTCTAGTGAGGCCAAACAATAAATCTAGTGTAGGATCTAGGAAAAATCTTATTGTAATTAAACCAGAAAATCTAAATATCAGTGAACAAAAACAATTTCTAAAACTAGGTCTTCTAAACATTAGATCGCTCACACCTAAGGCGGTTATTGTAAATGAAATGGTCACAGATAATAGCTTCGATGTACTTTGCCTTACTGAAACCTGGCTTAAACCAAATGAGTATTTCGGTCTAAATGAGTCTACTCCGCCAGGATACTGTTATAAGCATGAGCCCCGTCTGATCGGTCGTGGCGGCGGTGTTGCAACAATCTATAGAGATATTCTTAATGTTACTCAGAAAACAGGTCACAGGTTTAATTCGTTTGAAGTACTTGTGCTAAATGTTACGCTCTTAGATGTAAGAAAGAAATCTATTATCTCTAGCCTTGGCTACTGTATATAGACCGCCAGGGCCCTACACTGATTTCCTAAAAGAGTTTGCAGACTTTCTCTCAGATCTATTGGTCAATGCTGATAAAGCAATAATTGTTGGAGATTTTAACATACACGTAGATAACACAAATGATGCGTTAGGGGCTGCGTTTACAGATTAATTAAACTCCTTTGGGGTCAAGCAAAACGTCAGTGGTCCCACTCATCGTCTAAATCATACACTAGATTTAATTATATCATACGGAACCAATTCAACCGATATAGATATTATACCGCAAAGTGACGATCTCACTGATCATCACATGGTAACTTGTATAATACGTACTGCTGAAATTTGTCATGTTGCGCCGCGTTATAGACCAGGCAGAACAATCCTTCCGACCACTATAGATAGATTCTCAAATAGCTTACCTGATCTATCTCAGCTGCTTAGTGAACCCAAACAAACAGATGAACTAGAGGAAATGACCAGCAGTTTGAGCACCATTTTCTCTAGTACATTAGATATTGTTGCACCAATTAGATTAAAAAAGGTTAGAGAGAAAACTAAAGCACCATGGTACAATAGTACTACACATGCTATCAAGAGAGAAACTCGTAACTTAGAGCGTAAATGGAAACAAACTAATTTAGAGGTCTTTAGAATCGCGTGGAAAGACAGTGTGTCACGTTATAAAAAGGCTCTAAAAGCAGCCAGGGCTGAGCATCTCCGCAAACTAATAGAAAATAACCAAAATAATCCAAGGTTTTTATTTAACACCGTGGCTAGACAAACAAATAAACAGACATCACCCGAGCAAATTATTCCGTTACAGTATAGTTGTAATGATTTTATGAATTACTTCAATGAGAAAATAGAAAGCATCCGAAATACAATTGTAAATGTACAATCCTCTATGGTGTCTTGTGATTCAGCCTCAATTATCGCCCCTCAAGAACAACTACACCGCTTTACAACTATAGGACAGGAAGAGCTAAATAAACTTATCATTGCATCTAAACCAACAACATGTTTATTAGATCCAATACCCACTAAACTACTGAAAGAAGTGTTACCTGTAGTGGAAGAGCCTCTTCTTAATATTATTAACTCGTCTTTATCTTTAGGTCATGTTCCAAAAATATTCAAGCTGGCAGTTATAAAACCTCTTATTAAGAAACCGCAATTAGATCAAAATAACTTAGCAAATTACAGACCCATTTCAAATCTTCCATTTATGTCTAAAATACTAGAAAAAATTGTGTCCGCTCAATTGTGCTCTTTCTTGCAAGAAAATGAGATATATGAAAAATTTCAGTCAGGATTCAGACCGCATCATAGCACAGAAACTGCGCTAGTTAAAATTACAAATGATTTACTTTTAGCTTCTGACCAAGGCTGTATCTCAATACTAGTTCTACTCGATCTTAGCGCTGCGTTCGACACTATAGATCACAAAATACTCTTGGATCGACTACAAAACTACACTGGTGTTCAGGGACAGGCATTAAGCTGGTTCAGATCGTACTTATCGGACCGTTACCATTTTGTTTGTTTAAATGGGGAAAAATCGAAGATAACGTCAGTAAACTATGGAGTGCCGCAAGGATCGGTGTTAGGCCCTCTGCTATTCTCAATATATATGCTGCCACTTGGTAATATTATAAGAAAACATGGAATTAATTTCCAATGCTATGCTGATGACACTCAATTATATATTTCATCACGACCAGATGAAAACACTAACTCATCAAAATTGACAGAATGTCTTAAAGATATAAAATGCTGGATGACGTGTAATTTCCTGCTATTAAATCCAGATAAAACGGAGGTATTACTTATTGGTCCAAAAAACTACCCACAAAATCTCTTACAATACAACTTTAATTTAGAAGGATGTCCTGTTACCTTATCGACTACAGTAAAAGACCTGGGTGTTATACTAGACCGCAACTTGTCTTTCGAAAATCATATTTCATATGTTACAAGAACTTCCTTTTTCCACCTTAGAAACATTGCTAAATTACGTAACATGCTATCTGTTTCCGATGCAGAAAAGTTAGTTCATGCATTCATGACCTCGAGACTAGATTACTGTAATGCCTTATTAGCTGGTTGTCCTGCATCCTCAATAAACAAGCTACAGTTAGTGCAAAATGCAGCCGCTAGAGTTCTTACTAGGTCAAGAAAATATGATCATATAACACCGATTTTATCATCTCTGCACTGGTTACCTATTAAGTTCCGTATCAATTACAAAGTACTACTACTGACCTATAAAGCCCTAAATGGTTTAGCTCCTGTGTATTTAATGGACCTTCTATCGCCCTACTATCCATCGCGTTCGTTAAGATCACTAAATTCGAGGCTTCTGGTCATTCCTAGGATATCTAAGTCCACTAAAGGAGGGAGGGCGTTCTCACATTTAGCTCCTTAACTCTGGAATAGCCTTCCTGATACTGTTCGTGGCTCAGACTCGCTATCCCAGTTCAAAACTAGATTAAAGACGCATCTCTTTAGCCAAGCATTCACATAATGCTTACCTTCTATTGTTGAATCAGATCGAATGCATTAATATTATGAACAGCAGCTACGCTAATTATTTCCCATCTGCTTTTCTGCTGTTATCTCGGGACGCTAGTCCCGAGGTAAATAGCGTTCGTCAGCTCCAGTTTGTATCCAGACTCTCACGGAGACTTCAGATGCCCCAACACCTGCGATGAGACGACTCGACGCCTGTGAAGAGACGACTCAACGCCGGCGATATGTTATGCCCTAAATTCGTACATGATGACTAACTAACTATATTCTTCTATGTACATTTCTGAAATGCACTTTCTGTAAAGCTGCTTTGAAACAATATGTATTGTGAAAAGCGCTATACAAATAAATTTGAATTGAATTGAATTGAACAACAGAAAATAGATTTAGCTTTACGTTTGCGCAAGTAAGTGTTTTTTAAATAATTCAATAGTTATAACAGGAAGACTTAGTAAGCATTATGCAATTAACTTTCTCATCACCCAGTTGTGTATCTTCTGCTTTAAAGGACCTCTAACATCCGCATTCATACAGACTGGCCTCCCAGGCTGTTTCACTGGTTCGGGCCCAGCTGGGATCCAACAATAACATTTTTGTTAATGCACGTTTATGGCTAATCCTGCATGCCCTTTGATATCTGATAACATACTCAGCTTGACTGAACGTGGATTAGAAGCAATTCCGGTTCTACAGATCTGTGTTCTCCTTGTTGTGGGTCCGTTCTGACAGAACATGGATAAAGCGAGCGGAACGCTGGTAGACGCTCTTCAGCTGCGATGACTAAGGCAGAAGAGAATGCGTAATTAAAGTGAAGCATTTCCTCTTCAAATGAAGCTCTGAGGAGCTTCAATTTAATTACAGTTCTTTAGATAAGAACAGGCTGGTACACAAGAGAGTGGTGTGTTAACACAGTGATTTGGATGCAAAGAAAAAAAACTGAAAATGAAAGGGCAGCATAATTACCTCAAGTATGTGTTGATGCACCATCTTAATAATGTATACAAAAAGATATAGTGATTGTAAGGGGCAAGAATCATAAAATGTAAAAACTTTAAAGATTTTCTTCAAGATTTTCAAAACTTCAAGGTCCGCCTGACTGACATGAAAAGCAACTAAACACAGTTTGTTTTGTTCCTCGTCATGTTTGGGTGTGTGAAAATGTAACGTCGATGTTCCTACAATAACAGAACGGTGTGTACAAATCTTAGACATATTTGAAAGAGTCTATAGGCCTACTTTACATACTTTTGAAAATCCTGTGTTTAGTTGATCCTGATAAGCGCTCATTGTCACAGTTGTAAACACAGCGACTTTCTTCTTCCATAAGGGGGTTTGGCCTCACGGCATCTTTGTTTCCAGGCGGACCATTAAAGAACGCGACACACTTCTGTAGAATTCAACCAATCGGATGACAACTTCAAAACTCCTGAAGTGTTTCCAATATTGTGTGCCTTATACATCAGACATTCAGCCAATTCAGTGGGTGTGACGTCTGAGGCTGAGACTACTCACTGTAAATTAGACGTTTTTTTCCTAACTAGAGTATTTGAAAAGGAAGCAGCCATGTTTTGTCTAAACAGAAACTATTTGAGCCAAAATAGTGATGTAAGGACCAGACATAACGGCACACCAGAACCAAATATTTCCCCAATGGTTTGGGGCTCTTACTGAGAATTTGGGCGGGAAACTCATTAACACCACAACACAATAAATAATAAACTTCAAAAACAGTGACATTAATAATTTAATAAAATAGTTATTTTTAATAACTAAATTATTTTAATAAAATAAACTAAAACGTTATCTATTCAGACTAACACTGTTTTCACAATGATTAGCACTTCTGTTTTATTTTGAGTTTGGATTCTTAAGTTATACGTATAGTATCAAGTTTCCACTTGTATTACAGACGGGCACAAACCAGAGCTGATTCAAATAGAGATATGTCAACATTTATGTCTAACACAATTTTAATATGAATGAGGACTTACACAGTGCAGGTCTGTGGGAATAAATGCATGTACAGTATAAGGCTGATGGATCTTTTCTTCGTGTTTCTGGGTTGGTTTTGTGGAGGAGATTCCATTCTTTGCAGACAGAAAGAAAACTATTCCGTCTGTCTGGATCAAATGATGCATCACATGTTTATGATGTCAGAGAAATGCATTTGCTTTGCATTGGAAAATGTGCCTCTGAAATGACTGTTCTAAACAAATAGCACACAACTTGATATTAAGTTGTGTAGTTAAATATCTTATGTATGTTTCCAAACTAAATGTATATGATAACCACTTATTCAAATGTGCAAATGATCAGTATCACTTTGACTTCGCCTAAAAATTGAGGCCACTTCACCATTTTGTGTGAAGCCTGGCTACCACAAGCCTGTTACAATATCAATCCATCCTTAAGGGCTAACTTTGAAGATGAAAGACACTTAGACTAGGGCCATCTCTTAACTTAACCATTGGCTTGGTTTGCTGTAAAGGATTTGGCAACAGTACTAAGCCTGTGGTTTTTGGCATCCAGCACACGCCTGCATGTCTTTGGGGATGCGACAGAGGGAGTCGGTTACGTAAAGGTGGGCCAAGCCCTTGCTAAGCGGGCCATATGCTGCCCCTCTCATGCCCAGCGATGGGTCACTGTGCGCCAAAACTCACAAGCTGTACCAATTACACCACCCACCTCATCTTTGATACAGTGCCCATCAAAACGTTCATCTTTCTCCTTTTATTTTCCTTGCTTTCTTTCTCGCTCTCCTTGAAAATACATCTCAAACCACAGTTACAGCTTGTTCTCCTTTCCCCATCAATCCATTATCTGTACATTCACAAGAGAGCTCTACTTAAGGTTTTCTAGACATCGTTGAACTGTTTGCCTAAAACAAATATCAAAAAGACATTTCAGTTTTCTTTCCAGCGCATTACAATCAGTGAAGGGGCTCACAATGCCATTCAGAACTGAATGAAGAATGCCTTTGACATTCCATTTCATTTTTTGAATTTGAAATGAGGTAGCAAAAAGGACACAAAATTGCTATTCAAATATGAATGGAAGGAAGCACGGTATAATTTAAATGAACTGAAATTCAAAGAAAAGACAAACTTGGAATTTTGGCTTGATAAAGGCCTTAAGTATTAAAACATTTAGGTACCTAATCACAGGTATTACGTTTTTTTTTTAAGTTTAAAATATATAGAAGTTTCATTATGGACAGAGAGAATGATAGAATGATAAACAATAGATATAGCAATGGATAGATGGATGGATGAATGGACGGACGAACGAATGGACAGACAGATAGCCAGACAAACAGCCAGACATATAGATGGGTAGATATCCACATTCTCTGAAGGAAAAGTGAATGATGCTTGCAAGGGCAAAACTCACTGGCACAATGCTATGGTTTGGAAACTGGTTGTCAGAGTGTTGCTAAGACATTCTGGCTGTCATCTCAACACTACACTGAAGTAGACGCAGGTTATGCTCTTTGAACAATGAGCTACCGACTGGTATTTACTGAGCTCCATCTCTCTCTCTCACACACACACACACACACCCACGTTCCATACAGACATAATGATTTTTATACGTTCAAACTGTATATTCTATCCCCTACCCCTAAACCTACCCATCACAGAAAACTTTCTGCACTTTTACATAAAAAAAAGTTTCTCACAGTCAAATGCGTGATGTGCTGGAGGGTTTATGCATAAAAACCTGTCTAAAAAACATGAAAAGAAAAAATGATGGAGCAACCCCCCTTTAAAGACCCCCAAATTGACCTCCGACTCTGAAAGCTCAACTTTTCCACTTGGCTCTCATTGGTGTTTGCATTTCAGCAGGCCGCAATACAGAAGATAGATGTATTTGCCTAAATCCTGAGAAGTTGATGTGGAATGAGGAGATCCAAGGACAACAGCAGCCATGACAAGAGGCACTTCAAAAAGAGGTAATGAGTAACTGCAGGTCAGACTCAGAGAAATATGAGGAGAATGACTGCGAGCACGAAAAAGAGACAATAATGTTTGATCCTGAAGGGAGGCCCGACCCCCAAGTCTGACTCCTGCCAGCTTTGCGTCACGCTGAAATCCTTCCCCCTCTTCACATGCTTTCATTATAGCATGAGAGCTCATTAATCAAAGCTCTCCTAAAGGAGAGAGGCTGAACGCTGGGGTGTGAGTGGCCTTCTGATGCTCTACTGCCTCCATGCCATATTGGACACACACACTTACAAATCCTCTGGTTATATATAAACTAGTCTCTGGTAGCTAACTATGAGGCATTTGATCGATTTATCAGGAAGAGACTGATTGACACGTAAAGCCACTAACAACAGTTTTTGTTAGGGGCAGGTTTCACTGAAATGGATTTTACCACAAAAATTGATCATTTAAATAATGACACAGCATTTACGTGTCACCATTCTGATACACAAAATACCCCAAAACTTGAGGACATGATAATTCTTCCTAGCACAATCAATCTTTAGGTTTGGATTAACGTTTATTTTTTTATCATCAAAGCATCCCTATAAATGAAAGAACAGAGTCGGTGAAATGAACAGACTGCGAGAGCACCCGTGGACTCCACCAGCTGAGCTCCAAACTCTTCCAACCAATCAACAGATTCATCAGAGGCCCCAATCAATCTCACACGCGGAATAACAGAGGGAACATTTCTCATACCAGAGCCTCTGGCGTGTGCAAGTCTGCTTCTGCCAGCAGTTTGTCATGTTTGAATGATTGGTCATATCACCACCAGTGAGTATTTAAAAGTTAAATATGCAGAAGATATGATGAATTTGGCCAAGGATCAAATACACAACATTGTTTACATTCAGCCTAAAGCCTGTTTCACATTGCATGTGATATTTGCCTCCCATTTTAACAGTGGAATTCAGTTGAAATTCCCTATAAACCTATTCATCAACTATCTTTTGCTATACGACTTCTTTGAATCAATATAAACTACTACTTTCCACTCAAAATGACACATCAACACCTTTTATTCAATAAATGTGACTGAATCCAGATGATTTAAGCAGTTTACAGCTACAAGTTGGGATTTGGGCTCTGTTCTGAGTAGATAAATTAGCATTTGGATGTAAACGTGATCCACATTATCATGTAAATTAGACTTCATGACAATGAAATTTATAATAGTTCTCAGTCCCAATACAAATAATATAATTCATGCCTGTTATTAAAGGAAATATTTAATACAGTAACCCAGACATCAAGCTGCAGTTTGGCTACACAGCACTGTCTGTCATTTGAAAATATGGTGTGAAACCTGCCTATTCATGCAACTCAATTGGGTCAGCTGAGGAATATATCTGCATTTATTGATTAAAAAATGCAGTAAAACAGATTTATTGTGGAATATTTTTACAATTTAAAATAAATGGTCTCTATTTTAATATATATTAAAATGTAACTTATTCCTGCGATGGTAAAGCTGAAATTTCATCATTATTAATCCAGTCTTCAATGTCAAATGATCCTTCTTATTCAGAAATCATTTGGATATGATGATTTGGAGCTCAAGTAACATTTAATAGTATTTGTTGAAAACAGTTGTGTTGCTTAATATTTTTGTGGAAACCACACAAATGCATTTGTTTTAATAATGTCTTTACTGTCACATTTGATCAATTTAATGCATCTATGCTAAATAAAAGGGTTAATTTCTTTAAAATTTTAAACTTTTCTTTTGAATGGTAATAAGTATAGTGAAAGAAACCCAGATCTGTACCTTCATACACAAAACACTCAGAACCAAAATTAGGCAACGTCTTCTTATCCATCACTCAAACACGTCAAAAGGAGAAATGCTTCTTCTGTCAGCTAACTCTGTCATTCTTCTACAGCTATGAAACATTCATCATTTTTCAATCTTGCTGCTTTTTTTTGGATCTAGTCTTCAAAATTAAAATTGATCTCACTGGTAGAGCTAACCTACATATTACACACCAAAAAAGTATTACAGACGGACCAATGCTTCTTTGCTGAACATAAATATGTGCAGATTAATGTTCTTCGGATTCATAAACTAAGAAGAGGGAGGAGACTGGAAGACTTCAAGAGTGATGGGTGGGGTCAGAAAGGTCCATCAACCGCTGATGAAGTCACACCACATCAGTCAGGCCCACCCCAGCCCCCATAATCACCCAAAAACATATGTTTCACAGCCTATTTCCTCAGATCGCTATTACTCAAACCCAACCATCACTGGTACTTCTATAAGACTGGTGACTCACTGGAATTATTGACCTATCTTGACATGCATCAGAATATTGTAAACATCACGTCGTAGAGGTTTTATTTTCTTAATTACAATATGTGTATACATGTCATATATTGGAGATTTAAAGGAAAGTTCAAAAGCAGTATGTTCTTAAAATCCAACCAATCACATTGCTGAGGATATATAAACAGCCAAATACATAACTCACTTCTTTCTGTAGTTCTTCTGGCGTCCTTCCTCCAACTCCAACATTACTTTCCATAGTTTGTTCCGGAGATGAGATGTGAGCTTATGTGGAGTCTCGTATTTGAAACCTTGAAGAGAGAAAGCCAGATAGGTTTAATCTTTTCCATTAAAAATAAATAAATAAATCATTCAGTCATATTGCACAGTTTAATGTAGACAGTCATGTTAAACCAAACACAAGGTTTTAAAGAGGGCTTGCAGTATTATGCTTTTTTACGTTTTGAACTTTATTTACAGTGCAATGTTGTTGTTTGAGCATGAAAAAGGTCTGCTACGTTACAAAGCACAAAGTCCAATCCAAAGTTATTCTCTAAATCAGTAAGCACTGTTTCTGAACTCCTTCGAAAGTAGTCTTTAGTTTTCTTCCAGAAACGCACACATCACAATATTCCTCATTTAGATAATTCCAACGCATTCTCATCCTTTGGCGTCATATAGGTGACGCCATATGACATTTCGTCGAAATCTTACACACATGGCATCCTTTAGCGTCAATATAACACGCACTGTTATGGGTAGGTTTAGGTCTGGGGTAGGGTACGGTTATGACACCTTGGGATCTGCGTCTCATATTCACGCTAAACGATGCCATGTGCGTTGGATTTAGACGAGATTCACCTGAATGACGCCTTGGGGTCTGCGTCTCATATTGATGCTAAAGGATGCCATGTACGCAAGATTTCAACGAAATGTACAAAGCGTCACATGTATGACGCCAAAGGATGAGAACGGGCTGATAATTCCTACCCAATGCAGATGTACGAAAAATGTGGGCAGGGCCTGGTTTAGTTGCTTTAGTAATGTGTTGAAACTCATGGCTATGGTAAGGGGCATGACATTTCTGAAACACGCTCAAATGTTTGACCAATCAGAACATACTGGTCCATCCAACCAATCAGAGCATATTGCGCTTTTCTAAAGGAAGGCTTCATAGAGACCGGAACAAAAAAGAGCGTTACTGATAGACTGGGAAAAGAGGTACAGCAACAATGTAAAAATATGTTAAAAAAAAATAAAAAATTATGTGTTTTTGGAACATTCAGCCATGAAAACCTATTCTGGTACACCAAAAAAATAAAACAAGACTTTGTAAAAGGGCATAATATGGCCTCTTTAAATGTAGGCTACTCATAAAAACACACATCTTGCATATCATGGTTTAAATCTCATATGTTTTCCTCAAACTAAAATTCAAAAGGAAAAACTACTTCATCTATTTACTAACCACAAAAGAAACAGTGAGCTGCTTCATGTCAAACTCATGACAAGAGTTACGATGGGGCAGATATAAACCTCCGAGAGCAGTGCGGTTCATGCCAACTGACGATTCCATGAAACACAGGAAAGATTTACACATTCCAGTTTTGGAATTGACTGGAGATTCTGTTTCCATCCTTTGTGTTCTCTTGCCATTAAATTTGGAGACGGAAATAAATTCCAGAAGTGTTTTAAGGGTGGAGTATGAAAACTAAAACAAGAGGAATAGTCACCGACTCGTTTTAATGACTTTTGTGTGTTGATGCAGACATGAAGTCTTTGTCCATGAAATGGGCCATTGTGGGTTATTCTGGCGCCTCCTTCATTCTGCTGATAATCGAAGCGATAATAAAGTACAATCTGCAAGTCATACATCAAACCACAGATTCTCAACATTCAGATGATCATAGAAGTATTTAGAGATCCTGAGGTGGTCCATTATAATTAGTCTGTTATCATTACTGTGTTCAAAGAACTCCAAGAAGTCCAAAAGATCTGTTTTATTTTCTTATCATTCCTTTGCAGTGTTGGCCGACTAAATGTAATATTCAGATTACATCTGGCCCTCAAAGACACAAACTAATGGCACTGTCAAAGCGCTAGCTGTCCCTTCCGTGCCTTGATCTGTGGACAGGGCAGAAGAAACTGAATGCTGAAAAGGATTACAGGATAATCACATTATTATTTCAAATCTATTCATGCCTATATTTTCCTAAATCTCAGAATAAAGAAAAGTTACAAAAAATTAAACACCAGCCAACCAACTATACAACCAATTCAATTATCCAACCAACCAATACGTCTTTTTATTCTTAAAAGTAGTATAAGCTTTAAAAAAACAAGTCAAATACAAATGTTCTAGTTTCTCGTTTGACTATAATAATATGTATTTGATCAAAAGCCATTACTCCAGTCTTCAGGGTCACATGATCATCATAAATCATTCTAAGATGATTTGATGGTCAAGAAACATTTTTTATAATTATTATCCTTGAAAAGGTTTGTGCTGCTCAATATTTTTGTGAAAACTGTGATAAAAAAAAAATTCTGGATTATTTGATGTATAGGAGGTTCAAAAGAACAATTTTGTAACAATGTAAAAGCCTTTACTTTGATTCAGCAAGTATGCATAAAATTGATAAAAAAAAATGTTTTACGGTAATACAGTATCTATGGTTGAGTACATCCTTAACATATGTTGAACTACACTCAAATGAACGTACTAGAGAGACATGCCAACCGATTCTTTTCTTGATTTCCACCCAATTTTCCCCTATTAGAAAGAAAGGGAGAAAATAACATCTTGGAATTACTTTGAAGATTAAGATGCTGTCTTTGAGAGCATCCATCTTTGGCTTTGCTCAACAAACCCATCTTAAACGCATGCACACACACACACAGTCCAAATGAGTGCACCCCACACCAAAGAGAGCCGTCTGTTGTAATGATGTGCTTTGCTCTGTAAATTAGCTGAGCTGGTTTAAAATATGAAGTCTGTGAACCATCAACACTGCAAATGGCCATGAGTGTTGACTCCCCATAATCTGTCTCTATTAAACTCTCTCCCAACACGCTTTGAAGTACTATGTTGAGGAGAGAGCGTATGCGTGTGTGTGATCACGTATGTCGACGTCATGTCAAATGACATCAAAGTTACTTAACAGGAAATGCAGTCTGGTCCTAATTCATTTATTTGACAATGTACCAAATTAGGGAGCTCTAAATGTAATGGTCTGTTTCACACAAATTGCAGCGACCTGTGTGTCATGTAAGGCTCACAGTAGGTGTTTTGAGGATCAGATCATTTTGCTCAGGAACAAGTAGCAAGCATTCACAACCAACAGTAATGCACCAGGGACAGACGCTTTGCGTACATCCCTGCAATAAGTGTGCGAAAGCAGAAATGAGTAGAACTAACATATTCATGGATACACCACAGTAGCCGAATACTTACATACATGGAAAAAACATACATTGGAGTTTCCAATGAGCATTTTTGGTCACACTTTAGTTTAGGTCAATTCTCACTATTAACTAACTATATGAATTGTGACTAAAAACATAATTACTGCTTATTAATAGTTATAAAGGTTGTTAAGTTGGGTAGGATTAAGGAATGTTAAAAATGCTCATGCAGAATAAGACATTAATATGCTTTATAAGTATAATAAACAGCCAATATCCTATGCATGCTAACAAGCAACTAGTTATAGTGATAAGTTATATAAAAATTGGGCCCTAAACTAAAGTGTTACCACATTTTCATTAAAATCTATTGAGAAAAATCTTTAAAGCAAGATACATTTATTTATTATATTGCATATTACAGATTGATTTTTATAGACCGTATCTTGTGTTTTTTGTCTGACTGCACTGGCAGATTCTTTCACTTATTATTATTATTTTTATTTTTCAACTCGTTTACACTTAAAACAAGTAAAAAATACACTCATATTAAAAATATAATATTTTCTGTATCTATCTGGTATTAATATCTTACGCAATGATCCTTCAAGTAAATTTGTCTTGCTTAAAGGATTTTAACTGGACAATTTGACAAAAATACTCATGAAGAATAAATGTTATAACATTATGTAATACACAATGTTATATAAAAGTATATTTGATAAAAAGTTAGTCAACTTTTAGGAGAACATGTAGGTATCCTCAAAGTTAATAGACATCAACAAAACTTCAGTTTTGATTTCACAGGCCATTAACAATCTTTCTGGGAATCCAAAAGGAATTCTTCAGGGAGACTGAACCTATATAAAGTATATTATGAATTACTTTAGATAAAAGGAACATCTAAATGACAAATGAGAAACTAGTTCTCTGAAATTGAATATCATATCATTTTTGGCATGAGACTTCAACAGATTCAAGTCCTGTCCAAAAACTCCCTGATGGATATCATAATTATACGAGTCATGCCGAAGAATTCCGGATCACTTTTAATTCTCATTTTCCGTCTCGTTTAGATTGACAACACACAGAGAAGCGCACTGACGCTCATATCAACATCCATCATCCGGCTAAAATGAATCAAAATCAGTACAAAATAAAACCGGAGGAGATACAGCGATCCAGCAGGTGTGAGGATCCCAGATAAATGTGTCCCTGAGGAGAGTCTGGAATGGCAATAATTTACCGTTAGTGTAAAGAGTATAAGGTTCTTAAATGAACCATTGTGTATGCGCACCTAGTCACATGTGCATGAGGGAGCATAACTCAAAAGAGACTCATGCCCTTGACATTGTCTGGTCATCCATTCCTTTTCCTATAGATCATTCCATTTATGATTCTTCCCTCTCACAAACAGGCATTCATAAAAGCAGCCTAATGTCAAAGACAGACAGCAAGACAGACGGCGAGTCTGTCCGCATCCTCCCTCATTGGTCACAGATCGGAGATGGATGAATGTGATAGTAGGATAAATCGGTTTAAAGAAGAGTAATGTTATACTGTGTCGTTTGTTGTGAGTTATTACCAGTGTCAAGTTGCACCAACTGGACAGTTACGATAGTCGATTTGCATGAATAAAACCCAGTGTTTTTTTATCATGGTACATTTGGAATATGACATAAAAATATAGTGCGTGATGACATGACTTAGTGGTGTGGCACAGTCTCAAATGATCACTAAAACTTTTTCAGCATTCAGGGAAAAGAATTTACAACAGATTTTAGTGAGCCTTGAGAGAAAAATTGTGCAAAATTAAGATACAAATATGATAAAGGTTGCACAGATGTGCACAGGCTTGGTGCAATTGAGGCAAATCATCGGGAAATTGTCCTTGCATTTTCTTTATTAAGCTGATAGGTAGCAGGCCACACTGCCTCGGGAAAATGTGCAAAACGGAGAGCAGGACTTTCCACTAAACATTCCTCATGCACACATGAGTGTTTTCAAACCAAGCATCTCATTTTCTATCACCGTTCTGAGCCATGTTAAAACCCACATTGCCCTCATAGCACAAACACAAACATTGTCAAGCCCTTAGAGAGCTCCAGGGGAAAAGCCAAAGTCATTACATCTACAATCTATGTCTTTTTGAAGCGTAGCACTCACACTAATCTGAGGAAGAAATACATAGCGAGTACCGTCTCAGAGCTCTCTAACCCAAACAAGAGAGAGATGAATGTAGAGTGAACGGGTGAGGGGAGAAGAAGGAAAAGCTCTGCCGGTTGAGATTACATCATTCCATCGAGATGTAGAGATTAAATTGTGGTTTGGATCTGAAGCTTTGAGACCACAGTGTTAGACTGCTAAAACCAGGAATATTTTTGGTGGTTTTTGCCCATTTTATAGGATAAACGCTGCTTTTTTTCTTGTTATAAGACAGTGTGTCAGTGTTAAATAAGACTTTAAGGCTGTCTAACTGATTTTGAGGGGTCCAAATGTCCCCATATGGATAGTAAAACCTGAAATCACTTAGATTTTGAGTAGCAACCAATGGTCCCCCACAGCTTAATAAAAACATCTTACATACTTAATAATTTTTAGTCTTGAAAATATAAATGATTGTGTAAAAATCAAAAGTGAATGTGCTGCTGTTGTTTTGAACTTTTGGTAACACTTTAGTTTAGGGTCCAATTATCACTATTAACAAGTTGTTTATTGGCATGCATATATCTAAACTTAACAACTACCTTACTAACTATTAATAAGCAATAATTAGGAGTTTATTGAGGGTGGGAATAGACGTAGTTAGTTAATAGTGAGAATTGGACCCTAAACTTAAAGGAGAACTCCGGCGCAAAATGAACCTTTGGTCTAATTACACATTGTTACCTAGTCAACCGTTATCTGAGATTTGTATTCATGAATATCGAATGTAAATAGTTTTATCTCTAAAAACAGTTTAGCCTATAAAGCTAGTATAACGCTAGTATATTGGGCATCGAGTAATGACAAATAAAAATCGCTTGTTAATACCACTAACAAGGCTCAAAATAGCCCCACACTAACACGGTAGCATAATGAGGGTCCCTACCTTCAAACCGAAGCATTGAGAACTTTGTCAGTGTCCAGACAGTTTAATAAGAAGATATTTAATACCGTAAAACTTCAAATAGTAGCCCGGGCTTTTATTTTCCCAAATCGTCGAACTGCACCGGCTTGTATTTGAGACAGGCGTCTATATGAGACGGGCCTTTATAATTTAGCGTTGAGATGTTGTTCATTGAGTGTCGGCCTAGAGTCTCTAATCTCTAAAAATCTCCAAATGCTCCGCCTCCACGTGAAACTGCGGTCTTCCGACCTTTACTATCGCGTCAATTGATTTTGATTAATATGCGCGAGGGAGAGAGAGCAAGACAGCGCTCGTGTTGTTTGAAGACGTGAGTGCGCGCGCGCGGTCGGGGCGCTCTCTCTCTCTCTCTCTCTCTCTCTCTCTGCTTGTTATGCGCCCTGTCAAGCGCAGCAGTCATTCTATTCTACATCACTCACCGATCAAAAAAGGCTTTGGAGGGACAAAAATTTGCTTTGGCGGCCGCCAAAAAGCGGACGATCTGACGGTTTTAGAAGATTAAATACAACCCGAAACTAAAAAACAGACCCGGCCTCTATTTGAGACCGGCCTTTATTTACCCAAACCTGCAGCCACACCAGGCGTGTAAAAGAGACAGGCGTCTATTTGGGACTCGGCTATTATTTGAAGTTTTACGGTACATACAGTCAACTTCGCGTATACAGGCAGAAGCCATCTTTGAAAAGCAGTCTACCCGTCGATCTATGAACGCCGATCCAAACCTGCTGTTCGCGCTCACCTTATCACAACTTATAGCTCGTTCACATCTCACCAGCGCACTTGGATCGGCGTTCGTAGATCAACTGGTAGAGACTGCTTTTCAAAGATGGCTTCTGCCTGTATACGCGAAGTTGACTGTATGTATTAAATATCTTCTTATTAAACTGTCTGGACACTGACAAAGTTCTCAATGCTTCGGTTTGAAGGTAGGGACCCTCATTATGCTACCGTGTTAGTGTGGGGCTATTTTGAGCCTTGTTAGTGGTATTAACAAGCGATTTTTATTTGTCATTACTCGATGCCCAATATACTAGCGTTATACTAGCTTTATAGGCTAAACTGTTTTTAGAGATAAAACTATTTACATTCGATAATCATGAAAACAAATCTCAGATAACGGTTGACTAGGTAACAATGTGTAATTAGACCAAAGTTTCATTTTGCGCCGGAGTTCTCCTTTAAGTGTGACTGAACTTTCTAATCCTGAAAAAAAGTATGGATTCCATAAATAATATATATACATATAAAATAAATCATATTTCATGAAAACATTTTTTTTATAATAATAAATAAATCAATCATGATTCAAATTTTTTTTTAATTTCTTTTTTTCAGCTGAATGCTTGACATGCAAAAAGCCCTCCTCATAAAGATATTTAACTGATGAAAATTTCACTCACCGCTCTCCCTGTTCACTCCTGTTTCAGTGACGACAGACTGATAATAATATGTGTATTCTCTTTCACAGTGCCTTTCTCCTTGCCTTCCTCCCTCCTCATCCTCTGCACTTGTCTTTCTCTCTGACTGGAGGAAAGAAATGCTTGTTAAAGTGATGTTGACCTTTTGAGAGTGGCTAATATGAGGAAATGTCAATCAAGCATCTCATGGAACTTCTTGCTTTACACCCAAAATAGCACCACACCATGACTTTTTGTGAGACATCACTGTAAATCATTTGGATTTATGTTACCAGACAGCAAGATTATTACTTCATGCAAGTTGGCTGACACTTTTAGACAGAAAGCAATTTATAGGGAACGGATATGAAGTACTTTTTAGAGATGAGAAGTGATTAATCAATGTTAAGACTATCATAAAAAGAACCACTCACATAAGTTTCACTCCCATCCCTTTTCTCTCCAAATCCAGCTCTACAGTGTCAACTCTCTGAAGAAAATAACGTGATCCCTACCTCTCGTTCTCTCTGAACAAATGATGTACTCCATCCACACTATCCATCCCCGAGGCCACAGTTTCCTGCTGCCCTTATCTACCCGATAAGCCTCATTGCTGTTGGAAATTTGGCATGAGGAGAGAGAAAGAGAGCGAGACAGCCTTATCTTACTTCTACTGGTTCTCTGACTGACTGAAGGCCAGGCAGGTGGCTTTCCATTGGTTGGGAGTTTCTCCGGAGGCTTCTGGGAGTCAGTCTCACTCAAGGTCTTTAATGACCATGTGAAAGCAAACGCATGCAAAATCTCAAAAAACATGAATTCTAGAGGTTTTTCAAAATCCCTTACACTAAATGTTATGCTACAGACACAAATGGCACAATAACCTTGTTTAAAATGATCCCCTAAGTGACCTTACAATTTCTTCTGGTGAATAATAGGTCACATATAGGGACCACAATATCATATACACCTGGAGGTGGGACTTCAGCCAGTAAGTAACCACTTAGCAAACGCATAGGAACAAGCTAAAATAACTTGTTACGCTTTAGCAACCACATAGCAATGCCCTGGCAACCCTCCACAGCAACCTAGTTGAAATTTTTAAAAAGAGAATTAAAAATAGTGTGAAGAAAAGGGGGTGACATGCGCTATGCTCAAACTTGCAACCCAAATTAATAACATGGCTGAATTAGCACAAATGGAATACATATGCTTAAATATAATCCAAGACATTCAAAAGTGATCCTATAAGACAATTAAAGTTATTCTATAGTGACAGTCAGATAAATATTAAAAAAACTTTATTGAACAACAAATCCACTTTATCGAACAGCGCATCAAGATCTGCTTTTTAGTCTCTCTAATCCTTCAGCATCATGTGCTAATAAACTTTCTTCTTGTATAATTCCCATCTTGCCGAGGGCTAATTAGGTATGAAAAGCTTCATTAACTCTTCTAAATGATAGCTCACCTCAGGGCATGTCCACAGTGTGAGTTTCACAAAACACTTAGTCAGCTAATCATCGCTGAGAGTTTCCTTAGGATACGCATTATGAATGCATTTTAATAGGCTCTACTATTCCCTTAGCAGTGTATGTGTATGTGTGTGGCCACTGTAAGCAGGCACAATTCATATTAATGCACTATATTAGGTAGCACATCTACAAAAATGTGCTTAATTGCACTCACAAACACACACATGACCCAAATCATCCATAGTTTATCATCTGGAGAAGTCTCTAATGGTTTTGAGGCTGTCTGCTTATATTAATGATAAATGTATCTGTCAACACTTACCGTATTACACTAATTCATTAAAACAAAATGAATGGTGCTAATAGAGCAAAATAGAAACCATCTACTTCATTCAATTTTGTATTCAGGGGTAGTTCAATCAAAAAATGAAAGATGAACATTCTGTCATTATTTACTCACCCTCGTGTCATTCCAAATCTGAAGGACTCTCCTTCTTCTGTGGAAGACAAACGGTGGATTTTTTAAACATATACTGGCCAGTGGCCACTCTTTTTTAATATAATGGAAGAGAATGTGGAAATACAGCCAAGAATGGAACTGTTAAACTCCAAAATGCCAAAAAGCATAATAAAAGTGTCATAAACATACTTTTTTCCCCCCTGAAGCCATGTTTAAATTTTGTATGAGGAACAGACTGACATTTAAGTAAAAAAAATAAATAAATAAAGACATTGGTATTACATATTGTAACGGGCTGAGAAACGCAGGCGAAGGCGAGGATCTAAATGCAGGATTTAATAAAGTAATAACAGGTAAAACAGAACAAAGGAACAAAACCACGAGGAACAAAAGCAACCATTACATGTATAACAACTGACCAAGTAACAAGTGAAACACAAGGGCTATAAATACACAGGGACAAACAAGCTTAACTAAGTAATGAGGAAACAAGATACACCTGAGAACAATCATAAACTAATCAACAGGAAAAACTACAAATGACTACAAACACATGGCACAAAACAGGAAATAACAAAAGTCCACACAAGACAAGGGGAAAACAAGACAGGAATCGTGACATAGCCCCCCACTTAAGGAGCGGATTCCAGACGCTCCTCATGTAAACAGTCCAGGAGGGAGGTGGAGCGGAGGCGGACCCGGGGGTGGGATGGAGGGCCAGACCCGTGGAGCGGAAGAAGGCCTGGAGACTGCGGCAGGATTGAAGGCCAGGGCGGAGTAGGCGACCAGGACGGAGCAGGCAGTGCAGGGGGCCAGGGCGGTGAAGACCCTTCGGGCGGCCAGGGCGGTGAAGACCCTTCGGGCGGCCAGGGCGGTGAAGACCCTTCGGGCGGCCAGGGCGGTGAAGACCCTTCGGGCGGCCAGGGCGGTGAAGACCCTTCGGGCGGCCAGGGCGGTGAAGACCCTTCGGGCGGCCAGGGCGGTGAAGACCCTTCGGGCGGCCACGGCGGTGAAGACCCTTCGGGCGGCCACGGCGGTGAAGACCCTTCGGGCGGCCACGGCGGTGAAGACCCTTCGGGCGGCCACGGCGGTGAAGACCCCTCGGGCGGCCACGGCGGTGAAGACCCCTCAGGCGGCCACGGCGGTGAAGAGGGCTTTAGGCTGGGCAGGACCAGCCGTGAAGAGGGCTCTGAGCTAAGCAGAACCAGCGGCGAAGGAAACTCTGCGCTGGACAGGACTGGCGCAGGATCAGTGAGCACTGGTGCAGGATCAACGGCCCCTGGCGCAGGATCAGCGGGCTCTGGCGCAGGATCAGCGGGCTCTGGCGCAGGATCAGCGGGCTCTGGCGCAGGATCAGCGGGCTCTGGCGCAGGATCAGCGGGCACCGGCTCAAGTGTGTGCGCAGCCCACACACACCACATGGTTGTGGCCATAATGGCCAGTGTTGCGGTCACTGAGGGCTCAGGCGGCGCATGCGTGGCGTGAACGGTCTCTGGCTGGGCAGACGTGACGTGAACAGTCTCTGGCTGGGCCAGCGGTGAGGGCTCTTTGCTGGACGGAACCAGCGGTGAAGGCCCAGTGCTGGACGGAACCAGCGGCGAAGGCTTTGAGCTGGGCAGGACCAGCGGCGAAGGCTTTGAGCTGGGTTCATGGGCTGTATCGGACGTGTGTGCTGCCCATACACACAAAACAGCCATGGACCCCACAATGAGCACAGTGTCTTCCAGAGAAGCATGGACGGTCTCTGACTGGACGTGGCTGATGTGAAGCTCTGGCTGGACGTGGCTGACGTGAAGCTCTGGCTGGACGTGGCTGACGTGAAGCTCTGGCTGGACGTGGCTGACGTGAAGCTCTGGCTGGACGTGGCTGACGTGAAGCTCTGGCTGGACGTGGCTGACGTGAAGCTCTGGCTGGACGTGGCTGACGTGAAGCTCTGGCTGGACGTGGCTGACGTGAAGCTCTGGCTGGACGTGGCTGACGTGAAGCTCTGGTTGAGTGGATACCGCGGGTTCATGGAGCTCATTCTCTACCTCTCCAACAGTGAAGGGGGATCCACAAAACTGCAGGACAAAATCAATATACTGCACCAGGGTCCAACTGGGGTCCTCCTCTGGTAAGTTTAAACTAATGTCCCGATCTATACCACTCCAGAAACAATCCTTTAGAGTATTATCAATATCAGGAACGAGATGACTATACAAAAGGAATTCTTCCACATAATCCTCAATGCTGCGATTATCCTGATAAATCGCGCAAAGTTTGCTCAGTGGGCTCCGGCTACTACCTGCTAGATCCATGTTTAAGGTCAGTTGTTCTGTAACGGGCTGAGAAACGCAGGCGAAGGCGAGGATCTAAATGCAGGATTTAATAAAGTAATAACAGGTAAAACAGAACAAAGGAACAAAACCACGAGGAACAAAAGCAACCATTACATGTATAACAACTGACCAAGTAACAAGTGAAACACAAGGGCTATAAATACACAGGGACAAACAAGCTTAACTAAGTAATGAGGAAACAAGATACACCTGAGAACAATCATAAACTAATCAACAGGAAAAACTACAAATGACTACAAACACATGGCACAAAACAGGAAATAACAAAAGTCCACACAAGACAAGGGGAAAACAAGACAGGAATCGTGACACATATACAGGTCCTTCTAAAAAAATTAGCATATTGTGATAAAGTTAATTATTTTCCATAATGTAATGATAAAAATTAAACTTTCATATATTTTAGATTCATTGCACACCAACTGAAATATTTCAGGTCTTTTATTGTTTTAATACTGATGATTTTGGCATACAGCTCATGAAAACCCAAAATTCCTGTCTCAAAAAATTAGCATATCATGAAAAGGGTCTCTAAACGAGCTATTAACCTAATCATCTGAATCAACTAATTAACTCTAAACACCTGCAAACGATTCCTGAGGCTTTTAAAAACTCCCAGCCTGTTTCATTACTCAAAACCGCAATCATGGGTAAGACTGCCGACCTGACTGCTGTCTAGAAGGCCATCATTGACACCCTCAAGCAAGAGGGTAAGACACAGAAAGAAATTTCTGAACAAATAGGCTGTTCCCAGAGTGCTGTATCAAGGCACCTCAGTGGGAAGTCTGTGGGAAGGAAAAAGTGTGGCAAAAAACGCTGCACAACGAGAAGAGGTGACCGGACCCTGAGGAAGATTGTGGAGAAGGACCGATTCCAGACCTTGGGGGACCTGCGGAAGCAGTGGACTGAGTCTGGAGTAGAAACATCCAGAGCCACCGTGCACAGGCGTGTGCAGGAAATGGGCTACAGGTGCCGCATTCCCCAGGTCAAGCCACTTTTGAACCAGAAACAGCGGCAGAAGCGCCTGACCTGGGCTACAGAGAAGCAGCGCTGGACTGTTGCTCAGTTTTGCATGTCATTCGGAAATCAAGGTGCCAGAGTCTGGAGGAAGACTGGGGAGAAGGAAATGCCAAAATGCCTGAAGTCCAGTGTCAAGTACCCACAGTCAGTGATGGTCTGGGGTGCCATGTCAGCTGCTGGTGTTGGTGCACTGTGTTTTATCAAGGGCAGGGTCAATGCAGCTAGCTATCAGGAGATTTTGGAGCACTTCATGCTTCCATCTGCTGAAAAGCTTTATGGAGATGAAGATTTCATTTTTCAGCACGACCTGGCACCTGCTCACAGGTGTGCAATGAATCTAAAATATATGAAAGTTACATTTTTATCATTACATTATGGAAAATAATGAACTTTATCACAATATGCAATTTTTTTTAGAAGGACCTGTACTTGGTGTCTACTTGGTAGAAGTAGAGATGTCAAATTCACAAAAGAACTGATTCAGAACTTTTCAATGAATTAGTCTACTAGTTTGAACGATTCATTTACAAAACCATTCATCAACTCCCTGGACAACTCGCCATTATTCAAAATGTCTCCTTTTGTGTTCCACAGAACATCACAGAATTTGGAACGACATGAGGATGATTTATTTCTGATGGAAATAATCCCTTAAATCACCAGCTTTGACTGCAAATGTTCAAGCATTTATCAAGCATAATTGTTTGACTAGGCTGGTTTAAGTATGTATTGTACTGCAACAGAAATATCTGGTTTCGTCAATTAAATGCCACTGCTGAATAGTTTTGTTTTACAGGAAATTATTTCTGCTTCTCTGGGCCACAAACAGTTGCTTTTAGCATGTCACTATTCAGAGTGACAAACTTTCAGTTCACTGCACATACATCAAAAACTTGGAGGCCAAGACAAATGCATTTTATTTCTGGCTTGGTTGCAATTACAGTTTTGTTGTTGTTTGTTTGCTACAGCTTAAGGCATGCCAGGCTATTTAAACTGGAGTTCCTGTATTGCTTTTCAAAGCTCCGGAGGTACTCGGATATTTTTATGGTTTGGCGTTTTCAAGTCAAAGAAATTGGGGAAACCCAAGCTCGTCCACTGGCATTCCTCTGCATTTTTACGATGTGCTTTCCAAAAGCAGCACACATTTGTTCAACGCAGCCACTGGAGACTTGGAGGAAAGAAAGAGGAGAAGATACCACGTAATAAAGGCCACAGAGCCCTGATTTCTTTATTTATGTCTTTCAGTTTTCATAAATGTGAATTTATCTAGTGATATTTAGTTGGATAATTTCATTCTTTGTTTATGCCTGCTGTGTTTATGTTGTCTCCCTTTATTTGACAGGGATGAGATGCACTTGGACTGTGAGTAAATCACAGTTTTAATAGTTTAAGATTAAAGCATAAACTACAATTTTAAAATATGTGTTGAAATACAATTGAAATGCAATCCTAAGAAAATTAAATAAAAAAGCCTGTTCATTTAACACTTTCCACAAAATCCAATTTACTACAAGATAAAGTCACATATGAAAATAATCCCTTCAAATAAAGTTTAACTTGATGCCATACAAGAACATTTTAGGATCCAATTTTGAAAAATGTTATATAGTGAACCTAAGAGTTGTTTGATACGTTTCACCGTCCACGACAGCATGTCTAGCGCCCTAGCCAATCATCGCTAATAATCAAGGTTGTGTCCTTCACAGCTTTAATGCTACATAAACACTTAAGAAGGCATAATATTACAGTAGTGATTTACTTGCAGCATAGAAAAGGAAGGTGGAGGCCTTTCCGATGTCCAAAACATCAAAATATGTCCCGTGTGTTAGCCTTAGGCTCTGGCAGTTAAAAGAACCTGTTTTCTCGCTAACTGAGAACGAGAAAGAGCCCCTTGGAAAACCACCCTTTCCTGCTCAAACTCAAACAATTTAAGAAATGACGAATAAAAACATCTAAGCCAGTTAAGGAAACTGAGTGAAAATCCTCTAACACTCTGGAAGCATAAGGGAGGGAATCCGATATCCACGTAGCCATGGGGAATGCCATGAAGCAGGCTAGCCTGTCTCTCAATCTGCCTTCAGCTACACTAGATTGCCTTTCTCGAGTCCCATGAGGAATATAGGTGGTGTGAAATGTCAAGAATGTTACAATCAGATTTGACATGAAAAGAAGATTGTTTCATACAGTCTCTGTTTCACCTTTCTCTTTCTTGCACTCTGCTTTTCTCGTAGCTCGTGTGCATTTTTTCAGCAGTTGCAAAGTGTGTTGATTTGACTTTTAAAGTCAACCTAAAGTGAACCGTTTACTTCTTTTTTTTTTAGCTTATTTTCTCTTATTACTGATGGTATATGTCATGTGTTAAGTATGTATCTCTGGCCTATCAGATAAGAGATTTGACAGAAATGGCTAGCATAAACTGCTTAGACTAGTCTTAGACTTTTCCTAACGTTTTAAGTCAGTTACATAAAAAGGTAGATCAGTCTAATTTGATTTAGAAACGCATGATTACCCCCACTGTAAAAAGTAATACCTAGATCTAACTTATAAAAAGTGAGGCAAGTGGCTGCATTGGATGTTTTATGTTGATTCAACTTGCAGCCTTTTTTAAGTATATTGAACACTTTAACATTACTTTATACAAACGCAACAAAATCAAGTTGAGTTAACTAATAGTACTAGTATTACTCAGTTAGATAAACCTACTTTTATTGGTACAGGTAACTTATTTATGAGTTGCTACAAGTAACCTGTACTCATTTTAATTAGGTTTTATGAACTTTGTTTTCTTAGTAAAATTAACTTAATCATATGTGAATAAACATTTTAATATTTTTTTTTTAATTGTCAATAACAATTACAAATTCAATTGAAGAAGAAAAAGATGAGAAGATAGATTGAAAACAATATATAATTTATTCAATGTCAACCAGTGTCACTTTTAACAGTGACTACAAAACAGCAAATAAATGTGGCCGCACATGTACACTCTAATATAAAACAAACACTGTAGAAGTGTATTTTCAACCTGTTCTGAACAGTACAGTAAAATATCCAAACTGCCCAATCTGAAATGTTTGGATCAAGGTAAATGTGAGCCATAACATCACATTGTATCACACTGGAACTGCAATGTCAAAAATGACATGATGATGGTTTAGGACGCACAGGGTCCAATCCTACAAAAAGCCTCTGATATATCTCAAGTATACACCAGTTTTGAGGGATACTTGAGGTCGAGAGCATAGGTAAGTTCAAACAGGAGGCAGCATGCTTTCGACAGGTTTGGCACACCTCTGACCACGGGCTGTCCTTATATGATAATCCCAATCGTGTCGGGGTGATGGCACATGTACATTTTCAGTGGGCAACTGCCAAGCTCAGCGTGCACCTCTGTTTCAGCCCGACTCTATTGGTGGAGACAAAAAAGAAACAAGAGTTTGGTCAGACAAATAGGAAATGAGATGAATATTAGCAGACAGGTAGAAGAGATAAGACACAAAGTCCAAATTGTACTTTTGTTGCTAAAGGTGGTGGATACAAGATGGATACTGTGACTAGAACATGTGACCAGAGTGAAGTCTACCATGACAATGCCATAGAGTGTGGGTACTAAAATATCATGATCTACTCTAGCATGAGTGTTGTATTTTTCTGGTTCAAAGGATGCATTACAATAAACCAATTGCAATTGTCCTTGCCTGTACCTGATTGGTCATCACATTACTGTTAATTAAGCTACAGTTTAAATATCTTTCAAGAGCAAACGTAATCACCCCATATCATCACAATATTAATGAACCCACTAAGCAAAATTATGTCCAAAAGACATCTTTTCAACGTCTTTGTCACAAAGACGTGCATTGAAAAGACGTCCACTGAGGAGCCAGAATGAAAGTTTTTACGACTTTTTTTAGGTGTTCTGTAATGAACGTTCACGGAAGCTCCTTTCAAGGTTGAAAACTAGTTCAGATGTGGACAATTTTCAACATCATTTAAGGTCTCATTTGGACAATTTATACTTATTCTAGACCAAATAAACACTCTCAGGATATATTAAATTAAAACTCACATTTATTTCAATGTAATTTCCATGTGTAATTGCAAAGCAATTAACAGACAGTGAAGTTTCTTTTCATGATTTTTGGACAAACACGCACTGACACCTTTAGACAGTTTAGCATCTGTAATTTATACATATTTGGATCGTGAGAGAAATCAGATTCGAACCAGGGACCTTAAGCTGCCTGCCCTAAGTAGACTGTGTTTGTCCAAAAATCATGAAATCATTACTGTCTACTTAGGGCAGGCAGCTTAAGGTCCCTGGTTCGAATCTGATTTCTCTCACGATCCAAATATGTATAAATTACAGATGCTAAACTGTCTAAAGTTGTCAGTGTGTGTTTGTCCAAAAATCATGAAATCATTACTCTGTTTGTGAGTTGCTTTGCAATTAGAAATTACGTTGAAATAAACATGAGTTTCAATTTAATGCATCCTGAAAGTGTTTATTTGGTCCAGAAACAGTTTAAATTGTCTAAATGAGACATTAAATTACATAAAATATGTCCACATCTGAACTAGTTTTTAACCTTGTATGGAGGTTCCCTGAACGTCTATTGGACTTACAGAACACGTATAATCTGATCAAATTGTAATTGAATCTATTCTGAAGTTTGTCTTACCTGGATGTGAAGCTCGAAGACCCCAGGTAACAAAAGTGCTTGGGTATCTAAAGACCGGGAAAATGTTAGATGTTAGAAATAAGGTTAAAAAATCAGTTGTAAATGTAACTTCTTTAAGTAATAGATTAGAAATAGTTTAAAAATCTAGACCAAAAATATGTCATTAATTGACTATGCAGCATTAAAATAACGTGGATCAAATCTCTAAAATCAGACAGACTACTAAACATACATCTCTACAGTCTAATCTGTGCATCTGCTTTAGTAATGCAAAAGTATAATAACATAATCTCTGAGTCCTGTCAGACAAACACACAAAACAAAGTGTTGTCCATAAAACATCACATCTTACTTTCCCTTATTTGCCCGCACAACTATTGCCTGAAGGCTCGAAATTGCGACCGTTTCGATCGCATTTGATCCCGAAATTTAATCTGTGCAATCTAACAATATAACTGAGGGCATTTGTGCAAATAATTATTACATACGTATGTGTTTTTAAACGCTGCTGTTGTCTGCCGATCGACCACACTGTGCAGCCATCTTAGCTTACCATGTGTGCAGGATAGCTATAGCTATACAATTTGCAAACCTAACCTCAGCTCCCTAGTGGAGTAAGCGATTTTGCGTGACTTTAGTTTACATCACCAGTCATTCGGCTAAATTTGCTCAACTTACCGTGTTAATCAGACCCTGAAATTCAGATCTGCTGCAGCGACCAAACAGTTGAAGTGCCGAGGAAGATATTGCATCTGTCTGGAGTCCCCGCCAGTGAAAAAGGGATAATGCCAACTTATAAAATTTAAAATATTTACGTTTGATGAACACACCTGTCACATCGACAGCTGCTCAAATAAATTGTGCATTGTCAACTCACTTTTATAACATTTATTGTACACAACAACCACATACAAATAACTACCCAAATAAATTGCATGGGTTTTATTTAAAATATATTGTTATATAAAAACTGATATATTTTAAGTAAAGAGGAAGTATTTTGATACTTTTTTTGTATAAAACCAATAAAATAAACTAGATTACAAATATTTAAAATATATAAAACCTACTTTGTGGGTGTAGCACTTTTTACAGTCTGTTAGTCGGTCAGACTAATTGTTTGTGTTGGTGAGCTTTGGCGGTACTGGGATTTGAGTGCATTTCAGTCCATTGTTTCATTACTTCAGTTATCAAGGGCTTTAAAACTGCATAGTCAGCTGCTATCCATTCGACCACCTTATGGGTTTCCGAGCTAATCTAATGTCAGGTCTATTGATCTTTTTTTAAATGGCCCCAAGCTAAGGCTACCTTCTCTTAGACTGTGATTGGAGTTTGGGTCACTAGCATTTGTAAATTAACTGGCTGCATAATGCAATTCAATGACTTTGAAGACTTGTACAGCAAAGCAATCAGGTCTATTTTGTGTTCTTAAACTTTGCCATGGTGGATAAATGAACTACCTACTTCGAATGCGAGTCCCAGAGGTTAGCGCTATTGTGCTGATACAACTCAGAGAACAATGGAAACGGAAAGTACAAAATAAAAAACAAGGGAAAGTACCAAAGTTATATTTATATTATATCCTTAAATTAGATCTCGAGATAACCCAAATGAGATCTCCTAAAAATGTCACTAATTTCTCTGCACTCAGATCTTCAAATCACAAGTCACAAATGAGCAAATATATATATAACATGAAAAAAATATCTAACCTATGCAATTCACACTCATTTTGTAGCTCTATGCCAATATTCTCCACATTTGTGTTGTATTTCTCCAAAGAAATTTTAAGGAAAATCGGATGCTTAAAGTCAATCAAGTCTTATGAGTTATTAAAGAGAAACCTCTGAGCAACATTCTCCTCTTAGTCCAGTCATTTTAAGCCAAAATGGGGGTCAACCTTGAACAAATTGCAACAGAAGCAAACTCAACTGATTTTGTATCCTCAATATGTCCTGAGTAAAGAAAAAAAAGCCCCGAAGAATCCCATTAGGGGAAAGTTTAGAAAAAGACCCAAATATATCCCATTCATACGCCTACCCAGCTAGCAGGGAACGTTCTCAGAACTTTGGCTAACATTCCCTACAAGTTTGGTTTATGTTTTAAAGAAAACATTTGAATGTAATGTTCAAAGAATGTTTTAAGGATGTTTTCTCATTTCAAATAATGTTCCTATAACGTTAAATGTAAACTAAGATATAACGTTTTAACTGTAACATTTTGAGGATGTTTTGGGAATGTTGTTGAGATAACAGATTATACAATGTTCTCAATAAAACATTGGTACAATGTTCCATAATAACAGAGGAGGAACATTATCAAATCAACGTTCGTAAAATGTTTTGAGGATATTATTGAGGCCTGAGATGATGGAGTGTTTTTTATAAAACGTTCTTGTAATGTGACATGTTAACACAACTAGAACATTTTAACTGTAACATTTTGAGGATGTTTTGGGAATGTTGTTGAGATAACAGATCATACAATGTTGTCAATAAAACATACAATGTTCCATAATAACAGAGGAGGAACATTATCAAATCAACGTTCGTAAAATGTTTTGAGGATATTATTGAGGCCTGAGATGATGGAGTGTTTTTTTATAAAACGTTCTTGTAATGTGACATGTTAACACAACTAGAACATTATAACTGTAACATTTTGTGGATGTTTTGGGAATGTTGTTGAGATAACAGATCATACAATGTTCTCAATAAAACATTGACACAATGTTCCATAATAACAGAGGAGGAACATTATCAAATCAACGTTCATAAAATGTTTTGAGGATATTATTGAGGCCTGAGATGATGGAGTGTTTTTTATAAAACGTTCTTGTAATGTGACATGTTAACACAACTAGAACATTTTAACTGTAACATTTTGAGGATGTTTTGGGAATGTTGTTGAGATAACAGATCATACAATGTTGTCAATAAAACATTGGTACAATGTTCCATAATAACAGAGGAGGAACATTATCAAATCAACGTTCGTAAAATGTTTTGAGGATATTATTGAGGCCTGAGATGATGGAGTGTTTTTTATAAAACGTTCTTGTAATGTGACATGTTAACACAACTAGAACATTATAACTGTAACATTTTGAGGATGTTTTGGGAATGTTGTTGAGATAACAGATCATACAATGTTCTCAATAAAACATTGGTACAATGTTCCATAATAACAGAGGAGGAACATTATCAAATCAACGTTCGTAAAATGTTGAGGATATTATTTAGTCCTGTGATGATAAAATATTTTTAATAAAACATTCCTTTCAAATGACTTTTTAACAAAAGTAGAACATTTTGCATGAAACATTTGTAGGATTTTTTAGGGATGTTGTTATCTTTTATAAATCATTGGCACAAAAACAAAGGAGGAACATTATCAAAGCAACATTCATCAAATGTTTTGAGGACATTATTGGCCTGCGATGACAAAATCTCATAATATGATGTGTTAATAAAATCTCATAATATGATGTGTTAATAAAAGCTCATAACATTTTAAGGATATTTTAGGGAAGCTGTTTAGGTAACAGATTGTAGAATTCTTTTAACCCATAAAATATTAGCATAATGTTCCATAAAAGAGGAACATTATCAAAACAGCATTCGTGAAGTGTTTTGAGGATATTACTCTGAACTGTGTGAACTGTTGCGCGAAATGTGTTTACAAGAGACGAGAAGCTGATTGGTGACCACTGTAGATTGACGTTTAAAACCACCAATCACAACGTGATTTTCCCGTGACGTAAGAACATTTGAAATCGACAAACAGCGCGAAGAAAGTAACGTTTTTTTTTGAAGAAATCGGCGCAAAATGTCCGTTGTCTAAATTGGCTATTTGACACATTGGCCCAAACAACAGAACTCCTGGTCAACGGAACAGAACTCTTTCACAACGGTAAGTTTTTTTTGTGTGTATTTTTCAGTTTACATAGCTTTCTCTTATCCTTGATATCAATGTCTTTCAGTGTTAGATCTTACTTTCTTAGAATTGTATGACAGTCGCATAAAATCTGAGTGTATGTTACTTTTGAATAACAGCTAACGTTAGATTTGTTTTAATCCAGACTCCAAACTCCCTGTTTGAAGATGAATATAGCTAACACAGTAAACACAATAAACTCTCCATTTAGGCTACAACAAAGGTACGAATACTTTTTTGCTACTTAAAAGTGTTAATCTTAATATGTCATTTGAAAGTAAAAGTTGTTAATATTTCAGTAATTCATAAAGAGGTAATGGGAAAATTGGAAAGAGCATTCAGTCTAAAACGTTTTCAGTCTTTTGTGTTTTCTAGCAAATATTGTATGTGCTTGTAATATCGTTGTATGTTGACCGACCATGTTTTAAAATATTTCAGGTAATTACTCTGGTGCTGATGGTCAATGTAAAGGACACAATCTGGCAAATATTGAAGCAAACATAAACCTGCAGAGGTGAATGGATATGGGAGCTGAAGAGCCTTGCAACTGGTAAGTGGTTTTGTAACTTTTGTTGTAAATCTTCATAGAATTACCTCTATATTATAGTACAGATTATAGTAATCTTGTTCAAATGTTAGGAAATAATTATGTTGGTTTAGGAAAGCCAACATATTGTTAACCTATTTAAACTAAATATTATTATTCTGATTTCTGAGACAAAAATGTTCAACTCTTAACTCCTAGAGCTTTAGTGCTAAAAGCACCTAACACAGACCATAAAAGATCTCATCCAAAAATGAGAATTAGCCCATGATTTACTCACCCTCAAGTCATCCTTGGTGTATATGACATTCTTCTTTTTCAGAATACAATCGGAGTTATATAAAGAAATGTCCTGGCTCTTCCGAGCATTATAATGGCAGTGAATGGCCGTTTCTGTTTTAAGTCTATCATGCTCATGCATCCATCCATGATAAAAGTAATACACACGGCTCTGGCGGGGTTATAAAGGCCTTTTGAAGCGAAGCGATGCGTTTGTGTAAGAAAAATATCCATATTTAAAACTTTATTGACTAAAATAACAGCTTCACTACTAATAGCAAAGAGACGCTGCACTTACAGGTATGATTAATTCACTCTAGAAATTGTTCTATCGCCAATGCATTCAAATGCAGTGCTACTTTATCTGTATCTGATTTAAAACAAGCAGAATTGTAACGTAACGAAATGTAACGATCCATAGACAATATAACTGATGAAAATGAGCTTTAAGTCAGAGCAATAGCCCAGTGGGCAACGAGCGCTGTGATGCTGGAGCTGTGCTCAGGGCGACCTGAGTTCCAGTCTTGGTTCGAGGTTCAGGCTTCTCAAGCCAACATCAAAGTTTGTTCACATAATTTAGCCTTTAGTTGTGTTATTAACATGTATATAATGGATTAAGTATATGTTTTAAATTACAGAAAAAAAAGATACTCATAAGGTATCATATTTATACTTTAAATAAATTAGTCTTTACATAATTTCTGATTACTAATTAGGCTGGCTAATTTTGAAAGTTGTCAATGTCAATATTGCTTGTGATCTTAATATGTATGTATTTGTATTCTTTCTGTTTACACTGTTGCATGATCTTCTTGTATAGGCTATGAGGAAAAACTACCATGCACACAGAGAACAGAGCTCAATGCTGCTAACTGGGCGAGCAGCGACAACTAGAAGAGAAGAACAGTAGAACACCTAATCTTAATACAGATGACTGGATTACTCTTCTGAAGAACCAAGACAAGCAAAGACTGATGAGGAGCGCTCTGAGCAAACACAGCAGTCAAGATGCATGAGTGACTTTACTGAGTTCTTCATGTAATGTTGGGCATTTACTGTACGCAGAACTTCTAATAATTTATGTGGATGCCATTTATAAACCTGTTCGATTTTGATGTTTTAATTTTGAGATTAATAAAATTGTATGTTTTAACAATGTTATAGCTAAGCATTTTTTTTGTTTAAGACAACATTTTGGGAACAAAAATAAAACTTCCCGCTAAAAACTTTATAAGAATGTTAGGGGATGTAATGTTCTAAAAATGTTATGATTAAACCTTTATAGAAGGTCATCACAAAATTTTTTTAGAGTGTTCTTAGAGAATGTTATGCCATATTTTAAGAGATCATTCTGGGAACAAAAAGAAACTATGCCCGCTGAAAAAGTTATAAGAACATTAGGGAATAATGTTCTAACAATGTTAGCATTAAACATTTTTAGAATGTTTTTAAAGAATGTTATTAGAACTTTTAAGAGAACATTCTCGGAACAAAAAGAAAACTACCCGCTGAAAATGTTATAAGAACATTAGGGAATAATGTTCTAACAATGTTAGCATTAAACATTTTTAGAATGTTTTTAAAGAATGTTATTAGAACTTTTAGGAGAACATTCTGGGAACAAAAAGAAAACTACCCGCTGAAAACATTATTAGAACAATGCATGGTAATGTTCTCAGAACATTTTTAGAACAAAAAAATTCTAGCTGGGTATTCATTCTTTTTCTCACGTGAAAAGGGTAAACATTTTAACCTTTAGATATCATCATGAAAATCACTGAGTTGATTACTTACATCAAGACAAACAAAAAAAGTATTACAAGTTTTTTGCAATTGTTTGTTAACATGGACAAATGGTGCATAATCTAATTACATATGTGCTAATTTGCATAAATACCCAAACAGATCTAAACATTGGGTATATAGCAGGTGAAAATGTCTTGTAGAATTTTGTTGACATATAACAGTAAACTATTTAATATTAAGGTCTGAATGGAACCCATTTAGGCTACCCATGAACATTAATGCAGGAAGAAGTAGAAACCAGCCTTTATTAATGATTATGGCAGAGATGGGGTTTGGGGCTGGGGCCGTGGGACTGTTTCTGGGGGATGAGACTGAGGGAAGAACAGGAGACATGGGTAAGGAGAATGCAGAAGACAAAAGGTAGGTGAAATAAAAAGTGTCTGGATCAAAAAATCTAATTACGTACACAATGCACTCAATGCCCAAACCCCATCTCTGCAATAATAATGAATAAAGGCTGGTTTCTAAAGTACTTCTTCCTGTATTAATGTTCATGGGTAGCCTAAATGGGTTCCATTCAGACCTTAACATTAAGTCTTTTACTGTTATGTCAACAAGATTCAAAAAAACATTTTCACCTGCTATATACCCAATGTTTAGATCTGTTTGGGTAATTATGCAAATTTGCTAATACGTAATTATATTATGCACCGTTTGTCAATGTTAACAAACAATTAAAAAAAATTTGTAATACATTTTTTGTTTGTCTTGATGTGTAAGTAATCAACTCAGTGATTTTCATGATGATATCTAAAGGTTAACATTTTTACCCTTTTCACGTGAGAAAAAGAATGAATAGGCGTATGAATGGGATATATTTGGGTCTTTTTCGAAACGTTCCCCTAATGGGATTCTTCGGGGCTTTTTTTTTCCTTACTCAGGACATATTGAGGATACAAAATCAGTTGAGTTTGCTTCTGTTGCAATTTGTTCAACCTTTTTTCATAAAATGACTGGACTATCTGGGTATTTGGAGGCCAACAACGCCAATCTTTGTGTATTTGTTTAGAAGTTCCAAATGACCGATACTATAGATTATAGTATGAGCTTTCTCGTGGGCATTCAGAGATGGGAAGGGACGGATGGTTGAGTGCTACTAGTGGAGCACCTCGGGGAACATTATGACCACAGCTCATGGCTCAGGCCTCTGAAGGGGGTAGAGGTAGTTCAGGACTGTAAGGAGGCAGATGGCCCTGGTGGAGTAGGAGCCATACAATTTCACGCTGAATTTTGTGCAGATGTGTCTGCAGTAACTGAAGCGAGAGGCTGCAGGAGTCAGTGACAACCTTGATTGATACTCCCAGAGTCCCACTGCGTAGTCCTTCCACATAACAAAAAAAAAATCTCTAGATTTACCTTCCTGACCAGTTACAGGAATAGTTCACCCAAGAGTGAAAATGGTGTCATCATTTGCTCATTTACCCTCATGTCATTCCAAACCCGTATGATTTTCTTTGTGTGTGTGTGTGTGTGTGTGTGTGTGTGTGTGTGTGTGTGTGTGTGTGCGTGCGTGTGTGTGTGTGTGTGTGTGTGTGTGTGTGTGTGTGTGTGCGTGTGCATGTAATATAAATGGATACATTTTCAATAACATACTGGTTGCTCTCCATGCAATTACAATGAATGGGGGCAGGAGCTTTCAAGATACAAAAAGGTATGTGCGCTATATTTTATGTCATAGCTTTACTGTATGTGACACCGAATGGAACTTACTTGAGAACTCATAAATCAGATCATGAGTTTGAATTATTCAGATCGGTTTTGTGAACTGGACCACCCAAACTAAATCACTGAAAAGATTTGACTCAAAAGAATTAGTTCACAAAAGAAACTTCACTATTTATCTCATGAATGCAGCAAGGAGACTTATCAACTTAAATCTCAGTCAATCCTCACACAAAGTTATTGCACAAAGACCTGAAAATTCAGTACACAAGTCATACGAACCACCTTTTGTTGACTCTTTTTGGTAATTTTAGATTATGACAACCTCATTCCTCATTAACTTCCATTATAATGAAATTACTGGTAAGGATTATTCTTCAAAAACATCACCTTTTGTGTTCCACAAAAGAAAGAAAGTCATATGAGTTATATTTGGGAATGAATAATGATGGAATTTTCATTTCTGGCTGATATATTTCTTTGAAAACATACAAAATATTTGAAGATGCATTTAGCCAGGACTTTTCATGTTTCATCGCTGGAAACCAAGAAGAACAAGTGAATAATCCAGAGTAAGTAAGTACATTTCAAAAGACTGGACCGACTGATAGACATTGATGGGATACAGCTGGTTAAAGGGTATTTGGCTTTCTCTTGTTCTCTCTCTCTCTCTCACACCATTGTGCTAGCTCTATTGACAGAACATGAATGAGTTCATCAATCAATTGACTGCATTATTAAGCAGGTCTTAATTATGCCTCGAATAACAACCCTGCAGTAATGCGCAATTAAGACAGAATACAAAACAAAGGAACATATGGATTCCAGACACTCTTCATATTTACTTTTACCATATTTCTTTTTTATTCAGTTTGGAACTTGTGAACAGATCTTTATTTATTTATTTATTTACTAACTTACAAACCATGCAAAATGGATTTATTCAGCAGTCTGAAACAAACACTTTAATCATGGTTGCAATCAGCCCTAAACTTCCTCTTGGCAAGTGGACTACACTTTTTGGCTTCTTTACAAATAAAAGGCATGCTGGTAAAGAGAGAGAGAGGAAGGTACAGATGAGTACTTTTCCATTCATTTAAATCGCAGTGCCATTTTCCTTGGAAGGTAGGAATTTCCCAGCAAATGGGCCAATAACGGGCTGGTGATGCACTATTGGTGTGATTCATTGGATGTTGAAAATTTTACAGATGTTTCGTTACCAGGACATTTGTCTTGTTCAATGCCTTCTTAATGTGCCAAATTTTGGTTTGTGGCACTCCAAATGAAATTAAATGAAAACGTGAATAGCCAACTTAAATGCCAACTTCACATTCATCATTCTTTTCTTTTTGCTTGAGTATAAACTCACAAAAGAATGTCCAAGTTCATTTCCATTCCTCAACCTCTCAAGTATTTGAGATGATGAACATTGGGCTCATTTTAGGTACTTTAATGCTGCCATCTTACCAATTACAACAAAAGAGAATGAGGGAGATTTTACATGAATCAAAACAATATGGTTTGATGTCACTCACATTAAATTAATTGTGAAGAAATGTGGAATTTCCCTTACTTTTGATGATGATTGACAGGTCCCGCCCACATCCCCTGGCTGTCCGGAACTTCGCTGTGAAATCACACAGATACAAAGGAAAATTAAATTTAGCATGGGCTACACCAACATTCAGAGAAATGTAGTCTTTTAATTGAGTGCAGTATTTCCCACTTATGCGAAACTTATGGCCCATTTACAGACTTTTTTAATTTCAGGGAATTAACTTATTTCAAAATGATTTTAAATTGTCATTCTGACAGATTCATTCAAACTCCTTTGACCGATTATTTAAGATTTAAACCTTTTTGTATCACAAAAGTTCTTGTTATTTGGTATAGTTATGTTGCTACTGTTGAGTTGTTTAATCTTGCAAATAGACAAATGGCTAAACTGTAAATTTACAGGGAGTACACCAAAAAGAATGAAAATAATTTCATTTAATCATGCTTTTATACCTAGGGGACCTTTTTTTCATGGAGGATATGATTTATCAAATTTATATTTGTTTAATTAATTTAATTAGGTCTTAGAAATTTTGGAAAAGTCATGAATTATCAACCCAATACTTACTGATGTTAAGTATATTTTTTGAAAATAGCTTTTTGGGTAATTCAAACATAAAATAAAAAAAAGCACGAGGGTTAAGAAAGTGTGAACAATATCATACTATATTAAAAACAATTTTATATATTAAAATTATACCATGCTTTCAAACTGAGGACTTCAAGTGGATATAACTATGGCTACTAGAAAATAATAGTGTTCTAAACAGATTTCTTTCTTTTTTTATGAACGGTTAAAAGCTCTTTAGATAGGACTTCTGTGACAATCTGTGCATTAAGCTCAGTCGCACCTTGTAGATTGAAGGCGGCCATATCACTTGGTGCCCTTGTGTGGATGCCAAGAAACCGACAGTGGCCCCTTGGTTCAGGCTGTTACAGGAGGAGAGAAGGGTAAATATAGCCAAGCAAGAGCCAGTATGTCTCAGGAAGGATAAGGGTGGAAACTGACACATGTGCAGCCCATCCTTGTGCATCCATTGCTTTCACCCTGCCAGTGAGTCTTATCTGTCCCATTGAGGGTGACAGCGGAGAGGCTAATGGTACTTACAGGTCCAAGCTGAAGTTTGGGAAAAAATCCAGACAACAGACGCTGCAGAGTGTAATCTGAAGTGCGTTGGCCCACTCGGAGGGATTTTAAAGCCCTACTGCTTGAGATTAGATAACAATAAGTACAGACGACAAGAGGAGATGGACTTCAGAGGCGAGCCGGGAAAGTGCAGTAAGGGGAACAGGAAGATAGTCTGTGAGGGGTTTAAAGAGGTTCACAAGGGTAATTAACAACACAGACAATGGCCCTCATTTATCAAAAGTGCGTACACCAAATTTCCAGCGTACACCCAAAACCACAGTGACTTTGATATTTATCAATAAGGACGTTGGCGTACGGCATGCTCAAATCCTATGCCAGGTCAGGAGGTGGTGTACATGTACGCACGTTTTGAGTGCAATGCGCAGAAAAACAGTTCCTAACACCACAAAACGCACTGACAAACTAAAAGATATGAGGAGCTCTTTTAAGAGGAGCTCGATAAACGCCATTTCAAAAAAAAAATTTGCATTTTATTTCTATTAATAAACTAGTGTTGTGTCTGCAAAGATGAAATTGATGATCACCATCTCTGTAGTGAACGCGCCTATAGAGAGAGGAGCCTATTTCTTTTCGTTTATAATTGTTTCGTTTAAAGACATTTCAAGCTTTCTTTATAGATATATTTCTCATGTCTGTGAGGCATATACTGAGTTTCGGTTAATTTGTGATGAGATGCGCTCCAGTTCACGAGCAATGCAAGGGACCGCGCCTGCGCCTCCATGTCATGACTCATGATTATATTGTCTGCTATTTGCTTCTTATTTATTAAATCCAGGCAATTGGTTGATGAAAAAAAATATTAAAATTAAGATACAATTTGTACAAAACGAAATTCACTTTAAAGAAAGGCTTTCTACAAAACAAAACTTAGTTAAGTGGCCAAAATCATGTCTGAGCATGTCTCCCGATATATTGCGCATCCTATCTTAGCCTATGTTCACTTTTCATAATCAACATAGATGGGGAAAAAATAACTATAATTTTTTAACAAATTTGAAACTAAATGCACTTATTTAATGGCTACAACACATAGCCTAATAGTAGGCCTGAATATTGTTATCATTACTTTTTTCAAGTTCGGCACGAATGACTATTAGCCTAAATGTGTTAGTAAATGATTTGAATGTATTTTTAACATTGTTGTATTTAAGGACTGTATTTGTGTGTTATTTTTAAATTATTTGTTTTATGTGGTGGACAATATTGGAACGTGACATTGGAAATATTTATTTTATTTTTACCATTTAATTTATTTTACTATTTATTTTGTTTGGCTTTTATTTATTTCATGCAGTTGCACTTATTTAATTTATATTCATTTATAGTATGAGTCCCTGATTATATGTTGCATGTTCTCTTGTTGTTGTTTTTTTTTTTTTTTTTTTTTTTGAGAAAAAATGGATGGATTTATAGCGTTTTGAAAAAAAATACAATTAACTTTGAATTTATCATCAACAATATTGTTGTTTGATTTAATAATAATTTTTCATGATGGTGATGGTCTCGATCTCCACGTCGGAGAAGTGTCTCCTCTTTGCCGTCTTCCGTGTGTCCATGGCGTAAAATGAGGGCGTGTGGGAAGCGGATACTTGAATATATAGGGGTATGTTATTCTAATGATGATCGTTTTCAGCCGCGGCATTTATCAAGGGCAGGTATTGCGTACACCTGGATTTCGAAGGTACGCACAGCTTCATAAATCAGGCGGTGAGAGGAGTGTAAGCATAATCTTACGCCAACATAAACGCCCATTTCTACGCAAGAATGATAAATGAGGGCCATTGAGTGTCATTCACTATCCATACATACACACATATTTGTGCAAATCATGATTCATCAAAATATATACATTTACTGTATAATGTTCAATAAATAAAATGCGAGCATTAAAACATTTGCACCTGTACAACTCCTCATATGGAAATGGTTTGTAAATGCCGCATACGATTTACACCATTTTAATTCAGCCAGTTCAGTGGACGTGGTGAAATGTCGGAGGCATACTGAAATCTGAAGAGCCAGTTCTCTAAACCAAACCATCACAGCCACATATAGAGAAACAGATGAGTGAATTGGTATGCTGCTGAAAGATATCAAGACAACATAAGTGGCTGGATTTCAGATCTATCAAAGTTGTGCCTCGAGCAAAAGAAGATGGTTTACTTCCTTCCAAAGGAACCAGCTTTTTTGGCAATGCTCATGAGAAAATACAACCATGTGTGGATGGTGTGTGATGTGGATGGTTTGGTGTGCGTGTGTTAGAGACTAAAGGAGGGGAAGTATGGTTCCATCTGTTTTGTCCATCTGTCCATCAGTGTCGGTTCATTCTTTTACACTGTAGCCAGTCTCTCTATTTTCTCTTTACTGTCAATGTTAATGTTTATATGGTGATATGTCTACATTTCTGGGTTTGTGTTCTTTTTAGTGCATGATTGCCACTTAGTTTTACGTGTGTATTTCACTGAAGGCATCTGGCTTTTTAGTGTTCTCATATGTATGTACTGTATTTTTGTCTTCATATATGTAATTGACGGAATATCGGTCTCAACATTCCAAACCTATTATTTTCAAAGAATGGCTCTGATAGGGGAAGTGATCGCCTGTGGCCAGGAAGTTATCCTTGTCAACACCAGCTCTCTTGTCATCAGCCTCCCAGACTTTTTGCTCAGTTGTGGCTCGCCTGCCTTAAATGTCCCATTCCTGCATGGTGTTTCTGCCTGCTTGTGTCATGGTTGCTCTTGACAAGAAACAACTTGTTGAAAGTTGACCCTCACTGTCGGAAATTAAAAAGAGGAAAAAACTAAGAAACCAATATTTCCCCCAAAAAAAGAAGAAAAAAGAAGAAGCAGCAGCAGCTAACAGCTTGACCCATTTTCCTTGAGCATGGATTGTTGACTACACAAGTGTAACTCAGACAAGGCAAAAAAAAAAAAAGAAGAGGGAACAATGACCTGACTAAATGTTCATCCGTCCATTCATCTATAAGCATATTAAATGACAGGTTTTTAAGAAAAGTTTGGGCAGTCAGTATAGGAGTTAATATCCCACAGCGCTCGAAATAATTGGGAGAGATTAAAATACTCAATTTGGCTGCTGTAGAAATGAGAGTCAATGAAAGTTTTGATAGAAGCATTGCCGGTCTTTACTTTAGAACATGCATTAGCTGCACCAGCCTAAAAATCTATGTTTTTGTTAGTGTTATTTGACCTTAAAGGGATACTCCACTTTTTTTGGAAATAGGCTCATTTTACAACTCCCCCAGAGTTAAACTGTTGAGTTTTACCGTTTTTGAATCCATTCAGCCGATCTCCGGTTCTGGCGGTACCACTTTTAGCATAGCTTAGCATACATCATTGCTTGCTGCACTCATGGTACGGCAGTAAAGTTTCTTGGTTATTACGCAGGAATGAGAGTTCCTAGCCATATCAGCCTAGAAAATCGCAACTTTACATTTTCCGTCGGTCTTAGTGCACGATGGAACTACAGAAGAGTCAAGTTTTAAATAGGAAAAATATCAAAACACTTTTGTTATTTTTTTTTTAGAAATGCTAATGGTCTTGTCCACTTCAATGATGTATGCTAAGCTATGCTAAAAGTGGTACCGCCAGAACCGGAGATCGGCTGAATGGATTCAAAAACGGTAAAACTCAACAGTTTAACTCTGGGGGAATTGTAAAATGAGCCTATTTCCAAAAAAAGTGGAGTATCCCTTTAAGAGCCAAAATATACGCCCAATTTTACTGCTGATTTGAAATATATTATTGAAACATAATTTTGACAAACAATTTTGGACATTTCATTATTTCCCCATTCAAGTAAATAAGAGCTGTTCTTGTATGCCGGTTGCTTACATAAAAAAAAATTGCTTCCTGAGGGTGTTACCAAGACATTCACCGAGTGACTTTGGTACAAGATTCCATTAGACATGAAGGCATGGCTATAGCCAGACAACAGCTTGCTTAGTTGTCCTTCTGTAAATGAAAAAGGGGAGGGGTGGGAGTGATTGTGCAGGCATTTTGCATGCTGTTAAGGCTTTTGTATCATCATTGTCTATGCTCATGTGTTTTGCTGTTCACTGAAGCTTGTAAGCCCCAAAGACATTAAATACACGGCATGTATTTTATGTCTTCGGGTATTACGGTCTTATCAAGCCGGATATGGAGACACATTAAAGGGAAATATTTTAACTGCTCTTTAAATCCGGAGGATCAACAACCATATGTGAAGTCCACTAATCTTATTTGAAAAGGCCTGAAGCATCGAGAGCAACATGGTTTGTATTAGCCAACTGAAACTGATTTACCAAACGCTCCAGCCAAATGTACAGGAGATTAGGGGAAAAGAAAGAAATAGGATTCACGGGCGGGGTGTAAGGTGGTTTTGACAAATCCAGGGAACACACGCCCTGCTCTGTGTATTAAACGTGTTTACATTTATGAACATGTTCAGTTTAGCGCTATAATCTGCAATAAAGTAAATAAATAAAAAAGCATTGCAAAACTTTACTTAAAGGAAGTTATTTTAGCACGATCCTCCTACTGGGAGAAAAATAGAGAATGAATCAAACAAACGTAATTCATCACAGACTTCCAGCCTTCTCTTCCGAACCAACTGGAAAAACTTCGTACAAAATGGAAAAGCCTAAGTGATGTCAAAACATCTGAATGAAGTGGCCTGTGAGTCTACTGACAGTAATGTGATCGTAAACCAAACAATAGTAGAATTAAAGATCTATGATATTTATAGTGAATCTGAAGCTTGCACAGCGGTGTTTAGACTTCCCATGTGGAGGAATGGAAAATCATGGTAGGATGAGTGTGCCTTTTGTGTGCTGCTCTTTCAAACATGAAAGGGACTCCAGGGATTCCACTCCAGATTCAGCAATATTGAGCATCTGTGAGCATGAAACCACAGAAAAAAAAATCTTTGTGTTGACAAGAGTTATTTAACGTGAAGGATGGAGTGCACTTGCAGGCGCATTTCAGCACAGCGAAGAATTGACTTAATGCAGAGTCAATACAGAAAGAGGTAATGAAAGCTACATTGGATTTAAAGCGTTTGGGTATAATGTCAGAGTTTTGTCAAACAGTCTGTTTAAATGATGGATTTAAAGCACAATGCGCAGAATCTGATATTATAGCAACTACACAAGGCAGCTTAACTGCCTTGACAGCTTAACTGATCGAATTACACGTCCAATAACCAAATGTCTAGATTAGTGGTTCTCAACTCGTTTGTTTTAGGATTCAGATTTTACTTTGGACATTAAGTGGCGACTCAACACAGCAGCAAAATTGTTTACTGTATAAAGTGCATAAAAAAAGTCCTAAATATCTAACATACACTACCGTTCAAAAGTTTGGGGTTGGTAAGAATTTAGGGTTTTGAAAGAAATCTGTTTCACTTACCAAGGCTGTATTTGATCAAAAATGCAGTAAAAACAGAAATATTGTGAAATATTATTACAATTTAAAATGACTTTTAAATTTTTAGATATTTTAAATTGCAATTTATTCCTGTGATGGCAAAGCTGAATTTTCAGCATCATTACTTCAGTCTCCAGTGTCACATGATCCTTCAGAAATCATTCTAATATGCTGATTTGGTGCTCAAAAATATTAAGCAGCACAACTATTTTCAACATTGATAATAATAATAAGAAATGTTTCTTGTGGAAAGCAGGATACAGTTTTGTTTCAGGATTCTTTAATGAATAGAAAGTTCAAAAGAACCGAATATCTTTGTATTAGATTTTGTAACAATGTAAAAGTATTTACTGTCACTTTTGATCAATTTAATGTGTGCTTCCTGAAAAAGTATTAATTTAGAAAATTTCGTTTTCAAAAAACAATCTGATGCCAAAATTTTAACAGTATAGTGTAAATATGAATAAAAATTCGTATATAATATTGCACTGAACTGAGCCAAGCAATATGTGTATGTTTCTAATAATAACAGTTTCGAATGACTTCCACCCAGCAATTTCAAAATTGTTGACATCACAACTCACTAGTTGAGAATCATTGGTATAGATACTGATTTCATGTGAATCATTTTTTATTATTATTAATTATTTACAGAGGTGTAAAGTCCAGGTTCAGAAAGTAAAAGTCCTCCTCAGTGTTTTGTTCCAATCACCTAGATTTGCTAATTAGCAGTTTTTCAGCCAGGAGATAGGTGGAATAAACATGTGGCGGGACTTTTACTTTCTGACCCCTGGACTTTACACCTCTGATTATTTAACAATCTAAACAAGACGAAAATCATTCGCCATGCTGGTAATTTCAGACAATGTGGTACTACTAAAATTAATTCTGTAATCGGTTTGCAACGAACTAAGCTTGACATGTGAGATACTCCAGAATTGAGATATAAAGAACAGTGGAAAGAATCCTTGGGCTTGGAAGCTTTGGCTTTATCATTGCAATTATCAATATATCATTTTATACAGACATTTATGGCAGTATTAATCATGGATAACTATTAGAACAGAACTTCCATACATCCGGCATTCCAGAAAAGGTCTCCATGCCGTTTTCATTGGATGTGTACATTCATGGGCATCAGTGAACCATCCATCACTGGAGCACAGGGAATGAATGAAACATGGCAAACAACTGAAAGGGGAACTACAGTGAGAGCAGAAGGAAGCCAATAGCAATGTGTTGATTCGATTGAGGAAGTGATTCTGGAACACAGTTTAGTAGTGAGGAAGATGTACAGTAGAGGTTCAGTAAAAACCGTAGAGCCCAGACAGCTGGTGCTGCTGTTTCGAACCGAGACCAGATTGGCGGAAACAAACCCATGAGACCGAAACCAGGCAGTTGTTTAAGACATTACCGAGGAGGAATACACCATGAATGAAGGGATGAACTTGAATTAAAGCATGACACTTCATGACACTTGTTTTTTCCATCATCTTAGCACTAGGAAAGACAAATGAACCTTTGTGTATACAGAAGAAGACATTCAGCCATTAAAATCTAAATAAACATGAATTTAAAGGATGCATGTCTCGAAATTCAACTGATGCTTTTAATACATGGTCTGTTGGTTCCTGCTGGCGTATTAAAGAAATGAAAAGTGCTGAGAACCAAATATTCGCTCCGCAATTAAGCGGAAAACATCATTTCTCAGCCCAGATGTTCTGGCCTTTCCCAGAGTTCATGCCTTTCTATAACTTACTGAGACACTGAAATGCCTGCGCAAGGAGGACACAAATTGAAGACAAAACTATAAACAAGCAAACAATCAGTTTAGACTACTGGTCACCAACCTTGTCCTCATCTGGCCCATATTAAAATTAAACTGTACATTCACATTTATCAATGGTTGAGGTTGGATATTCGGCTATTATAATTCATTTTATATAATAAATAATTCTTAAAGTAACACCAGGGAACTTTTGCTCTCGGGGTGGGGTCCCCCTACAGTTGGGAAACAGTATTGTCCTCTAGACCTCTACTACTGTCGTAAACTCTGTCATCCAACATGCACGTGCAATTGTTGACAACCATGATAGCCCTGAACACTGTAGGAGGAGGTCACATGCAGGTGTTCTGCTTGCGTCGCGTGTGAAATGTCTTCATCCCAGGTACAGTGGGATATATTTCAGCATGTCATATGAATATAATTTCATGGGTTTTATTTTTTTCTAACGACAAATGATCGCGATGATCACGTTTACAAGCCAGCGTCATTATAGTAGCCTAGTAACTGAATCTATTACTTCAATGCAATGTTTGAGTGGTAGATAATAACCATATATCGTAAATATTATAATATCAAGCTTCCATAAATGAATCTGCAAATTTTACAAATCGATTTGCATTATAGCTATAGGCAAGACAAATAAACAAATATCACAGACATGTTAGGTATCCTAAAATATGATTTTGTACATCTTATATATTTACTTGCAAGAATGTAGCCCCTACCAAACTTGTACACGCCGTTTAGACATAGGCTTTCATTTTATTTTTTTATTTTTTTTGCCAAGTCCGCATCGGTCGGGCACCCCTTCAGCTCACGCCAGCGAGAAAATGCTGGCCCATTGTTGATCCTCGTTCTGCCTTTAACGCGATCACTTTCTCTTTTTCTCTTTTTGCTTTGCTCCGATAAAACCTTTGCTTTCTTGTTTTTCTGTGCTGCTTCGGCCATGACTATAACATTTGGCTCGCACGTCCGATTTTAAGGAAGTGGGGGTGGTCGTGGAAGTGACGTATATGCCGTAAAGCAGTCGAATTTTGTAGTTCTCTTTGTTCGCCGGTTACTACCCGAAACCCGAAGTTTAAAAGTACGATTAAAAACGCTACAGACCCCGTCAGGCTATGGCAGACGTGTCATTCAACCTATTGTAAGTCGATGTACCATCACAAGCGACGTGGAAGTATATTATGAAGGTTGAAAAGTTACCTGGTGTTACTTTAAGTAATATTATTAAAACATGTCTCCTCCTGGTCAATGATTTTACCTAACATATTGTAAAATCCTCCCATCTCTCATACTCCCTCCTTAATTCCTTTATGCTTATACATCCCACAACCCCCTTCACTTTGCTGACCAATATCCTTCAGGAGATGCTGACCTCTGACCTCTGTCTGCTCTGGTGGTCAGTGTTGAGGCCGTTGAGAAGCCATTGTTCGGCCCTCAGGAGGGGGCAGAGCTTTGTGTGCCTGGGACATGACTGATGCTGCGTGACCCCTGTAGTAGTTGTCTACGTACCCTGATGCCGGGGCAGCTTCTGTAATTAGCTGGGATTAGTCCCCTGACAGGCCAAAGTCACGGCCCTCCCACGCTCCAAACAACATTATGCTCTCATTGCAGAAGTGCAGGGACTGGGTCATCATGATTTACACTTTTGATGCTGGCTCAGGGTGTTAGGGTATGCACATGAAGAGGTGCTGAATATGATTAAGACAATTGTGTCAATTTCACTGAGCCTAGTTACCCATCATAACCATAATTTCCATAAAAACACCAAATTAAAGGGATAGTTCACCCAAAAATTTTAATTAAGTCATGAATTACTCACCCTCATGTCATTTCAAACCCGTAACACTTTGTTCATCTTTGGAACACAAATGAAGATCATTTTGGTAAAATCAAATTGCTTTCTGTACTTCCATAGACAGGTATGCGCTTCAAAAAGTTCATAAAGAGATCATAAAACTAATCAATGTGAATTGAGCGGTTTAGTTCACATTTTCTGAAGAGACTTGATCGCTTTATATGATAGACAGAATGAATTTAGGCTTTTATTCACAAATAAACATTGATCAGCGAACATAAGCAGAAGCTCAACCGAAACTGCTTGACGCACGAGAACAAACCTCATTGGTTCTTGAGGAAGTTCAAACGTGTTGCGTAAAACAAGAATGAACCTCATTGGTTCTCACACTTAAAGCAAGCATGCTTGTTCTTCCTTTTATCACATCTGATGTGCGAGTTCATGAATGTTTATATGTGAAAAGCCTAAATTCAATCTGCCCATTATATAAAGCGATCGTGTCTCTTCAGAAAATGTGGACTAAACCTCTCAATTCATATAGATTAGATTTATGATCTTTTTGAAGCGTCGTGTAGCTGTCAATGGAGGGACAGAAAGCTCTCAGATTTCATCAAAAAGATCTTCATTTGTGTTCCGAAGATGAACAAGTCTTACGACATGAGGGTGAGTAACATGAGGGATTTTTGGGTGAACTATCCCTTTAATACAATTATTGCTACTATAAAATTATATATTACTGAAATCTCCTTCAAACAAGATAAGCTTTCAGAATCTATTGTGGAAAAAAAGGCCCATAATTGGGGAAATAAATCAGCAGAAACAACACTAACTTTCTGTGTGCCTTCCTCTTTGAGGTTAGTTGCTACTTTGGTCGATATCTCTTCTCCTCCCGTCTTCTGTCCATTAGGCAGTTTTCCCAGAGTGTCAGCAGAGTGGCATCAAGCCGTCGTCTCTCCGTTTCTCTCCGGAGAGCTCTTCACAGAGTTCACGCCACCCAGGCAGAGCTGTGAACTGATGAAGTGGGAAACATATTCAGCATATGGTGTTTTAGATGAGACACTTCACTTTCCAGTCATCACAGCCACTGTGAGGAGTTGCCTAAGGGTATGAACACTTGCCTTACTTCGCTCAATTTTAGGAACAACAGGAATTCTCCTTGTTAATTTAGATGAAGTTTTAATGTTTTTACATCTTTTAATCTAAACAACCTACGCTAGCCTACTTTGGAACAGTTTATCTGTTCAGAAGTGTCTGTTTGGATGAGCTGCTGTAAAATAGCTGAAACACCAACACATTCTCACTCCAAACTAGTCACATATTGACACTTGGTCAGGACCCCTCAGTGTCAGCTTTTAACGAACTGGCGTCATTATTCGTGTGCAGGGTACTCCATTGCTTTCAATAAGAAAACTTTGGCATCATACACAGATGTGATGGGAATGGGAATTTTGATTAAAGTATTTATTGGGGTATATGACCCACGCCCATTATGACAATTTTATTCACACTATTTAGATATGTTTGAGCATACAACCTTACTCCAAAACCTACAAATATAACATTAACAGACACAATTTATTCAAAAAGTACAAATATTCCAAGTGCTCTGAGGCCAAACGATTGATTTATGTGAGGAACAGACCCAAAAGCGATCACCATCTCAGATCCACACATTTAAAAATGGCCACCAGAAGAAGCGTTACGTCAGCTTTGATTGTGAAGTGGCATTGGCTCTCGTGTCTCGTGACCCAAAAAAAAAACAAAATGCAACACGAAATCTATCACCGGTTTGGTATTATTTAGCTTCTTGGCATTTTAATGAATTTTCTGAATGTGGCTTGAGGTCTCTGGGCAGGACAGATCAACAGTTGGTCATCTAATCAGTTCTTCTGTCCAACAGCATGTGATTAATATGACTTCAGCAAACAACACATCACAACAAACTCCTACCAGTCAAAGAATTAACTTCCAGTTCCAGTGGGAAAACACATTCTGGAGGGATGCCAGTTTTGAGAAAGAGGATATTGATTATTAAACCAGTTCTCCACATGAACAATGCATGTTCTGCAGATGGATGGTTTGTATCGTATGACCCAAACGTGTCGAGGTGATTCTTATACAATAGTGCTATACATCCAAACAGAAGCTGTCATGTGCGATGCCGACAGCCGTCCAGACCCCTTGAGCTCCTGAAGAATGATTATGTAAATGCAGGCATTCTCCACGCACGCCTCTTCTTGTGCCATTGTTTTTGTCTTATATGCAAATGATAAATAATCTATTGATCAGTCATTTACCCTTCAAGCTGTTCAGGGCCTGACGGGGCACCTAGGGCACGAGTCGCACCGCCCCTTGAGGTCAGGATGGGCACTGATATCGGTTACTGGGTAGGCCTTACAATAACAACAACATGTGCAAAGTAACAAATCCGCACGTGTTTGCAAGCGGGTGATTGAGCGCGTAGTGTGAGCAAGCCTGTAAAGAGAGTGAGAGTCTATGTGTGTGTTAGACCATGCAGAGAACAGACTGCGCCTAGAAAACAACAGGGTTCCAGTTTGGAATTGATCAGTTAACACCAATAAACCCCGCAGGACTCCAGAGACGGCAAGCAACTACAGACAGACTGAAAAACGTCTCTGCAATGTTTATTCAAACTGTCTCACCTGTCTAAACTCAATTTCAAAATGTCTTTTTAAAACTTAACAAATGTTTAACAACTGTGTCTCAGTACAAGAGAAAATCTGACCCTAACAGGAATGCTATTGAAATTCTAATTCTAATTGGATCAAACAAGAATCCTCTTGTAATCCAATAAGTTCCAGCTGGAGTTAAGTTTATGTTTTTTAGGGGTGTTAATTGATTGCATAAAAAAAATAAAATAAAAATATGACATATGCAAATTAAATAATTGAATTAATCACAAATATAAATATTTGCTGAGAAAAGCTCTCATTATTGTGACAGTTGCCTACCAAAACATAATTTTAAGGCATCATGTCAACTAATTTGTCCTAATTTACTATTTTATCGAATATTATTTGTCTACTAATGTATTTTTTACACTTGGCAACATGCTAACTGTGAACTGTAATGGAAAAAAACTGTCATTAGGATGTCTTATAAAGTTGCTGCCAATGTAGGCGGCAGACTAAAGTCTCTGGTTGTGCAGTATATCTTTGTAATTGTGAACGTCAAGCACATCATACTAGATTAGAATGGAGATTTGGTTTACATTAATGGAATAATTGATTTCCATGTGAGTGGGTCATTTACGAGACAGAGAACCTGAATTCCCTTGTCATGTTGTCACGCTATTACATATAACAATCTGAGAAATCACAGAGCAAATTTCATGCATTTCACAACAAATGGAAAAAAGTCAATTACATGCAAATAAGCACAGCAGAAAACACACCCTCACATGAGCACATATAACAAATGAGAACAATCTGACCTCAGACGGCTCCATCGCTGGGGAGAAGGGCCCAAGTTTTGTCATAAATGCTTCCTCCCCTTAAGGGGCCCTGAAAAACAAAAGGTTTCAAATGACTTTCATACGGCTGTGAAATTAGGTCTTGTGGAATTAAAAAAAAAGAGAAGACAAGCTAAAGAACCACTATCCCTCTGCACAATCAGTTGGAAATGAGTAAAATCCCATGAACAGATGGTGAGGACTACAGACATGTGTGCTCATGCCATGACTGGATTTGTATTATAATTCTATATTAACTGCTATAAAGACTGTTAATATGGCACTATAGTCTTATCTTTTTATATTTGGACCCACAAGATTCATTTGAGTTGTGCTCATAACAAGCATCACTTTTACCTTTGCAATCTGCCCAACATATTGGCAATGTTGGCACCACCAATGCAACAATGCAGAACACCCTAATTAGATAGAAAGCACCAAAATTTCCCAACATCTTAAAATCCACTCTGAAACCTTAGCAACCCTGAGGAACCACCCACAAAATATTAGTATTTATTTTAGACTTTAGACACAATACACTATATTAAAAAAATATATACATCTATAAAAATGTATATCTATGAATATATTTCAGTGTATATATATATATATATATTTCATATTTTAGTATATATATCAGTATTTTTTTAATCAATATATTATGAATATTTGGAATATGGAATGAAATTCCCGGAATGATGCAAGCTATCTTACATACTGTCCAGGAGCAACACAACCCAGCATGCCCAGTGCTAGACTCACATTTTTATTCCAAGGTCTTCAGATTATGAATGGGACAATTCAAACATTTAACAAAACAAAATATCCAGTTTGTTGCTATCCCATCCTCCCTGACTTGTTCTCAGGAGTCCAGAAGGAACAACATTATCTTCAAAGCCAGTGAACATTGAAAGAATGTCTTTTGAAGAAAAAAAAAATGCCTGTGTGAGAAAAGAGAGAAAGCTGGTGTCTCTGCACCTGTTGTAACACACTGCTGGGGTCCAGGTCGATCACTGGACAGGGCCAGCCAATAGTTCAGGGGGGCTGGGAAGGCCAGTGGAATTCTAAACCTTAAATGACAGCTATGGCTGGGTCAACACCCCTCACGTTACTGACAGCGGGAGTGTGTGTGCGTGAGAGAGAGAGTTTCACCTTGTTCATCGAGGTGGCCCAGGGTTGAAGTAATGTTTGTGGCATGTTAATTATTAGCTTAGCTGTTAAAGCCATTAGCAGTGATTTCATTTAGCCACCAGTTACGCTGTTACACAGTTAGAGGGTGCTTCAGTCTGCCGGCGTGGAGGGAATGTAACCCAGCGTCCTTCTTTTCAAAACAGATACTGCATGTGAAAATATAGGCTAGGGTTCTCCATCTGGACGTCTTTCCTTTGAGTTTATCAGTTCAGATGCTTCTCGAGTTCTTCTACTTAGTTTATGGTGTTGCCACAAAAAATATTTTCAAAAACACACTTCCCAGAATCTCAAAATAAATGTTTTCTCTCTCAAATCAGTCCAATTCAATTAAATAAGGATAGCATTGGCTAGGCATAATTAAGGAGTAATGTATATTGTATTTTAAGTAAATGTTTACAACAATGAACCAGACTATTTAAATGGTGAGGAGCAAGCAATCACATTGGCTGCAGGATCAGCAGAGGCCTTCTGCTATAAATAACCCTTAAAAATAATGAAAGTCATGCAGGTTTAAAGACATGAGGGTGAGTAAATGAAAACAGATTTTTCCTTTTTGGGTAAACTATCCCTTTAAATGAGCAAATAGGTATTAAATTGTTTGTTGAATTGCTGTATTTACTATTTAATCAATCATTTTCATGTCTTTGTTCCTTTGTGCTGATCTTCTGCGTGTCTTTTGCAACCACATATTTAGAGATTCAGAGACTCCAGGCTCAATTATTCATGTGTGCTCAGCGCTGTGCTGTAATCCTGGCCGACACTAAAAGTCTGTCTAGATTTAGCATCATGAAATTTTCATGGTTAAAAGAGAGGCTCTTTCTCCATCTTTTCACATCTCCGCTCTACCATTTTCTCTCACTCCACGTACAACAGTCTGCGCTGGCTGTTTTACGGTTTCATATTCTCCTCTCACTCTCTCTGTCAGAAACACACGCCCACTTGCACACCTTACACTTCTCTGTGCGCTGATGATGGACAAGGCCTTGAGCCCTGAGGCGAGTCAACCAGGTCACTGAAACACATCTGGGTTTATTTAGTTTCCCTTCAGCAGACGCACTGCATTCAGCTTCACAAGGTCCTTTTACTGTATATATATATATATATATATATATATATATATATATATATATATATATATATATATATATATATATATATATATATATATATATATATATATATATATTTCAATTAAGATGGCCTAATACTCTGTGAAGTCCACTTCCAGGGCATTATGGGGCAATCGGAACACGTATCCTGACAGAAACCGAAGGGAAGCTTTCAACTAGACATAAATAACGCAATGTGTGTGTTTGTGAAACTGCACCCCTGGTTGGATTTGTTCTGCTTCTGTCTTTAATTCCCTGAGGCATAGAAGTGTCTTTTTCTCTGAGCAGCTTTAGCATGCATTAGTCTATCAGAGCAACATATCAGATCATCAAGATCCAGCCAAATGGTTATGTGGCACCAGTGTGCTCTGCTAACTAGAATCATTCAGTTCTGATTTTGTCTGTTCTCCAGCTCATCAAATGGTGGAAAAAAAATATGCTAGGTTTAGGTTCCTCAGTAAAATTCCTAAGGCTGAAAAGGTAGATCCTTCAAGTTTACTGGAAGGGTTCACACCTGTAACAGCCATATATCTTCTTTGTCTTATTTTTTTCCTTCACAGAAAGATAGAACATGCTCTTAATTTTCCTGAACCCAAGAGCAGCAACCCCCCCATCTCTTGACAAATCATAAATACATCATTTATCATACTGAAGAAAATGGCTCCAACTGAGCACTTAGATGGAGATCATTTTTATGATTTAGAAGTGCAGCTCATTTTTGCTTTTAATATGAAGCTCTAAATCAAACCCAGCTGCCTTTTCCACATAAAGCTCATTTTCAGCGTCTTTCTGAAAACCAAATCACAATTTTCACTCTCTTTTCCTCTTACCTCAAAAGAAATCCATTACAAGTGCAAATGTACACATGACACCATTGCGAAGTAGTTGACAAAAATAGTGACATTTCATGGTAGCAATATTTTTTTAGTACCTCAGTTACGAATTCTTGTCATTTTTCTTGCAACTTCTCATGAGACTGGGTTGCCTAATACACATACAGCTCAAAACCAAGCAAACTGGAAAAAAAAAACCCGATCAAATTCATTTTAGTGAAAACATTAAATATTTGTGGTATAACACAAATAAAATAAAAAGTTAAAAGTTGCAAGCTACTCCAGCAGAGACAGAAAAGAGTGAGAGTTATCGAGAGAAGGCTGGTAAGTTTTCAGTGCTAATCATCTGACATTAATCTCTGGAGCGATGCCAATATTAGCGTAGCAACATTAGCAGTTTCTCCTGTTATCTCAGTGGAAAAGATTGTGTGGGAGAAAGACAAGGCCTGCAATTTGCCGCTATTGTAATTTCACTCCTCAAACTCCAGAATCATGGCGCAGAGCAGCAATGGAGATCAGCCGATAACTCACAATGAGTTTTTCTAATTACAACACGAACCCTCATCTGCCTTCCTCATCTTCCTCACCATCATTAGCCCACCCACTCCACGGCAATCCAACGTAATCGGAAAAACCAAGGCATGATTATGGCAGACGTTTGGTTTAAACAGAAAATCCGCCCTTTGGATAGTTCCGTTCCAAAACCTATTGAGTCGCCAGGAAATCCTGGAATTAAAAAGAGATTTTCAAGACTTTAAAGAGTCATGGGAATTAATGAAATCTTAAAGAGTCATGGAAAAATCATGAGAAATTTGAGAAGTTATAAGCTCTAAAAATTTTAATCAGCTAGAAATTCCTTTTTGTGAGTAATTTATTTAAATAATTTTATTTTATTTATTTATTTTAAAGAAAGAAAGAACAACTGAGAGTCACAGAAATTGGTTAGGCAGTTTTTGGAAGAGAGCCATAGTTTCTAACTTCTGTACATGGCCATTTTCATGAAGAATTTCATATTTCATTTATAAAATTTAAAATGTGAGGGCTTTTAAGCTAAAACAAGTTTATGAAGTTATATTTCTCTCTTCTAAACCCAGTTGAGTAAAGAAGAACAAGTTTTCAAGGGTGTTTTTGAGCGGTTTGTTCCTCTCATTCCAGTTCCCCGAAGCCCTGAAGCCTGTGAATCCATTTCACTGAACCCTACCAACAGAGTTAAGTATGCATGGTCAAGCATTTTTTCTTATGGCTGGTTTTATAGGCCACATTTTATGCAGGTTCATTTTGCACTCAGCAACACAGAAGAAAACCAACAGCCTTCACCTCTCTCCATCTCTCTCTCTCTCTCTCTCTCTCTCTCTCTCTCTCTCTCTCTGTGGTCCCCTCTTTTAAGAGACACATTAAGCCTCCGTTTTCTTATTTAAAATGCTAGGTGTAGAAGCATATCAGGTCTACACCTAAGATGTGCTTTATGAGCCTGGATATACAGTAGAGCATATACTGTCAAGGCCTTGTCACTTTACCTGTTTAAGACAACGCCTCGGGTTATGATGCGAGATTGAGCCACAAAATACTACTAAGCAAGCAATTTTGCACACGTGAGGAAAACTATGAAGACAGGAATCCCACACATAGCTACGTTTACACAAATACAAATAATCTGGTAAAATTGAGCCATGTAAGCCTGACTGTATAAATTAACTATTTTGGAAATTAAGATTAGCTAATCATGCAACCCAGATCTTATAGTCAAAACCAAATTTTACTGTGTGCATTTTCTGAAAATTGAAGTTTATTTATTGTACACTGTGTTGCCGTGTATCCACCAAAGCGTTTTTCCACGCGCCTGGCGTATGTTTTCAATTGTTTTCAATGGGAGCGCCGCGTTTTTAGAACGCCATGAGCGTAACGAGGCGCTGGACGTTTTTTTCACGCTGAAGCGCTGAGAGCTCGGCGTTTTTACTGGTCGCCGAGAGTTGAAAATTTTTCAACTTTGGATAAAACGCAGCGCTCATCACTGTCACTTTTACCCAGCCGTCCAATCACAGTGGAGGAGGGGTGGGACTAATACCACACCGACCAACTGTCACAACAACATTCTTTCTGTACAACGACATCAACCAGCAGAGCTAACCGAACAAAATGGATAAAAAATTTCAGTATCAAACAAATTATCTGCGAAATCAGTTACAACAAAGAGTATAGAATACGTTCTTTGGTTACAAGTAAACTGTGCTGCGGATATTCTGTATCATAGCAACGAAACGTCTCAACGGAAAAAAACGCTGTGCTGCCAAAACGCTCTCAAGCGCCCACAGCTAGGCGTTTTCAGCAGAGCGTCTAGCGTTTTCAGCTGCCTAAAAACGCTTTGGTGGACACACGGCCTAAAGCCCCATTCACACTACAAGCGACTTTGTCGCTCCATGTCGCCAGTGGCTGGCGATGAGGTCGCTAGTGGGAGTTCCCACTACTGGTTGCCTTTATGAATGACATCCAATGATGTGGAGAAGGATCATACGCGCTCCGCTCCTATTGGTTGTCGCTCCCGAAAGTCGCTCCCATTTGCATAAAGTTAAACAGATCTCAACTTTGTCGCGTCGCCAGACACGCCCCATCCGGTCGCCAACGGTCGCTGTCGCGCGTGTCGCCGGAAGTCGCCCACTCACCATTGAAATGAATGGTATCGCGTCGCTTGGTCGCGTGTAGTGTGAACGGGCTTAAGACGAGTTGAAACATACCTCTCTCGTCTCAGTGCGTGCACTAAATCGCTCTGTCTTGCGCCGAAACTTGGGAGCACTTCGACTCGGCGCAGTAATATCATCACTCCTGAAAAATCCTCTCCCCCCTCTCCCTCTCCGGAGTGATGATATTACTGCGCCGAGTCCATAGATATATATGCACCGAGTCGAAGTGCTCCCAAGCACTTGCTATGGTATTCCGCCATACATTATAGTTATCCACTTTACACGCTTAGAAAAGCGCAACGTTTTAATTTTGTGTCACCATTCTTGGTCGAGTTACACTACTCGTGTAACTGTATTTAAATAGGGAAAACGTGGAGGTGTTTGGTCGCTTCTCAGCTTGGATCATAATGAATGAACTGGGCTAAGCTAAGTGCTATCAAAGTTTCGCCGCAAGATTTAGTGCACGCACTGAGACGAGAGAGGCATGTATCAACTCGTCTTAGTTAAGGGAATAACATAGTTTAATATGAAAAAACGGTGGAGTATCCCTTTAAAATATTTTGCACTGAACGTTCTGATACGCTCCATATTCCATAACCCACGCGTATGATCATGTGACCACTAAGGCCAGTGGTCACATGATCATACGCGCGGGTTATGGAATATTGCAGGTTTTGTTATAAATCATTTAATATATCTGTGGACATTGCTATTTTTTGAAAATTCATGTGCCCTTGTAATCTATAATAAAAATAACTCTCCCTAGCAACGATATCTCTTCTCTGACTTTAATGACATTACGCAGCATTTAGCAAACAACAATGATCCAATAATCCAATCAATTCCCGATACACAAAATCAAGCCCATCCTAAATTTTTTTCTTGTTTATTTTTCTTGATTTCATTCAATATATGTCACAAACAATAGAGAAGAAAAGACGATCGTAACTTAGATTCATGGTGACTTTAAGACTAGAGGAGCACTGGTATGATCTAATACTTGCATATTAACTATTAAATATGAAATCATACAGTCACTAACATGAAGTATAATAAGCATCTAACTGATGCTAAATGTGTTTACTAACACCCTGCGTCAGTGTCTGATCATAGTTTGCAGTATGAGTCCAGATGTCAGCGCGCGCACGCGCACACACACACACACACACACACACACGGTTCCTGGTGAGACTAATCCTTCAGTGAGACACACAACATGAGGGATGAGGCCACCCAGAGCCTCTCTACACTCTTCTACAAATCATCAGGTTTTTCTCTTCTTCTTTCCATTTCACAAGCCTTGTGAGCTCTTTAACAACAGTTTTGAGGTCTGAACTCCCTCAATTACAGTTTAAAATATATTCACATAGAAAACAGTTATTTTAAATTGTAATAATATTCCACAATATTACCGTTTAACTGTATTTTTGATAAAAAAAAATTCAGCCTTGGTGAGCATAAAAGACTTCTTTCATCTTAATTATTCCAAATTGTTGACTGGTATTGTAGCATGTACTTGCCATTACATTATCATAAAAAACAATGACGTGAATGTATAAAAAAATATATAAATATCACATAAAAGCCCTGCATTTGGGTTCCCTCACCTCCAAAATCCCAATACTGCATCTACAGGACTGCTTACTGTATATCAGCCAGATCAAATATTCAGTCCATTAAGAAATTCTATACATTTCCTTTCTAAATGACATCCAATCTTTTCTGTATTTTACAACTGTAATATATTATTAAAATATACCCAGGGTATTTATTTATGCTAGGAAGATTCAAAAACATCCAATTTTTTGCATGAATGGAAGCCTGCCAGTACGGACTCTTATCATAAATGTGTATGCATATCTAAAGTGACTTTGGCCGTGTGCTATAGTTATGGCAGGTATGTAATGATGCATGCCTGAACTAGTTTTGGTTGAGTGATGACATGCCATTTCTGTAATATTCACACACCTACACATGACTGAATACACAATCTCATCCAGTCTGTAAACATCAGCAACTGTCCCCTTATTGCTTTAGGTGGTTCGGTCAATAAAGGCCAGGTGGGAGATGCAGATGTTAAATGGCTGGAGGCAATATATCGACTTCATTCTGTCCTGAAATGGCATTTTGATGGCACACAGCCATGCCATGGTCCCAGGATGGGGAGCATTGGGAGATACACACACACACACACACATACCCAAACACAGGTTTTTGGGCCCCATTTCCAGCAGTGAAACTTCTCCCAATCCCAGTCTGATGTCAGTAGCTTATTAAAGGGGGGTGACCAGCCCTGTAGGCACAAGAATATATGAATAAATTTATTATACTAATGCAATGACCTTAAAACTCCAAGAGGCATTCACGCTCTCAGCCATCTATTGATGTAATGGTTATAAGTTTTAGAAAACGAAAGGAAAAAATCATTCCAGTAAAAATGCATAACCTCACAATCACCTGGAGAAACTGTAGACCACATTCTATCCTACAAAGGATTGGGGGATGTTCTGCATTAAAATGCAGGAACAAAGAGAGTCATGCAATGAGAGTGAACATAGAAGAGAGAGACTGCAACAACCCTTGTTTCTTTTCCATTTATGATGAAATGTGAACAAAAACGCTAAACACTATTATTCCGATTTCATTATTAGATGTTCTATTCTAATAAACGAATGGTTTTATTTTTCACAATTTTCATAGCTATAGCTATGGTTAGTGGTTTTTAAAAACTCTACAACATAAACAGAACATTTTATGATGTATCTTATTCTAAACAGATTTCTGGTAGTTTTTTTTTCACAATTAAATATACAACATCAAACAATACAGAAACACTATCGTTCAAAAGTTTGGGGTTGGTAAGATTTTTTTATGTTTATGAAATACGTTTCTAATACTTACCAAAGTACTATACTATTAAATAAAAAATAAAAAAAAAATTATAAATAATTTATTCCTTTTATGGCAAACAGTTGTGCTACTTAATATTTGTGTAAATCATGACTTTAATGACTGTATGAAGTTTAAAAAAACAGCATTTATTTGAAACCAACTATTCAGATCAACCTAGGATTCCCCAAGACACCCTAGCATGAAGGCGACCCATTTTGCATGGGTAAACAGTAACACCACTCACATTTTCTTCAGAAAGTGTAAAAGTCAATCACATCTTAATCCTGATAATGTGATCACCATTACTGAGAATGAGTACCAGTGAAATCAGAAACAATAATGGAAAATGAACTAATGGAACGGCGGGGTTTCCTTACCCATCACACACGCACAGACTGAAATGCATCAACGGCGATAATGTGCTCGATAGACTGTCTAATACCTATGAATGTTTTTACCATTATACGTACACACACACACACAAATATGAACCACAGTGAACTCGATCCGCTCATTAGGGCTTTGCTGAGCCTCCGGCCTTGAAGAACGGCTAGCGTCTCATCAGACAGCAAATTAGACTCATCCATTCGTCTGTGCAAGAGAGACTTCCTGCGGGGACACAAGTCAATTGTCCCATCGCCGTGCGCGCACACAACCAAAATGTTCCTGCTCTCTGAATTATTGATGGATGTCAGTCAGTGTGTCTGACCACATTTAAGTGTTTCCATGGGGGGTCCAAAAGCAATCAAAACACACATGCACACGCACGAGCACAGCTGGTCGTTTCGCTATCTTCAGTCGTCTTTTGTTATGACCCCACGCCACTCGTTGCTATTGATGTTCGCTAGTAGGATACAAAATTAAACTTGTATTTGACATGTGTTTCAGTATGCCATCTTAATCTGATAAGATAATCATGCATGCGCACATACATGATTATGCACAGTATACACTGTATACTGCCTATGCCTACTGTATTTTTAAAGATAGTTTGTATGTAGTAAGCACTATGCGATGATAAATGTTGTATACTAGATTGTTGTCAAATGACCTACACTGCATGTGAGTGTGTCCAATCATCATCTTGGAAATAAAATTATTTTCTTTTCTTTCTTTCTTTTTTTTTAGACAAAAGGTATTGAAGGAATGCTCTTATTTAAGTACAGGTTAAACTGACAGCTTTAACAGAAAATAATTTTGAAACATCACCAACCAAAATTGTGGTTGCATTAAGGCACTTGCAATGGAAGAAATCAGGCAATGAATATTTAAATACATACCGATTTAAGACACATGTACAGTGTAGCAACAATATTTTTATAGTAGGTCATCCATATATTGACATCCAACAGAAATGTCTAGTGATGTATGTTAATGCTGAACATAATTTATTATGAGTATAGTTGACTTTCGTGATTTATGTTACGTGCTTCAGAACTTCGGTCAAGGGAACATAGTGAGCATCAATGCTCCCTGGTTTACAATGTGCATTGTGGGACTTTTTATGGAGTGAACGTTTCAGTGCACTTGAAGGTAGGGGTGTGACGGTTATTATACAACCGTGAGACCGACGGTTATAGTTGAACACCGTCATTAGAACCATGTTATTAAAATATCTTGCAGATAAGGTTATACTAATTTCAGTGTTGGGGAGTAACAGAATACATGTACCGGCGTTACTATTCAGAATACAAATTATGAGTAACAGTAGTCTCTACATAACATAAAATATTCATTTTATTTTATGTTTCGTGTTCGCATTTATGAGGAAAAAACAATGTTACGGATGTGACCGGTCTGAAAGCGCCACTAAAAGACGTGACATTTAATCACGTCTCACAGAGTAAAACGTTGACAGAGACATCAAACAGAAAGCACAAAACCTTTCTTTAAAGTGAATTTCGTTTTGTATTAATTGTATCTTATTTTTAATCGATGTTTCATCAACCAATTGCCTGGATTTAATACATAAGAAGTAAATATAGCAGACGATAGATAATCACGAAAACGGAGGCGCCGGCGCGTGAACTGGAGCTCGTCTCATAAATGAACCGAAACTTAGCATATAAGGTAGCCTACTTGCCTCACAGACATGTCTACTTTTAAACAGAACAATTCAAAACGAAAGAAAACAGACTACAGACTGCTCTCTGCTTATGTAATCCTATGAAATGTGCCTTTTTCTTCTCTGACGCGTTCACTACTGCGAAGATCGCGAGTCAGCATCGTCAACTTCATCTTTGCAGCCGACACTGACAAAGAAAGGCCTGTTTTTGTTGTTGTTAAGGATTTGTTTACATGTGTGTGATTCATTTAAAGCTATGGTATACGATTTTGAAAATCGGTAGAGAAAGCCTGAATTTTTTTAAAAACTCATCCCGCCCCTCCACACACACACCTCTGTGCTACCTGATCCCTCCCACCGGGAAACGAACTGAACTACGTCACTCAGTCAAGCTGTGATCACCGGTAGTAAACATCGGAACTGAGATGTAATGTCAGTTCATGTAATGTTCAATCTAATGACCTCGCTAATGACACATCATGTAAAATTGCCTTTAGACACTTGAACTTAGTTGCTTCATCAACAATTCAATGTCACGTTTGAGTTCACGTCAATGCAAGATTAGCAACACATGAAATGTTCTAAACTCCCCACCACCATTAGTATAATCCTACTAGTATTGCTAAGGTTTTCAGTAATTGTTATTGCAGCACACAGCGCATTTTGTTTAAATTTCGATCGGCTCGAACAGAAACCCGCTAGGCCTACTGAAATATATTCAAGGACTTCAAGAAATATAATTACTTTGACCCGTGATAGGCGATGCTAAACGGCTAACATTCCAATGCCGACCGACAGCATGAGCAAGTTGTCAAACTGATAAAAAGCTATTTATGTAACACGTCACACCATAAAAGTATAAATAAATGTTTACCTGCTCAACAAAAAGTCAGCCGTGTCAGCGTCGGTCTTCAGTCCCAGATCTTCCTGAAGCTTCCTCCAACGGTCAATGGTGGAGGGTCCATATATTTATCGTACTCAAAGTTCGGCGTTCTTCACATTTTTTTTAAATCTCTGCTCGTTCCTCTAATGACTTTCCCTTTCGTCCTAACTTTACTGTAGGGACAAGCAGGGGACGCTTACTGCTGTCTTTTTTTTTTTATCCATTGCTGATATGCTACTTAGCTAGCTACCATAGTCTGTCAGCTGCTTACGCGCGCAATTTCATGACGCAGGAGGGGGGCGGGTGCGGTGGAGACGCGAGTGCCAGGCGGAGTTTCAAGTGGAGCTGGTGATTGGATGAGAGCAGTTGACCAATGTAAGCTGTCCGGCCGGACAGCTTACATTGGTCAACTTCTCTGCGGCTGTACAGCCGATAGAGTGAATGGATTTTTTTCATTCTTTTTTCTATTCCTATTGTTAGGATTGTACTATATAACCATAACCAGCATCTAAATGAGGATATTAATAATGAACAATCTTTGAAATCGTATACCCTAGCTTTAATGGAAAGCACATTCACTGCTAGTTGTCTTGCTGTTAATTTAAAATAAAGGTAGAGCAAGTAGCTAATCAGTGTCTGCTCGTTTATTCAAACTAAGTTGTCCTATAACAGACACACACCCAAGGTCTTGCTAGAAAGTTAAAGGCAGATGAGTTTGATCAAGGTTGGAACTAAACTCTGCAGGAAAGTGGACCTCGAGGATCAGAGTTGAGAACCCTTGTTGAATACTGTGCAGTATTCCATTCCAAACACAACCAGGAAGAATTGTTTTTAATCCAAATATTTCAAGCATGCTAAATACTTTTCACATGGCCTCATCACGCTGCATGTGTATAATCCAGTAATCATCTTGAAAATAAAAACGATTCCGCTGTGTTCTTTTAATGCAGTTTTGTGCAAAAATTACCAAACTTGTGTCAGTCCAATCAAAAAATAGTCATAAAAGAGACAGTGGCTGAATTTGGAACAGCATGCTATCATACGAATAAGATATGGCAGAAATAGTGGGAGAAGTTTGCTAGTTGAGCACATTGCATTAGTGTTCTATATCTACTGCACTCTATGTAGAATACCGCACATTTTATCAAATTTAGTAGGCCTTCCAGGTATTCAATGCATATAGAAAATGTATACAGCGCAGAGTTTGAATAAATACTGCATACTGCAAAAATAGTATGAGTAGAGAAAAATAGTAAGCTGCAAACAACATGGGCAGGAGTAACAGCAGTAAGGTTCATAGTACTCATGGTTAAAAATCGCACAGCTCCATCCACGTTTCTTTTTCAAATCCTCTTTTTTCTTTGTCCATCTGTCCCCACATTCTTGCATACAATGCCATATGTTTATATTTCCTCTCTTATGTCTGCACTAAAACCAACCCCACCATATAAAAGACAGCTGCATGATCCAGCATGCTGCTTCCTTCAATAGTTACCCAATCCTAAACCTCAGTCTCAGTGAGATCCTGCACAGGTAACGCACACTGTTACCTGTCAATCTGTTTGGCCAAATGGTCCTCAATAGTCCCATATACATGGATTATGATTGACATTTGATATTTTTATATAAGTAAGAGATGTTTAATCTGGTTTGCAAAAGGACCTGGTGTAGATTTTATCCTTTGAAAGGAAGCACGCAAGGATATTAAATGTAGTAACACACATTCTGAGAGAGCCAAATCTAAGGAAACACCTGTGAGGGTGTTGAATGTCACATTGAGAGAGGATAGTTCCTTTACTTAAGTGTGATTCACAACAAACACAAACTTCTAGTGGAATTTCAAAGACATTTAGAGAGCATAATTTAAACTCCAGGATGACTTGTTTATTTGCTCCCTCACAAATTTTGATAAATGCAGCCATAAAGTCTTTATCTGAATTAGCCACACCTTACTGGAATTTGAATGAAATGGAGTGTTCTTCCACACCATCCATCCATCGGTGCATTCAAGTCACGTCAGAAAGATCGCATTTAAAGTCAAACACACATGAAGGCCACCATCAAGCCGTAATTACGAGTGGAAAACTTTCCCCAAGTTTCTGAGTTGGAGTTGTGTCAGTCAGCGAGAAAATAACAGATGCAATGGATGCAGTGTCTACTCTGTATTGACTGTATATTTGTTTGTTGTACATTCATTTACAATAAAACTAGGTAACTTGCAAGTACAAAATATGACAGCATTACATAATTACGACAGAATATTTAACGATGGATTCAGCACCATGGTTTACAGCACCATGAATTGGATTAAAACATAAACAAGCAAAAACATGCCTGATGCGCATTCTGATGCTCCATCCACTTTTCTTTGTCCATCTGTCCCCACATTCTTACATACAATGCCATGTGTTTATATTTCTTCTCTTATGTCTGCACTAAAACCAACACCACCATATAAAAGGGTGGTGTTACGACTTCCCAATGCGTAAATGCAAACTTTCCAAGTGGACTTGAACACAATCTTAGATTTGAGTTCATTTCAAGTCAAATTCAAATGGCTTTTCTGCATCCAGTTTGCTATTTCAAATTTAGAAATTCTCTGTTTACTTCTGAATGGTGAACGGCCCTCCTGCCCTTTCCATGTGCTGTCATCATGGAAAATTTACAGCCAGTTCTCTTTCGTTCATCCTTGACACGTGTAATAAAATAAAGACTAGGTCAGTTACATTCCCAACCATAACTTGCCACTTTTAAAACATAAAATGTCATGAAAGCGCACTACATACGTACCACTCTTTAATAGAAAGCAGCATGAACTAATGTGGTATCAAGGGGGCTAAGTGAGCTGAATTATTGATTCCTCCTCTTTTCTGCAAGGCATGTTTTCCTCTGTGGTGGACCTTCAACAATAATTTTAGTCAGATTAAATATGCTAGAAAGCAACCATAAGGGGGGTCTATAAATGAGGCGTAGGGGATTCACGTGTCAAGAAAAGGCCAGGTGTTTGCACCTATCCGAACCTCGAAAACAACAGCAGTCATACCCACAACAGCCCCACGGCTGCTGTGACGACAGCAAGTCATCGGTTAAGAGTAAAGTAGCAATTACTGGATACCATTCAGTGCCCAGAGCTTAACAGCAGCAGCATAAACACTTCCTCTGAAGGTGTATTGGCTCTGAGCCCTCGTGTCTTAAAAGAAGAGGCCTAATCAGGATCATCATTTATCGGCATGGGTCATGCCAACAGATTTTTTTCAGAGGTTTTGAACGCAGGCCAGTAAAGTCAGAATGGTGTAAACAGACTAACCGGAATGAAGTCTACACTTCGGCTTGCGATGAGCAATTATAGTCTCAGACATGCCGGTGTGTTGTCTGTTATCTTGATGAAAGGAAGACAATTATGGAACGACGCAGAAAAATGGAAAGCCGAGACATGTTTTGCTCTTCACGAGGCCAAGTTCGTTCCCTCATGGCGTCATTTTCGGCTATCTCTAACAGGGAATGTCAATTAGCTAAATACGTGACAAGTTCTAGCAGGAATGATTCGAGTTAAATATTCAAAATCCTTCCATCTAGCAATTACCGGAATAATAAGTAGGTGAGCGATTTTCAGGATTAAATTACAATGCCGCGGATGCACAAAAACAACATGTTGTATGTGTGCCACAGTCTCCCTGTTGTTTACAGTAGAGCATATGGCTTTTGTCCTCATCTCCGTTCCCTAGAATGCTTCGCTCCCGGGAGGACGGAGGAGTCACCCAAGGCTCGGCTTTGCTCTATTCCAGCCAAGGATCTCTAAGATCGGGTAACACCTCAGCCCCATAGGGGGTCCCCGGGGCCAGCTGTGTTTTCAGTTCATGTCAACTCGACAGAGTGTCAGCCGGCCCTTAGAGTGGAAAAAGAGCTGGAAACAGACGATGACAACGGTCACTATGGGAATAGAGTAGTATGTGATCAAACGTAATAGGCAAGTATTTGATAAAAAAGGGTCTGTAAACAATCTTAAAACAATAAAAAATATATGTCTTTAAACTTTAAATTTTTTATACAAGCATTTGGGTATCATAAGCTGGGTTTCCATCCACAAATGTTATGCAATTTTTGAGATATCAACAACCACAAAAAAAGAATGACTACTTTGACCTTTAACATCCTAGATGCTAAATAAACTATTGAAAATTGCCCAAGGAGGAGCAACACAGTAAAAACATGTTGGCCTTTTGTGTCAATGGAGAATTTTTTGGATTATTGTTGTATAAATGTTTTTTAAAGGAATAATCAAGACACAAATTTTGACAAAATTTTCGAAATTCATATATAAAATGCTTGCTTGCATGAGGTGGAAACATGTTTTATTAGTAAACAGGAATTTAAGGAAAACAAATTAAATTGGTCATGACATGAGAAATCAAATTTGCCTTGATCTTTTGACATATATGGTCTTTTTTATCATAAAAAATCCTGCAAGTTTCAGAGCTTAAAAGATCTTCCTCATTATAAACAAAACATCTTTTTAATCAATCTCCAAAAACAGTTCATTTCGATATTTTTGCGGGATCTGTGTCGTGGCAAATACATTTACATTTGCATATGCCTACCTCCAGAGCAAGACATCGACGAATAATACATCATTGCACAATGGGCTCCGCCCACTGGCAGTCACTAAGGCCATGTTTACACGGAAACGATCTGAAGAGAAAACGCAAAAGTGGCGTTTCGTTTTCACTTTTTATTCTGCGTTTAGACGAGCGTTATGGGGGGGAAATCTGCGTGCATATGGAGATGCAAAAGTGTTAGAAATGCGATGTAGTATGCACTCCAGGCGGCTAGGTGGCAATGTGAAGCACTGCCACACAACAACAAGTCCGTGCGCCTGCGTACAACCTTCCTTCTACTTCTCTCCCTAGTAGCGCGAAATTGAAAAGACTCTTGGACGTTTATCAGAGCTGCTAGGGCAACTTGAAGGTCCGACGTATGGAAATAATCCGACATGTTGGTTGTTATTTTCCTGTACTGGCGCATGCCTGTGACGTAAATGCGTACGCGACGAGAGCCGCCATGAGCAGATTTGTGTTTTTACCCGTTTAGACGGAAACGCGACGGTGGAGCGTTTTTAAGATTTCCCCTTTGGAGGGTGGTTTCACTTTTTTGCGTTTTTAAGCCTCAAAAACACCGTCGCCGTGTAAACGAAAGGCACATCCGATAAAATACTATTACGTTTTCACCCGGAATCGTTTTCGTGTAAACAGGGCCTTAATGACTGACACTTGCCTGCACCAGCAAGTGTCGCATCAAAAGTTAATAGAACCCATTATAATCGCAAACGCTGTCAACACTGGATACAGTAGGTGCGCGTTCAATTTCTGACATACTCCACACACTTGAGTCTGTCGACAATAGGAGAAATGGAAGAGTGAAAGAATGTCCGCTTTGACATGTCCAGCTCAAACTGCTTGTTTACATCTCTGTACCGATTTCAGAAGGATCACGTCGGAGGATTATGTTTGTTCGGAGCATTTTGTTTTGTAAACGAGGCACAGTTTAATGAAGAGTTCGCAAAGAAACTTTTGTTGAAAGATGAAGCCACCAATTGTATTTGATCTGACAGCAGCTGCATCGCAAACTGTAAGTAAATGATTTCATAATTCGTTGTCTGTAAATCACGGTTTTATATGGATAATGTTGTCAAAACACTACTCACGTTTACTAACAAGCCTTAAAGGAGATCCCCTTAAAAACAGATCATTTCAGACAGATGGTCCGAATGAAGGTTGAAAATAAATGTCATGACCCTTTTAAGAAATATCAAAAATATGCATCAAAGTCATGTGATTTTAAGTCATGTGACTGAATAATTTGCTTAGATTGGCTACTAAGAGCTCCCAGAACTGTCGGTTTGGTTGTCTTGAACAAGTAAATGCTGCTTAATTGACTAATTAAATATACTTGGATGAAAACAAAGCATTTGATGGCAACAATATACCGGCCAGTAATATATTCAATAAGGCTTCCCACTTTTGAACTTTGAATCTGCCTATACGGCACATACATTCCAGGACAAACTTTTTTGGAAATAAAGTAGTTTGAGGCAACCTGCACAACCAGCATAACACAAAAGATCCCTCATACATCCTCAGGTGACCCATATAGGGGTTTGTAAGGTTTTAGTGTCCATGGCAGATGCTGCTCCACCACACTTTCTAACCCAGGTGCAAATCACCTGTCCCCAGAGACTGCACTGCCCGAAAAAGTAGAACTGCAGTCTTGTTTGATAGGCTGGTGGCTCTGACCAGCAATAAACACACCAGTGTGCTGGTGGATCTCACCACAGGTACATGGACAGAGATCTCCTTTCATTAGAGGGTCAGTGGGTGGGCTACAGGAATGTATCCACTGACTGTCTCCTCTATTTATGAGGCAATATGGAGAAAGAAGCAGGTCTATAGGTGCTGAACTACTTGATGCTGCCCAAATCCTTCTCTGAATCATTTGGAAAGAAACTACAAAAACATAGTGGTTTTTAGGTGCTACAGCCTGCTAAAAACAACTTTCTGAGCTTCTTCTTCTTATTAAGAGGTGTGTTTGTGTCATTTTAAATGCGTATTTAACTACATCTTAGAAGTTAGAACAACAGAAACCATACTGTAAAGACTTGGCTACAAACAATAAACAAAGGGCTGGCTGAAGTTCAGGAAGTAGTGAAGCAGTGCATAAAGCCTATTCCCATTGAACTCTATTGGTAACGACGGAACTTGCGACCATAGTTGGCTAACGATGCTTTCGGGAAACGCACCCCAGAGTAGTCAGATTCACGAATCACCCGTTCACCTGTGCATTTTTGTGGATCAAAAACACATATGTTTTGTGGATCAGTGTTCGATTCCCGAATGAAAGACTCGTAAGAGCCGGTTCTGTATAGTGAATCAAACATATGGATTGACCGCGTTGACCGATTCACAAGCGAGCCGAACCGTACTGAGCCGTACCAGCAGTGGAAAGGGGCCAAATGACTCTTATGAGCTGGTTCTTTAGTTTGAATCTTCTGATTAATCTTTTACTGGACTGAACCAGAGCGGTTACTGGATCAATATTTGACTCACTTTCTGAACATATAATTATTTTCAGTTATGACAGAATCAAAATTAAACAACCTAGACTGTGATTTAGAGTCTAGATTGCTTCATTATAGATTTTTTATAGATTTTACTAGGCCTATATTTATTTCATATTAGCCTATAGGATGAAAGGGTGGATGGGAGCTCAAAAGGGTAATATGGTAACCTCATATGACCTTTCAGTGATGAAAAAGATTTTAAATATTCAATAAACCACATGGCATAATGTATAATTAACATAGGTTTATTAAATATGAAAAAAAGTTTGACTGTATATTGTTTGCACTTTTTTAAAATCCATATACTGAATTTCAAGTGCCTAAAGAAAACTTTACTTCTTTAAAACAAAAAGTAGGTTAAGAATTGTAGTAAGTCTAACAACTTTGTAAAATGCCAATCAAAACATTTTCTTTTTTTTTCAGAAGGAACCAAAAATAAAATTCTGTCAGAAACACATTCTCATATATAGTATAATAGCAATTTTTCTATCTCGTCTCACACTACAAAAAGACACATTACTTAATATCCGAGTCAAGACAGAGTCAATTAGTTTGGTAAAATATATATTTTATTTTATTCTTCATACAAAGCAAAAGTATGAATGTTCAGTATTTAATTATCTAGAAACATCTGTTTCATTTTTCTCTTTCATGGTGTAAAATTAATTTTTGATACCACAAAATACTTGGTTTACATGTCTTCCTCATCATTTGTACATAAAGCTCATTTCTAGTCTATTTATTTCTGTTATACTCAGAGTAAGACAAACATTTTTTTTTTAACATCTGGATATCTCTATGAAGTTGAATAAAACTCAACCATTAAACAGATGCATCAGCACACACTGCCTGACCATGAGCGAAGATATGAAACTTTGCTCACAACAACTTTTGACAGATCAGAATTCATATGCAGTTCACATGTAATTAGTGACAAACTTTACCCAGAAAATGCCTTGACATCTTGGGACAGTTGTTTCTGAACCAAAAAAAAAAAAAAAAAAAAAATTGCACTGGTAAAAATCACAGGAGGCCCCATGGGTGAGCATTTGATGACAATTTGCTCGACCCTATTCAGTATTCAGTTCCATAATCCAACTGATTTGCTTTTAAATGAAATGTGAATGCAAGAAACAAGCTTTGATGATTTGATTACAATTGGAGGAGAAATTTCACATTGTTTCTCTTTTGACTCAGAACATTTGATTACTTGATGAATTGAATAAAGTAGGAAAAATGCCCTAGGAAATTTCCCTCAGCTTCCACCGCTTAATTCGGACTTGAAGGCCAACAAGAATCGTATGGCTGTGTTCTCACAGCTGATAAATATTACAATCTCCTCTCTAAACAAAAGGAAGTTGGCTTATCATAGCACAGGTTCGAGGCACAGCATGTTGTAAAACAAAACAAAAATCAGTGAGCTGATACAGAACGCTTTCATTTTGTTTATCTTTTCAAATGCATCCTTTCAAAAACAAACAGTTAGACAAACATGTCCCTCTGCATTTCATTTTCCAGTATATTAAATAGGGGTGAAAAAGGGGAAGTTTCAGTACATTCATAATGCAATATTCTGCCTTAAAACCTCCCGGTGACCTCACCCCTTGAATTCTGGTCCAGGTACAGCATCTCAGCCTGACGTTAAAGCTGAGGTGTAAAAAGTGAAATGTTGGCTCCATGCACCCTTCAAACCCTACACCTTAACCTGACATCGAGAGCTGATCCTGAATCAGGTGCTCTAAATGAACAGTAACCAGAGCTGTACTAAAGCACAGTCATTCATCTTGCCTTCGAGACAGCCGCCATCTCAGCGGTCACGGGATGAATTTCACAGATGAAGAGCGACCGACTGTTTCTCCTCTCTTTCAAGTAGAAAGACAAACAAAAGCACATGGAGGCTTGCATGAGAAAAAGATGAACAATGAGGCATCTCAATGCAAGCTTGTTAAAATTTGGCAAGAAGAGGAGAACTGAGATGTAGTGGAAAACGCGTTTCGATGGGATGAATAAGAAACGTTACCCTTCACGTTATGGGGTTTATTTTCTAGTATGAGTCACATTTGGGTAAAGCTTTTTAATAAAAATGCGGGCCTGCCATCTATGAGGCGCATGACATGTCATTTGGCTCTTGCTTTTTAAACAAATCCAGTTCCTTTCAATGCTATCTTGACCTTTGAACCTTTCAGACAGGGCAGCAAGCCATTTCTGAGGCTGGAGAAACCCAATCGATCAGTTCAGATATGTTACGCGATTAACATAATGTCGACATGCTGCCTTGCTGTTGTCCAAGATACGATTTAGCCATCGATGGATTGGTCATTTATTACAGGAACCTGCGAGTGAAAGCCCAGCGGTTGACTCTAAACATGAGTGACACTGTAAGTAGCAATTAGGGCTATTGATCGTCATGTTATTGAGTAAAGGGACACATTGAATCAGCTCTCTTGCTTATCAGCTGACCATAATAGGACTTGGACCAATATGGAGTGTAATGAAACACGAAATGCGGTCAGAGAGTGAAATATAGTTCATTCCCCTCTGTCGCAAAGGTACATATTATGGACATTCAGAACTGAATAAATTGCAAATGTCGCTATTGGTTTGTAAATGCACGATACCCGTAACAAACTGGTTTTTTTTGTTTGTCAAAGCATGTTCTAATTCGGAAGCACCATTAAAATCATTGTGAATGGAAACACGCCAAGCAAATCAAAAACGTGGAATGTCGGTGGTGAGACTAGAGTTGGGCCAGACGTTATGTACAATATGGTTAGGCAGCTTAGTGAATTAATTGCTTAGAAATTAAAAATAAATTATTATAAAATAGATTTCTGTACATTTTACATATATATAGCAATCATCTCAATGTCTTTTTGCCATTTCAAATACACAGAAAAAGAAAGAAAACAACGGGTCCTCCATTCACGGTTAATCCCAACCAAAGTTATGCCCAGTCATCTGGTAGAACTTCATGTTGAAAGGCCTGTAGAAGTCTCGAAGTCTCTGCACGACCTCAGGGTCAATGTTTGGGTGGGTCCGCCCTTTGGTTTTACCCAGGCAATGGGGCTTGCTGCTGCCCTCAGCCTTTTTGAGACAAGGGAAGCCCTTGGTCTGGTTGAAGTAGAAGTGTTTGTCTGTGATGATCCTCTTGAGCCCCAAGAAGTCCTGCACGCGGCCCAGCTCTCCGGCCGGGTCGCTGATCAGCCGTTCTCCGCTCACGAACAGGATCTGGCTCATGGGGAAGAACTGGAGCCAGTTGTCCAGGTGTTTGGCGTAGATGCCGATCTGAATGGCGCTCCACGAGGTGTCGATCAACCCTGTAGTCCTGTTTTTGAACGTCAGGCTCTCAAAAGTAGGAATGTCAGGCTTCTTGGACAGTGTCTGCGTGTAGTCAGAGATGGCTCGTGTGACGGGGTCCCGGACCACCACGATCAGCTTGGTGTCGCGGGACAGGGCGTAGATTCGAGCTGGAGCCTCGCGGGTCACAAAGTAGCTTGGTGTTTTCTCCATGGTGATCTGGCCCTCCAGGGTCTTAGGCATCAGGTCCCTATGGAGAGAGAGAGAGAAAGAGAGAGAGAAAGGAGAGAGGGTTAAGAGTGAGGTCTAATGAAAACAAAACTTTGCATAATGCAATCAAAACAGATGGAGCATGTGGTGCTCCTCAATCAATGAACCAATTCAAGGCCATGATTCTGGGTCAAATATGATTAGCATCGGTTGCTAAACAAAACATGCATTCAAACGTCACAGATGCACAAACCATGTTAAATGGCATGGCTCCTTAATAGCGAAGGCTTTCTTATATAATACAAAATCTTTCAGAAGCTTTGGACAAATGTTATTCAGTAGATCTTTTGGCTTTGTTCTCTCTTAAAATCATGTTCCTGATTATACCTACAGCTATAGATCAACCAATATTGCATTTTTAAAACAAATATTGCTACAGACTACAACTACAACAACATAAAAACATGTTTGATTATCAGTCTGTCTCTACTTGGTGACCAGCAGATAGACAATCATCATCAAAACAAGGTTGCTAATTGGTACAAATTGGTTAATCCACTCAGTACATACTAAGCCAGCTGTGCTTTAAAGCCCACTCTGAATCCGATTCCAATAGTGTTCTAATGTATGACCTCAGCGATGGTATTATACTGCTGACCACCCAGACCTAAACAATGACTTATACTTCAAAGGGGGGCTAACGCAAATGACCATACACTAAGCAAAGCAAAAACATCCCACATGAAAGTTCTTCAGCCTTGTTTATAGAGAGAAAGCAGCTCTTAAGGCAGTTACAGGGTGAAATGGATAGGGTGCATGCAGGACTGCAATCAAGGGACATTTTTAAATGAAAAGTGAACATGCATGTTAACGCCAAACAGGCTTGGGTTTCACATCCCTGCTCGATCAGGAAGAGTGGATTATACTGGAAGAGGCGATAACAGAGGACTTTGATGGACACATGGGGGTATGGATCCTATTTCATTGGCACACACTCTCAGAAACATTGACGTGTTAAAATCTATGGAAACTGAAGAAAGTTCAGCTTCCGCTGACTGAAAATTTCAAGGCATTAAAGATATGTGATGAGAAACAAACCAAAGAAAATAGAGTAACAAACTTAATGGGTTGAGATAACTAAAGATAACAAAGTGTGAATTTCAGCCACAATTAGATGTCAACAGACCCAGAATGAGCCTCTTTAGGGTATCAGTGTGCACAGAGATAAAGCTCTAGTTGGGCTGTTGTCTCTGGAGTATCGAGCCCTGTTGTTAGCACCAAGGCTAATTTACTGCTGTATTGTGAAGTGCGCTGTCAGCATCTAGTGTAATCCTGCTTTGCGTGTTTACACCCTGCGGAAACGAGGCTACGAGCAATTCAAGAGTCTGCAAACAATTTGTTGAAGGATATCACAGACACTTCAGTGGATCACAGTTTGTTCTATCTCTAGGCAGTCTTGAGTAAAAGCCCATTTTTAACACTGGTGTTCACTAGTTAGAGGTGAGAACCCCTAAGCACCAGAGCAGAGAGTGGTGTTATGATAAACAAAACCCACAGAGAGCATTGCGGACATAAATTCCAAAACGATATGTGTGTGCACCAGGTGCTGCTGTAGACCTAGATTTCTGCTGCATTCTGCTGTTTTTTGCTTTACAACACCTGCAAAGCACCAACTCTCTGCGCTAAAGGATTTTTCAAGATCACACAACTGAAACTATGTGCGAAAAATCCTAATTTTGCAAGTGAAAATCAGGCCGTGCTCAATTCAGAAAGCGAGAACAGCCTACGGCTGCAGGAGGTAACGTGTTGATTTATATGATGGAAAACTGTTGGCAGATTTGTGTGGTTACATGGCTTCTCTAAAGAGCTGGCCACAGATCCAATTATGATAATATCAGTTTGATTACTGCTCTGTCAGAACACTGGAGTGAGAGTTTGAGCGAAAGAAAACGGGGGGAAAAAAACTCATTAATCTCTGTGAAATGAAAACAGATTATGTGCCTTTTTTTGCAATGACGCACTCACACCCTCATCTGCACAGTTTAACTATTTATTTCTAGTATGGAGGTAATATGAACGGCTTACTAATATTTAGCCTCCAAGTGTGTGTGTGTGTTTTTTTAAAGTTTATTTACTAATTATTGCACAATAGGAGCAAACCAGCTGTATATGTGCATGTGTGGTGCTAATGAGGCGAGAGATAACGCAGGCATTTACTGTTAAATGAACCACCCACAACTACTGTGCTGGGGAGAAAACCCCCCACAAATGTCACACACAAAGCGCACACACACACACACACACACATATATATATATATAAAGGACTAAAACTGCTAATAAAATAAATAAATAAATAAAAATGTGTAGTTACAAACAACAAACAAACAAATATATCAAGTAAATATATATATTAAAAAAATAGTTTTGCTGTTTTGGTCCTCCATACACATACATACTTGGTAAAAGAAAGCACCAAAAAAAAAAAAAAAAAAATGCCACTACTAATATTAGGCTAATCTGCCTAAACTTGAGGTCATAAAAGAATACGGTCGAAAAGCATGATGCTGAGTAAACTGCAGCTTTAGGATGCTTTCACATTACAGGTGCATTTGATGTTTGTTTGGTTGGTGTTCAAACTCAAATGCGCACGTGAAACATGTGGAGTCCAGTATGCTTTGCAATTGGTATAAAAGCAATCCAGACTTACTTTCTAATGTGAACCGCTACCCATGACACAAAAGGACAAAACTACCTAGCTGCAATGATAAACAGCTGCCGAGAAAAGTGGGAGAAGAAAAAGTTGCAAGACACAAAAAACTTAAAAGCCTGCAACAATCCCCTCACCTCACTTCTTTTACTTTGGCAAAAGAACGAGGGAGGGAGGAAGGGAGGGAGGGAGGGAGTTAAGGAAGACAAGTAGGCAAGCTCTCGGAAGAACAATAGCCTTTCTTGCCTGTTTTGATTTATGAGGTGCTTCTTTTTAGACATTCCGCCAGCAAACAGGCAATGCTTTGACACCGAGGCCCTCTTTTTTCTCCTTTTCTTTGAAAACCGAGCATTGTCCTTCAATGATCTGAAAGAGCAAGGGCCGTGGAGAGGCCAGAGAGGAAAGGGGGAGGGTGACCATTGAAGGATGAGTGGAAAGCACTTCTCCAGCTCTCTCAGGGCGAGGCGAGAGGAGGCTGTGGAGAGCTCTTGAGCCGAACGTGTGCCTCAAGTGCCTCGCCGGCACACGCTGCCACTGGAGCAGGTAAAGATACTCTGCGTATCAATTATTAAAACAGGGATTAGAAAGTGGATATGAGTGCTCGAAATGATTCTACTGATAAAAAGGGTCAGTCCTCTCAAGTGATAAGGCAAGGTCAAAGATTGCTCCTGCCTCTTGGGTTTTCTGTCGTAATTCATTCCTACGACTATTCTGCACATGGCCTGATGGTCATCGCTGTTCTGGATCAACTTTGTACTGACGAAGACTTGTTTAAGCAGTAGAGAATGATAAATCAGAAAGTTAGCTTTCTTTTAGGATCAGAATGGCCGTGTTGAATGGCCATGTTGAAAGACTTTTTATCCAGCAGAGATAAACTGACAAAGGGAGAAAATGACGGACAAAAGCACAAGAGAGAACAAAAGACACATAAGGGAGTTTTTATAACAATGTTTTTGTCTTCTGTCGAATTTGATTTGTTAAGAAGAGCCTGTTTTGCTTAGGATAGACACAGTAGCCCCAAAAAGCTCCCTAAGCCTGCTTTATCTATGATCTCATTGCTTTCAAGTGACAAGGATGGTAGAATATCTGTCTTTCAACTTTGACATTGTTATGGTTATATTCTGGCCAGCATTTTTATTCTTTTGCTGTGCGTTTTTTCTTTTGTATACGCAAACTGATATAGACTAGAAGCATGTTTTATATCTAGGGCTTTAAAGTCTTGGAGGGATCAGAGAAACACAGCCGTACCTGCACTTTGGTTCTGAAGAGCAAGTCAAAACAGACACAACCTTGGAACACCTGTGCGTGCATCTTTGATAGACATCTCCTAAGCGCATAGAACTCGCCGATGTTGCAGTGGCGGTGAGTTGAAGAGCTGTTTGAGTAAGCTGCAGTGTAATAAAGTCTCAGCAGTCAAATAAACTTAAATTAATTGCCAATGAGTTTAACAGCTCAGCTGCTTGGGCTTGGTTTACTAGAAAGATAAAGTACAGAGCCGCAAAGCAGTAACAATGATGTAAAATGGCAGTCCTTGTGCCAGAAAGGGTGTGAGAGTTTGCCTGTGCATGAGAATGAAAGAGTGTCATAATCAAGTGACTTTCAGTGAGCACAAAAGAAGTTCAGCAGGATGTCTGTGCTGCTCATACAAAGAAAGTGATACTGGATGGATGATTTGAGCACCAAAAAAAATGCACCATGAAAGTATCATAAAATAATGTATCTAGGCAAGTTTGAAATGTTAACGATATAAGAACAACAGATGTCTCTCTCTGTGTGAAAAAAAAAGAAAACTGGAAAATTTGGAACAGCATGTGGGTGAGAAGACAAAGTTCTCTGCATCTGAAACCAGTAGTTCACACACTGTTTCATAGTCAGACTATTGATTGCAGTGTTCTAACACCAGACTACCAGTGTCTCAAGGATCTGAGCATTTGAGTGACACTTCACCCTACTAAAGGCTACAGCGCTAGCTTTCCGACCCTGCCACTCTTACCCCTTGCACTTTAGACTATTAGAAGTGGAGGATGGAAAAAACAACAGACGTGACATTCATGCATGAACAGACGATGGCTAATACAAGAAAAGAAACAGAGGGCTTGTTTAGGAGAAAGTCCACAGCCACTTCATGAACGAGTGAGACTGAGCCGATAGTCATAAGTGACTGTCTCTCTATGGGCTGAATCATCTTATGACTCAATAGTGTTTTTGACCTTCTCAAAGTTCTGAGGCACTAGTTTGACACTTGAAGGAGCTAATTCTGACATCAAGCGGCCACTGGAACATTACTTTGAGATCAGGGTCAGTTTTACCCCGTGTCTGGAGATCATGCCGGGAAATATGGATTCTGTCTTCAATGGTGTGGCTACATCTGGTAAATCCAGGCACCTCCCAGGTCGCTCCATACAGACAATATTTTCTGTGCTTTGTCGTCATAGAGACCTGAGCGAGGCTGTAGTTTTGAAATACACCCCGCGGAGTCTGGAGCCTTGACATTATATTTAACCGCAGAGCAAAACTGCAGCCGTAAATCTATGGAGCAAAGCTGGGTTTTATAGCACAAGCACCGAGAGAATGGTAATGGGGTGGCGAGGGGAGAAAAGAGAAAAATAGCCAGAGACAGAGCCAGGATGAGCATGTGTGCAGCAGCTTTAAGTTACCGCTATATTTTAAGAGGTACACAGCCACTTAAAGCCTCCTGACGGTTGGTTTCCTTAGTGAAAATTACCAGAGATCTCCTCTTAACCTGCAACGCTGAAGCCAAGAGCCAGTAGATAGCACATGCGAAAGGGTTTTATGTATATCCCAGCTTCTAACGGCTATACTTTACCTTTCCTCACCTAACCATTCTCGTTCTCCGTCTAGCTCTTCCTCAGGTTTCTCCTCAGCCTCTGATCTTTGCCATGTAACCCTGACATGAACATAAAGAGGTGTAAATGACCGTCTCAGTCAGGCCTGTCTAAGGTGTTGGTGTGTCTTAGCTTCAGTTTCTGACATTCTCGCTGACGGATCACGTCACTGGATCCACATTCAATGGACGGAGAAAGCCTCTCTCACGTGGAGTGACTGCTCTGATGGATAAATAATGAAGGAACGGGGAGGATTGCAGACACTTCTGACCTGCCTTTCTCTGGAGATTAGACACACTCTTCCTTTAGAGTCATCTCTAAAGAGGGTTATGCCTTAATGCTGATCTAGTTTTTCATTAAATTATTATGACTGAGCTGGACTTTCTGAAAACTACTTTATCGGTGCTTTTGAAGCGAAAAACATCTGCATAAAACTGAACAGTTGACCCCCCAACACTAAAGAGAAACATTGAGATGTTTAATCTGTAAATGTTCTCTCTCATAGCAGGGGGCTTTGGTTTTGGGAAGACTGGTCTGCTTTAGGGTGTCAAGGGCAGAAAAATATATTTATGTCTCCCTGCAGTGCTGTATATATAAAGACATTCGACATAAAGTGAGTATCGTGAGAGAGGGTATCTACTCAGCAATCATACTGAGGTCTAGGCTCTTCTTGTGCCAACCACAATTTCAGGCCCATTTTCTTTCTTCTTTTCTTTCTCTCTCTCGCTCTCGAACTCATTCAAAACCACAGCAGCCTCTGAGAAGGGCAGAACATGCATAAATCACAGAGACCTCGGGCTCTGTACGTTGCAATCTGCCCAGACTCCGTTTCAGCGTTATTTGCTGCCATTCAACACCTACCAAAATCTCTTTAAAACAAGGGGTAGGGTGTGTTTTCTGCTGTCCGGGCAGCACATTAAGTTACTGCCCTACGGTTCTGCCAGCTGAGTGGAATTACTGTGTGTTAGCGACAAGGCTGCGCAAGAAGAGGCTGCCATCAGCCTCTGAATAAAAGATGTAGGGATGAGACGGGGTAATAAAGTGCAGTTTTCTCTTTCTCACTCAGGTTGAGCATTTTGCAGAGCTACGTGTACTGAAGAGATGTTTGTAGGACTGGCTACTTTGAACCTATTGAACAGGTGTTTCTGTGATATTACAGTCAAACCTAAAAAGAAAATCTGTGAAATTAGGGTCATATCTAAAAATGTAACTAGGATGAATTTATCACTGCTCACCTGGCTCAAGTCAAAAGAGTCCAATCCTAAGTCTCTATGATATTCTGATCTACAATGCAATTTATGAGATTTTTTTTGCCCATTTTAACGTCTTTCTGGTGAAAATCACAAGTTTGATCACTTACAAAAGTAATAATTTAGCATACAATGTCCTGCAAAAAGTGATGTTTTGGACAATATAGCATCAATCCTTATTTTGTAAATGACTTTATTTAAAGAAGAGAAAGTTAAATCCAGTAACCCTCATAGCTGCCAAAATGACTCGCCTGACATATGTATATGTATAAATATATATATATATATATATATATATATATATATATATATATATATTACAATTATTACGAAAATGAAAATTGTTATTGCTGGTCCTTATTGATAATTGCATGCTACTTTAATGTATTTACAACAAGAAATTATAAGGATTTATGCTGATTTTAACCAATGGTATTTTCAAGTGGTAACACATGGAAATCCTGCACGAAAATAAATAAATAAATAAAATTAATTAATTTTGAGTTTGGCAATCCCAAACACCCCAATTTAAATATAGTATAAATGGGGATGTTTTGAATTGCCTAATTCATACAATTACATGTTCTATATGAACATTAGCTATTTAGTATTGAGTGACTTATGTACACTTGCAGTGATTCCACAAACACTAGCCTTCCCATTGAATCTACCCTTGAGTTATTAGCAGTGATCAAGCCAGTACCAGTGTTTATCTTGCTCTTGCTAATCCGCAGTGATAAGCTTGTTTACTTTGGGTGTTTGTAGAGGGTGTTAACGGACTCAGTCCCACACTTCATTTACATTCCCACTGAGTGACACAAAGAGTCTCTAGACTGTTAGTGGTGTTTAGTCTAACTAGCCATGATGAGGTTTTAGCTTGTTTACCAAGCTATAAAGGCTATTAACAAAGCTACAAAGCCAAAGCGTAAGTAAGGGACAGGGGTATATATGATGTATTAGAATTTATAAAGTTGCATCATTTATATCTGCCTTTTGTTTTAATTAACTGGCAAATGTTTTGACTCACTATGAATGACGTTGGACAGTAAAAAGTCTTGTTGGCATGCCAAAAAGATAATCTCATCTGACAGTATAGGATATCTCACTCACTGAATTGTTGTAAAATTGGCACGAAGACTTCAAAAAGACTTTTTTCCCCCACTTTTCAAAGCCATCATGCTCAGACACAAGAACACACATGCATGCACCTATTACATCCTGTTTTGCTTGGCACACAGTCTCCTCCAGCTGAGGAGCTTTTGAAGACAGGTGAGCTTTAAAGAGCTGGGAATTTCCTCCAAGTCTGTCAAGCCGTTACATCAGAGGCTTACAGCACAGCTGCATTACTTTGACGCTTCGGGTTAATGGTTTACAAATTCCTCCAGACTGGTATTCTTCATTGCTAACCCACAATTAGCAAAATGATGTGGTGATAGCACCAGAGCTGACAATTAAACTGCACATATAAGACAAGAAGACTAACAAGAGCGTACAGCTCTCTCCTAAGGCAACTCTGCGAACGTCTTTTGGATGATAGCCTAGTTACAGTCCGCTCTGGTATCTCAGCGCCCGCTGAAGACAATATAACTGGCGTGAAGCACAAAGAGATCACTGTCAAACGCTTCTGCTGAAAGTAATCAGCCGAGTGCGGATGTCACAGGTGTAATTTGATTTCAGGGGTTGCTATTTCAGCAGGCATGTTGATGTATTGCGAGTACGATGACAAATGTTTTTGCTTTCCATTCTCTCTGCTGTCTGTGTTCCAGAAGGCCATACAGTCCCACAAGAAACACGATCTGGAGTCAATGTGCCAAGAGAACAAGCCATTCAACCACATAATGCAGATTTGAAGAAACATTTGAGAAATGGGCTATGAAACTAAGAAAAAAAAGTGACACAATAACTCGGTTTGGTTTCAAATAGTAAAAAATATTTTCCTACTAATCCTGATTTGACTACAACTAATGATATCCCTATTGGTTTCTGATATGAAAACACACAGTACTACGGAGTAATGATGTAATTGTCATCTAAACTTGAAAATAGGGAAAATCAATGTACATAATTGAATACCCAATATCAAAAAATGATGATTAATTAAAAACTAATACTGGAAGATACATAGAATACATAATATATATATATATAGAAAGTGGAAAAGTAAAATTATCACCGTAAAAAAGATGACATACAGACTTTTACCAGTTCTTATTCTCTAGCTGATCCTTTTCCTAGAAGAGCGAGAGAGAAAGAAAACAATGCGAAAGGCTAACAAGAGAAAGTGTGAGGACAAAAGTAGTGACAGTTCCTGGGCTACAGGGAGAAACTGGCTTTGTTGCCCTAGAGCTCAGCTCATGCTGTGCTCCTCTGGGCACATCAGCAGTGTGTGTGTGTGTGTGTGTGTGTGTGTGTGTGTGTTCCTTTAATTGTCTGCTCTTTTCTCACTGAGGTTAATGGAAACCTCAGGGGGTCTCTACTTCTGCCTGATCCTCTACTTTTCACTTTTTTTCACAGAGAGACAGACAGACACACACAAACAAACAGTGCCTCATAGTAAATATTCATCTATGATCAGCTTTTATATTATATCACATCAAGTTCCTTTCTACACTTTTCTCACTCCTAATTATCCTCCTTGGGATGTCAAACGTTCAGAAAATGAGCTCTGATGATCACACACTTGGGAGGAAATGGACGTTGTGGGAGACATGGGCCAACAATTGCAGGACCATACAGACAGCTGTAGCTCCCAGGCTCCTGTAAATGCTGTGTATTTACCAACAATGGATGAGCATTTACTTTTTGAAGGCGAAGGGATAGCATTATTCTGACATCCGACATCCAAATTATCACCTTGTTTAAAAAGAGTCCAATTCAAGGCAAGCACAGAGGGTAGGTCTGTACACAAAAGACCATTGAAATAAAAGGTGAAAGGGGAAGGGTTTTATAATCTTGTATTTTTCTCTTTATCCCTCATTTTTAGCTGTCCAATCAACCAGAGAAAGTATGTGAACAATTTCCAAATACTAGGAAGAAAAAAGTCGAATGAACAACAGTAACAAGCTCCTTTCCCTTATTGGTCACTTGTTGCCTATGTTGGGTGTTTGTATGTGTGTATGAGAGACAATATTTCAGTAGGAGGGTAGAAACACGAGCGCTTGACATCGAGTTCCTGTCTGCCTTGATTTTATCCTTCAGCGGGAGGTTCCTGCTGAGGGCGCCAGGGCGGCCATGTTATTTTGCTTTTCTCTGGAGGAGACCATTGCTTCTCAATGGCAGACCACCACAGTGGGCCTCTACTGTCTGTCTCTCCCCAGGCCATCCCTTTCACAATTAGCCAGTGGTAATTTGATGAATGAAAGCCCCTTTCTCCAGAATAAGTCCCTCCCTGCTTGGTTTACCCCACTGGTAAAGCCATGCCAGCTCAAGTAGGGGCCCACTTTCTCTCTCTTCCTCTCTTTGCTGACCAGTGTACCCAGTTGGGGGTGGCCTTATGTGGGCACTGAGGCCTACAACAGCCCCGCCTCTGATGGGGGAACCAGAGCTCGATGTGGACCCCGGCTCTAATATGGAATACAAGGGGAGAAGACACGTACGAGAGGGGCATTGTATAAGCTCTTCTACAATTACACAATAATATTAGAGACAAAATGTGTGGAAAAATAAAGAGACCAAGAAATGCAAGAGAAGTTAAGCAGGAGACAAATAGGCAATGCAAGCGGTCTACTTCTCTGAAATGTAAGAGATGATTTCCAAAGCTGAGGCCGAACACAAAAGCAGAGTAATCCTGTGGTTTAAAGGATACTGAGCAGTTTAGCCAACACTAAAGCATCATTTGGAGGCAGTCCTTTGAATGTCCTCACTCAGCTCTGCGCAGGCTCTCAATAGAGGATGTCAACCTGCTGACTGCTGAATGGATGAACGGTCAAGGTTCAGATCCAGCTGAGTGGAGGAAGTCTATTCTACCATGAGACTGAACAGCTTTCATGGATGCTGCTCCTTAATCTTGGGACCTGGGATCAGTTTGTAGTTTTAATTTACAGCAATCACCAAATTAACTGCAGGCAAAAAAAAAAGAAGTAAAAAGACAAAATAATAATAATTTGAAACAAATGTTTACGATTTGCTCTTGCATTTAATTCCCATAAGTTTTGGGGTCTAATAACCCCAAAAAGTGTGTGTGTGTTCAGCAAGGATGAGGGGTTGATCGGGTCTCACCTGCAGTGCAGATGGTCTTTACAGAGACAATGTTGCTCAACTGATTTGTAGATAACCAGAGACACAAAGACCTTTAACCCTACACCACACAGTGCCCGCCACAGCGTAAACTAATCAATACATGTAGTCCCACGTGGTCCAAGCTGGCTTGAGTTATTACTTTGTGCTTATCTGAAGCATAAAGGTATAAGTTTCTGCTACAGCAGTCACCAACCGTCATATTGCACACAAATCATACTGCAACAACAACAAAAGTCAAAAACAGTAGGGTAAAACCGATTTTCCAATCATTCACAATCTAAATAAATAAATAAATTGAATGAAACCAGTAGTCAAGTTTTAAGATGAGATTTAAAAGTACCTATCAATTGTGAACCCAATATAATATAATATAATATAATATAATATAATATAATATAATATAATATAATATATGCAACAAAAAATAGACATTAAAACTGAAATATTCCCAAATGAATTGGGATCTAATTATATTGAGCGCTTGTGAATCAAAATCGAAACAAATCAGGATATCTGTATCAATACCCAGCCCTAGCAGTCAACTACAGCTCACTGTTTATAAACACACCCTGTATGCACAGCCAAACTTGGGTTTGATCTCATCCGGCACCACTTAGACAATGCGGTCCCTTGCTTTGTACAAGCAGGAAGGAGGGGGTCACTGGCCACAGCGTCCGTATGGGTCACCTACACGGTGGCGTGAACACCCCATGGAGTGTGGGTACAAAAGCTGAGGCATCCATCCAGAACTAGCCATTCCACGGATGGAAGTGCTCATCTGGACAAGGTGGCAGGGGGTCGTAGCCCTCCAAGCACTTCAGAAATTTCAAGTGACATGCTTCCGAGAACGTTCCCTGGACCAATAGCGGAACAGGATTTTCTGCGGAGCATTTCACTGCTACAGAACAATGCTCCACTTGTCCTTTTGTTGGTCGGCAGTTACGGACAATGTTGTTAAATGGCTGCTATTCAGAAAACACACCCTTAATCTCAGGATGGACTCGGGGATTGCACACTAAAGAGTGAACACCAAAGAACTGCATTTTCCTACTACATACCTTTTTAGCAGAGGAAATAAAAACTAACCTTCAAACACAGACTGGAAAAGATGCTTAGAAACCCATACTAAATGTTATCATGAAGACTGTAGGTTTACTGTAGGGAGACTACCAACAAGGAAGAGTCGACTATAAAAACTGCTCTGATAGATTTGAAAATTACTTAACAATAAGTCAAATGCAGCGCCAGGGCCTTCACAACGTTCACCGTTCCAGTTGGGACCTTGTCTGTCTGGCTGGGTGGGATTTTTGAGAAGCCAACTTAACTGCTTATTAAATCATCAGAGTCTCCGCAAAAAAAAACCTGTAAAAGCAAAAAAAAAAAAAAAAAAAAAAAGAAGCTGATTTTGCAAGGTCCCACAAATCAGAAAAGCAGTTGAAACTGAAAACTGCGAAAAGAGAATTGCCAAAGTTATTACTCAACAATTCAACCCACTACGACTCCAGCTATTCATACCTTACAAATAAACTGGCACTTTCTATAAACTCTACATTGACCAGACATTCTTGAGAGAAGGGCATAACAAATATACAGTAGAAATGTGAAGTGCCTGCAGATAATCCATGAACGACTGTGAATCATACTCTATATACTTACAGTATCTAAAACAGCCTGAACAGGTCTAACCAGTATTGAGAAACAAAAGCTCATCTGCCATCTTTCTCTGGCTCTCTGTAGCACAGAAAGGTCTTAAAAAGGTAAATCATGACTTGTGATAAACAGAGATTTAAAAAACTACAGTAAAAAACCCACCTTATTAAAATGACTTGCATGGTTTCCATGCACTAGGATTACTTTACAATGCATGGTTTCTGCACTATAAACTATCTTTTCAATTACAAAGCAAATCACTTCAAGTAGACACTCTAAAACTGAGAATCAGAGCCATGTTCAGTCCCTTGAGAGAGAGACAATTCTAAGAAAGTAACAATTTGAACATATCACTTCTTTAAAAAGACAAGAAAGGACCAAACAGACATGTCAGCGTAGAGGGTCTGTCTGGACAAACTAACACTGTTTTAGGTTAGGTCACATGGAGACGTCGTGACAGAATAAAGTCAGAGAGCAAAAGTTAAAAAAGCAAGTCTGCATTTGTTTGTGTCCTGTATCCTCAGCCCAAACAGCAGTGGCCAGATATAGAATTTCGCTGTGGCATCGCATGTCCAACTAAGACCAGCTGCAATGGCATGTGAATCCTGTAAAACTTGAGACAGAAAACTTTCTCGAACGGGTGGAACACAAGCATTATACCCTTCAACACCCAGTGTTTATATTCTGGATTTTTAGATGTAATTTATTGCTTATTTTTAACCAACAAAGGCTTTTGAAAAGTTACTTTCAAACTTGGTGAAGGCTCTGCTCTTAATTTAGGTCATTTTTCAAAATTTTGAAAAGGACAAATTAGGATAAAAAAGCATTTTAGAGGAAAATCTTCGGGTTTCAAATACCACATCCACTGACCAGACAACTTCACTTTTTCCAGGCTAAAAAAAAAACTAAGTTGAATTTAAAAAATAAATTAAAAATAACAACCGTACTAGTGCTCTTTTCAGCAAAAAAAATCACTCGTTCCGACTTACTTTCTGGCACAACTTTACTAGGAATAATCAAAGTTGCAACTAACACACCAATTTATTTTCTTTTTCTACTTGTGTTTTAAAAATCTTATAGCATAATCCATGCAATCGATTAATTCAGTTTGAAAATGAAGGACATGTTTAAAGAATCTGAAGATTTTTGGGACAATCTCGACTGATTCTGCTGGACCAGCTTGAATTTGCATTAGACTGAAGTGAGGCCCCGCATTTAAATAATTAATCAAATAAATCTTTTTCTCTCAACATGCACGAATATAATTCCCTTTTCATCTAAGCTGGACTACCAAGCATTCACTACAACGCCCATTCTTTCATCCGTCCTGTTTTTTTGTTATAGGGGCCCTGAAATGTTGCATATATTTAAAAGCACTGGGCTTTCACCCCCTCAAACCTTTGCAAATCCATTTAGAGAGACAGGCGTGCAGTCCAGGACTGTTTTATAAACTTATTGAGGGTTTCTTTCCGCTTGGTGTCTGGGGTAAACAGGGACAGACTCTGGGGCAATAAATCCCCCTTTCTCTCTTCAGCTATTTATTTCATTACATTTTACTGTGGGACATTAATACTTTTAGTTAATCAAAATGTCATCACATTTAAATAACTGCAACACATAAGTAACAAAAAAAAAAAAAAAAAATCCTAAAGTTGATCTGAAACAAATGTCTTGAGTTCTGGGTGAATTGCAGCTAGTGTAATGAATTTATGAGCTCTCACTGTGTTCTGGCAGTTGATAAAACAAAATGGGCCAAATAATAATGTCCAAAACAGGCTCAAAAGAAACAGCAATGCATAACACTTAATAGAAATGCTTTTTCAAATACAAGCCGAAATGTTTAACACATTCACGGTTTGTAAGAACAACACAAAAAGAAAAACACAGCTGCACGGAACTAAACAGACTTTAACACATTATTAACAAGCGTAATTCACAAGCTATTAATTTTGTTGATCCCGCTGTCAAATTACTTAAAGTATTATTTTTCTGGATAGACTGTGGCCATTACACTTGCGCAACGAAAATTAAGGTAGTCACACTATTACTCTCAGTCACTCATTATGTATCCAACCATTTAAATCGACAGTTCATAATTTCAGACATTTCCACCCATGGGTTTTCAGAAGAAAAAAAGTTTCCAAAACTGCAATGCAAAGCAAAGTAATTTGATTTAGGCTAGTTAAAACTGAGACATCAACTAAACTTCACTTCCCCATTTTAGTGGTTTACAGTCTATTATTTGCTGTAATTCCCGTATTTGAGACAATTTGTAAAGTTTAAAAATAAAAAGGTTTGAAAAGTTATAAAAGACGGAAAGCAGAGGTCCGATAACCTGCAGTGATCCAGTGTGTCCGACAGAGATCACTGCGTCATCACGCGGTCGGATATGAGTCATCTCTCAAGATATTACAATCACAAAAAAATTTACATACCGAACTATTGTGTTTATTTGAATAATATCCGTCTCAATTAATGTTTATTTAAAGGACCGTGTTCAATATTTCAGCCCTCAAAACTCCGAGTCTGACAGTTCGACAACAGCAGGAACAGTGAACCCAAAGGAAATGTTTGAACTGGAATCAGAAAACTAACGCTACTGCAAATCTGCGTTTCTAAATGCAAACCATAGGCTACAGAACATCAATTTACATAATTATTCAATTTGACTTCCTACGAAAAACTAGAAAACATGGGGTAGCCTATGATGTTTTAAAAGGAAGTTTTGAGAACAAGCCAAAGGGTAAAATTACATAATGAATGACAGATACAAAAAGGCCAATGCATGAAAAGTCCAATGCATGACGGAGGACAAAATCCATTCTTCAAAAAAAAAAAAAAGTGAAAAAGGCGCCTATTAAATAGTGTATGTTTAATTAATGTTGTTTATTAGGCCTAATGATAAGCAACATGCAGAAGCCAAACTATTAAACATGAATTGAAAAAAATAAAAAAAATAAAAAGAATGTATGAATCCTAAATCCGTAGCCTATTCTATAGCATGAATTTAATTTTGAATAGCCTATCTCGGATTTCTTATTTCATAGAAAGAATTTTTATTTCTTAATAAAGTTTTATTTCGTTCTTATCACAGCAGGCTATTAACTTTTAATTATCGATTTCACAAGTTTTCCGAGTTTCAACTCAATTTTCGTAGTAATTAAGTTACATTCAAATTGACCGAAAAGAGGCAAGTTTTAGATAGGTCGATATAACCCAATTGTAGCTACTTAAATGTAGCAATTCAACTGAAGTTAAATTGTAATGGGCTTGTGGGCTAATTTGCAGCTCAAGCCTCGTTCTTCTCGTGCCAACACAAATATTGCACAACAAAAATAAATAATAATAAGCACACAAAGAATGCCTTAAATTAAAATCCACTAAATAGCCTGCTGAATAATAAAAATTAAAAAAAGAAGCTAAGGATAGGTCAATCGTCAATGTGTCGGCATTATGCTCTACTTCACTGAAAAACAATACAAGTCAATGGAAGTATGTATAAATTGAAGTGTATTTATTGTTTACGCTCTTACCTGTACCAGTCCAGTCCGTTGTCATAGTTACGGTCGAAGAAGTGCGGCTCCGCTCCGACCGCGCGGATATCTGGATGCACGCGCAGAAACTCCAGCAGCGCGCGCGTCCCGCCCTTCTTCACGCCGATGATGATCGCCTGAGGCAGCTTCTTGTTGCCCGAGCCGTTGGAGAAACTTGACAGCGAAGAAACTCTCCGCCCGTCGTCCCACTCCTCAGCTCGGTCTACGTCCCCTTCATCTTTAGAGAAGTCTCTGGGAGCTCTCCTGACCGAAGGCTCATCATAATCTGACTCCACGTCCGTCCACGAGCTCTGCGGTCTGGGCAGGAGCTTGGACATCATCAGGTCTGGCCGGCCACTTTCTGCCTCAGCATATTTCCCGAGGAAATCCGTCTCCTTCGCTCGAATATTATTATTATTGTCCACAACTAAACCTGGTGGCATAGTGGCACAGTAGCCCACGCAGGAGTACAGCATGTAGACCCAGAGGAGCAGCATGATAAAGAGGAGCCCGAGTTTCTTCTTCACGGGACTGACGGAGAGCGCGTAAAAATGGTGACAGAACAGGCTATATTCCATAAGCCCTGTGCATGCAGACCATCACACTCCAGCTGGACATATTGACAGGTAGGTACAGTTCTGTCCAGGTCCAGGCTCGGGAATCCTTCTCAAGAGTCTTTAAACGCCATTGAAGTTCACAATAAAATCCTTACTCATGAAATAAACTAGCCCAAAGTGGACGGGGACATCTAGGAATGCGATTTTAGTCAGCTGTCCTCGTTCATTTCTGCGAAAGAATACGAGAAAACTGATGAGAATGACCGGTGCACTTGATTCCCAGCCGGAGAAGCTGCTCCCGGCCGCATCCTCGAGAGTCTGAGCGCTTTCGAGAGAGTGGAGCTTATACAGCGCTGATGTGTGTGATTGACAGCAGGGCCAGCCTACCGCTGCTTACCGATTTGAATAAAGGCGGGGTTGATTAAATATGCCTGCTAATCAGGGGGCGACGTAGGCGGGGATTTTAGACAAGACACTTGGTCGCGAGCCGATTAAACGCTCTTATTGGATAGAGGAACATTAGACTGGAATCCTATTATTCCCGTTTTTGGGAGTTTCCAAAGAGTTACAAATTGTACGCAACTGAACGGTTTAGGTTCGATTTGAAATGCCATACAAAGTTTTCGTATAAGCTATAGCTGGGCTACGCCTGCATGTGTTTGATAAATTTAGCATTTTAAAAAACGCATATGTAGCCCAATTCATTGCTATATTTAAAAGACACAACTATAGGCCGATATGTATAGGGCCTAGGCCTATAGCCTATTTGTATTTTTCATATTACACTGAAAAAAACTGCGGTGTAGAAACAATTTTCAGTGAATGAAAAGATATACACTGACAGTATGTTTTTGTAAAATGTCTACTTCAATAATCATTGTTTTATTTACAACTTCGAAAAATATGTTTTTTTTGCGGTGTATAGCAGGCCTAGGCTACGTCTTTTATACACAAATTTGATATCAGCTAGTTAATCAATTAAAAATATATTCAATTGGTAAAATGAACAAAGTACATAGGCTACATCTTTTTTTAATGTGTTTTTAATAGTTTTAGGCTACATTAATTTAGCTATATTCAAAAGGCTTCAAAAGAAAAGGCGTCGGGGGATAAATATTTAAACGTCTTACACAAGTCCAGGGCAACAAGAAAATCTGCTAATCGCATTAAAATAAAATATATCGTCACTTTAAATCTGTATCTGCAAAGGAATGTGAAGTAAAAAAAGTAACACGATATTTTCCCCCCAAATGTCTTCTCTAAAGAAAGCTTTCGAATTTTGCAAAACAGTCGAACTTTTCAAAGTGTTTGTGATGAAATTTTTAATTAGGCTAAATCAAATAAACTAAAAACTTTATTAAAATATGAAATAATTTTATCATCACTTTCTAATATAATATATATTTACCGTGTCTTTTTTTGTAAGTAGGCCATCATAAGTTAAGGAGTTCAATGAAATAAATCCACATTTAGGCTAATCCATGCTGAAAGTTGTGGTTCCCTGCTGTAGCCTATATGTTGCTGTTGATGGATATGATTGATGTCAGTTTTTGTGTAGTCTTGAACAACAAAACAAGCGGCGCTTCAGTTCGCTATTAGTTTGGAAACATGCAGCTGTAAAGTGAAGAGTGTTCGACTAGCCTAAAGAACGCAGCACTTTCCGCGTTTCCACACACTCTGACATTAAGGCTACTTTTCCCCAGTTGCTCATGATTATTTCAAACATAACTAGAAACATTTAAAATTGATTACAGAGCATTCATAGAGTTTTTCAAGACTGGAAATCAGTTTAAAAATGTCCTGATAATTGTATGTTTTACAAGATCTTGGGAACCCACTTCACCATAACACAGACTTTCATATAGTCAACATTTGAAGTGGATAAAAAAAACCTTTCATCAAAGTTATACATGAATTTTGAACAATTTTGAACCCGTTCTTGTCTTAGGACAACTTTGATGAATATTTTTCATTTCAAATGTTGTTTTATATATATATATATACATGTGTGTGTGTGTGTGTGTGTGTGTGTGTGTGTACATGTATCTCTCTCTCTCTCTCTCTCTCTCTCTCTCTCTCTCTCTCTCTCTCTCTCTCTCTCTCTCTATATATATATATATATATATATATATATATATATAGAGAGAGAGAGAGAGAGAGAGAGAGAGAGAGAGCAGATGCTTAATTATATACATGCTTATTTAAGCATTATAAAGAGTATGTAAAGTCATATTATGCATGTTGTGTTATTAATGAAAGTTCAGAAAGTACTACTAACTCTTAACTAATTTGAGCCAATATTAGAACAAAATTGTGTTTAAGCCATCTATTTGAATCAAGCAACGTCTCAGTTATGAATTATGTCCAGCATGTACAACAATTTAGAAAAAGAAAAGGATAAAAATTGGATTTGCCATGTGCTTAGCAAAAAAGAATACGGGGTCAGAAAAAGAAATAAAGTCAGGACCTTTTTTCTGAATAATGAATTACCACTGAATAGTGTCAACAAAACTGGAAAAAGCAGATTTCTACTTTTTATGTTTGATTTTATGTCTCCAAAAATTCCTGTAGCTCGAACAGCAGAGCATTGCGCTTACAATGTCAAGGTCGTGCTCGATATCCAGGCAATACATGAACCGACAAAAATATCTCGAATGCAATGTAAGTAATTTAAATATAAGTTTCTAAGTTCCCTCCAACTGATACTGAATGGTGAAACAAAAATCAACATATTTTTTAAATCAGCGCAGCATTCTTTGTTAAAATGTATATTTTTCAACATGACTATTGAGTGCATCCCAGACTCTTCTGTCGCCTTTCACAAATATAACATATGAACTAGACCACATTTCTGAGATTGATGTCACTGTGCGTGTTCGAGACTGAGAGACTCCCTTAAGACAAATATATCTGTGCAAGTTTAAAGAAGCTTAGGGAATATTTTGCCAAAGAAACATTCGTCCACCCCATGACTGATTTCAAGCAAGTGGCGAGTATGTATAAATCAGTTTCAAAAGCCTTTCACTATACTGTTTTCCTTGCACACTTCGTGCCAGGAATACTTGATGCACTGCTGCCCAACGTCTGCCAAAAATGTTTGTCATTCTGCCTAACATGCTTAAACGGCAGTTAAAGAGTATTTTCGAAAAATACAGTTTCTAGCTGTCACTCATGAGTTGAGAGTTCAGAAAGACAGAATGTTGAACTTTCATTTATAAACTTCACCATATCTCTTCTTTAACAACGCCAAATGAAATCATCCCGCATTTCAGTGTAAGATTTCAAAGCATTGTGTTGCCTGTAAATGAAAAGAGAGGAGAAATCCACCTGTTGCTGTTGTAACAAATGAAGGTCTGGGAGGCTGTTAAAAACTGTAATGAGAATCCAAGCTGGATGAGAAAAACCACAGAGAGCCAAAGATCATTATGGGAAATGTGCTCACCTCCTCAGGGTTCACAGAGCTCATAATGAATGAACGCACTGTGAGAAACTCTCTCCGTGACACTCAGAGTCTAACAATATTTGTCTTGAGAAGAGGATTACTCCATTTATGATGCATCCGTCAAGCCTTGCCTGATAAAAGAGAGGGAAAAAGCATTAAAACAGGAAAATTCAACAATTTTCATAGGTAATACTTATAAGCTAATGCAAATGATCATAGCAATACCCTATAAAAGTGTCCATTCCGATGCTTGGGTACTGGGAAGTCTTCGTCCCACACAGGTTGTCCATCGCGGCAAGAGCGGAAGCTGTAAAATCATGGTGGGAGAGTCCACGGACCCCAGGAGGGCTGGAGCTGCTATTTAATCTATTGACATGTTGGGAACAGCTGTTTCACTCTCTTTTTCTCCCCCCTCCATCCCTCCATCGCCTCTCTGATGTGAAACGCACTGGCTGCATACAGACCAGATCTTTACGAGGGGAAGAATGCCTCGCTCTGCCGCCCTGACTAAATCTCAGCATACAGTATATGTGGGCATCTAATGGAGGTGGTGAGAGAAGTGGAATCATAGAGGACAACTGGGAAGGAAACAGCGGAGTAGTATCGAGTGTTGCAGCCGGACAGGTGCAGAGGTCGATGCTTAGGAGATTATATAGGCTGATATCTTAGCCAAATGTGTCCAGAGCAGCCAGACATTGTTTCCAGGCCTGTCTGGAGATGCAGTGGGATTCTTCTGTAATGCAACTCAGCCATGCATACAATTGCATGGTGAACTAAATATCGGCAGACTACCTGCCACACAAATTTGCAATAGAAATATTGGACATATACAATACAAATTTTATTGGCATAGCAAAAACATATACAACAAAAGTTGTGGGTCAGCAAGATTTTTGTTGTTGTTAATCAAAACAAATTGATTCAAAGTGACTATTACATTGTAACATAACATTTTTATTTCAAATAAATGCTGTTCTTTTTAACTTTCCATTCATCAAAGAATCCTGAATAAATTATCACGCTTTTCGCAAAAAATATATAATAATTAAGCAGCACAACTGTTTTCAACAATAAGAAGAAATGTTGAGCACCAAATCAGCATATTAGAATGATTTCTGAAGGATCATGTGACACTGAAGCCTGGTGTAGTGGAATAACATACATTTTAAAATATATTTGTAATAGAAAAGATAGAAACATTTTACAACATTATTGCTTTACTGTATTTTTTACCAAAGCAATGCAGCTTTGGTGAGCATTAGAAACATTTCAAAAAGCTTTGAATAGTAATACACATATTATATAAAATAATCTAATTTATAATAAATTAATTATAATATTTTGACTAATATATATATATATATATACACATAGTATAATGTAAAAGTGCTTCTACTGGCAGCATAGAAGTGAAGTTATATTGCATTTCAACAATTTCAAATAAAAACTCAAACACAATCTTGATCACAGCACAATTTATTAATAATAATTTTTATTTTATTTGTGTCTTACACAAGTCATTGGTACAGTGTGGTCAGATGTGAGTAAACTGAAGGTGCTGAATAAGCAAACGTAGTATCGAACAATGCATGGCTGCATTCAATGATATTCTGCACTGTTACATTCAGTAATGAATCAACAGTAATTCAGTTCTGGGGAGCTCAACTGAGTTGACTGAGTTTATTTGACTAGTTCTGAAATAATAAAGGATCTTTGATGGAGCTGATACCCGAGAGCTCTCCAAAACGATCAGCCTTTTAACATCTAAACTCAAGACTCAAAGGGACGGAGTTTCATGTAGAATAAAGACTTCTGGGCTAGCAGTGAGACTCGGCGGTTTCTTTACTGAATCATTTATTGCTGGAATGAAATATTAACAGACTTAGAAAGAGAAAACTTTGAAAATGTCATTTAGCAAGTAATTAGATGAGGCCAAACTTGGAAATGACTTGCTAGGTGCATTAAACAAACCATTCTCCATTATCCGCATTGAACCAAAATGTCCACAGTAATGGTGATGTTAATTGCAAATTCTAGGCAAAATGTATTTGTGGTCTTTATTTCAGTTAAATCCACTTTGCACATAGACATATCAGCCTACAGAAAGTTCAGTCTATGAGTTTATAGACAACAGGGGGCTGCGTCAAATAAATATGTATATACACACAAATAACAATGATTTGTGTCCAAGTTACCAGAGGGATTTTTTTTAAATCACTGCTATGTATTTACATATACATCAATGTTATTTTTCCCTGAAGGATACTTTTATAACAAATGGAAAGAGGCTATGTCTTCCCCCTCCAAAGTATGGTGTCTCTTTAGCTCCAAGATAACTCATTTTGGGGCCGACAGCAATTATCTATCCAGTACGAATATATATGGCAGAGGATTGTGCTTGCTCTACAGAGCCAGAGACGGCGTGCCGGGAGCTACAGCTGCCTCGTCCTGTGACACGCGGCTCTTCTTGCAGGTGAGGGCCAGCAGCAGCAGCATGGGCAGGTGCCAAAGACTGCAGAAGAACAGCTTGCGGGCGTTCTGCCTGTCACCCCTGCGATAGAACCTGAAGGCCAGGAAGCTGATGTAAAGGTTAATTGGCAGGGAGACTAAGGGGAACGTCCATGTGGTGACGTCCAGCACGGGGGCCAAGGCTGAGAGGCCGATCAGGCCTACGCTGTGGCGCAGGGCCACGCGTTTACAAAGGCCGGGATGGGTGACGGACATCATTCGGTACCCACCCCGCGAGTAGTCCTCTCTCAGGTTCCAGCTCAAGGCATTAAAATGAGGAAACTGCCAAGAGAACAGGAAACCTCCCAGTAAGAGTGCTCCTGCAGAGACAGAGAGAGGAAGAGAAGGAGTGAATAATCAAACAAGATCACACAGATCATTTAAACACCATTGGTGGAGGAAGGGCATGTGTGCAAGCAGGAAATGAGAGTGCGGGGAAAAACTACAACAGTGTTAAAACACTGCGTTCTAACGTCCGAGTTCCTTCACATCCTGCCATGGAGGAAACAAATACCATTCACCTGCATTCAGAAGCTGGCAGAGTGGAAAGGTGACACCGCACAAACAGCGGCCCGTGCAGAGGTAGTGGAGCATGACACGTAGGGCTGCCTTTGTGTGTGTGTGTGTGATCTTAGAAAACACACTTGTAGCTAAATCCTCTGGGAAACAGCGCAGGGCAGCATGACAGAGACCTCAAACACATAGGTCATCTTTTAAAGCTTTGTGTGTTTTTGAACGCTCTCAAACCTGGGGATTTTAAGGAAGAACCTGGTCACGAAAAACTGATAAATTGCTTTGAGAAAACAGAAATGACACCAGAGACTCCAAATATAAGATCAGTGTGTGGTTTTCAGTGTGGGATTATTTTGTAGTTGTTGTACTTTTGTCAATGTAATTTTGTTAAAATACTTTTTCCAATTCACTTTGGAGCCGCTAATGGTGCATTCATTACAATAAATAAATAAATAAAATTAACATGCTGCTATTCTTGCTATAACTTTGAGTTTAAAAAGGGAAAAGATTAACAAATTTACACAGTAGGGCCCTATAATTTCTCTGACGCAAAAAAATGGGGGATAGAATTGCGAAATCCAGTCATAAAAATGTAATTTATTGTATGACACAGAATGTCACAGAAATGGACCAAATTTGGATGAATAAATCAAAAGTAGGGCTGTACAATTAATCATTAATAAGACTATAGTCATGCAAACAGAAAAATAAAAGGTCTTCACTACAACCTGCAGAAATAAAATAATAATACAGTTTATTAAAACATTTTTTTAAGGAATTTCACCACACGATTATTGCAGTTTAAAAGAATGTCTATGATTAGACATTATTTTTGATTATTCAAATTTAATTTAAGTATTAAAACAGAATCAGAATTAGGGGGAAAATAAAACAGGATGGTTGACAAGTTCTCCAGTTGTTTAATGAGGGCAACTAGTCAACAAGGTTTTTTTTTTTACTTTATTAACATTAAAAAAATCACCCCTCTAACACAACCACTAAATATATTAAAGATATAGTTTCACAGAGAGAAAGCTCTAATAAATTAACTGAAATATTAGATTAAAAACAAAATTGAAAGAAGTAATTGTTGTTTCGATCCACTTCATGTTGCAGACTCACCCTAGATGGGGTCAGAACAATATTTAGGTTTGTACATCCTAATATACACAGGCTTGAAAAGGGCACTGAAACGGCACTACTACAAGAGACGCATGGAGTTCTCAAAGCTCTAGGGAAAAACATAAATATGCACATAAACACTTCAGTCGTTCGCTCCTGAGAAAACAGATCGCATGGTTGCCACAACAGCACACTTTTAATAGTTTGCAAAACAGGCCAAAGACCCCCTACTGTCTTCCACAAACACTTGATCCAAGTGCGAGATGTCTTTAAAAAAAATAAAAAAATAATACAGGATGCTGGGTGTATATGTAACTACAACACTCATAAGTGGACAGGGACCTCGGGTCTGGGAGAGGAGTCAGTAAAAGTCAGAAGTGCCATCTGGAACATGAAGTTTCACTTCTCTGGAATGGCTACACAACCCTGAACTGTAATGACAGCACAGAAACTATCAGAAGGAGTGCTTTTAAGACCAAGCACATATCGCAATGTGAGCCTGATAATAAATTACTAACGTTTAGCTCTGTGGCAATAGAGAAAATTTCACATGATGGGGACAATATCATCCATGTCCACAGTGCCATATATGGTGCTATGAGGAAAACCCCACAGCTCTAGAGGTCAAAAAGGGGCTACGAGAATCAGTGAGAGTTGACCTTAAATGAATAGTTCAGCCAAAACAGAGTTTGGTTGCACTGGAAACTGGCATTAATCACATGAATGTGAAAGCAACTCAAACTCAGGGACTTGTTCAGGAAGTAAAGTAACCTGCACATGCATTTTAGTCGATGACGACATCATTAGTTCAACGAAACATATGTAAGATGGATGACATTGGTGATGATTTACCTTGGATACGCGCAGAGAGAGTGCAAAAATGAATGTCTCGCAATCTGCCGTCTCCTCAGAGCCTGTTTGCAAGCAGCAGAAAGAGACCTTCATGTGACGCGCATACAGTAAACCCAAGTGCCGTTCACCCTGCTGTGCATAATAGCACCAAATTAATAAAAAACAATATATTGACCCACATCCAGTTTTCTATAATGCGCCGTGCACGTTTGTAATTACGCAAGAAGAGCGCAAATGCACCAGGGTTCGACAGAATCAATTTGAGTGTAAAACCAGAACAACGCTGTGGGGTCCACCGGGAACAATCGCTCGGACCGTAGCAAACGTGCCCAGTGTGAGAGCCCCCTAAGAGGAAGTATATTTGCTTTATCCAAGTCATTCCAGCAGGAACTGTAGTCACCACTGTATGTGTGCAAGAGGACTCTGTACCTGGATCAAGAGAGCCGGTGGCTGCTGTCCAGCCCATTATAGGTGGGATGGCGCCCACCACGGCACCCACCCAGGTGTTGGTGATGCTGAGGCGTTTCAGAGGAGTGTAGCAGCACGTGTACAGGAAGATGTTCAGAGCGCCCAGGAAGCCCGTCAGGGGATTCAGGCCCAGGGTCAACAGGGTCACACCTGGGATCCCACACGCCAGGGCGAATGACACGGCATGCAGAGGGCTGAGAGAAAGAGAGATGGAAGACACATTCAGAACAACCGAAACACAGTTCCTATGTGGGGTTTAAAGAGATCATATTTTTATTTCCCCTGAGGTCCACTTATAATCTTCCTGAAGGTTGTGGTGTCAAATACAGTAAATTTATTTCTCATAACCAAAAAATAGGGAAATATTTAGCCATTGTGTTAGAAAAACAGAATTCGATCTGGCTCAAATTATGTCTTGCACTTGTAAACAGCAAAACATGTCAACTGTAAAACCTGTCTGATGTCAGTAAGTTTCAATAGAATTTCGGTTTTCATGGTACACTGAACTTTGATTTCAAAAGATCGAGGACTAATGTGATTCCTCATGCAAGACCTTAAAACCATCTTACAGACCTGAAACAACCACCAAAATAAAATAAATGATAAATCAAACCAAAACAATGACGATGCATAAGACAGAGTGGACTGAAAAAGCAGCAGGATTAAAGCTCATGTATAACATTAGTTTCCGAGATAAGCTTTAGTGTGGTTCTATGAGTCACATCAAAACAAAGGCTTGTGGGTCTCTGCAACAGATTAAACCTCTCCTGGCCACAGACGCTATTCTCTGTGCTCCATTGGACAACCACTTCCTCGAAGGTTTATTAAAAGCAGTCAGTTCCAATCCTGCAGAGGCGTCTGGTTCAAATTCACAGCTAACTGCTCCATAAATTAGAGGAGTATTGAGACAGAGACCAAAGCAGAGAGGAAAAGAGGGCAAATTTTCCGCCCAACAGCAGGAGACTCCATTTTAATGTTATTATCATTGTTATGGCTGTTTTATGTGGTGGAGGGGTTTTAAAGTCTATATGAGTCCCATAAGTTAACGGTTGAGATCAGTTGTTTGAGGGATAAGGCTGACTAACGTTAGGAGCAAAGCCACTGGCATTTCCTCCACTACATCAATAAAAATGCTATTCTAATGCACCATAATAACGTAGAAATTTAAAATTTGTTCATTATTGAATTTATCTAGTGTTACAAAGGTTTTGTTCATCTTATGGGCCATTTAAAACAAGGACATGAGTTATTGAAATAGCCATCAGGCCTTGACAATTCAATGTATTTGACGTCATGGTCTCATATGGCAGAAACCCAGGCAAGGCCTAAATCATGACGTCAACAATAACTCTCAGAAAAAAAAGAATCAGTCACTTTAGTCTAGTAAACTGTGGTTATTTACTCACCCTTCATGATGTTCCCAAATGTATATTTTCCTTTATTATGTGTAACAAGCATTTCAGTAAAAAAACGGGTAGTGCTTTGCTGAAAACACCATTAAAAGGTCCATAAAAGTGTGACTGAATCATTATTGACTGAAACGTGTTATGACAGAGGGGAAATTTTGAAGTGAATAAGTCCATTATGGTCTGTTCATCAAGCAAGCTATTGTACGGCTTCAGAAAACTTGGAATATAGCACATCAGTTTCATTATTCGTTTTTGTTCATTTTTTTGCTTCACAGTGCGAATCACTTTCCATTTTCATTTTGTGGAAATAATTTGTGCAAGCATTCAGCATAACTGCTTGTGTCAAAAGAAGAAAAGTCACGCAGGTTTGGAACGTCATGAGGGTGAGTAAATGGTTTTCAGAAATGACATTTTGAGTGAAATATATATATACATATATACAACACACAATTTCAAAAGGAATAATTTAAATTGATCAAAAGTGACAGTAAAGACATCATTTAAAAAAAAAAAAACCTGTTAATATATCCTGTTTAAATAAATGCTGTTCTTTTGAACTTTCGATTCATCAAATAATCCTGAAAAATATATATCACAGTTTTCACAAAAAATATTTAACTGTTTTTTTGTTGTTGTTGTTCTTTTGATAATAAAAGAAATCAGCATATTATAATGATTTCTGAAGGATCATGTGACACTAAACTGAAGTAATGATGCTGAAAATTCAGTTTTGTCATTACAGGAATAAATACATTTTAAAATATATTAAAATAGAAAATGAAATAAAATTCTATATATCTAAAAAAAAAAACTATTTATATATATATACGCAAAAAATACATTTTAAAAAGCCTTCTGATTAATAATAATAATAAAAAAAGAACATACAAAAAGTCCACACAGCGATCTTGCGAAAGAAAGGATTCACAGCTGTGAGATTCTGCTTTTCCTTGTCAAATGCACATCTCTGCCTTCAGGCTTACATCATAAGAATGTGACAGTCACACGCACACAGACATCAAAGAGGACAGTGTCATCTCAAGTCTGGGTAATAACATACTGAGAGGTGTACGAGTGCTTGTGCGGGCGTAAACAGGTTGCGCTAGGAGACATCTAATGCGTGTAATGACACGTTTTGGTGACTACTGTTAGCATTCTGTGCATTTGTGTACGGGTCTAGAGATTCTACAAGAGCTACGATGCATTCCTCCTGTCACTGACAGTCAGACTGGATCTGTGTTCATTGTTGGAGTGACAGAAATAGAGTGCATATGATGGCTGTCAAATCACATCCATCTGCTTTGATATAAATGCTGCTCTTTAATCCACCTGCGTAGACCTCCTACAGCGCGGCTGAATTAGCGTCGTGCTCCTGAGAGGTTAAACCCTACAGTAATTAAGCAGCTCTGGGGGGATGTTTCCAGAAGTTTGAAATAGAGCACCATTTATCAGCTCACCTCTTTATCTTCTGCTCCAAAACGGATTTAGAAAACGAGCCTGGATTTAGGCTGTGAGGAATGTTGTGTTTGAAAGGGAGTCAATTGCACAGCTATACATTTTCCAAACCAAGATAATGCATGACATAACAATTGCCTGCAAACATAAGCTTAAAAAACATCATTTGGAGACGTAGCCTGGTGATTAGTGTGCACACTATTCTCCTCGACTACCTATTACTTCTAGACTATAAATAAATAATAATTGGCAATAAACATTTTCATTTAAAATAATTTCAAATTTGATTTTAATTTTTTAAATGTTTTAATCATTCCTGGTCTTATTGTGCTTACTGTGGTTTATTGGTGCACATTAATCAATTGATTAAATATGTATATATTAATAAATAAATACATACACTATTTATACAAATCTATTTTGTTTATTTATCTGCTCCGCCTCAGACACAACTTTTCTTTTTAGCTGTCAGCTGACAAAAAAGTTGTTTATGTTCCAATCATATCTCGATAGATAAAAAGTCTAATTGATAGGTAGAAATGTCCAATTCCACATTTTTTTCTTCACATTGAACTTCCTCTTTTATTAAAAAATGTCATGTTATAGTATTTAAAATAAAATGTGAAAACAATTTTACAATTACTTTGCATTAAATATTTACCATGCATATAACAGTTGTGCTCAAAAGTTTACATTCACATTGCAGAATACGCAATATGTTCATTATTTTAAGAAAATAAGAGGGATCATACAAAATGCATGTTATTTTTTATTAAGTACTGTCCTGAATAAGATATTTTGCATAAAAGATGTTTACATATACAACAAGAAAAAAAAATAGCTGAATTTATAAAAATGACGCCGTTCAAAACTTTACATACCCTTGATTCTCTATGTCGTTACCTGGATGATCCACGACTGTTTTCTGGACAATTGAGGGACTCAAACACAACTATTAAAAAAGGTTCAAACATTCACTGATGCTCCAGAAGGAAATGTGATGCATTTAAGAGCCGGGGGTGAAAACCTTTTGAATTTGAAGATCAAGGTAAATTGTACTTAATTTCTCATCCGGGGAAACAAGTAAGTATATTCTGTTTCTTCCAAAGGGCAGTACTAAAAGAAAAAAAAAATTATATTTCAAAGAAATAAGAACAATTTGATGATCTTCATCCTGTTCAAAAGTTTTTACCCCCCAGCTCTGGGACTATATGTAAATATCTTTTATGTAAAATATCGTATTCAGGACAGTACTAAAAAATGATGCATTTTGTATGATCCCTCTTATTTTGTTTACATTTTTAACATTTTGCAGATTCTGCAATGTGTATGTAAACTTTTGAGCAATTTTTGAAAAAAACTGTTTGCCTTGACCATCACAATACCATAACATTACTTTTCGCAATTTAAAATAAAAGCATACTAGGGTGTAGAATGAGCCGGAATGGGTTGACAGTTGATAGCGACATTATGAAACCTCTAATGTATCCTGGAGCTGGGCAGCGTCTTCGTTTGAGAGCGTGTGTTTGAGATGCACACACCACAACGGGATAAGCCGGGGTGTTTGGTTTGGGCTGTTTGGATTACTTTGACTGCTCGAGTCATTCATTAGACCCTCACGTCAACAGATCTGCCCCTTTTGTTGTTGGAAAGTGACCCTCGAGGGAGTGAGAGAGGGCAGGGGTCCTGTTCAGTTAAATTCCACTAACACACCCAATTAGTAAGAAGTAATGGCTGTCAAATGTGTTATCACGCTCAAAAACGTGTGTAAAGATGCCTGAGATGGATATAGAATGCTTCCTGATTGTTTAAATTGACAATTTTAATCAGAGCTATAGTGTAGCTGTTCCAGATGTTGAGCTGTTCAACTAATTCTAACTTAAACTTTGAGGAAAAATGGTTGAAATAGTTGTCGGAAACTTAATGGTGGTAATGGAGTCATGTAACCATGGTGTAGTTCGTTTATAGCCTACATTTAGCTTTTAGACTTCTGCTGATTGCACTTAGACATCAAAATTCATTAAATGTGTTTTAAATATCATCATGATAAACTTTTGTTAGTCACAGAGCTTATTTTCTGCAATAATCCAAAAGCCAATGAAAAAAATATTATTGTTTTTTTGTTGAAGGAACCAGGGTGATGCTAATCTCCGGATTGGCCTACAAAATGTCATCACTGCAGCACTCCATTCCTTGTCTTTTAGCCTAATGATATCATGACACTCACAACGATCTGAAAAAAAAAAAAACACAAAACTTCTCTAAAACAGTTTAGCATGCTAGTCTAAAAGCATGAAGAAGTTGCAACTGTAAATGCCTCCACTTTAAAGCACCCAAAGCTAAAACCAAAATAAATTGGGTAACATCACTACTAATCGTCTAGTCTGTTGGTGGATGGATGACCATACTGGACCGTCCTTTGTCAGCAGTGGAGTGAGACGGGAAGAACAGAGAAAGGCACACCTACACACACTTGGATCAGGTTACACAGGACAGGTGCGCGAGCGGTTGGCCAGCGCTACAGATATTAGACAATGGTGTGTCTGATATGGCAGGCTCAGCTATACACAAACACTGGGCTATGAGAACAATGTAGAGAGTAAATGATGTACATAATGAGAGTAAGGAAGCCATTTTATTCTGCAGTGGCTCTTTACACATATCAAGAATGTGTTTCAAAACCGAATGAGCTGCCTACCTTAACAGGTAGGTTGGTTCTAGGTAGGACGCTCACTAATTTTGAAAACTGCCCAAGAGTGAGATGCAGGTTTTGAAGGGTCTTACCTGATCTGTCCTCTGACCAGAGGTCTGTTTTTGGTACGATTCATGTTTGAGTCAAAGGGCACCTCGAAGTACTGTTGGGGGAAAAAATGATGAAAATTAACACAAGGTACATTAACAGCACAAAAAGTCTCTTTAACACACATATACGAAGCATCCTAAATGTAAGTGTGCATATCCCTCTCTTTTCCAGTCTAAATATAACATTGTCATTCTAACATACCTTAGACAGAAGAAACAATTTTATTCAATTTTTTTTTCACAACAATATATATATTTTTTTTTTAAACATCGCCATTACACTAAAGAATAAATCGCAATATTATATTGTGATGACCCAGATATCAAATATTACATAGTGATAGTACTTTTGCAGAGAAAAACTCCTGTATGAAAAATTCTGTATGATTTTTTTTACATGTTTTTGAAAGAACTTTCTTATACTTTTTTGATAAATCTTTAATGAAATGAAAGGTCAAAACAACAGAATTTATCAAAAAATTTAAATATATATATATTTTTTGTAACAATGTAAAAGTCTTTAGTTTTTGACCAATTTAAGTATTAAATTAAAAAAAAATCTTAAATGACCCCTAACTTTTGAAATGGAATAGGCTATATAAAATTGGTTATTGGAGTATTCTAAAACAAATTTAATCAAATTCACGCTGCTGTAGCAAGAGCACAGCTAATAATTGGTTGCACTTTCTCTTTGCAGCATACAAAAAAACCTCAAACACTTTGTGAAGGATTTTCTCTGAAACATCTGCTCAACAAATGCATGAAATTCAAACCCTTAAATGGATCGATATGAATGCATGTGTCTGAGACAGAACGACAGAGGTTGCTTAGGTGCAACAGGGACGATTAAGGTAAAAAAAAACAAGTTGTGTTTTTGTGTTTTATGGCTCCTGCTGGGGAGTCTGCACAAAATTCACTTCGGGAAATCTACAATGTGAGACTAAAACACAAACACATGGGGCATTTAAACCCAGGAACCGGTTATTCAGTCTGTGAGAGACAGCACATGCACCTAATGAAGAAAACAGATAGCTCACTTTTCAACTGAAGAATTTCAGGATCCATTTCTCCTAAAATATGGCCACCATAAAATAACTAATAAACAGATAATCCATTTCTCTTTTCCTCTCTTAATTTACTGTCCATTTGACATCGTAAAAGAGTCCACGCTTAAAAATGTTCTTGTGGTAGGTAATACATTTTACACAGATTACATTTATATTTTGTTAGATACCTCAGAGAACGGGACCGTACCACTGCGGAGGACAACGGGGGGGAAATACATAATTATCTGTGACGGTGCGTGTCTGTTTGGCCTTTCTAAGCGTCCCCTCGAGTTTAAAGAGGAACCCTGCTAGTGCTATTTGCAACAAATAATAACATACATCAATTACATGAGACTTCATGCATTTTTACATAAGGATAAGGACAAAAAAAAAGAAAAAAGAACTTCATATTTAGACTAATGTAGGACAAACAGACAGGTCAATAAAACATCTCAAGGAGGTAAAAAAACGGACTCTTTGACAAACGTGTCTAAAAGCAGTCACAGAAGATTGATGCTTTTTCATTTTGTTTCAGCTATTTTTGGCAGCGTTTTCAAACTCGGACCAATGTCATCCAAAGTGATAAAGTAGCCTGATACAGTCCAGAGGAAGTTGAAGCCCAAAGTGTGTTGTATAAAGTTGAGTGGAGGGTCTGCTGAGTCTCAAATTTATTCTCTCGGCCGTTAGTGTTATTGCACCCGAGATCCCGAACGGGGCAGGGCACAGATGTGGCCGTAGCTCAGGTCCCTGCAGTTTTAGGACCGAGGTGTTAATTCTATTTCCTGGGTCAGGAAGTGCGTCAGATGGTCGCCACAGAGAGAACTGGAGCAAATTTAGTCTCTGAAGTATTAGCCGGATGCTAACACGATTGTTGCGGAGTGTATCTTGGCTACGACTGCACATTTTAGACGTGAGATTTCAAAAGTCTTGTTAACCTGCAAAAGGACAAAGTTTACATTAAAAGACTCCCAATAGTCAGTATAAATGCAGTCTGGGACTGAACACTAGCTTTGGAGCAATCACAAGAGTAAGCAAACTGACTAAATGTATTCTGCGATACTGAAAAAGCAACCAGGGTTTTGAGAGTTCAAGATGTTTTCGGTGCCTGTCAGAAACACTTAGCTCTCAGGCTTTGTCTTATTTCAGTCTATCTTCATACATTTTCCCCCTCTCAGACTGGTACATCATCTGGTTCACATCAACACCTCTTCAGTACACTTATTGCTGGTGAAGAACATGCTTTTTAAAAAAGAAAAGCGAGTACAAGTGTTAATGAATATGAAGTGCATGAGATTACGGGCTGTCAAATCTACATAACTAAAGTCCTGTATAATAAGTTATTTTATTGTTTCTTCTGTGGATCTGTGCATATCAGAATGTTACCATAAGTTAAACAATGACTAAGGATTCATATTGTTGTGTTATTAAAGAGATTAAAGACACTGTAAGAGTAAATCTGATTTCAGTTTCAGAAGCACAATAAATATACACACTGTTCAAAACTTTGGGGTCGGTAAGATGTTTTTATGCTCACCAAGGTTGCCTTTATTTGGTCAAGGACTACAGAAAATAAACAGTAATAGTGTGATATATTATTACAATGTAAAATAAAATAACTCAACTAAAATGTAAAATAACTGTGCTCTAATTTCAGCATCATTACTCCAGTCTTTAGTGTCACATTATCCGTCAGAAATCATACTAATATGTTGCTTTGGTGCTCAAGAAACATTTCTTATTATCAAAGTTGAAAACCATGTTGTTGTTTTTTCGGGACTCTTTGATGAATAGAAAGCTCAAAAGAACAGCATTTCTTTGAAATAGAAATCGTTTGAAACATTTTAAATAACTTTACTGTCACTTTTGATTGATTTAGGCCCCATCCACACTACTGCGTTTTAGTTTAGAAACGGATAATTAAAACGAATACGATCTCCGTCCACACCAGCGTTTTAGGTACGTTTCAGAATTGATCTCCGTCCACATTAAAACGACTGAAAACGCGGATCACGTGACCATTCACTAACACTGGGCATGTGCGTGCCAGTGTAAACACAACTTCATTGATAAAAGTATCCCACCATGCTCTGGGTTAACTCCAAACCGACGCTCCATGTACGGTCAACGCCGCCGCTGCACACGGGAATTGTCACAGATCGCTCGAATAATAGCTTGACTCCGGCACATGTAGGCAGTTATAGCGTTGTAAAATGCAGAATTTACTTGTACAACAGCTGCTAGCAAAGATATACGCCATGACTGATGACACCCAATCATAGAGCCGAGCGTGAGCCTCTACTACGTCATCGTTTCTAAAGTCCTCCGTCTTGACCCGTCTACACTAAAACGCCCTCCGGAAGATTCAAAACGAAAAACGGATCGGCAGCGTTTCTAAACTTCTCCGTTTTGGGTCTCCGTTTTTGCCGTTTTAGTGTGGACGGGAGGTGCAAACGTAGCAAAAGGTCTCCGTTTTTAAACGAAAACGCAGTAGTGTGGACGGGGCCTTAATGTGCAATTTAAAGTTTTTTTTTTTTCTACTGTCCTTAAACTTTTGAAGGGTACATTTGGGTTGCATATAAAAAAAATAAGAAGAATGCAAATTAGGGCAGATAGACTGCCAGGGAGAGCACCAATCAATGATTCTTTGGACAAAGAAGGCCATCTGAGAGGTCAAAGAAGTGGACATAAGAGCAGGAAGGCAGAGGGCAGAGAACTAATGTCAAAGTACAGGCAATTTTGTCTGACTATGTGATCAGAGGCCAGATCATGGCAGTGGCTGCCAATTTCTGCTTCTAAAATCTGAAAATGGCAAATATCAATTTAGTGAAAGAACATTAATGTACAGAATTTAAAATTCAAACTTTACACTAGGGATATAGGCCAAATAATTAGTCTTTACTGCACAGCGATTTGTTACAGCAAAATTCCAGTGTATTCCGTGGGTGTATAAAGGAACCGTTGCATTTAATCCTCATTCCGTTATCCTTATGGAGTCTCAGTATATTTATAAAATTGCTACATCAGCACGAGAGCGATACTGCAGAGTTCACTGTACTCGCAGTGACAGGGCTCTGGGTTCACTCACAGTGAAAAGCACTGTGACTGCAGCAGCGTGGCAGGACAAAGTAACACACACAGCAAACAAATGCTGCCTGGACTATGAGACTGTACTAACTAATGCTGGTGATGAGAAACTTACTGTAACAGTGACAAGTGTTTACTGAAGGGAAGTGCATCCGAGGGCAAACACACTTACATAAGCATGCAAACAAACACACAAAATCCAGCCTAAATATTCTCACGGAGAGAAACACACGTGCTTGGAGCCCGAGTAAATACACACTTATAACGCAGCTGCTGTATATGAGAAAGACGTCGGCGTTGATCAGTAGAAATTGGTCAAAGTAAACACCACCTGCTCAAACACCTACTCAGCAAGCTCAACTTTTTTCCTCCACCTTTGCAAACAAAAAGTACAATCCCAATTCTCAATCAGCGCTGTGTACATTGTAAGTACATGCATTCAAAGATAATTCCTCATGCTGTCAAAGTCCAGGTGCAGAACCAGAGTTCAGGAGTTGATGAGGTAATACTCTATCGATTTAACTAAATTACCTGACAAATTTCTAAAGAACAGCAGCAGAAAGCTTCAGCTGCAAATCATCTCAAGTCCTTTTGAAAGAGAAATTCCTCTTTAGTTACAGCGACCGTTGAATCATTGTGGTTCAAGTTCAACTTGAGCTACGTGAGTTTTGCCAGGAACCTGCAGAAACTGTTCGCCAGACCACTATGCTCAGCCATGTAGTAATTATACAGAGTGCCTGCAATATGATTATGCTTTAAAAGGTGCATGACTGGATCACAGTCAGCTGCATTACAATTATGAACTGCATTTCCTATTTTTTTTGGAGAACAAAACCTCTGAATTTGTCATTTATGATTACAATTATTCGACAAGTCAACTGCATGGACTGAATCTTACCTTCCTGACACATCTGAAGAACTAATGAAAATGAATGAATCCTACAGACAGGGATGTTTATGATGCTTTGGACATTTGTTTTTAATCGTCAAGATGCCTTCACTTCAAAGTTCAAACCTCTGAATAATGGTTTCATTACTCATGAACTTATGAGAATCGAAAACATATATTTAGGATGATCTCAATATGAGTACAAAGCTAACGGAAACACATTTTAACAATCTTAAATTGTGTTTATAATATCCAAATCAGGACAAGGTCAACCATTACGGTAACATTCACAGTTAAAATCGAGTAACAGCGAGTTTTTGCGTAGTTGAGTTACGATATTCATATTTGGCATATTCCAGTAAGATAAATTATTTTATTTTGCAATGACTAATAAATGGCCAAAATAATTAAAATTCTGATTTTTTTTGTAAAAAATAAATAAATAAATACTCTAAAATAAAATATTTACATAGTTACTAGTTACATGAAAAACAGATTTTCATTTTGAGATCTGTGAAAAATTACATTTAACCATGTTATTAAATCATTAGTGTTTTTTAAAGGGTGCTAGATGATGTTTTAAAAGCAATATAAATGTTAAAAAGTGGAAATGAGCATGTACATTTTAATATCCAATACCAACGATAAAAAAAAAAAACTTAACATTGGCAGATATGGTGGTGGTATATTGTGCATCCTCATTTTGGGATAGCATGCACAAAAGACAATAAACATTTATTAAATACGACCAATTTTATTTTTAAAATGACTTAAAGTTTGAACAGAAAAGTAATAAACAAGTAACAAGTAACAAGTAACAAGTAACAAAGTTGACAATCATCTAGATTCAGATATCTAGCAATGCAACTATGGAGTCCATTGAGTCTAGGCTCATCCTGAGTCCTATTTAATATCCCTACTCCCTGCTATCTCCACACACAAGATCAAGGATGCAGGTCCTTCTCTCCCAGCCTGGTATCCGAGCTGTGATCATTTGGCCTCTCCAGCTTGGAGCACTGCAAGAAACCTGGCAGTAAGTCAGCTGGCACAGCGACAGGCTTGATTAACGGCCCGTGCAAAGCAGAGTTGAGTGCTAAACTGTCCACATGCTAATCAGCCAATTATGAATGTTCTGCTCTACACTAGCGCTACCTCAGTGCAAATCAATGTATTTAGTTCTTTTGCCAGTGGGCAAAATAGGATAGGGAGGCTGGGAATGCTTAGGGATGCTGTCCTGAAGAAGAAAGGATAAAACAGCATTCGGAAATCTATGCATCATTAGTTTAACCAGACAAAGACTTGCGTTTTGGTCATGTTAGCCACTCACACCCAGGAAAAGGCGCCATGATCTGAACTGTAGCCCTTCTTTTTCCAAAGGATCTTGTTTGGTTACAGCACTACCATTCTCAGATGTTTTTGCAACGTTTCTTCCAATTATTACGACAACATTAAAAGGTATTTCATGACGATGACATAAGATGGATGAGTGCTGTCGAGGTCAGTTGAGAGTTGGAGACGGAGGCTAAGCCAGTGGTTCTAGAAGCCGAGAACCTCCTGTGGGAATGACAAGCTAGTTCATCATCTTTGGCCCAGTGTCAGTTCACACAACCCAGACCATCACTAAGGTGAGCCCGAAGTTCACCGTCATGATCCCACACCACAGCACCTCCCACTGCGATGGGGCTTCAAGTTAACGAGAAAGAGCTCAAATGGCTGATGATACTGGTTGCGGTGAAATAAGACAACTGTGATGGATTGAAATTTAAACAACTTCATTATTGGTCATGTATTTTGTGCTACAACAAAAACAACAAGGCCTCCCTGAAAAAAAATGAGGCAATTATAAGTTAATCAAGTCATTTAAAACCAAGCCAAAACAAGCCTTTCCTCAAAAGATCTGGCACATAAGGAACAATCAAAATAATAACTGGCCAAAAATTTTAGGCGGCTTTTTTAAATTTGGTGATTTGAGCAATTTTTGAGAGTCAAGCCAAGTTCCTTGTTCATGATGTTAAATGAAGAAACTTCCCTGAAGTAACAGCTTTGCGTAGGCATGTTTATGAACAGAGCCTTCTACTAAGAACCCTCATTTATCATGACCCTGATAATCAAAGCTCAATTTAAGTCTCTGGCAAACTAAACAAAGACACATTTGAGTCATACAATTATTTTAGCTGAGGACGCAAACATACTCAATACGCCAAAAGCCCACGTTTCGCTTTGATAGGACCGGCTAGCCATACGCGTGATTTACCTGTGATATATTGGTTAAGATTAAATGTTGACATTCCCAGATTACCATTAAGACCATGAACTGTTTGTGCAACTGAGTCGTTTAATATCAGCATCTGTGAGGACGTCAAGCAAGCATGTGTTTATACAAGAACGCATGAGTGTGTGTTTAGATTATATCTGGTGCTTCCAGCTGTGTATGACAGCAGAAGGCACATGAGAAAAGCGGATCTTGCAAATGCACGCTTACTAAGTGTTTACATACAGACTTACAGTTTATGTCTTATAAAGGTTGAACTCCATTTTCTAGCGCCCCAATTCCATTGTGTTGACTTTGTCGCCATCAACAACCTGTGGCAAAAATGCACTTTTCCTCTAAACATTCTTGCCAACAGACATCCAAGTTTACTTCTCAAGAGGCTGGCTCACTTCAGATGGACACGGTTTGCTTGAACTTTCAACATTCCACCTCAACATAAGTTAACAAAGATGTGACATAAGACTAAACATTCTTCATTAAGCCATCTCAGCAATGGACATCTGAAAGAATTGGTTTTCTTATCAAAATGTTCATGTCAGCACCCTCTCCCATCTACATGATCCGTGAGGCAGGGATGTTAGATTTTGAGCAAAGAGATTTTGTGCGAGACAAATATTCAAGTATAACACGCAAAGCATACACACATTCCTAGTGCTATTTCACCTATAGAACCCTTTTCAATGTCTAATCTGCCTGTTTTATTCTCTTTTCTTTATCAGCAGTTTGCGGTAAGTGCTTAGACATGTCTGGACATGGGTCATAAGATCTGTTTTCTCTACTGCAACTGCATCTATCTTTCTGTAAAACCACAGGCTGCCGTTAACACCAAGACCCCAAAACAGTGTTTGCATTCCATAATTAGGACTCTTTTTCACATCCCAACAAAGTTTTAAACTTCTAAAATAATCCCTGGCGAAGGTATCTAATGTGGATGCACTGATATTAAAATTCTGGTCAAAACAGATTCTATTTTATCTAAAAAATAAATATAAATAACTGTAAAATAACACTATAAAAATTCATGCAAAAAACTCAACTTAATCATTTTAAATACGGTAAGTTAGGTTCAATTAAAAAATAGAATAAGTTCAATTATTAAATAAATACATAATTATTAAAATAAATAAATAGAAGACGCACCAATATCAACATAATGAGCATTACATTAAAATTATATAAATATGTATAACATATAAAATACTGACCAATACATTGTGAATCACTAGTATCCAAGATATCCAGCACACTGAATTTACTAGTTACACTATAATTGGCTGGGATAGGATGACAGCTGAGCTGCTCAAGACGGCAATTCCAATCTGATTTAATGCATGTAGACACTGCAAGTAGACAAGAACATGTTGAAGACCAAATAATGAGAGAAGAACATATGTATTCTGTCAAAACTGGTCTGTACCAAGTAAATATCCAAGAAACTGGAGGTCTAGACATGGAGGATAGTCTTGAAGGGCTCTAGCTCCAACAAACTTGGATTTGATCACGATCCTCTCCAGCATTAAAGTTGGTAATTACAAAGCAGACACTAATTGTGGTTTTTCAAACCCATATGACAGGGTGCCGAGCAGCAGCATCCATAGAAACCAACCCTGTTATTAGCCCGAAGGCTTCTGACAGATGGGGCATGGATTGAGTTAAAGATGCAAGTCTTGTTTTAATGGGGGCCTCAGATTAACCTCTGTATATATAAAAAAAGAAAAAAGAAAAGAAAAAGGCCGCTCATCTATTCGGACCCATTCTGAAACCATCAAGGCACCATTGGAGAAGCATTTGAATTATTCATGCCTGAAGAACGGTGCCTTATATACTAACAGATGGAAGCAGGATGGTTTTGAAGAGCTTGACTACGTGCAAAGTTCCTGTCAACCTCTGTCTGCTCTCTCTTCATGCCTTTGGCCCTTGAGACCCTTTCCGCTCTTCTTCTCATCCCCTAGTCAAGCTTGTCGAAAGTAATGTCAGACTGTTAGCTCTGCTGTCAAGTCCTCTGAGTAAGTTATCAACCATCTGTCGCCATTAAAAGAAGCAAAATGGTTCCTGTCAGAGAAAACAGATTAGCAGGGATGACAGAATGACGCTTCGCTATGGAACGATAGAGGGAAACGGGACCCGCCATAGGACAGTGGAGAGTAAGAATCAAAGAAAGATGTGAAAAATGGTCAATATGGCGTATGAAAGAAATCAGCAGAGAGGATGCTAGGTGGCATTGCGTATCACCCACACGTTCTGAGGTTAGCCACCTTTGGGCTTATTTTGGGACTCAATTAATAGGTCTGGTGGTTAATTTATCCTCCATAAACCTCAAAAGCTCAGCCACACACAGGATATGGTTAATCTGCTAATCATAAGCAGAACTAGGGCTGGGTGTCAATACCAATACCTTGACTTCGATACCGGTTCCTGAACGATACTTTTTTCGATACCAATTTTATGAAATTCGTTTTAACAAGATTACATTACATATTACCTAAAAAAAAAAAACTTGATTTCAGTTTTTTTTACAGAATCAATTACTCATTTAGGCCACTGGGGGCGGAATCTTTGCCTCACGCTCAAGCGCACGCTTAAAGCTTGCCGCAAAGCACTGGCAAAAGCAGCCTAATGATTATGAATGTGTCGAAAAAAAAAAACCAAGGAGACATTTAAATTGTTTATTATTAAACTGGTGTTTTCTGAGTCAGTGTTGGCTGCAAAAATAAAGTTGACGTTGCTGACTTGTCATCTCCACCATATAGAGAGAAATGTACCCTTCATTTGGATAACATGATCAGAGTATTTGTTATCGATTCGAAATGGTTTGCTTAAATATAGATATTTCAAGCTTTCTATATGCCTATTTCTCATGTCTTCGAGGCAAATAGCCTATTTCGGTTAATTTGTGACGTGCTCCAGTTTTTCTTGCAGTCAAAGACGGAGCAACTTTCTGCTCTTAAGTTTATTCCGTGCACTGTCAGGTGATTCATCAGATTTGTCATGAACGCCGTTCTTGGAAGCAATTATCTTGTCGCAAATATTTATAATAACTTTTCCACATCTATGGGGGTTGGGACGCTTACACACTACAGCCTCACATGTGAGCCACGTCTATGGATGTAACCGGCGTAAACTAGTGTTTTTCCTTGATTCCTCGCGACAGCCAATCATGCTGCATGCTTATTGGCTCACTGACGTTGATGAGATTAATCCCTTAGGTATCAAATTTTGGTACCGAATGACTAGATATTTTTTGATACTCTATGGTATAGAGGAAATTTGGTCGGTGCCTAAAATTGAACTCGATACCCAGCCCTAAGCATAACTGGCATCATAATCTCAATTATGATGCCTGGTTAGCCAACTGATGCAAACTACAAACCTGGACCTGGACTACAAATTCCAGCCTTGTAATCCAGCCTTGTAGTCCTTGAATTTCCTGTAATCTGATGAAATGATCTAATATTCATCAAACAGGCTTTTTAAAAATGAAAATAGTACACCACTGTCATGAAATCAATGAGCAACGTGTTGAAGAGCCAGTGGGTAGATTCCACTAATGTGAGGAAAAGCACAGCTTAGCCGATCCCCCCGATGGATGGAGAAACCCGAAAATGCTTTCATCAACTGCCTGTAATGAGAGCAGCGTCCTGAAACCAACGACAGCTGGCTGTTTTGTGCTTTTGTGTTCTCTGGATTAAGTGAAACAACAGATAAAAGACAGAAAACCCTTCAAAACGAGCAAATAAAAGAAATGGATTGGCATTCTAAACCCTTTCGGCTTTGGAACGAAGAGAGTGGTGAAATAATTTAAAAGAATTAAACTCAAAGAAACAGTTGCCAAATGAATATTTAGATATAAAACATGGAAAAGGAAAATACGGTAAAAGTGTTCTTAAGTGCCATCCATGAATAAGAGACAGAAAGATGATAGATACAAGAACACTGTCTTTACTTCAAATGAAAGCATGAAACCAAAAATGCAACAGCCAATGCATCACACTAAAGAGAGCGAATACATCTGCATTTGACATGTAGTTGGGGGGAAAAAACTAAAGTCCTCCAAACACAGTGAGATGAAGCCAATCCTGCTCACTGTTATGCTTTAATCCCAAAGCTTCATGAAGTCACATCTGCAAAGATCACAGGAATGAATTAGCACAAGTTAGCGAAGAACTGAAAAAAGAGAGCAAGTGATGAGAATTTTCTTGAGGGGGATTTCCTTTCAAATCTCTAGATAAGAGAACAGTCTAGTTGCAAATACAGTCCACAAAGAATATAAATACAAATCTGAATAAAATAAAAAAAAGATAATTTTTTTGTGCTAATGAGAACTTATTTTAACACTCAAGAAGTGTTACAATTGCAGCTGTAAGAATAAAAGCCCCCCTTTCATTTAAAAACATCTTTTTGATAGTAACATCTATTGCACATACTACGCATTAGATGAACCAGCCTGAAAACATATACAATTTATAGCATGTCTGACAATTGGACATTGTAAATATTGAAACATATTCAAGACTTTAAAACTATGGAGTCTAACAAGATGGTCAAGAAGGAATGTTGAGTAGCAAATACCTAGCTATCTGTGTGTACATTGAATGGGACAATGTTTCTAATAAAAAAAAATGTCCCTTGGCTAATAATAGTTCAGAGTGGCATGTGAGAAACAGACATTGACTCAGAGCTTTTCTGGAGTCACAAAGTATCACCACAAAGACAGGCAAGCAGGTGAGTCATGCACTAAAAACAAAGTCTACCAATGGCCTTTTCCGCTGAAAAATCACTACCACACCTTTTAAGCCACATACACAGACAGTAATCAACAATTATACCACTCAAGTCAGTCAAAAGAGACACAGTTCCATGACAAAACATTGCATGTCAACAAATCACCTGCACAAAAAGCAAAGTGAGCTTTAACAATGGATGTCAAGCTGATGAGGGAGACTGAATCACATACAAGTGGCTTTTGATCAATTTAAACCCTAAGTGTGTGCATTTGCAAACTCTATAAATGGGTTAAAGGAATGCACCACCTTTAAAATTAGTTAAGTGTTGTTTGAAGCAGGATCATTCAGTGGTTTTATCAATTCTAGGTTTTGCTACTGGGGCAAGGTCCAATCTCAATGGCAACGCAACACTTTAGAGATGCCTAGTCGTCATTACACTGTAATTTTGTAGCATTGGCAGTTCTCTGCATGCAACCAACTCTTCCAAGTTACAATTAGCATTCAACACTAGCTTGTGAGCATGGTGCTAACAGGGCAGCTTTTGTTAATTAGTTATGCATCCCAGTACTAAACAAAGTGTTCCTATTGCTGTTGGGTGCTGCCTGCTACATCCATCTGGGTTTAAATAAAAGTAGACTTAGTAAACATCTAGTTTTAACCAGATAACTCCTTTGAAATGGGTAAAAACAATACTGCCAATAAGTACTAAGCCCAATACATGGGAACACAATACATGTGAACAACCTTATATCCTCTATTGAGAAAGAAAAACAGTTGTATTTTCATAGAGGCCAAATACTGAAGCACCAAATGCATGCATTATATTTACACCCTAAAAAGTCTACATTGCCTGCTTCGCCTCACCACTGATCATCTTATATCACTTTAAATAATGTTTATTCAAAAAGACAGACCTAACAATTCCATTAGTAAACCTCTCAGACAAATAACAGTAACATTCTCAAATCATATAAACAGGGGTTCACATAACTTTTTTGGTCTGGTTCTCAAGGGAGCACTCGGAGATGATGCTTGGTACGCTTTAAGCGGCACACTTATCCTACAAGCAGCCTAAATTTAAAATAACACTATTTGTTCACAGTGGAAATTAAATATAGGTTCATCTTTGTTAAAGCTGTATTTTATTTTGATCTTATTAACATTAATAACAGACAACAGCAGGAATATTAGGCTGCTCTTACTTTAAGACCGAATGCATGGACAGAATATACTGACGCACATCTGGTTTCTTACTCAATTGGTTATGACATAACCGAGAGAATACTTGCCGAGAATGGTATTTTGAAATAATTTTGGGTGTATGTGTCCATTCAAGCGTGAGTAAACTTGAAAGAGGAATCAATTCGGTGTTCAAGCACAGTCTTGAAACAAATCTATGATGTTAAACTTAAATTTAATTAAAGTTAATTCCAGAATCACATGCGTGCCGAACCGTGGGTTCTGGTTCATGGATCAACTGCGATTCGTTGTACCCAATAATTAATGAACACACTTATCATCATGATTGCTATCTTACCAGAGATGGAGAAAACTCCTACTCCAATGTGTCCCTGTCCCCCAAAAGGTTGGTACTCAAGAGCTTCCCTCAATGTTTTCTGCTGTGCAACATTTATTTATACCACACATGCACACCTGCGCACCAGTTATGTATAAATGCTCCACTGATGTAAACAAGAAAATTACTGCTAAGATTACATTATCTTCAAATGACAGATGTTACTACCCTTAATTTCAATTTCCTCCAATATTTTTGCAGTCCACTATTACATTAAATTACAATGTTGTTTAGGAGCTCGGACCAGCATACAGGCTACAAATGAAACACCTAATTTTTTTTATCATTTTGATCCAAGCAAAAACATTGGAACCAAATGGAAATCACAAAAATAGCAGCAGCTAATTTAGACATATCCACTATCTGCTCTTCTACTAGTACACGAGGAAGATGCAGTTCATATGGGCACATATGGGTTTTGAGGGGTTTTCAACTTTCAAAAGATTTATGGCTGTATCTTCTTACCAATTAAGAAAAAAAGATAATTTAAAAGAGTGATCATATATAATTAGAAATGAACAGTCTTCATTATCCAACATGAGTGTGTGCTATTAACATTGAGTTTTAGCACTGAATTATTCACCTGAAAATGTTAATGAATGTGCTAGGAAACATGGAAAGAGAGAGTCAAAGAGGGAACTAAACTGAAATGTCATGACGACACATAGCATTTATGAACTTCAGCCTCAAAAGTGCATAACACAATATTCTGGTTGATCAAGGATGGCCAAAGCTCTCCTTACACTCTTAAAAATAAACATTCTTTATAGGCATCAATGAATAACCTTTAACATCCATGGAGCTGTTCACTGAAATGTTCTTTGGGGAACCAAAAATGGTTCTTCTATGGCATTTCTATGAAAAACACTCTTTTGGAACATTTATTTTTACGAGTGTAGCATCAAGAATTGCATAATGGACAAATTTGCCCAAGGAAATGCCTCCACATCTATCTCCGCATTTGTGGTATTCCTAATCACTAGAAACTGCCTTACATGGGTGTTTCCCCTGAATTTACTGAGATCCACTGAATGTTGATTAATTGGTCAACAAAGACCGTGCAACAGCAGAACTATGTCTAGACCTGTAACCTCTGCTAATATGTACATGAACCGCCTGCCAAGCTCTCCTCTGTGTTGACGTGCACTCATCTGAGAGGATTGAGGTAAATAAAAGAATGATAAAGCGATGAGAGCGGGGTGAGACATCTCGCGTGCGAGGGTGCCGGTGCTGTGTGAAAACCCCTTTGATCAAACGCGCCGACGATGCACGGCTTCATCTCAAGGAGTGAATCCCCTGGGGAAGGTTTGTTGTCTTTCCTTTGTCAAGATCCCGTCTGTCTTTGACTACCTGTGTGGCTGGTGACATGTGAAGTCAATGAAGCCTCAGACATGCAAACAAGTCTCGCAAGGGTGAATGCCTAAACCACAAACACAAGGACCATGAGAAAAGACATAAACCACAAGAGCACCAGCGAACCCACAAAAGCTTGAAAGTCTGAATAAATACACAGTAGCCCAAGGCTGACCAAAAGAAACACACAAAATTGTCCATTGCTCAAGACAACAAAACCCACTATGACTAGCACTTCATCAGAATGCAAGATAAACCCTGTATAAATGTAACATGCCTGAAGGTGAAAGGCAATAGCTATTGCACAATACAAGCCAAAGGAAAAAAAGTATAATTTTTTGGCCTGACCATGACTTTGGACTTCAAATAAGGTCAAGGAATATCAAAACTGACAGCAGTAGAGCAGATTATCCTTTCCAAAAGAAAAACTGTGATTCTGAAGACGTAAACAAATTTGTATTGCAATGACATGACATTCATTTGGCATCCGCAAGACCTTTAAGCAACCCCTAACCCACAGAGAACTTTCATCAAGCCACAATAAACTGGCTGCAGTGCGCATGACATGCAAATGTTGATATTGCCAAGGTGTGATCTGTACCATACCATTACATTATATTTTATTCATGTGCTTTTTGAGAAAAGTTATTCTTGGAAAGCTACAGGGGTTTCTGGAGGGTCATCATGGGTTATTTAGTGCCTGACAGTAATGTATAGTGATGCATACTGTTACATTAGTGAAAATAATATCGGTGCATCCCTATTAATGCGTGTATGTTCAAAGAAAAAAAAGAGATGCAAATGTAAAAAAAATTCTTCATCCCGTAGACGTAAACAGCCTGGTTGCCGCTAACGGCAAAAAATGTATGTAATAATCTTCATATGCTTCTCTTATTTCAATACGTAAAAGAAAATGAAACCCAACCTAACTGGAGAACAAATTAAGGTATCAAATCCCATGCGACAATACAATGTTTTGTAGCTGACATTTACTAGAACAATGCCACAGCTCAAGCACTTGTGTCCATATGGAGCCTGTGGCATAATATCCCAGTGTACAGTTTGACATAGATTGACACCCTACGGATCACCGAGACTGGGGAAATTAACTATTAAACGACTGCCTCTGTTTAAATATTCATTCTTATCCTGAACACCGTGAAATAGGCCATTGAACAGCCTGTGTGCCACCGTGCCATCTGATCAGAGATCACCCACTGATTAAGAGTCTGTCTTTTCACACCACCCTCCCCAATGGATTCAAAGCTTACGGCAGAAATGAAAGCGGAGGTGACTCATCCCCATTGTTAAAGAAGAAGTGTTAAAACAGGCTCTTAATTTAAACACGTATTAAATGGAGGGATCACCTTGGTGTTAATTCCTTCCTCAGACACGTTCTCACCTCTGAAAAAAAGGTGGTCTCGCTTTAAGCGTTCATTCACCAGGCTGGCAAAAATGCACGTTCAAGGAGCTGGTCACATCGTACGGTGGAACTAATGTGATTACCGACAGAAATAAAAGATTCATAAATAATTGATATAGTACAGCATGAACCCCTAAAGCAAGCACCATTGGCACATTTTGGGCAATCTTAATAGAGTTGTCATTGAGGTTTTGGAGTCTTACCATGCATGTAAAAAGCTAAAACATTAAAAAGGAAAAAGGATAGAACAAGACGTCTTTAAAGAGCCGCTCTAATGCCAGCCGGTCTTGCTTTGAGGATGCAGTGCAGTGGCAGTAAAACTACAGACCACAATGTCGTCATGTCGGTGGAATTTGCAACCCGTTTGAAAATGTATCATCTGTCACTGCATCTCATGGGGCAACAGATAAAACTGCAGGATGGGGTGCTTCAAAATGAGACGGGCTGGTGTGATGTCTTAGGGGGCATCTGGTTACAACTTATGGTTCCTCCAGAGGTTCTGAAAAGCAGCGCAAGACCCCTAATGTGAAGAACGATGGTAACACAGGTCCTGAGGGACAGAAAGAGCTGTCAAGAATGCCAGAGCTTCAACAGTTGGGTCCAGAGAGGGAGGGGTTACAACTTACAGATATCCCAAAACATCAAACATGTGGCCCAAATTAATATTTGAAAGACGCTGTCAGCTAACATGAGAAAGACTTCAAATAGTAATGGGTTAAATATATATACATCAACACTGAAAATAAGAAATGTTACTTGAGCACCAAATTAGCATATTAGAATGATTTCTGAAGGATCATGTGACACTGAAGACTGGAGCAATGATGATGTAAATTCAGCTTTGCTGAGCAAATGTTCGCTGGCGACCAATATGCATACAGATATTCAAGATGTGTTTATGAAAGGGTAATTTCAAAATGCAAAACAGTTTTGAGACTAAATCAATGTTAGATTTTAATGATAGTCATCAAAACATAAACAAAGCTGTTATTCCTCTTAATGATCATGTTTTATGTTCCAGTATTTCCTTCCAATTTTCTCTCTCGCTCTCACTCGGTTACAGTACATTGCTTTTGAAGCAGCCACCCTACGCATGCAAATATGGATTTAAAAAATGCATGGAAACTACAAGCAGGCGACAATCACTCTACTGTCTATGCCACACAAGATTAAGGGTGAGATGCCTGCAGTCAGAACAAGAAGCCTCATGGGATAGTGGTTCCCTTATCTACAGGAACCCCTATGCAAAAAAAAAACAAAAAAACAATTCTATGCTGTCAGATACGGAGATGTGATTACTTGGTTTTCTTGTGATGAGTCCTGTTCTAGTTGATCCGATGAAGTTAGGTCGTCCCTTATCCAGGACATTTGTCTTTATAGATTAGGCATTAAAAATTCATAGTGGAATCCATAGAGAAGACACAATCAGTCTGAATAGACGCAAAAACATAACAACGAAAAGCAGATGTAAATCATTTTTGATTGTATTGCTTTCTTTTCAAAATCCGCAATTCTGTGAGAACTATTACAATTAGCATTATTAAGGGAAGCAGAAACAGGGATGTTAAACACTTGTACAACCCTGATCAAACAAGGGACACAACAGGAATTAATGTTTTACAGAGCCATAAATTACTTCAAAGGGTGATTTAATATGCTGCTTCTCGGAGTCACGCATTTAAATTTGCATCTGAATATCTCCAGAGAGCTCGTCAATTGAAGTAGAAGGTGCAGAACCTCCTGAAGGTTTAGATCATTTAATATCAGCAGGAATTTCCAAGATCATTTCAACATAGAAACCCCAAGTAAACATTGAACGCATGTTTAAAGGTTTTTGAGATGATTAACAACATTGCAAAAACATCAAAAATTTAAGCTACTGTGATGGGATGGGGCTATTAAGATGATTAAACAATCATGTATAATTACACTCATGTTTCATTCTGCTCACATCTTCAACTTCAACAAAGAGATGAGATCATTAACGATCATTAACTGTACAGTGTCAGAATAACTCTTAACCCTCCTGACGAGTTTCATGTTTCTGTTGTATAAGTACAAACTACACTACTTTTGGGTTAGTCACCATACCCTATAATAGATTAACAAAACAGACAATTAAATTGTTAAATCACAACTATTTGTAAGCCTTAAAAAGTAATTCAAATACTTTTTCTGTATTGCCATAACAGCATCTATGGCTGTTTTCATGGCAAGATTGATGTAGTTTAAAAGAAACAAATAGTGGTAACATGCATTAGTTTTGAAAAACAACAACTGACAAACAACTCATCATTATAACATCATTGTAACAGACATTAAATAAGATTTTTCAGTTCAATATTTGATCAATAACTTAGGATTGTTACTGGTGAACATTTTTGAAAACATCCATTAGAGAACTTTGTTAATAAAAATGTTGCATAGTGGCATTTAAAGCAGTAAATTCCAACAAAATAAGATAGAAAGGGGAGTCTGACAAAAATTACATGTTAGGGGTACATCAATTCAAACACACAATTTATAGAATAAAACTTACAAAATATAAGAACAATATATTATTATTAAAAGTTAATTTCATAATTCATACATAATGTATAATAAAGCTTATAATAATTAATAAAAATAATCCTGTATAATTTAGGCTAGAACTGTATTATTATTACTGTAATATTATTACTTTAAGAAAGGTGTTGACCTGAACCTAAGTCTTTGCAATTACACAGGGTTTCTTAAGACTGTCTAGTTGTTTAGTCTTTCAAACAACCCACCCACTAGTTGACGATAATAGGTAGTTTTGCACATACCTAAAAGAAGACAGGCAACAAAAGCGAGGTGAGGCATAGAGAAGGGGGTCAGGGAATTAGATGTGTTTTTCTTCGGCTTGTCAGACCCTGTTGATGCTCTAGTGTGCACGCCATCCTCTGACGACCCACCGCACACTCACACACACCTATCTCAACAGGGGATATGACACAAAACCACCCCTCAAATACCAGGACAAGATTTACAAAAACAACACTGAGTTGACACCTCACAAAAAAAAGGTGGTGGGAAAAATGTGACTGTGTCCTCGTTGGTCAGAGGCTGCACAAAAAGTATTTTCTTTGCTGTGGCCCCTTCACCCGACTGCCGATTTTTAACCTTTAGCTTGGGAAAAAAGCTTATTTTAACTCAATTATCAAATTAAGTGGAATTCAGGGTAAAGTTTTCATAGCAATCAACAGAACACCCATGAAGCTCTTTTTAGGCTGACCCCAAAGCTACATCATCACAATAGCAGATAAAGAGTGTGCTGGGTCAACACACAAGTAAAATGTATCCTGGTTTTCACAAAAAATATTAAGCAGCACTTAACACGTTTGATAATAATTAAAAAAAATATATTCCTGAGTAGGAAATCAGAATTTTAGAATGATTTATGAAGGATGATGTGACAGTGACATAAATATTTAGCTTTGCCATAACAGGAATAAATTACATTTTAAAACATTAAAATAAAACAATATTTTAAATTGCAATAACATTTCTCAATACAACATTTGTTACTGTATTTCTGATTCAATAAATGTAAGCTTGGAAAGCATAAGAGATTTCTTTCCATAAGCAAAAGAGTATTTGATTATCTTTCAAAAGAAAAAAATAATTGTACAGACCCCGTGTATATTAGTGTATATTAGGCTTGCTGCGGCAGTCTGTGTTACCGATGTTACACATTGTGCGGCTGTACACTGATTACATTACTTGGACACCTGGCACCACAGCACTGCCCCCACTGTCGTTTTGCTTTTTTAAAGAAATAACCATTTAGTTCAGTTAAACAATGGACGCTACAATTATAAACTGAAAGTGTCTGCTCTGCTCCATACAGCACAAGCTGCACAGTCGCAGCAGGAATTAGATTTCACACTCATCACTCATTGCGAGTCCACCAAAGCCTTTTTAGCCAGCTGAAAACATTAGGTGCTCTGCTGAAAACGCCTAGTTGTGGGCGATTGAGAGCGTTTGGCAGTTTTTTCAGGTGAGACGCTTTGCTTGCTATGATCCGGAATATCTACGCAAGTGTTCCTATTATCTCATTTCACAGATAGTTTGTTTCTGTATTATTTCTATATAAAAATGTCGATACAATGTAAAGTATTTTCTCTGGCTCTTGTTTAAAATTATTTTGTTCCGTTATTATACTTGTTGTCCAAGCAAGATGTGGTGGTTGGTCGATGTGGTATTTGTCCCGCCCCTCCTCCACTGTGATTGGACGGCTGTGTAAAAAGTGACAGTGATGAGTGCTGCGTTTTTCCCAAAGTTGAACATTCTTTAACTCTCGGCGACGAGTAAAAAATAGCAAGCGCTCATCGCTTCAGCCTGAAATAGACGCTCAGCACCTTATTGTGCTCATGGCATTTTAAAAACGCAGCGCTCCCATTGAAAATAATTCGAAAAATACGCTAGCCGCAGGGAAAAACCTCTTTGGTGGACACAGCCTAAAGAGAGATGACTGACAAGACGATGGATTTGGTGCGCAACAGATCCTGAGCGTCATTGACAAAAAACCTTACCTTGTGAAATGAGTCCGCCACTCCCTATACACAAGAGTATGCATGATCACGACCATACCTAGTCTATATGTAAATAATATAATGGAAATGACAACCCATTTGTCCCTCCATTGAAGGACAGGGGATGCATCTCAGAAAAATGTTAAAAAACACTTAAAAACATTTTCTTCCTATTTATTATTGAAAGGTCAAAATCTAAAATCACAAAAGACGTAACTGTATGTGAAATATAAAGATACAACTGAACATTGTGTCCCTTGGCAGAATGCAGTATCAACTTTGGATGGCCATTGTTAAGGGATTCTGGGTTTTTACAGCATTCCTGACAGTTTCCAAACAAGGTTACATTGAAATAAGAAACCACAAAATTGCAATGTAACTTCAGGAAATACTCCAAGGAACCAAAGGCTAAAAGCTTCATCCACTGATTCCCAGGCCTGTCTTTCTTGTCTCAAAGTAAATCTCATCATGGCCACAAGTAAACACAAACAGAGACGAACTCGACTGGCTCCTGAGATACCAAAAATCAGCTGCTTGGTGTTTGATGTTCAATCCACAGACAGCAGAGCTTAACGGGATACACCTTAACTTTGATTTGTTTGTTGTATGTTTAGTGGACTCTACAAGCTTGAAAAGGATCATCTTTGATCACAGCAAACCGCACAGGGGTGGTAGGGATGTTTTATAATGGGAAGAAAAAAAAACTGGCACCACATCTAAGGACGTCATTCTTCTTTTATTTTCCTCTCTGGAGTTATAAAAACCAAAAGGATGAGTTAAGAGCGGGGATCAGTTACCGCCAGGTATGGGTGTGCCCAAGACTTGTCACATTACACAAGATGAGTCAGGACTAGGAGAATAAGATCAGAGAGTAACTACAATGACCACATGGCACATGATTTGTGGCCTTCCAACAGTTGTTTGGTTTTACTATGAAACAACAACAAAAAAGCTCATCTTCACAAATCCAACGAGAAAGAACAGCGTTCATCGCATAGACGGCACCCTAAATAAATGCAATCAACTTAGAATGACTTTCATTAGCCAAGTGTAATGCAAAACTGTACACCAGGAATTTGTCTTTGTACAAGCTGCTAGTAGATATGATGACAATCACGTCACAGTTTCTGCATGCACACAGAGCTCTAAGACTTTAAAAAGTGCTTGAGGCTTCAGGAACAAAGAGACAGACTGTATACTATATCACTTATTCTGTTGCACTGTGTTTGAACAGCGTAAACAAATCTGCCATCAGGTACCCAGTGTAATTTACATCCAAAACTTGCTATTTAATCCACACTTACAAATAAAACAATACACTCTGCATTATGTTTATTTCTAGCGGGAGATGATTGTATCCAATGGAACTCCGACATGACATTTTACCAGTGTTTTCTCTGGGATTAAAACCTAGGACCTTGGTGTCACTAGTGCCATTTTCAGCAGGGTCTGATTTACAGAATTTGCAGCATTTTGGGTAGTATAACACAATTAATGTGTCAGCAAGTAACAGTGGCGTAGGTTTGATTTTGAAATTGGTGGGGACGGGGACATCAATATTTAATATATTTAAAGTTTTGATCGAAAATATTGCTAGGGATATATCAGTGTCACTGGATATTGGTAGGGACACGTCCCTAGCGTACCTACTAAATTCTACGCCCCTGGCAAGTAAAGGTGTTGCTAAACTAGACTGCTTTAAACATAATTTATATGCTAAGGTAACAATGAAACGTGGAGTAATGTGAAAATACAAAGCGAGAATGTTATTATGTTATTACAAATTATTATGTACAATAGAAAGTGGAGCTTGTTTGTGTACAGTTGGCAAACAAAACCTGCAACATTGTATCAACACAGAATTCAAATGACTTAGTCTATTTTAGTGCCCTTTTTGAAAAAAAGCCAGTCATCCAATCAGAATTCAGTCTAAATTTTAGAATTACGGTTTTGAATCTTTCATTTTTAACTTTGTTCTGTGTTATTATAATATAATTACAGTATATTATAATATTAATGTGATGAAGTGATATATGATTTTGGTCAGACCGCCCACCTTTACAGGCTACTATGATGGCAATTAAAATTCTATGCATGTACACATCAGTGGATGCAAAACCAAACGACGGCTTTGAGTAGGAGTCGAGACAGAGGGGCCAAACGCTCTCTTTCCATACTGTAACGTGTGGAGTGAAGCCTCCGTGCAGATGCCAACCGCTTGCCACAAGAAAGCCTGCTCCACAGCCTATGGATTAAATGTCCTCTGAAGCCCCAGAAAGCCTATTAGTCTCAGACTGAACCTTCAGAAACACTTGCAGAAGTCACAAGGCCATCTAGACAGCAGAGACCCCAGCAAGCCAACGTATGCATCAGAAATACCCACGCTCCACTTAAATTATAAAACTAACATCTGATACCTGTGTTCCAACATGCTTTTTGGCAAATAAAAGCACACATGATTGATGGACCTGTTCTAAGTACTCCAACCCTCCTCACTGTTCCTGCTCAATTAGAACTTCAAAGACGGCACATCAAACGCAACAAATTTACAGAGCGCCCATCTGTCCGCCTTCAGTCGTGCCATATTCGCCCATTACCTCAGCCTCTTGGACCTTGTACCAGTTTCATTGTTAAACACGCTTAAAGACCAGGTGAGCCCTGCGCAAAAACGTCAATTATACCTAATCAACCTTTTCCCCATCTTTATAACATCAAAAATGACTTGGAGAATGAGTTGGCTTCTTTGCTGTAAGATTTCTTTAAACCTTTCATGCCTATCCAAGTTTTCCCCCCCATGTTTTTTAACTAATTTATGAATTACTAATTTAGCATCAATTAAAATGTGCAGTCTGTTATTCAGCATGCTAATCAGCAGGGTTCTGACACCTTTTAATCAATGAACTATTAAAACTTGAAAATTCATGATTAGATGAGGATTTAAAAAAAAAAAATTATTCTATAGAGATTACACAAACAAGAAAATGATTTCTATCAAACATAATAAAAAAAGAATGTAGTAAAATAGTAAAGTTCTTATTCAAATAGGCTTAATTTTCTTTATGCAAAAATATCTTTTTTAAAAACGTATAAAAAATACACAACAGGTCAAAAGTTTGGAGTCCGTAATTTTTTTTAAAGAATATTTTATTCAGCAAAGATATGTTAATTTGATCAAAAGTGACAGCAAAGACTTTTACATTATAACAAAAAAATCTGTACAATTTTTTTTAAATATTCCTAAAACCTAAAAAATGTTTTTCCACAAAAAATATTAAGTTGCCAACATTAATAACAACAAAAGTTACTTGAGCTACAAATCTGCATATCAGAATTTCAAAAGAATCATGTAATCGTGTGACACTTAAAACTAGAGTTATTGCTGCTGAATATTGAGCTTTGCCATTACATGAATAAAATATATTTTAAAATATTGTAAAATAGAAAATAGTTACTTTAAATTGTAATAATATTTCACAATATTACTGTTTTTACTGTTTGATCCAAAAAAAGTAGGCTTGGTGAGACTTTTCAGAAAACTTTATTTTATTTTTATCTTACCAACCCTTTTGAGACTGATCAGGTAGAAGTGCATAATCTAGTCAGAAACATTGTCAACCAAACACACACACCTATGCGATGTAGACAGATCACAGAAAAAGGTTAGCAATCAGTCATTAAACAACTGGCCTATGAAGAAACACAATGGTTGATTCACGTCCAACCTGAGGAGCAAATATTTGCTTGTTCGTTTCTGCACCATCTAGTCCACAGGTATGACAGGCCACCAGCATGTGACCTCACAATGAGGTCAAGCTAATCTAACAACGCGGTAATGAGTTAACACTGCAGAGATGTTGCCACTAAAGAGGAAAAAAGGCCAAGTGTAGGATATTCCTGTTAAAAATAGGTCGAGTCAGTGGTGTGATCGTGACCTTCTACAAATTACAGGCCACACCTGGTCAAGGAGCTACAGGTGTTGAAAGGGGTTGATGTAACAGCCTTTAATTTCAATAATACTCGAGTAGGTGTGTAAGAAAATATCCATACACTTGAATAACGCGATATGTTTGACTTTATACAATAGATGTAGATGCTTTATAGCTAGCAGGTTTTCAGTAATAAATAAATAAAAAACAACATCATGCAGTCATGGAGTGGACTATGCATTTTCAGTTATTAAATACTTGAGGGAAAAAAAAATGCTATTCTCTGAACCTTTAGAGCAGGATACAAGTATATAATATATTCAAGAATATATTATATATACAGGTCCTTCTCAAAAAATTAGCATATTGTGATAAAGTTAATTATTTTCCATAATGTAATGATAAAAATTAAACTTTCATATATTTTAGATTCATTGCACACCAACTGAAATATTTCAGGTCTTTTATTGTTTTAATACTGATGATTTTGGCATACAGCTCATGAAAACCCAAAATTCCTGTATCAAAAAAATAGCATATTTCATCCGACCAATAAATGAAGTGTTTTTAATACAAAAAAAAGAGTCAACCTTCAAATAATTATGTTCAGTTATGCACTCAATAGTCAATACTTGGTTGGGAATCCTTTTGCAGAAATGACTGCTTCAATGCGGCGTGGCATGGAGACAATCAGCCTATGGCACTGCTGAGGTGTTATGGAGGCCCAGGATGCTTCGATAGCGGCCTTAAGCTCATCCAGAGTGTTGGGTCTTGCGTCTCTCAACTTTCTCTTCACAATATCCCACAGATTCTCTATGGGGTTCAGGTCAAGAGAGCTGGTAGGCCAATTGAGCACAGTAATACCATGGTCAGTAAACCATTTACCAGTGGTTTTGGCACTGTGAGCAGGTGCCAGGTCGTGCTGAAAAATGAAATCTTCATCTCCATAAAGCTTTTCAGGAGATGGAAGCATGAAGTGCTCCAAAATCTCCTGATAGCTAGCTGCATTGACCCTGCCCTTGATAAAACACAGTGGACCAACACCAGCAGCTGACATGGCACCCCAGACCATCACTGACTGTGGGTACTTGACACTGGACTTCTGGCATTTTGTAATTTCCTTCTCCCCAGTCTTCCTCCAGACTCTGGCACCTTGATTTCCGAATGACATGCAAAACTGAGCAACAGTCCAGTGCTGCTTCTCTGTAGCCCAGGTCAGGCGCTTCTGCCGCTGTTTCTGGTTCAAAAGTGGCTTGACCTGGGGAATGCGGCACCTGTAGCCCATTTCCTGCACACGCCTGTGCACGGTGGCTCTGGATGTTTCTACTCCAGACTCAGTCCACTGCTTCCGCAGGTCCCCCAAGGTCTGGAATCGGTCCTTCTCCACAATCTTCCTCAGGGTCCGGTCACCTCTTCTCGTTGTGCAGCGTTTTTTGCCACACTTTTTCCTTCCCACAGACTTCCCACTGAGGTGCCTTGATACAGCACTCTGGGAACAGCCTATTTGTTCAGAAATTTCTTTCTGTGTCTTACCCTCTTGCTTGAGGGTGTCAATGATGGCCTTCTGGACAGCAGTCAGGTCGGCAGTCTTACCCATGATTGCGGTTTTGAGTAATGAAACAGGCTAGGAGTTTTTAAAAGCCTCCGGAATCTTTTGCAGGTGTTTAGAATTAATTAGTTGATTCAGATGATTAGGTTAATAGCTCGTTTAGAGACCCTTTTCATGATATGCTAATTTTTTGAGACAGGAATTTTGGGTTTTCATGAGCTGTATGCCAAAATCATCAGTATTAAAACAATAAAATACCTGAAATATTTCAGTTGGTGTGCAATGAATCTAAAATATATGAAAGTTTAATTTTTATCATTACATTATGGAAAATAATGAACTTTATCACAATATGCTAATTTTTTGAGAAGGACCTGTGTATATATATATATAACTATTTGCCCTTTACTTAAATAACACGAAATATCACTGTTTTGCTCAGTTTTTATGCATATGGTGGTGTGTTTTTTAAGACAGTTAATCTAAAATTAGATCCTCTTCCTAAAGAACACAAGAAATATTGCAAAATATCACCTTTCTTACTGTAATAATCGCAATATATCATATTGTAACCCCTGTATTGTGATACATATAATATCGCCAGATTCTTGGCGATACACAGCCCTACTCTTGAGTCATGAAGAGCCTTACTGCACAGAACGTGCACTGCTTTGAGCAGAAAGCTGATTACAGATGGAGCAAACCAGAGCACATACAACGTGCGTCTCTCGCTCTCTGTTTCTTTTCATTCTAGCTCTGCAAATGCTTTCATCTGAAAAACATCAGAGCCACACAGCTAATCTTGCCTAATGTTTTTTTTTAGATACACAGCAGGAATGGAATGCAAAAGACTCTACAATTGGCTCACTTAAGCACTGATTTCTTTTCTCTCTCTCTCTCTAAACGAACGACAAAGTGCACTGTGAGAGCCCATATCGACTGTTTGTGTCCTGTGTTTGTGTAACACACAATGAAACTCTGCTGGGCATCGCGGGACTCCCTGAAGTCAAGCCAATGCTGCAATGAGACTTCATCCATCTAGCTGTACACAAGCAAAACAATAGCAAAATCAACAGACCGCCAAGTAGGCAATTACTCTGGCTGGAATGCTTGTGCAGGGTTGAGGTTATGTACCAAAACTAACGGGTAATACATTTCTAACCATCTACAACAAGATTTATGTGGTCTGCCGTGGGCCTGCATTATCACATCTGGCCAAACTCCGGCCATCACATTTTTAGATGTCACATTTACTTTTGCAATCATGGATAATAAACCAATATAAAAGCCACAATGCAAGTATATTTATGTAACTGTGAATGTAAAGGCCACTACTAGTAGTGCATCTAGAGTACAGAGAAACAAATCTTCACAGTACGCAGTCCAATTCAAGTCCGTAGGTTGATTTAAAAAAAATTACTGATCCACTTACAAAGCTGTCAGTACACTTTGCAATCTCATGAAAACTGAACAGCAATAATTAATAATAAACACATTTTGTAAATATGTTTTCTACTTGTAGGACCGATAAATGCAATAGAATGCACTGTAAGATTATTTTCAGCAAAACTAGGCAGATTTTACCTCCAAATTCTCATTACTATAATGTGTATGTTACAGTGTCTCTCAATATTTTTATTGATGATTCATTATGGCATTATTTTTTAATCTATTAAGGTAAAATTTAAATAAAATTAATAAAATGTAAGTGCAGTTCAACAATCACTACCAGGATGTATAATTTATGATGTATAATTATTTTTTATATATTTTAATTATTACTTATATATTAAAATAATGAGAATACTGTTACAATAATGCAAATTGGTAAAATATGTTAATTGTTCTCAAATTAATTTTATGACACAAAAAAATCTTAAGGGTCCTAATAGAAGATAATACTTTATTTAGGCAAAACTAAACTAATTATTTTATGCCCTACAGATTTTAAGAGTGAAATGTAACCTGAACACCCCTTTGTGAGATTGACCCTGGTAACATTTAGGCCTATGTTAATGTGCCTTAGTAGGTGTCAGTAATCCAAAAATCATTCTGGATTGATTCATTAATCACAGTATCCACACGTACCATGAATTTCAGATATAAAAGTACACAAGATCAGATATGCAAAGGTTTAAATACACACATGTGCATTCACACACACAATGAAATGGTCTACCACTTGCTAGCATATTCCAGCTGGATGTCAGGTCGCTTGGCTTTATATGTTGTGTTTGGTCTAGTCACAATCTGCTGAGTGTGCAGCTATTTCATGAAATTGCATGGGGTGACTGACCTGATTGATGGAATTGGCTGTACAGGAAGAGAGACCTGTTCCGACCACAGCCATCAAAAAAGTGACAGGGTCAAAGGGCACTGGAGCCATAGCAAAGCCAGCAGCTGCCGTAGTAACAACAAGAGCTGCGGGGAGGAGAAAGTGAGGTTACAAGATTTAGTTGAAATGGTTACTTGAGTTTCTACAAAAAAAACAACAACAAAAAATATTCAGAGCATATAAGTGGAATTCTCATCACTTATATAATATTATCATTTTAAAAAATTAGAACTTTTAAAAGGATGAAAACTGTCAAAGTACTTCATGGGCTAAGACTATTTTTTTAACTGAATATATGATTAACCAAAGGAAAGCAATTAAACGTAATAAAAATAATCATTAGGCAAGTCAGCAGCGCTGACTTCTTTTTTAAGATTAGTTATCACATGTTGAACTTTCCATGAAATTCAAGATCACCTGTTTGTCTGCAAAAGTCATATGTTCAACTAACAGTATATATCTTATATTGCAATACGGCATACAATTAGGGCTGCTCGATAATGGAAGAAAATCATAATCACGATTATTTTGGTCAGTATTGAAATCGATTGAAATTGAATCAGTATTGAAAAAACGATTATGTAACATGATTATTTCACATGACTTTGGGAACGTGTTGCATTTATTAAAAGACACCTTTCAACAATTCTTTGCGGATGTGCGCGTGTCATTCAGAACACAAGACAAAATAAGAGTGTTCTTGTAAAACAGATAATCGTTTTTACTCGATTGTACTATTTTGGTGATCGTTGGGAGCCAACATCGAAATCAAAATCAAAATTCAATTAATTGCACAGCCCCAACTTACAATATATCATAAATGCAAAAGATAAAAACATATTATACCTGTTAATTTAAGTTTGGAGAGCCGTGCGTAAATCCCTGGTAAATCACTGTATTCAACCCTCGACTCCTTCCACTGCCGAGCCTCCAAGCGGGCTGCTCTGGTCGCCTCTGGTTCATCCTGGATGTTCTTCGAGTCACATGGTGGCACCACAGTACCTGGCTCAGGCTTTAAGGCTGGGATCTGCTGAACCTGTCTGACCAACGAATCATCTCGATCCTCCAGTGCAGAGGCGACAGGCTCCTGCTTGGGTCTCGCTCTCTGACAGACACCACCGATGCTCTTCACATACTGTGGGAAGAGGGAAGAAATAGATAAATACACAATTTATATAAAAAAAAAACCTTAAATACACAAATTTGATGGATCTCAATTTCATCAGTTAATTCTGTTAAAACATGATTGGCATATCTCGGATTTGAATTGCAATAATTAAAAAGGAAAGTAAACAATATTACAAATAAATAATAGTTCTCCTGTAATGATATTATGGAAAAGCAGACTCAAAAAAGAATGAGATAATATTCTTAAATATCTATAAATATCTAATATTTGATCAGAATTGTCTTCGTCAGCGTATTTATGATTATGCGTACATAAAGGCAGCACTTCATAGCCTACCTGTCTCTTCAGAAAGCAGAGATGCTGGAATGTGAACCATTCTGCTCGATTCTTCCTGCAGAGCTGAATCAGACTCCTGGCACTCATGTGACTCGATGCATTTGAAATGAGCTTCTTCTGCACATTGACACCTACCAAACCTTCAAGAAGAGAAGATATAACTTAATTTAATCGTTATTTAAATTAATGCCTATACTAATGTATACTAATAATTTTGTAAGCTCTAACTACATTTTTACCTTTATACAAATAAAACATAATAAAGTTCAGACATTTTGAAAAACTAAAAAAAATATTGATCAATCCAGTGGTTATGTATTTGACAGCCTTCCAGTGACGTCATGACAAACAACAAATGGCATCATTAAATCACTCCTGCAGCACTCAGGACTCAATACAGCAGCAGCTCTTCATATATTAACAATTAATGGACAATATACATATATACAGACACACACACACATACTAGTATGAACATTAAAATATCTCACATAATACAGGCAATGTAAGTCAAATGATGATTTGCCGTAAGCAAAATATACTGCAAAGAGGAGAAAAGCACTTCTACATCAATGTCAGTGCATGTAATTAACGGAATTCCTTAAAAACCGGGTTCATATTATGTAAACTGTGTTGATATTTTAAGGTCATGCTGCTGCAGTAGCGCTTTAGTGTCTAGGCTAACCGGCTAGCATTCTTATAAAACGTCCCCCCGCAAAAAACAAAAGACCACATATGATTCATTAACATAGCATAGTTATTAATACCACATGGCAGGCATTTCCAGACTCCCGTCAGTCTACTACATGGTGTTTTGTACATGTTCTTCAGGCGAACGACCGGCTACCGCTGAGTCCCCTTCACATGATGCAGCGCGCCATCTTGACCTCGCTTACGGAACTTACGGAAGCGAAGTGTTTCCTCTGACGTGTGTCCTGCTGTAGAAAAGCATGAGCACGCGCACGGAGCACGGAGTGTACAGTGTGAGTGTAGGCTACTGTTACAGGCTTTTGACTATCCTAGAAAACTATCTAAACGGTTATTAATAATGAAAATAAGCCCAATGAAGGCTTAAATTTGGTTTTAGCTGCGTAAATCACAACAGTGTGTGAATTATTCTGCCCTGTTATTATACATTTACTTTGGCCGATCTTATCCTATTAGCCTATTATTTTCGAGCATTGACGAGGGAAAGTTAAAAACTGTGCAGTATAGCCTTGAACAATATACCTTTAAAATAACTTTAAAAAAAGTTTAACCCGGAAAATATATTCTGAAGTAAAATGTGTTACAATGAGATCAGGTCTCCTTTTTTTTTAATAATCAATAATTTTAAAAATTATTTGGGCCACTGCAGGGCCCAAATATGAAATCTCTGCCACCTGATAATAAGTAAAATGTAAATAATTTAAATCAAATTTATCATTAAATCTGTGGCACAAATGGGGTTTGTTTACCAATGGTCCTCTAATTCAGGGTCTGCGTCTTTCTTCCTTTCCCTGTCCTTCGTACAGCCTCTGCGCCTGCTCAATTATTTATGTTTGTGATTACACTCGTGCCAGAACTGCAATGGGCTTCTATCTTATTGCACGTCTCATGTGTGATTCATAATTTCCCAATACCAATACTATATCAGAGTTGTTTCAGCATCCTATGTAGAAGCAAGCAACAGAGATAATGTTCATAATGTCTATTAAAGATCGGCTAAGAAGATCAATTTCCATTTTATCAGTAAATACACTCAGACGTTCCTTGATTATCTTGGATATCTTCCTCCAGTATTAAAGGCCTGATGGTTGAAACACTGCATCCAAACCCATTTCCTTGATTCATCTCATTCATTATGGCCGCTTCCTGGCCAGCCCTCCCATCCTCTCCTAGCAGATTACATGATCTAATCTCACCCCCTATCCAGATGCAGAATGCCTAGCGGTATGTTCTAGCAGCCACAGATCATGAGCTCTATTCAGCTCCCACAGACAGGAGTTGTACAAAGACGGGATTGCAGCTTTGACCCTGTGAACTTTTTGAGACTGTTTGATTTGAGACGCATGCTTTGTGTTGGTAGGTTTTGTGTATGAAAAGACTGTAAGAGCCTGGAGCATTTTTCAATAGTACAGTCTGAGTCTATTTTATATGTGATTTAGATATTGTACATGTGTGTACATGCATATCTTGAACTAATATTCAAACCAGTGTCATGAAAAAAAGTTTCACAGCCAATCAGAAAATCTTATATATATTATAATAGCCTAGTTATCTACTGGACTTTTCTTTTTTTTTTAACTAAGTTTTTTTTTTAACCAGCCACAATATGTATGTATATATATATATATATAATACAAAAAAGTCATTCAACAGTGTTCATTATTATTTTGCTCCACGATTTGCAGCAATTCATGTAATCTGATTCCCCAAGAATAACATAATTTGTGCTTGTTGACAATGCATCAAATGAAAAAATGAGGATGAGGAAATAAGATCAGGAAATTGTTTGTTTATTATAATAGATGTCCATAGTGACAAATCTGATTGGACACTTGCATATTATCAGCAAGAAATATTCATCATTTATAAAAAGAAACTGGAATTTATGTAAAATGTGTTTTTCGCTTGTGCGTTAAACCAGAGCTGACTGTGAATTGCCTTCACAAGGACACAGCACAAGTATGGTAAACATGTGGTAATGATTCTCACTGTGTCCTCAAGTGCCATTTGTAACCAAGGATGCTAATCAAGTATGCTTACACCCTTTGTTCTTTTAGACTTCTTCTAAGTGCTGCCCTCAGCCTTCAGAATTGACACCTACAATGACTATTGTCAGATAGAGGTGTGTGATAATTAGATTAGATGCTCCACGGGGTAAAGACTAAAGATATGGAGAGGTCATAAAGCTAGACATGCCTGCACATCCTGCTCACCACAAGGTTTTCTGCATTGACCAACCTGAGAGCAGATGGCCTGAAGGGCTTCAGAACAATGCAGCCTGATTGGATGGATCTGCTTAACACACGGCGCTTTTCAGGACACACAAACAGAGGTCTCATCCACTGTGGTGGTCTTTTATCATGGCAGAATGTAGCATCTTGAGGTAGACTGTTTTCTTTCAAGGCAAGGAGAAAGAAAAGAAGACAGATGAGATGAACAAAGGGACTGTGACTGAAATATATTGACAGGTTTCTGTCAGGTTCATGCATTGATGGAATAGAGCACTGCTAAAAAAATTACTTGTGTCCATGTTGGAAATAATATGCCTACTACTACTTGCAATTTCACAACATGACTTGGAAATTAAGCAGTAACAATTACAAAAAAAAAAGAGAAGCTTTATAGGAACCTGAGATACATATCTTTTGTAGACAACATTTTTTTGTCCCTGTACAAATAAACTATTTTATATAATTATTAACTTTTTAATTATTTTGTTTCAAACTCAACACTTATGCTTTTGTAGTGCACAAAATGAGACAAAAAAAATGGCGTTCTTTCCATACAATTAAAATAAATGTGGACATAAAATGCATCATAATACCAGTGTTATTTTAGTATTACAGTATTATTATAGTCATATTCTTATTAATATTTTTTTAATTAACTTGTATTTTTATATTTTTAGTTTTCATTTAAATTTTTGTTTATATTTTAAATTAGCCTAACCTTTATTATTATGTTTTTGGTTTTTATTTAATATTTAATTTAAATTTTAGTAATTTTGTTATGTGCTTTTGTAATTTTATCATTTTTTAAAATATATCTATTAGTATTGGTTTATGTTTTCTAAGTTTCATTTTTTTTATTTAATATCTTTATTTTATTTCAGCTTTATTTCAATTAACAAAAACTTCTTAATAAGTTTTAGATTTAGTTAACACTAACAATCCTGCATAATGCCATCATAAAAAAGTCTATACAACATACAAAAGTTATCACATAGACACAAAAATAGCACGTCAAGATTGGTCACACCAGGTTTGACCTCTATGACAAGGCACAAGAAAATATTTGATGTCATTGACTTCAGATTTGCAGTGATACACCATATCTAAATGAACACAACTTACATTATTCCTTTTGTTCCTAAAAATAGTCATATGGGTTTGGAAGACAGATGGTAGATCAATTTTTAATCAATTTGTGAACAATTAAAGTAGGTAGACCGATGCAGGATTAAATCTCTGGGTTACTTTAAATTTCAATTGTGAAGCTTTGAACCAAACTCACTCTTTTTTTGTTAATATCAGCACAGGACTTGATATTTGTTGGTGCAATGGAATGGTGACATGCTGAAACAATTGAGAGTAACCACGGGCCCCAGGTTGTGTAAGCTGAGCCCTAAAGGGCCATTAGAGGACCTTAAAGAGTGGGAACCCATAAGTCCTCTGCGCAAACTTGTCTGCACCCCTTTTTAACCAGTCAAAGTCATTTTTTATGATTGTTTACTTGTTGGGAACAGGAGGCCAGGCAAAGCAGATGCAATGAAAAAACACCCCAACTGCTCCCATAAACTGCTCATCCCAATAAGCAGTGGATGCCCTGACCTGTCATCACTCTAGCTCACCCGTTCATGATTTACACCCTCTGTCCCTGTGGGTTTAGAAACTCGCAGTAATCCTTCAGGGATGGCCGTTTGAACCACAGTGGAAGCTGCCCAAAGAGAGGGAGGATAAAACCGAAATCCAAGACAGACAGCCCCACAAAACTGCGAGCAGAAACAGATGCAGGGAAGCTCCTGTGTTTATAATTGATTTTCAAGGGCAGCGTCTTGTTGTCAGAGTTTGTCTAACAAGCTTTTGCCTGGCGCCCTGGTGCTCGTCAACCACAGGGCGTCAGATGCACCGGCCCCTCCTTTCTTCACTCGGGATGGCACCATCCAGAAATACCTGGATCAGGCTGTGGAATGAGATTATTTTAAGAGATACTCTTGAAGTCTCATCTATAGATAAAACGAAGGAGTGTTAAAGGGATAGTTCACCCAAAAACGAGGCCCAAAACTTTTAAGATCCAAAAAGCACACAAAAGTTTGGGGTCGGCAAGATTTTTTTATGTTTTTGAAAGAAGTCTGCTCATAGAGGCTGCATTTGTTAAAATACAAAACTGTAATATTGAGAAATGATATTACAATTTTAAATAAATGTTTTCTATTTTAATATATTTAATATTCCTGTGATGATAAAGAGGATTTATCAGCAGCCAATACTCCAGTATTCAGTGACACATGATCTTTCGGAAATCATTCAACAGTTCAAAAGTTGTGCTGCTTAATATTTTTTGTGGAAACCATGATAAAAAAAAATTCAAGATTCTTTGATGAATACAAAGTCAAAATCATTTGTAACATTATAAATAGCTTTACTGTCACTATTGATCAATTTAAGGCATCCTTTCTGAATAAAGTGATTAATTTCTCGAAAAAAAAATCTTATTGACCCCAAACGTTTGAAAAGTACTGTAAAGGTTGCGTGGAATTAATCCTCACCAAAGTCCTTTCAGGCAAGTCATGCCACTCGGCCGCCATCTTGGCAACGCCTCCGGGCAGCTATTTCGGACTAACAAGACCAGGCTCCTATCTAAATGAATGGGCAGAGAGTCAGAACTGCACTTTCGCTGGTCACCAGGACATAAAAACTGCTTGTATAGAAACAGCAGTAAAATATGATAAAAATCGCTGAAAAAGTTTGATGACTTTGCCCCAAAATAAGGTTTAAAAGGCCTTTTTCCCCACAGGTTATACGTTTACTACGTATGCGCAAGGGTTCTCGTCTCCGCTGTCGCAAACCTCAACTGTGTGCATGCGTCAGTGGAACCAGACGATAGGCTTACATGTTTCCCGGTTTGACTGTTAAAAGCAGACGATTGGCTTTCCAGCGGGAGGGGCGGGGCATGTGCATACAACCGCCATCTTTGGCGTTACGGGTTTTCCCTATAGTTGTATTGATGATTGAGGAAGTGGCATGTCTCTATATAAATTGTCTCTGTCTCTGTAACCCCTTATTCACTCTCAAATCAAATCAAAGTACTGATCAACACATAAATGCACAGGCTACAGCAAAAATAGCATCACAAACAGGTTTCTGTCACCATATATGAAGTAGCCTTGTATGTGTGTTTTGAAGAATGTTTCGATTTTATGTGAGAGTGATGATACTCCAGTCCAGACAGATTTGTTTGGTAAGAACACTTCCATATTGTCGAGACACAGGTATTCCCAGCCCCGGCGTCTTTGTCCTATGTGTTTACGTCCGAGCTCATGCTTTCTTTGTGAGACTGAGGGGCTAAGGCAGTAATTGGCCATGGATCATCAATCTTACAAAGCTTCCCAAAAGCTTTTCACCCAAAGTTGCGAGAAGACGAATGAAAGTGAGTCGCCTCCCAGTTGCCAGTGAGCAGGCCCTGGGTGGAGCGATCAAGTAAGCCTGTGGTCTTTGAGAAACCACAATGTCGGGTCCTACTGAAGAGTCCATCTGGTTTATGTCACATAACCCGTTCTTTGTGTCAACTGTATATGAGACACTTCATGTCCCTTTGAGGACGCATGGCAGGCAGACAGACAGGCAGGCACATTGTTTGCGTAAGGCTGGGTGGAACGCAGACCTGTCGCGATCATCAAAAGGGTTTCTCCCTGCTTATATTACACAAATGTCTTTAGTATGGTTTCTGTGCTGTGCATGAAATTGAAAATGTCTTGAGAATTTCCATGTGAAGAAAAATGACTTCAATCCAGTCTGCATTTATGGTTTCCGCTTATTGTTTCTGCCTGATTTATTGACTGAGTTAGAGTGTTAGGCGGCGTTGTCTTTCATTTGGCATTTTTCTTGCTTAATGGATTTGAGGTTCTTGTTGTTGGTAAATGAAAAAGAAGGCATTTCATTTGTCAGAAGTCATAATACAAAGCTATCAAGCCATTTAGTCCAGTGTGAGGTCAGTTGAACCCTAGCATTTGCTTTCAGACTGTATTGGGTTTGGCTGAACTTTCGATGTCCACGGTTTGGCCTCCTAGGAACGCACAGGAAGACTCACAAATTTGTCAAACCGAGAGGGATGGAGTCAAGCGGCTCCTAGTGCAAGTGTGGTTTCTGGGGTCATGACAATGTCTCTGCATTTCTCGTCGACGGAGATACAGTATGGGTTTCCCATCAGTCTGCGTATGTTATTTATCGACTTGAGCTCGTCCAAGTTAGCCTGTGTGTGTCCATAAGCGAACCCTGGTGCCTCTGCTACGGGACAAAGACCCAAATCTAGGCCCAGGGACTCAACCATGCTCAGCCCAGGTCTTAAAGATGGAAAGGGGTGAGAAACAAACTGTGTCCATTTCTCCTCAGCGTCCGAAAGTAATCAGTGGTGTCATTGCACCCGTAAATCTCCTGTCCGGCAGTGGCTGGAGTCCCAGATGGGATCACATCCCTCCACGTCGTAAATCATGAAGCATCCTTGCAGAATCAGACTTCAGCTGTATATTCACAAAGTGAGGGGTGCAGAAATACTGCAGAACTGTGGCCTTCGAAGTCAATTTGCAAAGTGGACCGCATCTATATTCCTGTGCAGAGATAAAAGTACATTTCTCCCTCTTATTCTTTCAATATCTCTCTCGCTCTCCCTCCCTCTGCTTTTCAAAGCACTGAGCACGCCTTCTTGCAGCTCTGCTACAGAATGCTGTGAAATTTGATTTAAAATAATCCTGTTTATGTTATAGCAAAGTGGCTTCCTCCTGTGCCTCGTCCTGGAAAATGACCTGTTGTTGAGCCTAGGACGCACGCACAGAAAGACAGACATAGTAGTAAGTGAATGAAAACAGAAAAAATAAAATACAAATATATAGGCAGAAAAAAGTATGCTGTTAGTCATGAAAGCACATTGAAAAACAATCAAACACAACTCCAAACCTCTCTGACATTTATTGCTGTTTGAAAAATGTAAGGCAATTTTCAAATTTCCTATCAATAAAAACAGACAAGAAACAAATTCTTATCTTAGTCTGGCTGACGGCGACATCTGTTTTCATCTTCGTAACTGTATATATTCCACGGTCAGGCATTGATTTGGGATTTGAAACTCAACTCGATTGTGTGGACGTTGTGCAGCCTTTTTTTGCATAAGAATTTCAATATCAAAAAACAAGCAGATGTTTCAAGTCTGTGTACCAGATTAAAAACAGCACAAGTCATGTGGTAAATAATATAGTCTTTCCAAAGTCAATAACATGACATCTTAAAAAAACAAAAAACAAAAAACATCCCACCAATGCTTTAGAGCAGAGGTGCCCAATTTTTTTACTAAGGGCCAAAAATCACACTTTATTGAGAACTGTGGGCCAAAAGTAAAGTTATGCATTCTACTTTATCCAACTATATTAAAAATTATTTTTTCTAAATCAAATTAACTCATATTCTCTATGTTTCATTGCAAACATAAAAAAGAAGTGTTAAAATACAAAAGACAAATTTCCTTTCTTTTCAATCTGATTTGGGCCACTTCCATATGTGGTTCTAAATCCGATATTTTGATGTTTTGCAATGAGACCTCAGTCTGAACAGTCGTATCAGAATTCATGCCGAACTGATTCATTTTACGTCACTCTACAGCAACGTCCGTCACAATTCTGCGCTCATGGGAGTCACTTCAAAGATTCCACTTAAACAAAGTTAAACGAGGGCTAGTATCATAAATGTTTAAAAACTCTGCTCTCTTTTTTCGCATCCTCATCTTTGTTTTTTGTTTTTTATAGCCTACGCATAAATTTGCTGGCTTCTACAGCAGATCACACTGTAAAAAAATGTGTAACCGCTTACTTGTCCTCCGTGTTTACTTCCATATGACAGCATGCTGCGTGACGTCTTTTTATCGTTCTTTTGCGGATGCGGGACAGTTCAGGACCATGATCTGTTCACACTGGAATCTGATATTGGCCACATTTAAACTAACAATGTGAAGAGCTAAACAAAAAAACGACTCTGAGCAATAAATCGCAATTGAGCACTACGGCTCGCAGTGTGAACGTAGCCTAAGGTCTTCACAGGCCAACATTGCCCCGCGGAAACGGATTTGGGTGTTGAGGATCCAATCCTGCATGACAGTTGCTTAAATTAAAGATACAGTTCACCAAAAATGAAAATTCCTATAAGATTTTCTCACCCTCATGTCGTTCCAAACCTGTATGACATTTATTCTGTGGAACACAAAAGGAGAGATGTGTGAATAATATCCTTGCCACTCTTTTCGATATAATGAAAGTGAAAAAGGAATAAGGCTCTCAAGCTCCAAAACAAAAAGCACCATAAAAGTATCATAAAAGTTTTTCAAAGGACTTGTGCTCTATATAGTCCAAATAGTAGTAAATAATGGCAGAATTTTTATTTTTGTGTAAATTATTCTATTAAATGGACCGTGTGTTAGTGTCACATTGGGATGGTTTATCTCACTGTCCCTGGAGTTTTTGAGATCCTTCAGGCAGTTTGGCTTCTGGACACAATGGACAGGAGGGCCCCAGCAGGACTGTTAATCATCACACACACTGAACAAGAACACTGAACGAACGTACTAATGAGACACCAAGGTCACTGTCTGTCGTGTGTGAGGAGTGATTCCCAGCAGCTGTGATACATTAAAGAGGTAGTGTCTCACACTGATAGTTTGCAGGCATATTAAATAGACCTTTCAAGTTAACATCTATTGTCATGGCCTACATGTTTAACTGTAACTTAACTGTAACTTTTATAATGACACTAGCTTGAAATAACATGATTTAACTACGCAGTACATGTTCAACCTATAGAATAAAAGTCAGTTATCAATAATCAATCAGATTTTAGGGTTGAAGGTGTTAAAAATATATAAAAAAAATCAGATTTTAAGCTTAGGTTATTATTAGGACTATGGATAGGGTTGCTCTAGGAACAACAAATGATGTTCATCCAGGAGCAAATCATGTCAGGCGTGATATGACAAGATTCAAGCTACTTGTCTTTTAACACTTTTAAAAGTTCTGCATTATGCCAAAAAAAATCACATATCAGAACATATTTTATGTTTTATGTAGAATGGAGAGAGATTTTAGACCAATAGAATTTCAGTAGAGGTGGGACTGCCAAGAATAACGCTGCAGAAATAGAAAACAAGCAGCCTACCAATGCAGTCGAGGCCAGTTTGGACAAAAAACATGGAAAACATTTTAACGTTCACTGGTTCGTCTTGTATGGCCTTGTTCGGACACTATGTAATACACACAAAACAAACCACAAAACAAATATACCTCTATAAAATCCAAATATTCCAAAGATCCAAAATCACAGACAAGAACCAACCAAGAGTAGATCAATCCCCATTTATCAAGAAACCCACGAGCGTTGGTGGTCTACATTATTTACTGCCCTCTATTTCGTTAGACCTGTGCTCATTTTTTCAGTCTCCTTCCACAACCCCTTCCTGTCTCAAATGTGCCAAAATGACAGAGTGCAATAAAGGAGCACGGTGGCACAGGACGCACCAATCCCATCAGTGCATGACTTTAATTACCAGGCCACCGGTTTGGCATAATGGGGGAAAGGTGGATATCCAAAAGACTTTCATAATTCATCCAACTTTTTCTAATTTAAAACTTTTCTACATTCCTTCATTTTATTCTTCAGCTCATTTCTCTGAAGCATGCCCAATAATTTCCTTTTAACAAAAAAACATTTGCATAAGTGAAATTATCTGCGCACAGCGTGTCACACAAAGAATGAGCTGAGCACAGGAGCACAGGTGGCTGAAATCAGACTTTATGGCTCTCTGTTGCGTTCTCACTCTCCCTTTCCGTTTCTCCCATGTGCTAACCTAACCGTCTCTCTCTTTAACTATAATGGATATCAGTGTGGCAGCATCTCCCCGGTGATCATGACTACAGGACTAAAGCTGGTGTTGCTGCAGTCTCTTTGAAGAATGAAAAATGCTGTGGGCCGGATTTCATCCATCTAGAATAGACCCTTGAGTCAATGCTTCTATACAGACTTGGCTACAGCTACCCATTATAAGCTGATGTACGCCTGTCGCCCATATGTTCGCATCACAAGGTGGGACATGCTGTTTCGAGATTCGGATCACTAAATAAACAGACCTTTTAAAACATACATAGGAAATTATGTGAATCAATCAAATTCACATTAAATTACTATATTGTTAAAGGTGTTGATATATTTTCTGTGCATTTTTTTTGTCTAAAACAATTAATTTAATCTAATTTAAGTTTCCTTCCATCAAAATGTTTACTATCATTCCAATTAAATTTCAATAAAATCTTAATTTGAGTGAAAAGTTAAACATCTCTGATGTAAAAAACAACAACTTTATTTTCAATTTTAAAATTATATAAATATATATATATATATATATATATATATATATACACACACACACACACACACACACACACAGTGGAATGAAATTCCGTGCCTCGCAGGATAACAGTGCTACATATTTAAATAGAAAATAAATAAAAACATAAAAAGTAAAAGTGTAAACATATAACATAAACCTACACAAAGCTAACCTACTGAAAGAAGTAATCTAACTAATATATATAATCTAACTATACATATAAAAATCTAAAACTATACATTTATTTTACATTAATACTATATACCCTGGATATATGTGAACATACATATAGAATTTCAAATATTTCTTATAGATTTTGTCTTTACTTTAAGTCTCAAAATTGTCAAAATCCTAGTTTATTTTCACTTTTAATTTAGACTTCAAAAGCCAGATTTTCAGATTTTCTATAGAAAAAAAGAACACTGTAAACATGTCTCTGTATGTGGTATTTGGCATTTGATTTCTGTGACTTAATGTTTAAAGCACCATTGGTGATATGAACTTCCAAACAATGTGGCATGCAAACATTATGGACAACAGTTCATATTCTACAATATTATTGATCTGCCTGCATTGACACCATTATGAGAACTGAACTGAGCTGGATGATGACATCCCTGTTTTCTCCAGAGCGGCTATACAGTATGAATGAACATACATATAAAAAATATACATATACTAAATTAATAACTTTTTTTTTACAACAAAAATGAACCATCACTGAACTTACTTAAGCTGGACACTAATTTCTAAACTTTGTTGCATTATTTTCCTGTGAATGTATCACCCTGTAGTATCACTTTAAAACAAACTGTATTGTAAAAGTGCCATACAAATAAAGGTGACTTGACTTGACTAACAGTTGATGAATCAAGTTAATTGTCAAAAATCTATTCAGAATCACACCCTATGATAAGCTACAAGTAAACTGTGAGAGAACACTGTCATCTTACTTACCATCACTTTGAGACGTTAGAACAACAGTCAGAAGTGCCAGCAGCTCTTGTCAATCTTCTGCTGGTTGTCCCTTCTCTTAAACGGTCCACTCATTTAGCTTTGGCTCCAGTTCACCTTATTATAGATAATAAAAACCTTCATTAGACTGAATTCCAGCACTTGTTATAATAAACACAAGCTGCCAGAAAACTAGCCTTTCAGAGGAGTCGAACAGCCCATGTGTGGCAACACGGCTCAGTCTGCTTGTACGTTAGAGAGAGTGAGAGGTCAAAGGTCAGCATTTGGAAGCACATGTCTGTCTGTTTGTTCGGAATTAGGTGCTACTTTCTCAAGCAAAGTGAAAAGCTTCCTTATGCCAAGTGTTTATCTACAACTTAAGAATATTAAACAACCCTGAGAATAATATGTGAACACAGAAGGTGTAAGAGCTTAGATATTTGAATGAATAGGTGCCCTTACTTATACTTACTAGCTTGTACTGGTTGGAATAACCATTATCTCCTGTTAAGGAGGAACAATTTGATGGCATTTTAAAATGTTCAAACTATGTAGTTTAGAGTCAAATAAAACAGTATGATGTGAAAAGTCAAAATATTGTTTCATGTCCTCAAAAGCAGTTTACCATTGAAGCAGCTTTGCTATGCTGGCCCAGATGTTTCTGGCAGACTTTGATCAGTAGTAAAATTGTTCATCCACAAAAACCATTGCATTCCAAGACTGCGCTTGAATAACAATGATGACACCAAAAGATAGACGTTGAGCGAGAGGGATAATTGTTGGAGAAAGCACTTCTGCACAAGACTTTGAAGTGATATAGCACATTCTGGCATCAATAGTAGTCTTGAGGATTGAAGTCAACATTAGCATCTTTCATTCTTTCTTTGTTTCTGTCTTAATCTGCATGCCATCTACAATCACACTTCTCATTTTCCCTCTTAGACCTTCCCAGAGGAACATTTTATCACTCAAAGGCTGGTCTTTCATTGCTCAGAGTTCCCAGTTATGTTTAATTTAAGCATCGACTTCATTTCTGATGATTCAAATTCCTAAGGAGAGATACAACTAGAAATAAACGAGACAGTTGTTGACATAGAGTAATAGTAGAATTATAATAATATTGTAGTATTGGAAGAATTTGACAAGAAATTCAATCCTGAAAGATCTTTGCAAATCTGAGCACGGCAAAAAAATTTGAGAGCTTATTTCTCTATTTAATTTCATGATGGAGATATAATTGCGATGTTGAGGAGATTTCATGTTCTTTTGACCTTTTCTCTTTCTACCAACGAGGTTCTTGGACCCACCAGCATGTTCACAAAGGGAGGCGGCTATAAATAGATGTTAGGTTAATTTGATTTATACAGAAATGGAAACATGCTGTGACCCTTTAAATTACAAACGGCTGCAAGCCAGGCCTGTTCGACACCTGTGAGCGTCTGATGCTTAAATGTCCTATCCACATTGTATTTTAATTGTCTGAATATTGTAATGCAATCATTCTCTGTAAGGGTAAATTGTGACATATGCTCTAAAGCAGTAGAGGAGGTTTCACTTCGTTTGAAGTGAATGAATAAATGAATATTTATAGCGAGGATGCATGAAATTTATCAAAAGGGAGATTTATAATGTTACAAAAGATTTTGGTCACACTTTTGATTAGGGTCCAATTCTCACTTTTAACTATTAACTATGACTTTTGTCTCAATTAACTCATAATTACTGCTTATTAATAGTTAGTGAGGTAGTTGTTATAAAGTTTAGGTATTGGAGGGGGGGGGGGGGGGGGTATTGATTTTTGATTATGTGACACTGAAGACTGGATACTGCAATACTGTGTATGTTTTTATAAGCATAATGCTTATTTTAAGTTTAATTTACATTTGCAAAGTCCACTCATTCTGCATGCGGATGATGTCCAAGGGGATCTGAACATGTAAATGCTACATTTTGTGTGTAAAAACTCAAAATGTTAAAACCATTAATACTGATATTTCCTGTGAACGTGTTCCCCCCCCCCCCCCCCCCCCCCCCCAAATCTACATCATTGCTAAGAAGTCAGTGATCTACAATGAAACAGGCCCTGAATCGACAAAGCTTTTTAGCTGTCTGTGTGGTCCACATGGACACACATCACTGGTGTGTATGGGAAATCACTCTCCAAGGGCCGCGTCTACTCTGTCTCTCTGGTCCCAGGGGACAGAGCTCCACACAAGATGGAGTCAGAAGAGTTTTATGCATTTTTCATGCTCTGATTCAGCTTCTGCCTGCTGGACAAGGTCTGTCTGTCATCTGCATGTCTCTGTAGATTTATCCAGCTCCAGGAATGCTGTTCTCATACTACTAAAGTTTGTATTTTTTTTGCTTTTGCCCTGAGTGATGGTGTCAATCAATCCCAGAGATGTACTCACCAGTTTAAAGTGACTGAAAAAGCCCCTCTTCACAGGGGTTGCATTTTCCAGTTCCTCTAACTGCTCATCGAAACCTAAACATTAACTCTTGAAAATAAAGGTTCCAAAAGGAAGGTTTTCACAGTGGTGCCATTGGAGAACTTGTTTTGGTTCCCCAAAGAACCTTTCAGTGCACCGTTCATAAAAGATTATTATTATTTTTTATTGTGAAGAATATTTTAATAATCTAAAGAAGGTTTTTTAACAATAAAGAAACTTTTGTGTAAGGTTCCATGGCTGTTAGAAGTAGATGCCAAAAAAGAACCTTCATTTTTAAGAGTGTACAGTATGTATTTTTTCAGTTAGAACTCATATTGATTAAATTCTCTTGTTGTCCAAGTATTGATAAATACTTTATTCGACTACTCTTCTAATTACCTGAACCTTTTTAGCTCATGTAACCACAATAGGCCCCCTTAAGAAATCCTGCCGACTTCAATGAATTGATCCAAGCGAGTTTACTACAGTCCAATCAGAGAGCTAATTAAAAGGTTAACATGGTGTTGGTGAAAAGGAAACAGGGAACCTTACATTTCTGTGGTTGAAAAGCGGAAGCCCTCCACACTGGCCCCTGAACCCTTCCTCCAAAGACGAGCTGGAATCTTCCAAGTATTGTGTGGGCAGGCTGTCTTCCAAACTGGCTTCCTTCTTAAAAGCTTTTCAAGAGGATGGGAGAATGAATGAATAACATTGATAGCGTGCACTGCTTTTTAAGAATCAGACTGAGAACGTGGCACGGTGCCTAAGCAAACCCTAAAGCGGTGTGCCCCATTTCAACGCATCCTGACATCCTAGAAAACAATAGTTTTCTTTGAGTATTATCAAACTCATTGTTGAAGAGCTTTCATTCCCAGTCGTATTGCCATGGCTGAAGGTGTACAGAGAGGTGATTCCCTCCTCATGTTGAAACTCTTTGGAATGAAACTGGAGACCACAAGCATCTGGCAGAGAGCTTTGGGTGTTCAAAAAAGAGTGCATGAGAGGTCTATGTCATTCCTTGCCTGTGTGACACGAGTGGATTTTATTTTCAAGGTATTCAGCCCATATCAGAGGAAGCCCTAGTTCGGTAGGACTATGGGGGAGATATTGTGAAGAGTAAGGGTGGATTTCTGTTGACAGCACCATGTGAGAATCTCATCTGTGGCTCCGAGACACTTCATATTTAGGGTTCTGACAGCAAGAGTTCCCATGGAAATCCAAGAGAGGCCTCAGGGAAGACCTGTGTCAGATTCTCCACAGGACATTCACTGCTTCTTACATCAGTCTCCTGTTCAAAGAGAGCGCCTCAAAGACTTTCAGAATCGTTACCATCTCTGCTACATGTTATGTAACCTTTTTGAAGACTAACATACTGTGTATATTATAATTGGGCTAAGAAGCGTTTCATTAGCACCAAATCAGCATATTAGAATGATTCCTGAAGGATCATGTGACACTGATGACAATGCTTTGCCATCACAGTAATAACATTTTGAAATATATTAAAATAGACAACAGCTTGCAGAATCTTGGGTTGCCCACACTAATACGTTTTCGTATGAAAACGCCTCTTTTTCTCCCCGTTTTGGACTTTTGTCCACACTGAGACGGCCTTTTTGTCTAGCAAAAACAGAGCTTTGTGAAAACGCGTTTCCAAGTGGATAAAACGCCGTTTTTGCGTTGTAGTGTGGACTGTGGAAATGGAGCTATTTGAAAACGATGACACGTTTAGTCATGTGATGCATATTGAACCGATAGATATGTATGTTTATCGCTACTGTGCCCGTTCTGTGCCATTCACTTTCACACTGTTGCTAAAGTATGTTATTGTGTACACTCTTCATATCGCAGTCCTGCAAAGATGACAGAAAATTCACTCGCAATTTGATCTCCTGCGGCAAAACATGAGAGCAGTTGCGTTTTAGACCTAACATATAATGGTGACTGAGTGCGACCTGGACGGAGTGTTTTGAAACGAAAACGCCGTTTTCAGATGTATCTGGATTAATGTAGACATAGCCTTACTGTTTTTACTGTATTGTTGATCGAATGCATTTTTGTTAAACATAAGATACTTCTTTCAAAACCAATAAAACATCTTACCAAAATCTGCAGAAGAGACCACTTAGACATGTTGTGTTTTGGATGCTGCTAGTGTGGTATCCCCACCAGGCTGCTTAACTATCTTTACCAATATCACAATCATGGTCAATCAGCTTCACTATAGAGATTTGGTCAACCAGCTCAGCCATGTTTTTATTTTATTTTATTGTGTGTGTGCTTAAATGAGAAACTTCATAGGCACTTGAATCCCTTTGTCTGTTCCCCAGCCTCCGAGGTCTATAATGAGAGAGAATAAACACGGCTTTATCGCCAGGGAGGATTTAAACAGACAAGCACAGGAGGAGAGCTTAACGGTTTCAAGGACAAGAGGTGTTTAATTTTTCAGCTGATAATCATCCACCCATTTAGCATATGTCACGCAGTCCGCTAATCATCAATCATCTTTTAATGAACTACACCACATTTCCTGCACTATTCAATCGTCATTTGTTTCAGAAAGCGTCTTTTATGATGGCCATCTCTTTATTGTTTTTGTGAATCATTATGTTAGCCTGTGTGTGTGCATGCATATATATGTGTGTATTGTGATTGTTTGCATGCAAACCCAAGGAGAACAGGCTTACCAAGAGTTGAGATTAATTAGACATTGTGGTTTTCCGATGTCCTCCAAGAGGGCGTCTTGTATCCCTATAGCTCTCTTTGTTTACCAGAGAAGAATAAGCAATTTGGCCTAAAAAAAAAAAAAAAAAATAAAGGTTTATCTCTCATCTAATCCCACAAACAATTAAGCATGACTGAATAATTACAGTGAGAGAGATGAGAGAAATCGGTTATAAAAATCCTTCTTGTCTCCATTCCTTTACCCATGTGCTGGCATTTTTCTCTGATTGTAATAAAAAGAAATGTTCACTGACCTTCTGATGTGTCCAAAGAACCGTATGGAACCATAGTAATCGTATCCATTTTATGGCGTCAAGACCCATAGAGGAGAAACAGAGGCTTTTAAAAACTGAAATCCCCCTCCTCTCCACGCCAACCCATATGGTGCTCCTATTTTATTTGCCGGTTCACTTCTTGATATATGACAGGTATTAAACATGACACCTGTGCTGAATGAGTAGTCCTCCATGGTGACGTTTAACGAAAGTTTAACCACATTTTAGTTTATTCCCGGTTGTTGTTTATAGCAGATGTGAGGCAGAGATTACCTTGAAGTTCAAGCCCACCCACGCAGAACAATACCTGCACATTAGTCACATCTTTCAGTCCAACCTAAACTCTGACAATCCAGCAACACTTATTAACAAAAACAAAGAAGATTGCCTCAAATCTCTCAACAATACAAGAGATGTTCTTCTAAAGTAGGAACCTACAAATTTTGCATTTTCTAGTAAGAGAAGTGTTGTTTTTTAGAAATGAATTAATATTCTGTATTGTTTAGTCAACAGCACAGACTATTTAATTTTTTTTTTTTTTTGCAGGTTTTGTGAAACAGCCATTTTTTCACAAGTCAATCAATTCTCATCCTGCATATTTTTTCTTTTTTACATTTGATACGCTTTTTTTTTACCCAGAAATATTTCAGAATGAAAATGCATTCCAAATGCCATTTGATGTTGAGTTTAAAAATTAAGAATTTGCTGGTCCAGTTTGGATTGTGTTGGTTTTTGATCAAGTAAATAGGATAATAATTAAAAATATTTTTTTTCTCTTGTCAAAATGATATTGCTGTATCTTTAGAACTGTTATACAGTTGAGAAAGTCAAGACCTCTAATGTGGGACAAGCTAAAATCACCAATTTAAGGGCGACAACGACATTACAAACTAGCTACTTTTCATGCTATAGTAAATGTCTAACATATCTTAGCAACATAGGATGTGTGCCTTTATTCAATAAATTCCAGCATGTTGTGCAACATTATGTACAGAAATATGATGATGTGCATTCAACATTGTCTTTCACTTTCATTGCTCATAATACAAGTTTCCTGGCTGTTATACAACATACCTTCATTTACAGTATTGCTAAACCTTGAAAATCCCTCTTTGCATTTTGAAGAAGACTGAAACTCCACGGCTTTGTCTGGGCTTTTCGTTCTGCCTGTGAAGAGGATGAAAGGATTAATCAGAGTGCCACTTGTCTGTTTAATGTTAATGATTTATTGTCGACTTGCCCTTCAACTGACTGTAACTGACAGACAGATTTTGACAGGAAATTGCTTTTAGCTGACTGTCTGTCCTGTGTCCTCTCTGTGTCTGACCATCATTTTTCATTCTGTCCCCTCCGCAAATGAAAGTGGAAGACAAAGAGAGCAGGAAAAAAGGGGAATACTTCAGAAAATTATGGAATGAAGAAGAAATATGAGCTCCAGTTGAGGTAGCAGGAGAGAAATTTCTGCTAAAGACCTTGTAATATAAACAACGCTCATATTGAGATTTAGTTTTGCATCTTAATTATCACTGACTGATGTTTGTTTTAATCTATTGTACTTCAAAATCATCCGACATCATTGTTTTACCTTTTTTTGTAAATGCCATTGACATCTTTGAACGTTCGCTTTGTAAACACTGGCTCGGTGCTTCCGTGTGACCTTTTCAACATGATCACGTAATGCGTGGTGCATCGCAGAGCTAGTGCAAGACGAGCATTTGTGGTTATGGTATATAAATGTACTTTTTTTTTTAGAAAATGGTTGATTGTTTCGCTAGATAAGACCCTTATTCCTCGGCTGAGATCGTGTAGAGCCATTTGAAGCTGCATTGAAACTGCAATGTGGACCTTTAACCCGTTGGCTCCTGTTGAAGTCCACTATATGCAGAAAAAAACAGGAATGTTTTCCTCTAAAACCTTAATTTCTTTTTGACTGAAGAAAGAAAGACATAAACATCTTGGATGACATGGTGGTGAGTTTATCAGGAAATTTTAATTCTGAAGTGAAATGAAAGCTTTAGCGTAAGGTCTGCCAGGAAGACTCAATCGTTACGTCACATATTACCTTCACATGATCTAACCAATCATGTTCTAACACTTGCAGTAAAATATTGGTATTTGCACGTTAGAGTTCACAGTTGCTGACGCAAACAATTACCTCCATCATCCCCACCACCAGCAGGATGGTCCCTTCCCATACCCCCCGGCGGGTCGGCTGCGCCCCTGCCTTCGTCTTCAGGCAGGAAATGCAGATTCCACTACCCTCGGATTGCGCGCTACGGACGGGGCCTACGCCAAAGAACTTTATAAATATTTCCTTGCTGGGCTGTTAATAAATATATGCTTTTGTTACATAATTTTATCTCCCGAGTCTTTCTGGTAGAACTAATCCTTTAATATCTGCTGACATTTTATTTTTATGCTCCCCCAACAAATTCTACTACTGACTGTGACATGATGTGTAGCCAAGTATGGTGTCCCATACTCGGAATTTGCGATATAAGTATATTTGCAACTACATGTCAACTTAATCTACTAATCTGAACCCTAACACCTAACCCTAATTTAACAGTCAACTAACAGTCCATTAAGTTAGTTGACATGTAGTTGCAAATTTACTTGTAGTTATCAGAATGTCTAAAGTGGACCATCAAAATAAAGTGTAATATAGTTAACTATAAAACTAAACATTGAAATAAATATTGATATTGAAATAAAGCTGAAATAAAACAGAAATATTAGATGAAAAACATAAATTAAACGAAAATGAGAAATGTTGCCTTGTGAATGCATTGAAACTACTAACTGGAAATAAATAAAAACAACCTGAACTGAAAAAAAAAAAAATCGAAATGATATTTAAAAAACTAAAATTACAAAAGAAAAAAACAAGATTACTAAAAAAATGAAACTTTTAAAATATAATATTAAAATAGTCAATGCAAAATATTAATAAAAACTATAATAGTACTATGTAAATATAATACTAAAATAACACAGCTCTAGTGATTATCGTTTGGTGGTCCATATGGATGAGGCAGGTATGAATCACACATCACAAACACAAATAAATCCCCAGTTTCCTCAATGTTACAGTGGGTCTGTGTGAGAAATGAAAATGATCCAGAAGAGAAATATTTGTACAATGAATTTCATATTATGATCTGATAAGATTCACGTTTAGCATAACAAATACCGACTCCGATATTCTCTTTGGACACAGACTCTCACGAATCACAGGAAAGACAAAGTTCAAAGTCAAATTCTTTTTGGATCCCTTAATTAGCGGGATTCTCCCAAGAAACCCAATCAAAACAATGAGTCAGTCATCCTGCAACACATTTCTGTCCTTGAATAAATGTGAATTTGTGTTTACACAAAATGTTCTCCAACAAAACCCATCAGATCGGTGTAAATGGTCACAGATACTCCCGATGCCACCTCATATCAGTGATCTCAGAAGGATATGGACTGGCGTTTTTTTATGCGGCCCACTGGTCTTCTTCTCACAAAAGTTAGGAGGCTTCGTTCTCCGGGGTTCAAAAGCATTCCTGACAAGCCCAACTACAGATTCTTGAATTTTCAAAGTATTGAAACTCTAATGTTGCTCCAGCAGAAAAATAGATTTTCACAAAGCTGGTGGAAGTTTGAGAGTAAGTGCAAAGACTCCATTTTGCTACCATCTCTATTTTGCCTTCTCTTAACATAATGGCTTCACCCATTTCTGTCCACCGCCCTATGAATCATTCATTGTGCACTGTTCAGTTATGTTTCTAGGTCTGATATGGGTGTATTAGAGTCCATCTGCAGGAAGCCTGATGTAATCCTGTGGAATATAAGCATGAAAGTTACTGTGAATGAGAAATGTCAAACAATGTGAGTGCAGTTTTGACAAAGCAAGAGTCACTGAGAGATGCCTGAAGGTCGTGCATCATTTCTGTCTAAGATGAAATGAGAAGTACTGGTGTTGCAAGAAGTCATAAAAAATCGGAAATATCTTTGCTGAAAAATACAATTGCTCAGAGGTTGCTCTTACATCGCACAGGAGACTAAATTTATGTTTCTTTAATGTATACATTTTGGCTCAAAGATGTGTCTCATGAAATTCTATAGGAGAAACAAAAACATTACAAAACCTGTATAACCTTTTTCATCTGTGGAACACAAAGGAAGATATTTTGTAGAATGTTTTTGTTCATACAATGCAAATCAATGGAGTCCAAAACAGCACTGGGAACAAAATTAACAATAGAACATTAAGGCATAATTTAAAAAAAAACTATAAAAAAACTAATAAAAAATAATTAGTGAAAATAGCAGTGTTTTTATTTGAAAATAGTTGTTATGCAGATACTATTTCCACCAGTGTATTGTAGTATTTTATAAAATAGTGTAATAATAACAACATATTCAGTGTATATGATTATATTTATCAAAATCCATAAATGGATACAAAATCCACTAAATCCCTAAATCCACCCCTACATCTACTCCTAACCTTACCCGAAATTACCCAGGATTCCCACTATTCTATACCCGTTATGCACTTTATTTTCACTTTTCGAATATTTTCTTAATTTTTATTTTAAATTAAATCATCCCTGAGCTGATATGCAATGGCAAAAGGGAGAGGGATGAGTTTGAAAAAGGCTACCATGCATTACGCTCCATGCCACTGATCCTGTTATCAATGGGATTTCTTTTTTAATTTTGTCTGGCACAATCATACTATTGGTAGGTGGAGTTAGAGTAAATAGCATCTGCCAACAAGGCAGGCTTTTTGCACTTGGAGTAAATAGGCACTATGTGTAAAGTATCTACTTTTGCATTCCATAGAAGAAAAAGTCATAGAGGTTTGAATCAAAATTATGACAGACAGTTTTGAATGACCTATCCCAAGAGTCTGTTGTATGTCCAAAAAGTTTTTATAGAGCGCAAATGTCTTTGAACGTCCTTCAAGAGTTTAATCTCCATCCAAGAACATCTGACTAATACTGGCTTATTTCAAACAACACTTCTCACCATCATTCATGGATCGACTCCTGGTGCGTTCAGAACATCATTACAGCTAATAACCTTCATTTCCTGAGCAGGATTCATTATTTATTTGGATGTTTATCCATAGCTTACTTTATTTTTACAGGTTGATAATTGGACCTAATTGGACAATTTCTATGATTTTGCTCAGGTGAAAGACGCCTGCCAATGCACAGCTGGGAACGCAAACACTCAGAATCAACCTTTAAATGGCTTCACATAAGCTGTCAGCATGTCACTGTTTATGACTGAGAAATTGCTTGTGAAACTGGAGGAATTTGTGTAAAATATAAGAATAATTTGCTTGAGTTTGGTGTGGCTTGGAAAATTTTCACTTGGCCTGACTGCGTTGTTGTGAAATGCATGTGACCAAAACGGACATGCATACTACGAGCTCTAGAGATGAACGTTATTTAATTACTGTTTGATGAACTGAAACAAAGAACTTTGTGGAGAAACCGGTATTTTTTGCCATGTTTGCCCAGAAGCAAAGGATAGAAGGGCCTATTTGAGGTCTGGCAGAGGCTTCCTGTCCAGTCCAACGCAACTGCAAAAAGTTATTTCAAAAATGAGAAATAATAGACTGAATCCCAATTTGCATAATAACCATATAAATTTAGGATATGGAAATGACTCTCCTACGGCACTTCCCTTGTCTGCATATATATATATATGATTCTTTTCCTCATAGCTCTCCCAATCACTAGATGGCATCAGATGGTACCTACAGCGGCTCCGGTTCAACAATGGCACAACATGGGTGCGGTTCTCCTGGCACTGACACGTGGCTCAGAGCCTAATAGAGACATCTCAGAGGCTATTAGCACAGATGGTTGTCTGCAAGTGTATGCAAATAAGGTGCACACTGAATCAGGCAACCCCATCAACACCACCTGTCTGCCTCTAGCGCGCACACACACACACACACACACACACACACACACACACACACACACACACACACGCACACACACCCTCGCCTTCCCTCAAACCCCCAGCTGAAGAACAAGACTGTACCTCCCTGTTCCTAATCAGCTAGCGCATATTAATTAAAGCAAACACATTAATCTTTATTCGCTGCGTGTGAGGAGCACAATATCAGAGTAGATGAAGAGAGAATGGGAGATACGCAGAGAAATTCAGAGAGGAAAGGAGAATCACATTGTTTTTGAAGATGTGTCCTTGGGAAGATGCGTTAAAGAGGTAGGTGTGGTCAAGGAGGATAGCTCTGTCTTTGAGTGTGACACTGCTGGCAAACGTCCCAGCAACAGGGGGGGGGGGGGGGGGGGGTAAAATGTCCCCAGTGGGTATTTGCCTGTTTGCTACACCACAATTACCTCCCGGACGAAGAACAGTTGACTAGAGTCTTAAATGGACAATGTTAATGCCTGTCACAAACACATCCGTTTGCATTCCCAAAGGAAAACCATAGCGCTCAGAAGTTGCTCAGTTATAGCTTATGAAATTATTATTATTATAAAAAGTTATCATTTACCCGTAAGCATAAAATATCAACGTTGTTTCAGATGTTACTATTAAAATTTCTTAGGGGCAATAATAATACAAGAATGTTGACTAAACTGTTAACTAAAACTATTAAAAACTTTTCATTTACTGAAAAAATCTGAATAAGTTAAATAAATAAAAAAGGGAAAAAAGTAATCCCTTTGGCGAGTAAAACTACAATAAAATATAAAAATAAAATAAATGCTACATTATAGTATATGAATAATACTAAAATGGTAATGGCACATATAATTTCTATTTTTTAGAGGAGCAGGAAACTTCAGCAAACGCCTCTCTGTAAGATAATACAGAGATATATCTCATTAGTGAGTTTTCTTTACTACTGTTAAACAAATTCCCTCTCCCTCTCTCATTATGCTTAAAGCAATGGCTTTAGTTAATGCGATAAGGGATCATTGTTTTCATACCATCATTTAACTGTTGAAAAAAGCTGTCGGTTATTATAAACAGAAACTTGAGTATAGTATTTTAAGTGCAGTCACCGTACCTTTTACTTTGCAGTAAAATGAGTCTCTGTTTACACCAAAACACTTATTATAAAAAAAGTGCATTGTTACCACAGGGTTTTGTCATTTTTGTGTCTGACCTCTCTCGTGCTCCAGACTGGCATCTGATCTGTGGTAAAGTTCAGAGAGGAGGAATTATGTTTTTTGACCTAACAGAAATGGCACTGCCTAAAAATAAAGCATAAGGAGACTCAAATTTGACTGGTGTTGTGTTTAATTTCCTCCTGCTGGTGTGGGTAGACTGTCACAATAGCAGTTAATTAAGTTTGAGGTGGCTGGAATTTGCTGTGTCATCAAAAATAACAACAATAAAACAAAAGTGTTGAGTTCACAATATAGTTCTTACTCCAGGGCTGATATTTCATGCACAATTTATATTTTTGCATTTTATAAACATTGGAAAGGCTTTTCAAACTTACGTAATTTTAGCCAGAAGCATTCCTTGATAGACGTGACACAGCTGTGCTATAAAGTCTGCAGTTTACGCCATAATGCCTGTTTAATCCCCAGAGGGGGGGAAAGATGTTGCAGAGATACTCATCTGGCTTATTAGAGGCCAATTACTCCTTGACCCCAGATTTGCATTATTGACGAGTGCATAAACACTTTTGTTCTGTATTGCTGTAAACACAAAGCCATGTCATAGAGGAGGCCTGGTAACAGATGGCATCCTTAAACAATATACTGTCCTCTCACTTTCTTTCCTATTGAGTCTCCTTAAAGTCTGCAAGGATATATACAGTATATATAAACACACACACATATACAGTATATATATATATTTCTTATCACTGGCAAAAAAAATATATATACACACACATTTATATATATATATATATATATATATATATATATATATATATATATATATATATATATATATATATATATATATATACATTTTTTTTTTTTTTTTTTTTTTTGCCAGTGATAAGAAATACAGTAACATTCAATGAATATATATACAAAACAAAATAATAATTATATACTGTATATATATACACACACACACTTTGAATGTTACTGTATTTCTTATCATCAAAAAGTTTTGGGTTGGTAAAAATTTGAATATTTTTTAAAATACTATTCAAAGTAACATTTCTTATTATTATAAGTTGTGCTGCGTAATATTTTTTTGTGGAAATCATGATACATTTTTTAGGGTTCTATGATGAATAGAAAGTTCAAAAGAATAGCATTTATTTGAAAAAGAAAATATTTCAAAAATTGTCTGTCACTTTTGGTAAATTTAGTTTACAAATAAGTTGTTATTAATTTGTAATTAATTAGTAATTATTTTTTTTAAATAAGTGTGTGCGTGAAAAGTAATATACCATGTGCATCATAAAAAAAAAAAACATGGCATATCTCTAAATATGAAAACCGAGTTTTAATTAAATTTTTGTTTTAGATTATTTAATTTTGCATGCAACCCATTTATGGTCAAATAATAATGATCAGTTTTATTCTCAATATCTGGAAAACCCTTTATATCCCATCATTCTTGCCCACATCAAACTACCAGCATTACTGCCTTGACTGCCTCTATGCTTTGCCTCATATCACCACACCATAAAACTCCACAGCGCTGCAGGGTCATTACAGCCCATAACGACAGGCGAATGTAATGTGTTGTGCCCAACATCTCCACCCACCGAGGGCCATAGCTATGTTTAATATCCCATAATGCCGACAACAGAGGAAAAGCACCCACTAATGACTCATCGCCCCAACACAATTTACTAAAGAGCCCTGCCACCCAGCAGGTAAGGGGCCACAGCTGAGGAACGAATCATAATGTCCCAGGAGGCCTCAGTGACTAGAGGCATATGTGTTGAATGAGAGAGCCTGCAGAAAGCTCTGGTGATTTATGTTTCTGCATTATCAGCCTTGTTCCTGTTGGGTTCAGGGCTGACCTACCCTCCTATACCACTTTTTTTTTTTTTTTTTTACTGTTCTGAGATCAGAACATTTTTACTTAATAGCTTTTGCAGAGGAAATATGCCTCTGAATCAGTGAACACTTGTAGACGCTCATTTTTATTCTTAAACAATCCCTTTGGATCACTTTTATTCTGCTTTTTTTCCAAGGAATATTCTGGATTCAGTACAAGTTAAGCTTAATCGACAGTATTTGTTTCATAATGTTGATTAAAAAATATATTTTCACTTGTCCCTCCTTTTCTTTTCTTTTTTTTTTTAAAAAAAAGCAAAAATTTAGGCTACAGTGGAAGGGAATTGGGCCAATTACATTAAAATACTTTCACTATAAAGATTTAGTTTCAAAAGATATAAACAATAAGCAAAGTTTTAGTGTGAAAAAGTTATAACCTATTTTTACAACACCATGACAACTAAACAGTGTAAACCATAGAACAACAGTAAAAATTATTTTAAAATTCTTTACAGCTCAAATATTACACAGGTTTTAACAGAACAATGTGTTCTGTAAGTGTTTTTATAAAATGGTAAACTTTACATTCCTTCCGTTAAACCTTTTAAAAACTTGTCCCCTTTTTCTCCCAATGTAAGTGTCACGGGTTATGGTGCAAGATGAAGGAGAGGCAGAGACAAGGCTCCAATTCCAACATTTACTAAGATCTCCAAAAGAACAAACAGGTACAGGCAGGTTGACAGGCAAAAGGTAAACTCTCACATTTACACATAAAGAACCGACAAAGACAGACTGAACAGAGAGAACTAAATACAGATACAAACGACCACTAACGAGGTGAGGACAGGTGACACAGATGATTAAGACGATGAACAGGTGGATGATTGAGGGAGTGAATTCAGGTGTGGAGACAAGAGGATGCTGGGAAGTGTAGTGAAGATGACTAAGACAGACCGGTGCAGACGAAGACTGTGACAGTAAGTGTTTCAACCTTGAGTAGAAATTATTATTTGTGGTAATCAACATTCTGCCTGTTGATTGAGCTTAACTTGAAATAAACCCAGAATATTCCTTTTTTCCTTAAATTTTGTTTTGTTTTTGTTTGTCTAGCTAATCTCTGCCATGTTGCCATTTAATCAAAGAGAGGAAATTGTAAAAGTAATTGATTAATTTAAAGTGTAATCATTTGTCAAAAGTGCTATTCATTATTCATTTCTTTAGGGATGATTCCATTCACCTTTTAAAACATGAGTACAAACCCTGGCATTTGACAACAACAGCTTTTGACACTGCAACCAAGAATCGAATATAGTACAGAATAGACCAGCTGTCAAATGCTCTGAACTCAAGATTGAACATCTACCCACAATCCCACAGGTGCAAGCTCGCTGCGGTGTGTCTGCCGTCTAAAATTCTCCGCCGAAACCACAGCTGCGTCAACATGTCACAAGTACGCAGCACACAGGTGTAGAGATCTCTCTGCTGCAGAGCTATGGTCAGAGAGGAGCACTTCAGAGCTCAAGCCTGAGGAATGTGAAGGCATATTCAAACCAAGAGGTCATGAAGACAGACTGCTTTAAATTCAACTCTGTCCCTAATCACAGTCGTCATTATTTGTCTGTGAAATCAGCTCACCTGGTGTGCCAAGTGCAAATTGTTGCTTGATTGAGGCTTAAGCCATGGTGTGCAAAAAACAATGTTATTCTTCCCGTTCCCAAGAGACCTCAATCAATCGTTGTCCACTTAAGTCAGAAATAACAGTGATCAAATGTGCAGATCTCAGAGCTTTACGTGTAAGATCTGATGCTTATACTTAGCTTAAGTCTGTGAAAGACATTAAATCAAGAGTTAAATTAGGACAAGCAAATGCCAGAGCTGTGGTGCAGCCAGAATGCTACTCACGTAAAAAAGTATTTCAAGACGAAGGTATTACACAGAAAAAAGACAAGGAAAAAAACTGAAAGTTATACTACTTTCCATGGCGAATGGCATCATTTGTGATGTTTAGCAGGCTCCAAATGTATCATAAGCATGTTAATCGATACCAGTCACATAACTTACTGCAAAACGCCTAACTAGCAACAACATAGTGACAAAACGAACCTGATTTGGTATCTTAGGCCTGTGCATATAATTCGCCAATGCTCAAAGCAGTTTCTTGGCTTAGTAAGTTGGACAGAAGGACTGCCTTTCCTCATTACTCCATCTGTAAGGCTTCTAATGACATGACAAAGACCAAGAACAAAAAGTGCTGCAAGGTTTTATTCATTGGGGTCTGAAGACAAACACTCAGGGCACAATGACTGCACTGGCCTAATTTCTCTCAAATGTCTCTTAGAGGCAAATTGACTTTGTCGCACTGTCTATCCGAGGTGTTCCTCGCATTTGTCATGAACAGCATATTGCCAGATGCGTATTCATAATGGGTGTTTGTGCATATGAGTGGGTGTATGACACGTAAGAGATTAATGGCCACATGAAAATAAGCAAATTTCAGTTGAATGTGCTGTCTTTTTCTATAAAAGACAGTGTGCCCAAACAGACTTTAAGCTATTTAAATTCCACCCTCTGTTTCTGTAATATAAACTAAGCAATTAAGTGAATGCCAGAAGGAAATTTTCATCTCAAAAGCTTTAATGCACATCACGCCTCTTCTTAAAATAAAATGAGTCTCATTCTGGCTTTTATAAATGGAAAAAAATAGAATTTACATCATGCAGTCGGTCAGTGCGCTAGGTGTCACAGAGTTATTGATATGCCATTAGAGGAAATTTCTGACTAATAGCCGTGAGCCTGCATTGACCTGTTGTCGCGCTAATGAAAAATGACAATCGCCTGTAACGGCTTTGATTTATTACAGCAGGCAATTACTGCCTTAGCGACGGATGTTGTGTAAAAAAAAAAAACACTGCCACACAGCGAGATGGTTTAATCTACCAGCGGATGTGTGCTGGAGGAAACTGTATAGTACATCAGTAAGCCACAGTATTCCTGCCTGTTAAATCCCACATGGCGAGACTGACAGAGATTCCTGTATAGGTCTTGCCCCGAATAGGATAAGAATATGTAGCCAAAAGCTTGGAAAAATATTGCTCAACCAGTCTCCAGTTTAACTGTAGTTGAAGCACTGCTCCAAGAGAAAACAGGGTAAATGTTCATTAACGTTTGGTGTTTACATGTTTTTGAAAGACGTCTCTTATGCTCATAAAGGCTGAATTTATTTGATCAAACATACAGTAAAAACTAGCCTAGAAATCTAGACTCCCCCTAGCGGCTGCAAAAATTATTTTGCAGCCAGTGTGGTCTAGCAACTCTCCGTTGACTTTCGAGCTGGAAAAACCAAACTCTAGTCAGGCCAATCACATCGTGTATAGAGTCGGCGGGCGGACTTAACAAAATGACGACAAAGATGCGACGGTTCACTGCTACTTGAAAACAAAGAATGGCTGCTGCTGCTGGCGAACAGCCGTCTTTCGATTCGGCTTTGGCCGCGACTCTGGATGATTTAAAGTTAAAGTTTAAAGTTTTTCTTTGAAACATGAACAAAGAACGGCACTTTTTAAAAAAGGAAGATGTGTTCTGTGTGAAGATGTGTGAGATCGCTCTGACTACGTCACCTTCTTCGTTGCTCTGGTTGGTTGTAGCGCTATCATATTGCGTGCAGAGGAAATTTGAAAGACAAACGTTTATCCCGCCCCTCGTATTGAGCCCTGTCAATGGTGAGTTCCCTTTCATCTGACTCCATAAAATGAAAGTGTTTTTCAATGATATCTGTGCATCATTAAATATACGTTAATGTTTGACTATTCGTTTTAACTCCAATGAAAATAAAGTCAAATTCTGTTAGAATAATCAAATATAACAATTTATTATGTCAGGTAAATGTATTATAATAATTCCATAATCAATTGAAAGATAATCAATGCAAATCATCAAATGTTCTAGAACAAAGAGGAAAATCTTTTACCCGACATGAAATACATGAATGCTGAGTCTCGGCGACTCAGCGTCCACGGGCTATCTGAGATACAGAAAGAGCCACGACTCCTTGCTGCATTCCATTAAATAGCCAGAACTTCTTTTCAATGGTAATTTGCATTCAGGTTACACCTTATTTTGGGGGTAGGGGAGAAAGGCCATTTGTCCACCTTTCTTTGTGTGCCAGTTTCTCTAAACTTCTAAAAAAACCTTATTACCTTTTGTTTTACTTATTTGGAATGAGACATCTGAACCAGCCACCCTGAGACCTTTAAAATGATACTAAACACAATAATCATTCACATTAAACCATGTATATACTTGTGTGCGTTTTTTAGTGTTACTGACTGAGAGAGAGAGGAAATGTAAATCAGGTGAGACTGCGTGAGGGGGAGGTCGAATGTTAATTTTCAGCAAGTTCCTTTGTTTCAATAGACCATGTGGTCAAGACAGTTTCTCCAACCAGTTTTCCAGTCTTACAGACCAAACATCCTGATGTAGGTCTGGCATGCCAGGCTAAGTAAAAACAGTAATATTGTGAAATATTATTACAATTTCAAATAATAATAAAGTTTTTTGTTTTACTCCAGTCTTCAGTGTCACATGATGCTTCAGAAATGTTGAAAACAATTGCTGTTTAATATTCTTTTGTGGAAACTGTGATACTGTGTATTTTATTTTATTTTTCGGAATCCTTTATAAACAGAGGGTCCAAAAGAACAGCATCTATTTGAAATAGAAAACTCGTGTAAGATAATTATCATCCAGTAATATTTAAAATGACCTTTACAACTATATATATTGCTTATAAAGTTTCTAGATCTAGCCAAAAGCACACAGACTCATCCAGGATTTAGTGCTGAAGACAAAAAGAGTTCTAGTCTCCATGGACGAGAGCCACGCATCCACTTGCTAGCCATCACAGCTTTGTGATTTAGGAACCTCAAGGGTGGCATCCTTGGCTGCCCTGTAAACGCCCTCATCAGTCCTGCCTCTATTCTCAGCCCTGTTGCTTTTATAAGCTGTCCTGATATTGGTTCACAGCCTTCGGGGATACTAAATTCTGCTGAAGGTGCTAAGCGAAAGGAGGGGAAAAAAAGGGAAAGAGAATGAAGGGGAAAAGGCTCTACTGCCCCACTGATTTACAGCTCGACTTTAATTGGGTTGTAAAATCAAATCCAGTGTTGTTTCAGGAATGCCAAGATGTGATTCCTGCGCTGTTTATGGGAGGAGTCAGACAGTCAAGGACACTGGGAAAGCGAGAGGAAAAGATGAAAAGGAAAGAAGTAAAGAAAAGAAAATGGAAAAATAGTTTTTCTGATATTAAAGTGATACAAAGAACCACATAATGCTCCCTCACTACTGTATCATTACCACACAAGCCATTATTGTTCTCTTACTCATGCCAAAATATTTTGTGCAAGTCCTTACGGACAGGGAAAATTACTTTGTTAACAATCGTGATCATAAAAGTCCGGTCCAACAGAATAATATTTTCACGAAAAAGGTTATGTTTATCAACCAGATTCATCTGAGCAATTACCTTATTGCCATAAACCAATTTTAAAAACAATCTAATCTAAATGCACTTACGAAGCTCACGGCAACATTTTGCACATCCAAAGGAATCAAGTCCATAACATTTGCGGTGAACTCCCGAACTCTCATTATGCCTGTAGAAAATCACATTCTCCATAAATGCTGCTCTCTCAGCAATAAATTACATCTGTGTCTGAGATACTGCAGCATTATCTCACTCATTATTCTGGAACGGTGGGTTAGGTTGAATTATTAAAGGCAGTTTATCTAATTGGATGCAGGGCTATGAGGGTAATCCCATCTACAGAGTGATATACATATACTGTAAATGCATACTGCACTCAAATGAACCTCACTTGTAATTATAGGGATGTTCTCCATCTCATTCCATCTCTCTCTCTCGCTCTCTCTCTCTCTCTCTCTCTCTCTCTCTCTCTCTCTCGTTCATGCTCACTCAGTATCTCTGAAAAAAGAGAAGAGAAAATGGAGATCATCAAGAGATTGTAAGTCGAGTACATTTCAGGCCTGCACTCCTACAAATAAAGCTTCTTTAATGGCTTTTAGAGATGCCTTAGGTTCAGCAAAGAATCCTATTCTTATTTTTCATAATATATTTTGAAATAGAAATATTTTGTAACAATGTCTTTACTGTCACTTTTAATCTATTTAATGCATCCCTGCTGAATAAAACTAATATTTTTACTAACCCCAATCTTCTGAATGTATGTATAGCCAAATTGGTAAATTCACTAAATAATAGGCCAACCTATTTAACAGGAAAGTAGTATCCATATGTCATATGTAATGTAATGAATTCAGTTCTGAGCTAAATGGATGCAAGCCGATCCGTGTTAACCCATCATTAATCTAATAAATTGAAATATCATATAGCTACTGTGACCATTCACGTCGCTTATGCATTAATACATAGAGCAAAGGAGTAGCTGAACATGTAATGGGATCTTTTACATAAGTCTAACAGGTAGGCTTAATTTAGTGTATGGCTCTCTTTCCTTTTGCTATCACAACAGAGGATAACTCCTGCAAAGATAGATGAAGGAGTAGAGAGAAGGAAAGAAGATGGAAAAAACGAGTGCCGGAGCTGCTAATTAGCCATGCAAATCCTCAAGCTGGCGGATTGAGTTTTGAAATGAAATTGCTCCTTTGAATCTGCAGTGCGTATGTTAATCTCTAAGCATTTGCCTGGTTGAAGGCAGTTTGTCGTTCCGAACAGAGGGTTCAAGAGGTATCTTTTTGCCGTCTCTGTCCCTCTGACTGAGCCATTGCTGAACATTTATCCTCCACAGACAGCCCTTTCCCCCTCCTCCATATTCATCAGCCATTTATAAATTATTCTCATCTCCTCTATGACGACCAGATATGCCACTGTGTGCCAAAGACTGCTGTGCAGAATTGGACCTTGCATTATAAATAAGCTCTAGTGTATGGAAAGCTAAATAAGAAAACTATGCTGAAAATAATAGGGATAAACAATATATTGGTACCATATTGATATTGCTGAATATAGTATTGAATATTTAACTGTGCCAGCTCATTTCCCCTATTTTTACATTTAGATCAGGTCCAGCGCCAGCACACATGACACAAGACTCCTTCTCTTCTTAGTCAACCAGCTTAACCAAAAAGACCATGGTGATCAACAAGGATTAACAGCTAAGTTTTGCTATCTGAACCAGTGAGAATTTATTGGTCTGCACCTTTAGAAATGCAATGGGTGGCTATGCTTGTCCACCAGGTAAACTTGCCTAGACCAGTATGGAAATTCACAATACAGGTCTTTTCAGCAGGGCATGTACTATAAAAAAGAAAACTACCATGTAATTTGGACACCAACATTATACCGAAACAAAGGTTCTCCCATAAACAAGATTTCCATGTGACACTAAGCTCCAACTGCTGTCCAAAAAAAGCACCAGGACACTGTGAAATCACTCTGGAAGTTTCATGAGATCAGAAGACGAATGCATGCGGTGAATTCCAGTTCAGTCCCTCCTTCATCCTGATGAATGTCCATTTTTTTCACCACCACTAATCCTTTCACTTCTCCATTTTAGCTCTCTGACAGCTCTTCAGACAAACCACATACTGTAGTGGAAAGATACCCTGAATATGCTGAGCTCTGATTGAAAGACCATGTTGTTGCCCATTCGTAAGGGCTCCAGATGTAACTGGAGCTGTTTGCATCCCGACCGGCCAGATCAAAAGGTCAGCAACACATGTACTAATTCACATGTCAGGGATTAGCTGGCTTGGACATGATGTGGGAATGTAATTTACAATGCAAGAATGGATAAGTGATGGATTTGAAATATTGCACCTAAGGTCTTGGAGACATCAACCAAAGGCTCCACAAGTTCTGTCCAAAGTTTGGTTATCCTAAAAGCAAATTCAGATGGATTGGAGCTTATTAGAGCTCTAAATATATTATATTGGCTTGAGCAGTGAGTATTGTATTGTATGCGGTGACATAAGCAAACACAAGAGCTGATGCTTAGCTGGAAGCAACAATTATTGAAAAAAAAAAAAATGGTTGTCATCAGCCCATCAGCTTTTGGCTGTTATTGGACAAGGTTATAAAATAAGTGCTCAATTATAAAAAAAAAAAAACTAAAAAAAACTTGCTGGACCTACTTATAGACTTAGACTGTAAAAGTGTACAATTCAATGCTTTTTGGATAAAAGGTGGCACTATATAGGCTAAATGACAAACAAAAACTACATTAAACAATGTAAGAAATGTGCATGAATTGCTAACAAATAATGGGTTAATTAGCTAATGAGCTAATTTTTATCCACTTACGGCTTTGGTCAAAGTTGTGTAAGTTTCTAAATGAAAAATATAATAATAATAATCCTGACAATAAATAAGGTTTCTAACACCTTCCTCACAGTCTCTAAAGACAGATAATGCTTTGCTATCGCTGACAGTGATGGGGGAAAGCTGGACCTAACACAAAGAAGCTTTGATGGAAAAGCTTTTACGATTGTTTAGGGAGAACTGACATCTTTGGAGTATCTCCGTGCCGCAAGATGTGGAGTGGTGATGGCTGAGTGCAATGCTTTTTGTATATAAAGATTCTGCAGGGAGACTGGAGATAAGAATGGACACAAAAATGTACTATTTTCTTTAAAGTGCTTTACCAAAGAATACATTAAACACTGGTGAGGACTTTCCTTTGACTTCTGTTGCTTTTATACTGAGCTACGAAATTTTCTATCCCCCAACCGCACTCAAAACTCTCAGACATTTCTGCATTAAGAATTTCATTAAGACATTTTGTTTATTAGGCCGTTTACCTACAAGGTGATTGCAGGTTTTTACAATATTTCTGGGTACATTTGGTCTCCATGTAGCCAAAACCTGACCCACATAAGGAGCACACACCCATACAACTGAGTTTGCAAGGCACCTAAATCTAAAACATTCAATGTTCCAGCCCTCCTTAGGATAAGAGAGAACAAACAAGCTTAGTCAATACACTAAATACATTAATCTATGACCTCATATCAACAGACACATTGCAAATGTCAACATAGGTGTGAGTGTTCTGTATTAACATTGGTGTCAGGAAAATCTTTCATGTGATGGACATCATGAACACCAACCTGATGTTCAAAACTTTAGGGTCAGTAAGACTTGTTAATGTTTTTGAAGGAAGACCTTTATGTTCATCAAGGCTACATTTGATCAAAATATAGTATTACCAATTAATATAAACTGTTCTATTTTAATATTTTTTTAAGGGGCCATTTCTACAGTCTTAAGTGTCACATGATCTTTCAGAAATCATTCCAGTATGCTGATATGGAGCTCAAGAAACATTATAATTATCAATGATAACAGCTGTGCTGCATAATATTTTTGTGGAAACAGAAGCAAAAATTATACTTTTTTTACGATTCTTTGATGAACTGAAAGGCTAAAAAAAATGTATTTGAAGTAGAAATCTTGTGTAACATTGTAAATGTCTTTAAATTCTTTAATTTCTTCAAGAAAAAAATCTTACTGAACTTTTGAATGGTAGTCTATATATAGGGTCAGATTTACTAAACATGGCAAATTATCGTGAGAGAGAAAAAAAAAAGAAAAAAAAAGAACACACATTAAAGAACACAGACGCAGTCGGATAATTTCCATAATGACCAACACAATCTACCAAGAGCAGCGCAAATTAGCGCCTGGTTTAAGACTTTTTTGGGGTGGCAAGTAATGGCACAAATGCCAGTAAATTGACTAACGCAAACCTTAGTAAATCACCTTGCATGATTCATTTAAATACTCTCCTCCCATAAATTTTGCATCTGAAAGGGAAACTCCTACAAATGCATATACAAAATGATCAGCCGAAAAAATATCCCTTTCCATTCAGCGCACTTTTTTCACTGTTTGTCTTTAGTAAATCCTGACAGTAGTTTTTTAACGCCAAAAAAGGGTTTGCCCTGGCGCAAGCTGTTAGTAAATGTCGCCTTATAGTGTCAAGGCATCTTATCTATCAGCACAAACACCACTTCATCTTTATGTTCTTTTTTACAATGTATAGCCTGGTAGAAATGACCCAAAAGGGTCATCTAAGTCCATGTATATAAACTTATCTCTCTGCAGCCTGCTTAAAAATTGTAAGAAGCCCTTACAGTAACGCAATGTGTCTTTAATACGCATGGCGATTGTAACTTTTCCAAACCCACAGAACAAAGTGTCCCTGTCACTGTTTGTGCTTTAGTTGGCATTGTTTGGTATGGGTCTCTAAATTTCCTTTCATACCATGATTTATGCTCTGTTAAATTCACAATTCAGCATGGCTTTTGCTTTTCATTATTTCAAATGCCACATTTCTTACATTTGCCAAAGGTTTCTTTAAAGAGTTATAATACCAAAAACAAGTGCTGTACTGCAGATCAGGCCAGAAACATGCGCTACTGGAGGGTTCAGCAAACCAGAAGGGTTTGGCTGTGGAACAAACGAGTTTTATTAGGAAAGCTAAAAAACACAATTACTGCCTTGTCACAGGGAACTACATATCAAGCCTTTGTGAACTGTTCTTTTACTCCTTGTACTGTTTACACAGGTCGATACAACCGGCGGCAAGTAGAGTGTCAAAAAAAGTGCAACCCAAACAAAGTGTGAATGAGCCATTCCAACATAAACTCAAATTGCCATAAAAACCAAGCATACGATATACCCAGACCTTAAAGGCAGCCCTGCAGCCTCTCCGGCAAATCCACAATCTAATCATCACTTACTTTATGGTCAAGTCAAGCACACTGCAGGTGACAGGCTCTAAGCCACTCTCGCCCCAGCCAGACCCCCAATATAACACCTCTTCTGTTCCACAATTTCAGAGCCAGGCATTATGGCTGCCCGAATACCTCCAGACAAGGCATTAAATAAAGCTCAGGGCATGTGACAGCTGGGATGTGGGTGTGCCACAGAGGGCTAGCCGGGCCAGGACATTGTTAAATATGGCTGGACTGGTTATCGGAAAGTTTTGACACATAGTCTGAAAGAGTTTGTGCTCCTTGTACATTACCGTTTAAACGTTTGGGGTCTGTAAGATATATTTTTTAATGGTTTTGAAAGAAGGCTGCATTTATTTGATCAAAAATACTGTAAAAACAAACATTGATATTGTCAAATATTATTACAAATTAAATGAAGTGTTTTAAATTTAAATTGTAACATATTTTAAAAATTTTTAACTCATTCCTGAATTTTAAGCAGCCATTAGTCCAGTCTTCAGTGTAACATGATCCTTTATTCATTCTAATATGCTGATTTGCTGATTATTATTATTATCAATGTTGAAAACATTATATATACAGTATATATATATAAACTAAATTACATAATGTATCATTTATTTATTTTTGGAAACTGTGATAGTTTTTATGACTAAAATAATGGCATTTATTTTAAACAGAAAACTTTTGTAACATTATAAATGTTTTAACTGTCACTTTTAATAAAGTTTATGCATCGTTGCTGAATAAAAGTATTAATTTCTTTTAAAAAATAAGTACAAATCTTACTGACTCTAAACTTTTCAACGGTAATGTATAAAAACTACATATCCACTTTAACATATCATTGGGTTCATACTGCGGACATACGTTAGGTTATGCTAGTCTAACCACATTTTACCCCACAGTACACAAAAATTTGCTTGTGATGTGATGTCTGGTATGTCTGGAATTCTCTCTGTCGTGACTGCATTGACTGTAAGCTGGTATTTTACTTAGATACAGGGTGTTAAAACAGACACAAACACAATCTTATCATGAGCCAACAACCCATGTAATGTAGTCTGAGCCATAACTGATCATGTGATCAATATGGATGAGGCCTAACGATCAACTTCTCAAACCAATGCCAAACAACATCCATTACACAGAGACAATGTACCTCAGTCTGTACATAAAGGGATCAAACTCAATATCCTTGGTGATAATGAGTGGAGTCACTATGTCTTATTGCCCTGTACATCTACTTAACTCTGATTATAAACTCTCTACAGTTTGAATGGGTGAAACTTACAGCTTTAGATGCTTGTTGTTTAAAGCAAGAGTGGATGACTATAGCGGATAAGTCACTAAGCTAATGATACTAGTTGCATTCATCCCTGGTGTCAGGGAGCTTTATGTTAACAATTGTCAGTTTAGATCAATAGCCAAGTATTTCTTAGAGAGAGAATTCACTGTTGAAACTTGGCATAGCTGTGCGTGGCGGAAAGTTTGCTTGTATGAAGCTAATGTTGTTCTAGCCCAACTGGAGCCTTTATAGACCAACCTGACTGCCTCCACATGCCAGGGGGTCTGTGACCCTGTCATGGCAACAATTAAATCTGACTGACACGAGGACTCTCAGAGACAATGTGCTACAATCGCTTGACAAAACTGTCAAAACCAGGGAGGTAAAAGCAGTCATGTTTGATTACTCTACTGGCAAAACTTCAACAAAAATTATGGTATTAAAGCAGATTATGAATGCCTTTTGCCTAAAATTGATATCATTTGTCAACGAAAAGGCATGCTTGATGTAGTCTGAAAATCAGCAGAGCAGTACTTATCAGCAGGCAGCCATACCAACCAGTACTTGAAACCCTGAGTTCAGCAGGCAGGGACATTAATCAGCTCGAATAAATAGGTCATCTCCTGCTATGCCGAGGGCTTTCAGCTAGCACACCTCCATACGTCTCATCTAAACATTCTGTGACATGAGTTCCAGAGAATTCCAGGTGTCCGCCGCCCATGACATCACCGTTCTCCGTTCGGGACTTTGAGAGGGGCAGGAGAGAAGGAAGGAAAAAAAATAACATTAGCCATATTTCCATCCACTTGTCAATCGAATTATCTGAAGTTCGGTAAAAAACCTCATGCGAATAAAGCTGGTGAAAGTGTGTTTCCATCAAACGGCTTTAAAGTGGATAAAAACCTGTGCGTAATGACGTCACATGCTGTTTTGCGATCAAATTGGTATATCAAATTGATTTGAGACATGTTAAGGTGTTTCCATTTATTTTCTCACCGAATTGCACAACATTCAAACCAACATTTGCGAACAAAGTTTTACTAGGCAAAATGGATCGCACCATAATAACGTTTCCATCCGCGTTTATCGCATAAGCCGTATATCGATCAAGATAAAATCCGATGAGACCGATCGTATTTCATTTGAGTCGATATTCATGAAATTCAATCGAATTTTACTGTTTCCATAAGGCATTTTCATTCGATATCACTTAATCCGGATAAAAACGTGTGGATGGAAACTATTGTCAAAAAAATATGGCAAAGAGTGAATAATTGTAAATATATGCAAAGAGAGGACAGTGTTGTATGTTAACAATGCACTAATAATTTTTTTTTAATCTTTTGAAGAAGAAGAAAAATTTAGATTTTACATAAATGCTTTTCTTTTGAACTTTCAATTTATCAAAGAACCCTGCATCACGGTTTATACAAAAATATTAAGCAGCACAACTGCTTTGAACATTGATGATAATGAGAAAACACAACAAGTCAGCATATTAGAATGATTTCATTTATGAATATATATGAAAATAGAAAAGTTCTTATAAATTGTTATATTTAAAAGTATTACTTTTTAACTCTATTTTTTGATCAAACAAATGTAGCATTGGTGAACATTTTTCCAAAAACATAAAAAAATTGTACCAGCCCACTTTGAATAGTAGTATATGAAATATTTAAATATTTGGGTTAATTTTGCACTTAATTAGCTAAAATTATATTTTCATTTACTAAAATTAGATGCCATTTTAGTCACAGTAAATCTGACAAAAATGTATGAATATGAGTAGGAAGGGGGAAAAAAACTCAATCAAGTGTTTCAAGTGCTATGTGAACATGCAAGAAAAAATTTAATTTCTCCCCAAAGCCACCCTGTATACCCTGTGCATATACCCAAACACCAGTGTGCGATCTGTCAGCCGAAAGCTTATTAAAATGTCATTGACCCGTAAACTGCATATTTATGCTGTGTTAACTAAGCTGATGCCAGAGAACTGCACACAGACTCATTGTCACTGAGCCGGGTTGAGTCAGACAGACTGTGGCAGTCAGAGATAAGCTTTATTGCACAATGTGTGCACAGGGTCCATTTGATTGATGCTTCTCCATTATTATTACGCCAGTGCGAGGTAATACATTCTGGGGTGTCATAAAAGCCTGGGTCTAAATTAGTTGTGTCAAATTGTGGTGGCGGCCCCGTCTCCCCTATCGCACCATCAAAATGAGGTGACACTGACACAGCGACAACGGGGGGAGCGAGGGCAGCGTCAAACTTTACTCAAAACACAGCTCAACGATTGCTACTGGATTTTTCTCATTAAATAATATTTTTTTTCTCTCTTTCTCACTGTCTTTGTAGAACGGTAAATGTTTTCTGCCCGTGCTGTCAAAAAAGACAGCGACAGCAATTTGGAATAGGCAGGGGGGGTTCAGCTGAAAAAGAGCTCACAGTTGCTAATCTCTAAAGACAACGCAGTATTCAACAAGAGGCTCACACCGGTGCCCGAGCCATCCTCCCTTAAAATTCCCAAGCAAACAAATGTGTAAATCATCCTCGATAATTAGTGTGTTCAAAGGGAAGGAGTCCATTCTGTGTCCCAGGTCTCCCTTTTTGCACTCATTAGAAGAGATGCGGGAGGATGAGCTGGCTGGCCAGAGTCCAATTTTTTCACCTCCTTGTCCCAGGGGTGGTAATATGAGTGGTCGGGTTACAGTACGGTTCTGTACAGATGAGGGAGGCTTTTTCAGCGGAAGCATGGGGAGGAAGGAATGCTTGCCATTTGGATGTTTAGGGAGGACAGGAGGGAAATAGAGGTGTGTGTATATGTTTTGTGTGTCAGAGCGAAAGACAGCGAGAGAAAGAGATACGAGAGAGTGTGGGAGAGGTTTGGATTTACGCCATGTATTATCATGTTTATATTTGTGTCTGCTTGGTCGGAGGGGGTTTTGGAAATAGGGGGGCCTGAGAAAAAGGCATTATACCTAACTGTACAGATGTGCAGTTCATTTTGACCTCTAATCCATTGATTTGGACATGTTGGACTGCTCACATATGGGTTACACAGGAAAGACTATGAGAGAGAAAAAGAAATAAAGACTCTTTTGGTGTAGTGTACAGTATATATTGACACTTGTCATATATATTGACACACACACAATCAGAGAATAAGAACAAAAGAAAATCAAAAGAAAACCAAAAGATTTGTGCTTTAATGATGTTGAGAACATAGTGAACAGGTAACAAAATATTAGTCTCCCATTACTATTTTTAAACACAGATATCTTATCAGTTAGACCACACTCATACAAACACACAACCTATCTTTATCCTTTCTTGTGCAACGTGTACATTCAAAGGCTTTATCAACCAACCTGGACCCCACCCAGAGTCACTAAGTAGAGTCTGTCGCCTTTGAGTCTTCGCCAGACTGTTATTTCTTGCTTAAAAACAATGCTCCATGAGACCAACAGGTCAGCACAATTTTGCAGAGTATCAATTACACTGCTGCGCTAAAGCAAACAAAACAGAAAACCCTGTCTCCATCAGCGCCTCCCTTAACATACCACTTTAGATACTAGTGGAGCTATTCAGGCACTTGCAAAACCTTTAAACATGCTGGAGGTGTCTGATGTCGCACTCAAAAGTATTCTTTAATGGAGTCGCTGATTCTGAAGTTAGGAACTTTTCTCCAATTATCCTTTTTACTTTAGGGGTACTAATTAAGATGACTTCACAGTCTTTTTGGCATCAGATGATTGGAATAAGCTACATTTAAAAAAAAAAACAGATGTGAGTTAAAGTAGACAGCTGTGAAAATATGAAATATTGTAATACAATAAATGATACAGACAACCATAACCAAACATTTCAATGCAGTCTGGTTGCCCTAAAGAGCCATTGAGCTTTCTGTTGAAAGTCAAGGAAGCCAAAAGCCAAAAAAAACGCATTTATTGCATTTATTTGATCAAAAATACTGTAAAAACAAACATTGATATTGTCAAATATTATTACAAATTAAATGAAGTGTTTTAAATTGTAACATATTTTAAAAATTTTAACTTATTCCTGAATTTTAAGCAGCCATTAGTCCAGTCTTCAGTGTAACATGATCCTTTATTCATTCTAATATGCTGATTTGCTGATTATTATTATTATCAATGTTGAAAACATTATATATACAGTATATATATATAAACTAAATTACATAATGTATCATTTATTTATTTTTGGAAACTGTGATAGTTTTTATGACTAAAATAATGGCATTTATTTTAAACAGAAAACTTTTGTAACATTATAAATGTTTTAACTGTCACTTTTAATAAAGTTTATGCATCGTTGCTGAATAAAAGTATTAATTTCTTTTAAAAAATAAGTACAAATCTTACTGACTCTAAACTTTTCAACGGTAATGTATAAAAACTACATATTCACTTTAACATATCATTGGGTTCATACTGCGGACATACGTTAGGTTATGCTAGTCTAACCACATTTTACCCCACAGTTACACAAAAATTTGCTTGTGATGTGATGTCTGGTATGTCTGGAATTCTCTCTGTCGTGACTGCATTGACTGTAAGCTGGTATTTTACTTAGATACAGGGTGTTAAAACAGACACAAACACAATCTTATCATGAGCCAACAACCCATGTAATGTAGTCTGAGCCATAACTGATCATGTGATCAATATGGATGAGGCCTAACGATCAACCTCTCAAACCAATGCCAAACAACATCCATTACACAGAGACAATGTACCTCAGTCTGTACGTAAAGGGATCAAACTCAATATCCTTGGTGATAATGAGTGGAGTCACTATGTCTTATTGCCCTGTACATCTACTTAACTCTGATTATAAACTCTCTACAGTTTGAATGGGTGAAACTTACAGCTTTAGATGCTTGTTGTTTAAAGCAAGAGTGGATGACTATAGCGGATAAGTCACTAAGCTAATGATACTAGTTGCATTCATCCCTGGTGTCAGGGAGCTTTATGTTAACAATTGTCAGTTTAGATCAATAGCCAAGTATTTCTTAGAGAGAGAATTCACTGTTGGAACTTGGCATAGCTGTGCGTGGCGGAAAGTTTGCTTGTATGAAGCTAATGTTGTTCTAGCCCAACTGGAGCCTTTATAGACCAACCTGACTGCCTCCACATGCCAGGGGGTCTGTGACCCTGTCATGGCAACAATTAAATCTGACTGACACGAGGACTCTCAGAGACAATGTGCTACAATCGCTTGACAAAACTGTCAAAACCAGGGAGGTAAAAGCAGTCATGTTTGATTACTCTACTGGCAAAACTTCAACAAAAATTATGGTATTAAAGCAGATTATGAATGCCTTTTGCCTAAAATTGATATCATTTGTCAACGAAAAGGCATGCTTGATGTAGTCTGAAAATCAGCAACAAGCACCCTGTGGCCAACTCGCTCAACCTTTTCCCATCGATGCAAAATCAGTACAATTTGTCATCACTCTTTGATTACGCAGTGTGGCTAACTAACAAGGTATCTTTCATGCTCTGGCAAATATTAACAAGTCATGGATGGCAGAAAATTAATTATACAGTTTGGGTCTTGTAAAAAAATGCTAACTGTATAAATGAGAGCTCTGCTTATGTCCTGGTTAATGGCATTAGGCTAGAAGCTGACATTAACAAATAGTTTTCATTACATATTTTCCGTGTGACCGGGTCAGATATTCCTATATGTAAATATCAGTGGGGGAAGTAGTTCATACTTAAGGATGAAAAATGCTACAGTATGTGATTGCAAATGATAACTGATTGTCTATCAGAAACAATAATACAAAATAGTCTTGCTCTCTCTGCATTACATTACCTTTGTTTTCTGGGAATCTGCATTTCAGCCTTGATTAGAGAGCAGTCTAAGCTTCTCTGACAGTTTTTCTCTCTTCCCACACTTTTCTTTCCCTCTTTTTGACATTTATGACACCTATTTGAGATACTGTTACAAATAATACTATAGCAAATACAACAAATAGCACACCTTTTTTCCCCATATGTCAAACAGAGGATCAGCGTGTCAAGATGTGTGCCAAAAAGCAGTTATTTCTACATCCAGCTGTCTCGACTGTCAAAGGCTCATGAGAAGGCAGGGTTTCCACACTCTATCAAATTAAGGAAGATGGACCGTTTTTGGAATTGATGCAGGTAGTGTATACTCAGGTGGCTGACTGGGACGCCGGCATTCCCTAGAACATTTTAAGCACTCAGAGGTCTTAACATGATGGGATATACTGGGTGAAAAACCAAAACTAATTGTATCATCTATCCCTTGTGTGCCTCAGATGGAACCTTGGACAGTCATAATGTAGAAGAGAAAAATGAATAAAAACCTGTATTACACACAGTGCTCCCCACCTCATTTATAAACATCTGTATACTTGGAAACATGTACAAATGCACATCGTAACCAGTTTTACCTATATGCAGAAGCTTTCAGTGGTTCCCTCTGGTCTTTTCTCTTAGGTCTTGTGGACAAGGCAAGAGTGAGGAGATCTCTCTGGTTTTGCTTGAAAACTCCATAAACCCTTTGAGAGAAATCAGAGAACATGTCAATCAGCAGATATTAGAATGGAGTACTCCTGTATTTGTGGTACTTTAATTTATATTCTAACACATTAGCAGTGAAGAATGACATCTGGCTCAGCTCAAAATAATTATGGAGGAATGTAGTAAGTCCAAGTGCTGAAATGGTTAAATAAAATGATGCTTCTCTGCTTAGTTAATCTAGAATGTAAACTGATATAGCAGATTAGCTTCTTTTTTTTTAAGACAAAAAATTTTTCACAACAAACACTTTTATGCTGGGGGTTTAGCTGAGATTCTGATTGGTGGGTCTCTGACCTCAAATTCAGTTTCCTATTTTATGTATATATCTATTTTAAAAACCTTTAAATGAATGAGACATTTATTGGCAAAAGGGAATCACACATTTGTATTGCTTTTTAATGAGCAGTTACTCTCTGCCATTAATGAGTAGGGAGAGCTTGTTTAGGTCTCTACACTTCTGATATCACATACTTCTTCTGGTCCCACAGCAGAGTAACAGGGCGGTCGGGATCATGGCTGACATTTGTTTATGTAAGAAAGCAATCCATCTAATGACTGAGTCATCTTCTCAAAGGGCCTCTGGTAGAGGAGAGCTCAGATGAGAGTCACACAGGGAAGTTGCAAGGCTCATCTCCAAAGCCAGGCCCATTAATGTGATCAATGTGAAAGAGAGAGAGAGAAAGAGACAGTCTGACCAATGCATTGTAGAGTGATATACACAGGAAATTGAACAAGTTTCAATATAATTTCTATCGGCTTGAATATCTATTTTGTGGACTGGATTTGTATCATGTTTCCATGAGTCCATTTGAAGCATTTAAGAATCTTCTCATATTTTTCAAATAATATGATTCATGTTTTACATGCACTAGTCATTCTCTGGATGACCCCCATCTCCTGTCTCTCTCTCTCTCCCTCTCAATTCTGCCCATCCAAACTTCCTCAAGTAGGATTGAGTCTTGCTGCCTCTTAGAGGTTGGAATGTGTCACACACTTATCACACAAAGAGTCACACACACAGTTAATCACATTTGCACTTAATTAGGAATTTCAAGTCTTATTAATAAACACTCTCACACTTTTTCTTGAAATCTATTGTACATAGGGTCTATTGTTGGCACTCATAAAGGTAGAACATTTTATGCAAATAAGCCACGGGTGGTTAATTGCAATCAATCTCGATCTAAACATTTAAGCAGCATTTCAAATCTGACTCTTAATTTGACTAAGAGCATGATTTGTTTGCATTTCCGCATTTCTTAATGAAAATCCCTCCTCTTCAGTACCGGAAAACACTTTGCTGCTTGCATGTCTGCACCACAGATGTGTTTACCCTTACGGAACAAAAATATATGGGAATACACTGCAAAATATAATGCGATATATTACATAATACATTTCCATATATGGGAAACCAGTGCTTGTATTTTTCCAATATACTGCAATATATATAAAATATTTATAAATGACAAGACAAGACAAAAATAGCATTACATGTAATATTCACAAAGTTTTATCCTTTATTGTGTACATATATTGCACATACATGTTCCCATTTAAATGTAAATGTATGTTCACATATATATATATATACACAAACTTTCACGGAATGAGTTACAACAGATTTCCTCAATATTAATATGGGGGGGGGGGGGGGGGGGGGTGTTGATCTGTTAGTGTTTAATGTTCTATCTGCAATATATTACACATGCAGTACCATATCTGATCACATATACATCTATATACTGTATTATGAAGTGTATTCCTGAATATAAAATTACATACATTATGATATATTAGTAAATATATCGTCACATATTTTTCAATATTTGAAAAGCGGCAATTACTTATGTATTACTCAATATATTGTAATATAACACAACATATATTATTCTGTATATTTTTAAATATACTGTAATATAATTTAATATATTCATCATTGATATATTGCGAAATATATTTGCTTTTCGTAAAGGAATGTACATGTCGTAACCATTTGCTTGTGTATAAATCCTCTCAGACAAACATGTATTACAGGAAAAGTTCACATATATTTTATAAGGCACACTAATCTATCTATCTACCTAATGATCTGTATTTCTGGAACAAGGCTTGCCTCATGTATAAGCAATCAGAGTTTTACTGGACAGTTACCTCACATGCCCTTCTGTTTCGTCTGCGGTTCTATGACAGAGCTGCATTACCTGGCCTGTATTTTTCCGACAGCACTGGCCGTAAAGATGTCTCTCTCATGCTGAGACGTCCCAAATCCACACATAAAGCTGTCCAGAGAAAACTGCAACAAGCCATGGGAGCCCAGGATGCACTTGAGGTTTTGCTTGCTGACCATAAAAACATTGTAGATCCTAACAAACAAGGAATAGTGATAACAGCTGTTAACCTCATAAAAAAAACTTATTGCAATTTCAAATCTGAACTCTCTAAACAAATGACAACAGATACTTGCAATTATTTGTTGTAAATCCTTGAGTCGGTTTTACAATTCAGTACACTGCAGAGTAAATATAACAGAGATGAAAGAAAGTTATCTATTATTTGGGTATGCTCTTACATTTTTGATTCAAACCAAATCCACTGTATAATTATGCTGAGATTTCCTCTTGTTTTACTCAAGAAATGGAAAAAGCACAGATAGTTGTGCAAAAGTTGCAGTATCAAAACTGCACAAAGACAGAACCCAAAAATACATAAACATTGGCATGATATTGTGCAATGGAAAAGTTCTCCAAGCCTGTGTTTTAAATTTCAGTGGACTGGCCTGTCCACTCAGCAACAGCATCTCCGCAAATTCCTTTATCATGAAAATAATGGTGGTGCAAAAACATTTGACCCAGGGGGCATCACAGGAGGATGGCCTTACTATAGGATTGTTGCCTCTTCTTTCTCCCGGGATGGCCGAAAGGACCAGGGTGTGATTTGTTAAATGCGAGTCAGCCCCTTCATTGTGTCCTCATCATGGGGACATCTGGCACAAGCAAGCCGGTGTTTTGACTAAGGTCTCCATCTCCATTCTGAAGCAGTGGGCTGTACTGCATTGAAAAACTCCTTTGGCTTTCACATGGTAATGCTGCAAACTACAGGAGCAGATGTGAAACATTTGGTTCTGTTCTTGTTCACTTGTAAAGAGATAATGCGCTGCTTTTACTTTCATTTCACCATGCTGTGTTCTTCTCCTTATTAAAAAAGAAAGACAATACGGTAACAACAAGGGGGGGAAATGACGGTCGTCCTTGGTGGCCTGAAGTGAAAAAAGAGCCAAATGTTTACGAAATCTGTCAGTAACATAATAAGAAATAAGACAAATAGGGGTGAAAACTGTGATAGAATGAAAACAGAATTTTTTTCTCTCTAGCTCTCTCTCTTATCCAATCGCACAAATGAAGTGCACACAACACGTAGATTTGGAGATGTTTATAGGTTTAGTCACGCAGTAATGCATGTCTGAAATAATCTTATTAAACCATTACCATGACTGTTCAAACACACATTTGTACAAGAGATCAAACATCGTATCAGTTTCATACATTTTTCCTCTATCCAACGGCTTATCATATGTTTAGCATTAGTTAAAATACTATATATTTCCAAGCAAAATGACAGAGCATGATTTGGCCTGATTTCTAATTAGATTTAGTAAAGGATTTCATGCAAATGAATGTTTAAAATTTACTATTATAAGATATATTAGGGAGAAATTTAAGTCTTAGCAGTGCAGTTACTGTTAAATTTATTTTTTTATTTTTTTGTAAATATCCTGATGTTAAATCTATAAACAATCTCTCTTGGATTCTTTACAACCACCTTGTAAACTACAAACCTACATTTTGTTTGGCAGTGGCCACAGGCGATGAAAGTGACATTTGCTTTGAACACGAGCGTAACCGTTCCTCTTCAACAGAACTGACAGGTGGGCGGGGTCTGTCCTGCTCTTCCTGCATCCTATTGGTTACTGCAATGCAAATGACATGCGCTCTGGAAAAGTTTGGGGAACCTGATTGGGCCGCAGTATGTCAGTCACTTCAGGTGACGTCATTCTGAAGTTAGATACAAGGCACACACGTGTGAGAGCTACTAGACTAGTGCTATGAAAGTTTATCAGAATTTCAAAAATCATTTGAAGAAAAGGATGGCCTAAAAAAATCGTTTTGTTTTTTTACACTTTTAACACGATTTGTTTAAAATAAACTATTAAAGGTATCATGATTAACGCTTGTTATAACATAGTAATTTAAAAATCTCACTAATCTAATTCTCAGACTAATAACAGTTTATATAAGTAACGACGACGAGCGTCACGAGCTTTAGGCTATGCACGAGGGTTTTTGGGGAGCGGCGCGTGCGAAATCTAAACCACCTTTGATGCTCTCGAGCTCCAAACGCTGCTTTATTTTTTGATGGCAAGACCGAATAATGCCAGTCTAGCATGGCTGTCTCTCCAACTCATGCCACCCGTGGACCGACATGGCATTTAGCCGCGTCTTTTCTGACCCTCCGTCCAAGAGCATCTTTAAGACCTTCGCGGTCATGTTGCTGTCTATACTTGCGTCTCTGTACTTTCTCCACTGCCTCACGGATCGATGCGGGACCTGTATACCCACGGAGAGAAGAGATACGGGTCCGGTGGAGGAATTTTACGCCTCGAAACTTAAAGATTTTGGGTCGCTGAGGAGAAAGAGACTTTTTCAGAAATGGACCTCCACGAGACCTCAGGTGATGAGGCACAACAGATTAATCCACCGACTCGAAAGTGTCAGTGAAGAGGATTTACCTGAAATTGAGGCAGATAAACACATTTTTCGGGAAAACGTACAGCTGTCAAACTCTTTGGATGTAGATTTGGAGACGGGGGGCTCGTATTTTGATACAGGTAAACTGAGTTCGTTAGGCGAGGGCAGTAAGAAGCTGCCTCAGGCGATCATCATCGGCGTGAAAAAAGGAGGGACGCGCGCGCTGCTGGAGTTTCTGCGCGTGCATCCAGATATCCGCGCGGTCGGAGCGGAGCCGCACTTCTTCGACCGTAACTATGACAACGGACTGGACTGGTACAGGTAAGTTAACTTATGATCAGTGATCATTGATGTGCCCAATCTACACAAGAGTTTAAAAAGATATGCGTTCATTATTATATATCTCAAAAGATTAATAGATTTCCCCCTAATGACTAGAGAAGAAACATTAACATTATCACAAATAATTAGCCTATCTTTTAAACCATATACATAAATAATGTATTGTAGCCTATATTATTTGTATGTTATCATAATAATATAACGTCAATATGATTATTATTCATAATTAATTAGTTTTGTCGTAGCGCTGGTGTTTAGCTTTGTCAGTTGTTGTAGATGGTCAACAAGTTTTTTCACAAAAAAAACAACAACAAAAAACACAACACAGGCCAAATCTAAAAGTAACACTATAAATATTTGGTATGTAGCTTATAATAAAATATAACATAATAGTCTACGTAATTTTGGTAATAAAAAACTATTTGTGGCTTGAAAACTATACATTCAAATAAATGGAAATGATAAAAAACATGCAAATAAAAATGCAAATATTAGTTTCAGATAAAAATTGTATAAACAGCCCAGCTCTTATTTGCTCATTTTCTAATCCATGATAAGAAACTATCTTGCATGGGAATTTTGAACTTCAAGTTTCATCAAATTAAATGGAGAGCATAAGCTAAAAAGGATCCTCACAATATTATATAATGCACAATAGAGCTGTTTGAGTCAATTTTTTTTTCTAATTAAATTTTAAAAAATGAAATACAAAGAAGCTAGTATTTTACTCACTAAGAAGATTCCCAAGAAACCAATTCTCTTAAAAATATGTTTCCATCAAACTTTTTTTTACTATATAAAGTTTAATGTATTTGTCAGTTTATTTTCTACCATTTCTTACTAAACTTTTTAACTAGGAATTAAGATTACATGATCAAAATATATATGAAAGTGTATTTAGTGGTATTTATATGACATGGTACACTTATAAGAATATAAGAAAAATGGTTTTCCATTTTCCATGGTTTTATACTTTTGTATGTATCTGTATGTTTTCTGCATCTATTTGGTGTGTGTGTGTGGTTAATTCGATATCTTCAGGCTGCTGTTAGAGTTTAACATCAGCTTGTCTTTTGCCGTTCTGTGTAATGGAGCATATCAGACATCACAGCTCTGTTATTAAGAGGGATTATGACCGTAATGAAAGGTTACCTGTCTGTCTCCGCAAGGTATATTTCACCACCAGATTTAGTTAACATACCAAGTCATGCAAAATTGCAAACTACGCGCCCGAATACTCTCTTTCTCCTTCAATTGATTAGGCCTATGCCTTCTAGTACTTCTTATTGTCAAAAGCATAGATAAAAACAAACAAATAAATACACAATAAAAAAAAATACAATACATGAATCCTTCAGAAACACTCACTCTCTTTATCAACATGCAGTCTCTCTTTCTAGTAGCATCACTCTCACACCCAACACTGCTATTCATCCTTTGTATCCTTTGTGCTTTGTTATATCCACGAGGATCCCATCCATCCAAAAGAATCGCCAGGATTCTTGGGAATGCGACACACGGTTCGGAAAACAGGCCTGGTTAGGAAAAAAGCCCCCCTCCCCCATCCTTCAAATAGGCCCTCAATTTAAAATTACACAAGAAAACAATAACTGCAACATCAAAATGATTTGCTAGATAACAGCATGTGACAGATTACTCGTCCATTTACAGTACGTCTGCATGAACAACAAGTTAAAAAGTGTCGGGAGGTCCGTCAGTTCAAATTAACAAAAAGTGAGTGGAATAACAGAAAACGTTAAGAGGTGTGCTTTACTTGAGCTAAAACACTTTGGATGGGTGTCAACTTTCTACAAGACAGGAAAAAATAAAGAAATAAACTACACAGCCAATGTTTTTCTCTCACTCTCTTTTTTCAAATGAGCTGAAAGACATTTCCTGAATTTATGCACAAGGCAGGACAGTTTGATGGATCTGTGCAAATGTCTTGCAAATAAAGAAAACAAACATAAAATTACTTTTGGAGCATAAATTCTCACCCTTTGTCAAACCCTCTGGGAATAATTGCGTTTCTCCCGACCGCTGAAGTTATGAATGGGCTCTGTTTTTTCTCTCTCCCTGCACTAATCACTGTGTCCAATTTGCTGGAATTATGTGACTCTTTTCAGGCTAGGCTGTGAATGTTTAAACACAGAAACTTCCATCTGCAGGGATGAAGGTCCTTTGTGTTTCGTAATGGCTGATACGGACACTGTGAAGGAATCACACAACTTTGCTTCTCTGTGGGAATGCGAGACGTGTGTGTGTTTTGTCAATTTAGTTGCTCGTGTCCAGTTGGTCCTATTGGTGGTGCAAAAAGTGCAACATTTTTGACTGCCACAAGCTGTGCTTAGCATTTTCTCTATACCGTTTTCAGCAGTTTGTCAAAAAACAAAAACTACATAACGAAAAAGTAATTTCAGCATTGCCAGACTGCATCTGTGCTACTACAAATATCAGTGTTGTGGTTGCTTGTCAAAACATTACTCACCCATCTGCAGTCAACGTCGCAATAGTGAAATCAGACACGCAGCCAGAACATCTGTGAGAGGTAAAACATTGAGTATTAGATTATATACTATTATGAAAGGCACGCTTTTTATTTGGGCTACCAGTGAAACCCTTCTTTTAATAATTGACAGAGTTCCTTGGCTTCCATTTTGACAGGGTTCACTGCCAGCTTACACAAAACTTTCTCTGTCTTGTGCTGAGACAACTTAAACCCCAAGGCTTTTATTATGGAAATCTGTTCTTTGAGTGCAAAAAGAGATCATCTGAAAGACTTGATGTAATGAGTGGTCTTTGCTTTATATTAAAGTCTGTTACAATCAAAGCTTCTGAATTTAACCTTCCAGGAACCTGTTGTGTCCAGGGATGTATTTTATTGATTAAATGGCTACAGTAGTTGTGTTGCATCTCAGAATTGGACAATCATCTCTTACCATTGGTCTCCCACACGTGACTCTTCCAGTAGATAGGCTACTGGGTGAACTATCCCACTCTAGCGTTCGGGCAAGGGTTCCCCTGGGACCTCCTCCCCCGAATTTGAGCTCTCTGGGTCTCTGCGTTCCAGAGATACGAACGATTTTCTTCTAAAATCGTGACGTCACCGGTGTCCGCAATTTTGCAGCGCGCCCGATGGTTTTCTGCTAATATCTCCGCGAAAACACCACCAAAAACTATGGAACTTATATAGTTCTTTTCAGCTCGACTAGATGGTCCCAACGAGCTCGGTGCTCGCCGAATCCGTCTAGTATTCGCCGAGATATTTGCGTAATAGACGGTATTGTCTATGAGTTCGAGCACGAGCGCTCTTGTAAAATTTGGTTGCAATCTGAAACATCACCACTAGAGGCCGCTAAAATTTACATAGAGCACCTTTAAGTTTCACAGTGTATTGACAACTAATGCAGGGCCTAATTATCCATATGAATAACTACAGCAGATTCAGGTACGTCACCACACAGAAACATCCGAGGAACATGAATTGCAATAGCCAAACGAATTGACAAAATAATTTTTGAAAACGAAAACAAAAGGATCTGAAATATTCTTTCGTTTTTTGGTATTGCGTTAAGAGTCATACACTGAATTTGTTCATAAATTATTTGGGCCCCTATACTTGTCGTAAATCGCATACTTCCTTTTAATTATAGCACTGTTTTATATGTGAGGAAATTAAGTAATTACACATCTGGAGAGCTTGTGCACTTTTGTTTCTTTGCACTCTTCCCCCTCCGTAGCCCCTGCGGTGAGGGCTTCTCTCAAGTGGATTCAAGGAACGCATATCAAAGCATAGCCATTCAAACTACATTAAAACCTCTTTAAAAATTCAGGCTAGAAAATGTGGAAAAAAAATTCCTAGGCCACATGTCTGTAGAAACTTCTTTAGGACATTTTTCTCCTTAAACTATCCTAAGCTGCAGTTTGCATTGTGCAAATAAACTACCCAGCAAAATCACAAGCTCTGTCGAATCCAAATGTCTGTGAACATTAATAGTATTCTCAGCAGCAGAGTTTGACTTGTAAAGTTGGTTTGTGATTAAGTGAGTAGCAGGCTCCTAAACACGCCTCTGTTTGGAGCTGGTAGACACATCTCTCATCACAGGTGTTGTGGAGAAGTTTTTGGAGAACCTGTGGAGAGGCTGGCTGGCCAGTTGGCAGAGGGTAGTGTGAACTCCGCTGGAATATGGGGAATGTTCTTGAGTGATGCATGGCACAGACCGAGTTCCTCGTACACAGAACATGGTGTTCACTTCACACTGACAGACACAGCCTGTGGTAACTGGTTTACAGTGCAGTGGCAAAGTTCCTGGGAAAATAAAACCCCTGTGTTAATAGAAATATGGACAGATTCACATGAGTACAGTAAAAATTGACTGTCAGTATATACATGTGCATTCAACACAATATTTCACATTTAGCCAGGTGGAGTATTTTTTCAACACATTGCCTCAACTCAGCATGATCTCAATCATAATCATAGATGTATGTAAACTCTTAAAAACAGAGGTTATTTATTGCCATCTAAGATCCTTTTACTTCCATCGCAAAAAAGGCTCTATAGTTGAAAATTGATCTTCAAATTATGTTGATTCACTCACAGACAGGTTATTTGGGGAAACCAAATTTAATTTAATTGTTTTTGACAATATTAAATACTATTTAAGAATACTTAATAATAGTAATACATTTCTCCAATATCAGACAATAACAGATATGTTACCTGTGCATCCCTACAAATTTATTTATAAATGAAATCAAGATTCATCATTTGCATCTTTGTTTGGAGGAGTTTAATTATCACGAAAGTTTAACAAGTAAAAAATCACTTGTGTTTCCATGTTTTATGGGAACATTCCAAACATAATGATTTTTGAACAAGCTGTATATCAGCTAAACATATACCACTACACATACTCATCAGCATGTTTACATTTAAAAAAAATATTATTCTGTAAGACTTATAAGAGGTTTTCCTCATGGGGAACAAAAAGTGTCCATTGTCATTTGGTCCCCATAACAGAGTAGGGTATACCTGAACCACTTCACTTTTCATAATACTAATGAGATCATATTTTTTGCTGAACGTTTTTCTTCTATAGGGGTGCTTCGTTCACCTGCTCGCTCGCACACACACCTGCATGTGCTTTATTAGATCATTATAGTGTTTTCTACCTGAGCCAGCCTTGGGGCAGGTTGTACTGTAATGTTGTAGTGCTAGGATGACATAAGCCAGCTGGGACATGAGATCACACTGAACAAAGAGACCCCTGTGTGTGTGTGGAGGCGTTTGATCTGGTTTGGCTAGGGGCACCGCTGTGACGTTCACTCAAGTTACCGCAAATATACAGAGAAACACTCTCATCTCTCTGCATTTCTTACAAAGCTCAGTAGACAGTTAAATAGTTAGACTACATAATTACCATTTTCCAAACACTTTTATTACAGGTATGCTGATCATATTTTGCTCAAAGCATGACTAACGACTCTGTTACCAGTGTAAAATTGCACATGTATAAACACCCCTTGACTAAAAGTTGACTTTGTTTATTTTGTAAAGCAAGATGCCAGCAACTAAAATGTGAGCCATGTTAGAACCTTGTGATTTACAACGAGAAGCTGAGAGTATATAAATGTGCTTGTTTGTGTGTGTGTACGGACATGGGTCACAGGAAGGGGCATAACTTTTATGTAGGTCATGTTTGGAGGTGAGAGGGGTCAGTAACTGGATCTGTAAAGTGAAGGACTTTGACTTGCTTCAGGAGGGTGACAATTAATGTCAGGGGTACAACTGTGAGAGGGAACTCAAGAGGTCTCTCAACCCTTGTTCAGAGAATGTGTAAGTCTGTCTATGTGGATATCAGATAGCATGGCTTCGTATGACTGCGAACTACCTCACAATACAACGGACATTGCGATACATGTGCCACGATGCATCACGTCATAATTCACGATTAAAACTGTGCTAATAAGCAGGAGAAAGACACTCACACATTTTGCTCCACTTTTGTCCAGTATGCCAATTTCAAAATTAGTGATTATGACAGGCTTCTTCATTAATTGAGCTGTAGGAAAAAAGTTATTATATATTTGTTTAGTATATAATCTCATACATACACACACAAACATGGACACACCTACACATTTACAACAAGTGTCTTATGACTTTCTCAGCAGAACACACATTGTGTTCGCCCCCTCAAATACACACACACACACGCAAACAGCCTCTTAAGCAGCTGATCCCCAGAGCCGTTTGGGGGGCCAGGGCACAGTGCTGGCTGTCAACAGCTGCCTGAAAGGCATTCTGGGAATCCAGTCCCCAGTGGGCACTGAAGAGAGAGAGCAGGTGGAGACTGCTCCACAGACACCTCCACAGACACCTCACACACAAACACACCTGATGCCATTATCTGCCACAGCTACATCACAACCTGAACACATCTTAGCAGGACACATTTGCAACTTTTGCCACTAAGATGAGAACAAGCAAGCAGGCTTTGATGAAGAGTGGAACAAGGGATTGATAATTTGCAGGTCACAGGGAACAACTCTAAAAGGCGAGAGATGTCTGCCATGTGTGACCCTCATGCATACACAGATGGGAATGCAAGGGATCAGTTACTCAAAAGTCGGTTGTCACCACTTGTTTATGTTGTTCGATTTGCGCAGGCTTTGATCCCGAGAAAACAGTTAGAGCTATTTTTAACTGCAGAGATGGTGTCTAGGCAACTTTTTATGTTATATGGCACAGCATCAAAGTGCAGAAAGATGCTTACGAGTCCAAAAGCGCCATCCACGTACCTCTTGTGACCAGCTTGCAATGAATGATTAATTATTCATAAGAAAACTTAGTTCATCCAAACTGAAAATTCTGTCATCATTTACCCTCCCTCAAGTAGTTTCAAACCCTATTGAATTTCACTTTTCTGTCAAGAACAAAAATTGAATTTAATTAATATTCTGGTCAGTCTTCAACATAATAAAAATAAGGCCTGTCAAACTCCAAAATGACAAAAAAAGTATCGTAACACGTAAAACTGACATGTTTTTTTTTAAATGGTTACCATCATAAATAAAATTCACATAAAATCCCAAAACTTTTAATATAAATTCACAGATTATCTGTGAATTTATAATTATATGTAATTATATGTACATTACATTGTTGTTTTCACTAATTGTGAATATTATGAACAGTATTGTAATTTTTTTGAACAAATTAAACAGAAAAATACATTTATTTGTGGGGAAAATAGTTATTTAAAATAAAATAAAAACAGGAAAGTATGTGGGTCAAATTGACCCGCAATCATCATAATCGTAATAGAAACGCACATTCCACAACACATCAGTATTTCGAAACTTTAGAGGCATTTTCAAGACCCCAAAGTGAGAAAGTCACAATTTTAAGGAGAACATCATAGATTACCCAGTATTTCAGACAACAACAACAAATCGAAATGTGTCAAACTGACCTGCAACCTAATACAATGGTTAAAAGTGTTTCATGCAACTAATGCACTATATTCCAAGTCTTCTGAAGTCATCTGATAACTTTGTGAGAAACATACCAAAAGTCATTTTCTGAAAGTCATACAGGTCTGGATCAACCTGAGAGTGAGTAAATCCCTTTAAGTGGCTTTTACATTTGCAGCGATTCACAGTGACAAAGTGACTGTTTTCAATAAGAGTTGGTGATTTTAGGTGACGAGCAACAGGTACTTGTGTGATCCACCTTCTAAAACAGTTGGATACTCGAGGAGAAATCTGTAGCCAACAAACATTAATGCAACATGGTGACCTCCATCTAATCTCTGTCAGTGCAAACTCTCCTTTACTGATTCTTTAACGCGTGAATTACTGCATAGCCACAGAAAGCTACAGGAAGCAACAAGTATTGATAGCACACATTAACAGCAGCTGCGTTTGCTCAATCTTGTTTTGCCAATGAAGACGTCTCTTGAATATTTTCATCTAAGTGGAGGCATTTTATTGCCACAAAATCGTGAAACCTTCACAGATATACAGAGCAATTTATTCAACATGCTCTTAAGGGCATGTCTGTGAATGTAAATGTTTGTTTATTCGCTTTGAGCATCGTGCAACTATACACTGGTTGATGTTTTTGTATATTTTAAAGCAAACTAACCTAGGGCAGTTCTCAATGTATCAACCAAAGCAGCTCAAAACTGACTTCAGCACTCGCAGCAATTTAGTATCATTTCACCTTCCTCCGCAGATTCCTCTCTGTCTCCTTAGAAAAACCTCGAAAGTGGTAGCAAAGTGTTATCCTGTCAGAAAGAAGTTGAAATAGTACACCAAGCACTTGGCAGTAGAAGTGCATGTGGGTTTATGTCCGTGCAGAGCCTGCAGCAACAATGCAAAGGGAATCTGACAATATAAAGGAGCCGCTGATGTCTGTGAACTAGACCCAACAGCGCTGAACAAAACTACCCACAAAAAAACAACAACTACAATAGATCAATCCTGCAAAAGACTGCATGTGAGCATAGCTGTCGCTACAGCGAGCCAAAAGACGGTATCGAGACCAGAAACAAAAAGGAAGAGAGTGGGGTGTTGTGGGTAAATGATGCACGGCGAGAGCACATACGTGTTACGGGCCTCAATGGGGCGGAATGGTGGAATAAACCCTTTCCGTCGCATGATGGATTTCACTTTCCCAGTGCACAGGCAACAGCTTTATCACAGGAGAGAGAGAGAAAGCAATTTTCCATCCTAAGACAGACATGAGAGAGAGACACTCGGAAAACCAGAAAAAAGATCAGTAGTTCCTTTTCAATCCTGAAATAATTATTTAAATGGTTTGAATTAGTAAAATAAACACTTTTCTAGCAAGATTATAATAATTAGTGACATTTAATATCTTAATCATCTGGTGAAAATTAAATGTAGACCCATTATAATCACTTCCATTCATGAAGGCAGCACAAAGGCCTCTTTTAAAAAACAAGACTTTTTCTTGCGTTTTTGGCATACTTTGTTCCTCAGCCACATTTGAAATATAAGAGCTGTTTTAAATGATTAGTTTGCACCAGTGTTGATGTGGTTCTTATTGTTAGGTGTTTAACGCTGTGGGTGTCCTGAGAGCTGCTGTGTGTAATGTGTGCGTTATCTTTCCATGGACCCGTGCCAGCAGTCCAAACCATGCCAGTCCTGCGGTGTCCCTATGCCACTGTGAATCAGAGAGAAAACAAGACAGAGAGGGAGAATTGCAGAGAAATGCCAAGTGAAAAATGGAATTGCGCGTGGGTCAGCCCAGTTTAACCTTTTTTCTTTCCTCTTGCACTTCTCTCTGAAAGAACAAACAAATCAACACATCTAGAACAAATCTAGTCAAAACTTACCGTTTTTCATGAGAGACTGATGGCGTGTTCAAATAATCTAAGAATTACTTTATGATGTTCCAAACTAGGGTCATCACGGTACCAAAATTTCAGTAGTCGGTACCAATTCCAGAAAAATTTAGGATCTCTGTACAAATTTGGTTCAAACAATCGAGCATTTGAAAGCAGCATCTATCAGTACTACCGGTACTGCATAAATGCAGTATTGAAGACAATAGCAATACATATATTATTATACTTTATTATAGCTGATGTTTTCTAATTTGCTTTCTTAGTTCTTCAATATTTTGCAAGAAACTATTCTTAATAAATTAACTCATTTACATTTACATGCATGCATTTAGCAGATGCTTTTATCCAAAGGAACTTAGAGGAACATAATAATAATAATAATAATAATAATAATAGAGGAACATAATAATAATAAGTCAATGCTTTTGCGTTCTTTCGCAAATGTTTTGCGTTCCCCCGAGAAACTTTGCGTTCGCTTGCAAAACTGTTGTGTTCTTTGCGAGCGAATGAAAAGTTTCTCGGTGGAATGCAAAACATTTGCGAGAGAACGCAAAAGCATTGCCAAATAATCACAGAGCCAATAATCTTCATACTATACAATATCATAGCTAGGAAATTTATTAAATATTAATTTATTTAACATAGTTCATTAATTAATTAATTTTTTATTATTTTATTAGTAATTAAGTATTTTTCTAGCCTTGATGCCAGCCGAACTTAGCCCCGCCCACAACATTTGAGGATCGGAAGTTCGGTCTGGACTTGATCCGTTGTGAAGCAAGTATGCCTGAACCAAAGCTGTTCGGACCAATCAAATTGTCAGGGTGGGCTTTATACGATGATGGACAGATGATCGACCATAACCTAATTATCCACGTCACCAAAGAGCGCTTCGTTTACAACCAAGAATGGCTGCCGCTGGATAATTTAGATGTGTAGAGGCAGCCATCGCGTCTATTATAGAAAATGTAGACAGCGCCATCGTGTCTATTATAGAAGATATAGACAGCGCATTAATTTTAAAAGAGGAACAGAGAACCGTGATCAAGGCATTTGTCGATCTAATTGAGTGCAGAGGTATTTTCTTTCCTGGTTCGGTTGAAACACGCCCCATAATCGCAACCCAATGGAGCAGTATCAGACTCACATTCTGACTAGAATCTGAGTATGACGACGTCAGGCTAGTATTTTTCCATTTAGCAAAGCCACTGTTTTTTCATAGAAACTAAATATTCAAGTTCAAGTTCTGAAGGCAATCTTCAAGTTCACTTTGCATTTTGAGCACTTCTTGCATTGTTTTTGCCTCTTCGCGATGACTCGCTTAATTTAGTCCTACTTTGTAAGTCGCTTTGGATAAAAGCGTTTGCTAAATGACTAAATGTAATGTAAATGTAAATGACTTAAATGTTCTCATAATAATGATAACTCTTGAACTCACTATAAATTCAGTAGAAGCAGTACTATCGAATAACACATGGATGTTAGCCTGGTCATAATTCTGCTTTATTTCCCAATCACAGGCAACATAATCCACAATATGTGCACATATTGCTTTTATTTTGAGCCATTGATGTGTTCGTGTTCAAGGCATATTGTTTTGCCTTTGGAAATGAATTTGGGAAATATATCATGGCAGTTGCAGTCTAATCCAGTGTTACAGAAACATGCAAGAAGCCTCGTGCACACCACAGCTCCAGTAACAGACACTTGAGGGTTGGCAGTCTCAGCACAACTGGGCTGATCTCCCACACAAACACACAAAACAGAAAGAAAGAGAGACGTCTGTGGTATATATAACTCACCTATGAATGCTGTATTCATCCTTATTCTTGTGGTTAAATCTCTCAGGTGGCCACCGTCTCTCTAAACATACAAGCACCATACGGATGTTAAAGTCTGCACACGGTGCAATAAACCATGTTTAGGTGTTTAAGGTGTTAGTCTGAAAACCATATAATCCTTACCACAATATCCGTGGATTTATGATGCATAATTAGCAGGTTGAGATGTTCCAACACTCTTTCCTTTGTTCTTACGTATTCTGCAGACATTTCAAGAGATGATCTCTGTTGTTATTTAAAGAGTCTCATAATTCCCAGAAGAGACACCGCACACTTTTTACTGGACTTGTTTCAGGATCCAATAGACGTTTTTCTGCATATAATCTACAATCTAGACAAATAACATGAAACGTGTATGTGCATACGTGTTTGTTGAATTCATTCATCCTCTTTATGAATATACATTTAGCGAGACGTAAGCTCTCCCTACAAGTCAGTACGGCTGGCAGACAAATCAGTCATCAGGAGAGAGTGACCCGCTCTGGCACCGGAGCACTGACGAATGAAGCCCGCTGGCAGAGCTTGGCTCTTTTGCATAAAGATAGAGTGTAGGCCTGTGATGGATACTGTAACCACAGACTCCTCAGACGAGGTCCAGTAATTTAATGAGTCCCAAACTGAACACTTCTAATTGCTAATGGAACAAGCTTTGACTCGCCATAAAACAGTCTGGAGGAACTTTGACAGAACGCCTTGTCTAAGTGATGGAGGAGAAGCACTTCTTTGCTTGTTTTGCTTTCTTGTTTGTGAAAAATGAAGCATTTATGGGACATCGATTATACTTGCAATAAAGTGAAAAAAAAGTGCTGTATTTGTTAAAAAACAGAGCAAGGAAGAGAATACCAAAGGGAAGGATTAAACACTAAGACTGATTTCTACTTATTTTAGACACATTTTCTGACCAATGAGTTTTCCAGTCATTTTTTAGTCAAGGATTTAAAAAAAAAAAATTTTTCAGAGATCATACTCACAAAAAGTCTATAAAATAGCTGTAGACAATATTTCCATGACTTCAAAAAAACTCTTTTTTTTATAGATTATCGCACTCACAAAGAGTAATTTCTCGCCTAAGAAATTATTCAGAGCAAAAAAAAATTATAGACTTCATTAATATCCATGACTTTTCTATAACCTTTTATGATTTTATTCATTTCCATGACTTTTTTAGTCACACTTCTGAAATTCCCTAGTTTTTCAGGACCAAGTGTGTAATTTCTGCAACACCAAACAAAATTGCAACGTTTTCTTTGAGTATCCCAACTTTGTGCACCATAACATGGGTCAAGATTACCTGTTTGTCTAAGCAATGTGAGACAAGGAGACAACAGCATTTCACTTTCAATTACTTGAATGGTAATAAACTAAACTACATCTAGGCTGAAAATAAATGTAATTAAAATAAAATTTTAACTATAGTTCCTCATTTGTCCAGTACTCAAAACAAAAATCTACCACTAGCTTGTATGACCTCTTCACGACCTGGCCCTAAAGCCTTAAACATTTAATAACGCTCAGACCGCACACTAGTACTGTATCTATGTCATTCTTTTGAGAGAGTGTGACAGCATTTTTAAAGAGCTTGGACAGATGAGACAGGAAAAGATTGTTTTTAATGACATCCTCCTGAAACAGGACACCCTGAGAACTGCGATGCCTCTGAGGTCCTTCAAATCTCTCATTCCTTCATCCTTTTGAGAGACACGCCCTTCAGCTACTGTCTCAAGTACTGACGTTTCCGCTGTCTCTACTTAAATACAAGTAGGTTTACTTGTATTTAGGGGAGGACTGGCCATCTGGCAGACTGCGCACTTTCCCGGTGGGACGACTTGCTTTTTGGGCCGATACATCTCATACTTTAAAAACGCGACCCATTCGTTTTGTTTTGCTTAAATGGCAAATTTAAAAATTTAAAAATGTAAAAAAAAAAAAAAAATTTACAGACCGGCCCATGAAACACGTAGATCAGCGGCCCATTGGTTCTTTTCTTGATTGACTCTGGGCTGGCCCAATCACATCTTCAAACACCTCCCCCTTTTGGCTCCGAGCGAGCGTGCAGTGTCAGTGTGTCTCTGTCAAAATAGTCAGAGAGATGGAGAAGAAACGCAAGGAATGTGCAGAGAAATAGCGTGAAAAAAAGAAACAGGCCGTTCAAGCAGACGCTGTAAAATGTGTCAAAACAACAGATATGTTTTCTGGACCTTCATCAGCTCGCGTGGCTGATGATGATGATGATGATTGTGAGGAGGATAAGGAGAGATGAGTGAGTGTAGAGTCCACGGTAAGCAGGACTACTTTCATGTCATGAGTGTAGGAACCCGTTACCCAGTTGCGCATTATTTCCACATCTGCATAGTTGACGATTACCGTATTTTACTAGAATTGTAATGAGACGCGTTTGTAAACCAGTTTTCCGACAAAATAAGAGTTAAATAAGAGATCATGTGTTTATCTCTTTCAAGTAGGCCTATAGAAATGAGTACAAAACTAATCAAAACTAGTTTTACCAAAAATCCTGTGGGAAACACTGGTATTGCAATGCCAATGGAGCTTATAGCTTGTTTTAGGATTCATCACTGTGGAGTATAGTTCAATTGTATTGATAAATGACAATTTTGCAGTTATTTCATCTGTTAACTCTCACTCATTCCTACTCACTCATTACATGGCATTAGTGGTTCTAAGGAATAGGAGTTGGTATACATATTCAAGGGCATGCAAAGATGGGTGGTGTTTATGATCATATGGGCCAGTCTGGGCCAAAATGCCAGGGCCAATTTTTTGACCCAGTCCAGCCCTGCTTGTATTTGTTTGTATACATTGACTGTTGACCACAATTCACTGTATATAGAGGTCACAGAAAGTATTTGGACACTTTAGACACTTACAAATCTATTAATGTCATTAACAAAATATCAAACCAATGGGATTTATTATTAAAATAAATATTCACTTAAAGTATCATAAGGTTTAAAACTTTAAATGTAACAATATTTATATATTACCTTCTGGTTGTCAGACATTAGTTGAACATGTTCATGATTAATGTGATGAACTACATCTGCGGTTATTTTGCTAAAACCGAAGAGGAAAAGTTCTGAGAAAACCTTGGGCTTCATTTGTTTTAAGATGCCACTTTCTTAGATATATTTTTTATTGAAATGCATTTTAAGTGTGGCATGCAAATACACAGTCACAACAGGAAGTATTACAGTAAAAGAGGGTGAGAAATCCAAAACAAAACAAAACTAAAAGTCTGAGTCACTTGTTGTAAATCACCATGCCTACTGCAGTACATAGAATAATCACCTCAAGAGGAACTGGCCTTTTCTTATCCACATAAGTTTATCAAACTCACATAACTCAAGTTATATTTAGCCATAGTCTTCTGGAAGTATGTATTACTCCTCCTCATTTTATCTCTGAGGAAGTTTGAAATCCTCCTTTTTGTTCGGAGCAAGAGACCTTTGGGAAAACAGCTTGGGAAAATGCTGTAACAGAGATTTATGTCCTTTTTAAAAAAAAATATCTCAGTCCGATCACTTCCTGTTTCCTCCCGGTGTTTACTGTACACAGGCGGACCATTGTGGGTGATTCATTTTCATTTGCTTATCACCTTAATTGAGGTCCCTCAGAGTTTCCGCACCAACCATAATTCCATTACACAAACTCTTCTGAGACATTATATTAACACAAACGAGGCATCAGGCCCTCCCACCACACCTAATGATCCTCTAAGCACAAGACAATCCCACACATTAAATGTTCCGACATAAGGCCAGATCAGACCATGAGGTCCTTTATTACTTCATCTGCTCAGAGAAGAGGGAAGAACAGACTCAGAAGTCCAGCCTAGTTATTGGGTTTTCCTATCCCTATATCTTTGGCTAGAAAATCTCTGACCCTGCAAATAACTTGTCCTATATTGTTTGTGCTAAAAATCATACAGCTTATTGCTTTCTCATGAGATTGGGCTGAACGCTGCACCATATTTGACGTAACCTATTTAAATATGTGGAAATGTGTTAATGATTTGGAGGATGTGTAAATGTCAATGTCATTTTTAAGTACTCATTTACCTGTCATCACTTTCTCACACTGACACAAATACTGACGCGGAGCTTCTTTAAACTAAAGCACTGAAAGATTTAGAGCTGGCAGAATTCTTTCCGCATGATTGCAACAAAAAAAAAAACCCTTGTTTTTAATCTACCCACTTCTGCTGCCTCAAACTGCGCGTAAATGACCAACTGCCTCCTCTGCAATTTTCATACATCGTACTGCTCGTGATAGCTAATGTATATGCAAATCAGATGCCATTATATATCAGATGTTAAATCACCGAGAATATGAATGCAGCTAATACGCATTTTATTCTCTATATTTTGGCAAATGTTTTTTCCTTAAGCGATGCTCGTACAGTGATCCAGTCCTCATTATAATCCATTTCAATCTCTAATCGTTCTTTTCACGCCCCGTTTTTATCCATAGACTTTGTTTGGTGTGTGCAGGGCATTTGTCTTTCAAGCATGGCCTCCTCGCTCAATCTCTCTCTCTCGATTCCCCAAAAATTCACACATTATCTTCCTTCAGCACTCTCCCATTATGCTAATGTGTTTTGAGGAGCGATTGCATCAGTATAAAAAAATAGAGTAAAATCTCTCTGATTGATTAGGCGAGTTATCATATCGGGACGGCCCACCCCAACACCCCTATATGCCATTAAGGCCGCCACAGACAACTCTTCATTTATAATCACTGCCATGAAGAGTGTTTTGCTTTGAATATAAGTGTATTTAGCAAGAGTTATTTTTGAAATAAGCACATTAGTTTTAAGACCGATAACTTTGATTGTGTATAAATAAACCACCGAAAGAAGCATAATCGTTCACATAGATGTCAGATACTTTGTCGGTTTGTGTTAAAATTACCAGTCCTTTGTTTTCCGGGACAGGCTCCATGACCCCTAAGCTTCCCAACATTCGAAATTTAAATTATTCCATTGTTTTTCTTGTTTGCAAAAGTGGCATATTTTCCAAACAGTCACTCTATCAAAAACCAATCTTTCTGTTTTGTTTCAAGACAACGGCCGAGTTCTCAATAGGTATTTTGTTAAAGTCTTACAACAGCATCCTTCTGTAATCCATTCTTCATCTTCTCCTCTTCATTTAAATAACAGTCCCGTCGAAAACCTAACCATTGTTGACAGCTTTTCACAACACCCTCCGTCACACCTCCTATCAGCAAAAGGACCGTTTCTACCCAGCGGTTATGGATTTTCCTTCACTGTAGGAAAAAGGAAGAAGTATTTCTACATGTTTCTATTCTCCCAGGACAGATATTTCTTTTTATCAGGGTTCACCGCATATTTTTTGGTTCTGTTGAATCTGGGTTCAAGCCCAGTCCAACCACTGCTCAGTTCAGACACGTTACAAACCACAAAGGCTTTCTTCATTTCCCTACTCATCTCTTCCCCTCTATTTCAATCTTCCTGCATATTAAACATACTAATTCAGCTGCCGCATGTAGCGCAGTTCTTTCATTTTACCGTCACGGTCACCTGTACCGCATGATTCAGCCACTGCAGGATCTGAACGAGGTGCACGCAGCTCCATTTTTCCTTGAGCTATTTACTTAATGGCTAATGCAACAAAAAAAAAAGGCCTCCAAAATGGAAATAGCACATTAGCCCACCCCTTTTTTCCCCATTTTCTAGCCCTCCTGCCTTTCTTCACACTTCTCGTTCGGATAAATTACAACTAACACATTATTACGAGGCACATTACTTGTTCCGCCCAATATGTAAGAGGAAAGGGGGACGAAATCCCATCAAATATTTAAAGCAACAGACTTATAATCGGCCTTGTGATGGGCAACCACACTGGGTTTTTTTGTTTTGTTTCTGAACATGCAAGTAATGTGCAAAAAATCCTTGTAGAATGTAGTATATGAGAGTATATGTAACTAGATTTGCATTTCCTGAAGGAAAGGCAGCAAAAAAAAATATAATAAAAAAAATAGGTGTTTTAGGTAGAAAGTTTAATGTAAGCTTAGGTTTAAACTTTGGTTTTAAAAAGATGTAATAAAGAAAATAAAGATAATAATTCAGTATGCAAATACATGCAAGAAAGAAGACCAATTGTGATTCAGTATGCAAATATTACCTATGGCGCAGGTTCAACATTATACTTTACTATGCACTGTCATTGACATCCAACGGGCACCACAGGCTTTTTTTTGCATACTAAATGTTGTATAGGAAATACAATATTTATGTATGCATTTAAATAAATAAATAGTTCATTAAAAAATGTTTAAAAAAAATGTAAATGAAAAATAACAGTTTTAAAATTTAAAACAAACCCCTAACCAGAATGTTTAAGCAATATTAATCTATGTGCTGCCTTGCAAGCACTGTAATGAGTTTATATGAAGCATGGGATAAAATGGCATTTTTAAACATGCTAATCTAAGCTGTGAAGTCTGTATGATGGCAGGCTGTAGCAGCGCAGGGAAGAGTTGTGAGTGAACTGGCACCATGACAGGCAGAGCAGGATGGGAGTCTTTTGTGTTAGCAGAGCTCAAAGTATAAGAGTCTTATGGAGAGAGAGAGAGAGAGAGAGAGAGAGAGAGAGAGAGAGAGAGAGAGAGAGAGAGAGAGAGAGAGAGAGAGAGAGAGAGAGAGAGAGAGAGAGAGAGAGAGAGAGAGAGAGCTGATGAGGAACAGAGACTGAGTGAAGAACAGACTCAAGTATAATCACATGGAAAGAGCTCAGGAAGAGAAGAGAGAGAGAGTGAGAGTGACAGTAAAGTGCAAGTAAGGCTGATGAAAGAGCAGAAACTAAACAAGGAAGAAATAAAGATTATAGCTTACAGTAAGAGAAGAAAAGTTTAAGACAACCAGCGAGGGACTTAGAGAGAGAGCAGACTCTGTATAATCAGCTTTGCTCCTCACTCTTCCATAAAGTGCTTGATGGTTCATCCCTAAGCCTTCTTTTTTTTATTTATCATCTTCCCTTTTCCCTACTTTCATCCATTCCCAAACCGCACTACTCGGCCTCTGCCTCCTTCTAGCTCATATTATTGGTCTAAATAGGTCAATAAAAGTGGTGCACACACCAAAACGTCTGTATTATAATATACAAAGGAATTAAACCTCTGGCTTTTGTAGAAATACCATTAACAGGTTGACCCTGCACAGCTTCAGATTGTTTAAACAGGTTTTTTTCTCTGTTTTTTTGTGTCCAAAATGGGCTAGACAAACATATCATATAACAGCTCAGGCCAGACATCCCAATCTGCATACTATATCTAACATACAGTAGTATGCAAGCTTATAGATTAGTACATTTCAAATCACAGTATGTTGAAAATAGTATCAAAAGGTGCTGGGTTGGCATACTCTTTCTGGTGTTTTTTGTTGTTGTTGAGGTTTTAGCAAACTACTCTCATCATTATTGTTCATTCTTTTGGTTAGGCGCCAAAATATCAGAGATAGTATTCATAAAACAGGAGGAGAAACATTACCAAATTACATCCGCTGGGATTCTTAAATGCACATCCAATGCTTTACCATCAATGGATGCTTTACTAAGTTATTGGAGAGGAGTATTCATATTTATAAATGACCATTTGAACATGAAAGATATGTCCAGACTGTATTTCTACTACAAACATTCACACTTGTAGAATGTATTCAAATTGTAGGTTCGTTATCAAATGCAGCACATGCTGTGACACTTCACAATTTCCAATTTTCCTAATTTCCAAATGTAATCACATGCACAGCAATAAATTAAAAATAACCCAAAACACCATAGCAACATATTGGCAAGTTTTGTTGAGGCAAAGACCACGAGTTTTTGGTTAATATCGCCCACAACACAAATGCAAGAAGGTTGGTTTGTTTGCATCTATTTTATATGACATTATACTATATACTGTAAGTCCCAATAATAATGCACTGGTGCACTAGTTTACTATTTATATTTCTATACTAAATCACATTTCAAACAAAGCAAAATTATAAAACACTTTATAATCAGTAATATACAGTGGCTATAATTATTACAGTACCGTGTTTGGTGCCAGAAATGTTTCTTGAGCGCCAAATCAGCATATTAGAATGATTTCTGAAGAATCATGTGACACTGATGCTGAAAATTCAGCTTTGCCATCACAGGAATAAAATGTCATTTTATAATATTACTGTTTTTACAGTATTTTTGATCATGCAGCCTTGGTGATCATAAGAGACTTTTTTCCAAAAATAATTTGTCCCCAAACTTTTGACTAACCATTGTCTACAGACAGACAGCTTTTGGTGCCTTTAGAGCAGAACAATGGCTGCCTTTATTCAGCTGCTGTTCTACATGCTCTTATATTGTGGGAGGACCAGGTGCCGGGAATTGAGTTGGGATTTCCCTTCTTTACAGCATTGGTGGTGTGTGAGTGTGCACCCATGTGCTGACCCTATTTGCATTCACACAAGCATATACCCCACACTATTAGTTATTAAGTCATATATACTTACATTAACTTTTATTACTTCAGTTTTACTGAAGCAGCAAACACGGAGTGATCCGGGAGTGAACTCAGAAGCAAACGGTGACATCAGTCTCTATTTCAACAGATTAAAAAATCCAGATGATGAACGAGCCTCTCGGACTTATTTCACAGCCATAGGGCATTGGTTTCAGAACTGCTGGTCCATATTAGACAAGCAATGAGAGCACAGTGTCTAATTTATAGCTCTGTTACCAGAGCCACACACAAAAGAGGAGAGTTTGAGCACAGAGCAGCTTGTTCATGTCATCTTCACCCAGTTTGATTTATAGTGGCTCTGATGATTTTCTCTCCTTGGGAGAATGCTGAACCATCTCTTCTGGTCCTAATCTCAGAACGTGGACTAGACAAAATAACCTTTTTTGCAAGTTTCGTTCACGATGTTCACGATACAAATGAGGCTCTCTGAAGCAGGAGCCCGATGGTGTTCGCTCTGACACCAACTTTCTACATGACTACTTTTTTTGATTGTCGACTACAGATTAAAGGAATAGTTCAACCAAAAATAACAGTTCTGTCATCATTTACTCACCCTAATGTCACACATATGAGTTACTTTCTTCTGAGAAATATAACAGGAGAAATTTAACAGTTTTTCCATGCAATTACAATGGGGTCCAACGCTTTCAAGCTTCAAAAAGGACTCAAAAGCACCATAAAACTATCATATACACTTTTTTAAAAAGTAGTCTATATGACTCATGCTTTTAGAAGCCATACAATTTTCGTGAGGAATAGGCCAAAACTGTAAGGAAAAAGTAACAATGTGAAATTCACGACCAAACTATTCTTTCGAGTCATATCGTTCCAATGGAGCAGTTGATTCTTTTCACAAATACAGCCTGAATGATCTATAACATGAACGACTAAATGACTGATTCAGACTTCGAGTTCAACTCTCTGACTCAATGTTCTGTTCACAGTGGTTAATAGCTCACTGGAAGTGAATATTATCAGTGAATAATGGCATACATTTAGGTATGTACTTCACAGAAAGCTATTGTATGGCTTCAAAATATTCAATTATTATTTAAATTGGTTGTTTATAACAGCAGGTGTGTTGCTGCAAGCTCTTACCACAAAGTGTCTGCTTCAGGGTACTTCTTTTATATCCAAAACCGTCAAGAATGAAACTTGCAAAAAGTCCACATTCTCAGAATTTACAACCGAGTGGATTAATATTTTTCAACTGTACTGCAGACTAATCTAATCAGAATTTAGAGTTGGAACCTTAATAAAGGAAGAATCTGATTCTTTACTCTGCATACTGTATCTGCAGACAGAGGGGTCAAAACCCACTGGCAATGATATTAGAGCCCTCATAGAGAACACAGAAGGGGTAAAATACCAAGCAAAACATCACAGTAGTGCCTAGAGCACAACTTGAACTAGCAGTCAGTGCAGGTCTCTCACCCACAGCGTCACAACTAACAGGAAGAACTCTGACATGTGGAGCGAATCCTCTGAGCCTCTGTTATAATAGAGAGCATATGCAGACATTCTAGAGGTCTGAAAGTCATTTAGAAGAAGCAAGTACCTGCAGATTTCACTGTAGGAGTGCCAGACTAATGATACTGCGAGCATCACCGCAGCATGGCTGCCATATGTGTTGGGTTTGATCACCTCAGCTGTAGAAAACACAGAAGAACATAATGTGGTCACAGCATGTGTGTTTCTGGTTCAGCATGCCAAGCTTAAAAAAGTGCGTATTTGCGAATATATTTTTGCTAATTAAGTCAAAGTTTATTTTCATGCATCCAAAAACTAACTAAAAAGTGGGCAAAATAAAGGTTTCAATAAAGGTTTACAATTTTAAATCAAACATGCAAATGCCACGAGATAACTTGCCCGAACCTGAGAAATTTACAGATGCTATTTGAATTCTATCATTTAACAGTAACTTTGAAAGCACAAAAATACTCATATTAAAATAAAATAAAAATAACTGATAAAGCACTGACAATCGAAAACTGAAATAATAAATTAAACTGAGCTGAACTGAGCTTAAAATGAGCTGCACATACAAAACAATCACTCAATCGAAGCGGTGAACGTAAGTTACGCCTTCTGTATTGAGCCCAAATGTACAATCTGTATAGACTTTTCCAACTGCTGACATATTACAGCAAATCTAATAAGATTCTGCTTAAATGTGCTAGTATCATCAAAAAGTGCCTGGAACTAGCAGTATAAATATACACAGAGATATTTTCACTGTTCTGTAACCATATTTTAATTATATATAGCTATAGTACATCCCTCTGTATACCTGGACCTTATTAATAAAGTTAAGGAGTTATACTCTAAAATACTGTGAAATCAAACAGTCTGTAACTGGGGATGAAGTGATTGTTGTTTTGCAGAGGTCAAGTTTTTTTGTTATTTTTTCCCTTATGTGGTTCTTACTGGGGGATTTTTAATAGGTCTGGTGTAACAGACGTCTAATCGTCCCCAGCTTCCTCTTGAGGGATCGTATCCACGCCTGGCAGAAAGACTGAACCTGGCAGAAAATCATTGCCTCTTAACGGAGGGCTTAAATGGAAGAGGATATACTAAAGAATAGGCCGTTTAAAGTTAACTAATCTCTGCAAAGCTCAGCAATCGAACACACAGACATTTTTTTTTTTTCATTCGGTGCTGACTCTTAATAAACATATGGTGTCCTCCACCCTAGTGAAACGATTAAGTTAAACACTTTCACTTGACCATTCATTTGACATGAATTTTCAGTAGCTCAAATGTAGATTTACTGAAAAAGTTGTTACAATCATACTTCTACATGGACATGTTGGAAGAACCAGCACCAGTTAGGTATTAAGTTGATCTTCAGGGAATACAAAACCTCTAAAAATGAGGCTTGGCATTACGTTTAGGCATCTTATCAGTCTTTTAAGTTCTTGATATCCTCTTGAATTTGCTGAAAAAGAAGATTGAAAGTGTTAGTGTAAGACACTAACATCCTTAAGAATAATTGTGTCTGTAACTCCTATGACTGTGACTCTGCAACTCAGAAACAAGTGGGTCAGAAGGACATTAAAAAGTAATGCAGATGCTATGTTGAAGTGTAGTTTCAAACTTACACCAAAGCCTTTAGCTTGAGCCTACCACACAAACACACACACATGCACAATTGCACATACCCAAACACACTTGGAAACGCATATGCAAAGATTTATTTTTCATCTCAATTGTCATAGTGACCAGAGGTGTAGAATCCATTATATGTATATTAGGCAGTCCGATCCCATAATAACTTAAAAAAGATATGCTGAAAATCACAGTGGTAATTTATTTGATCATTCAAGTCAAGTCAAGGTCAAGTCAAGTCCAATGTATTGTGGCATACAGTATTCCAAGCAGTAAACTGTGCTGTACTTCACATTTTAAAATTAAGGATATTCTATGCATACTACACAATAGTATGTTATCCTGAACATAACAACTACACACACACACACACTTTGACGATCCTCCAGTTGCACACACTCACACTAATGCATGAAAACCCTCTCTAGTAACCCGTCTTGTTTGGTCTGTTTCTGCGACGGCAGCGGGGTGGGGGATCAGGACTATAAATCCACAAATGTCTTCAGCCACACTCGGCTCATTTCAAGCATTCACTTTTCAATCCACAGCCCAGTTTAGCTGCCAAGAGGATCAGAGGAGCGGTCAGGGTTTTCCCTCAAAGCAAATGCAACATTAAAGTTTCCCATCTCGTAACGGAAGGCCGTAAGGAGAAGACGAGGTTTTTCATGTCTGTGTGTGAGTGTGTGTGTGTGGGTGTGGATTTTAACCGGTGGAACGTAAAAGCATGTTCATCCTCTGATGGCACAGAGTGTGGTTTCTCTCTTTCTTTCATTCCAGCCCATCATTTTCTACAGTTAGACAGGGTGAATTATTCAAAAGAAGGTTGCCACAGAGATACTGCTTATCTTTCCTCTTACACAATAAACTTGGGACTCACTCAAGGCACAGAGAGACGTAGACAGACAGAGCGACAGAGAAAGCCACACTGTGCTTAAAATCCTGCTGATATATTTATAAGAACAGACTGTAAAGCTAACTCTATAAAAATTTTACGAAATTGTGCAAAGGTAGTTGGTGTAGAAGGGGGGGGGGGGGGGGGGGGTGGGGGGGGGGGGGGGGGGGGGGGGGGGGGGGGGGGGAAGAAAGAAAGAAAGAAAGAAAACACCTGCAACACACCAAACCAACACTTTACCACACTTCCTGTGGGCAGATTTATTTATCCAAAATAAGGTTTAATAAATAGCGTTCAATATAGAATTTGTGTAGGCATATAACGAATTTCCGGCTTCCCCATTATTCCTATTACAGTGCAAGTAGAGCGCCTCACCGTAAAAAAAAACCTTTTCTTTCAGTGTGCACTTTCCCTTGCACTGGCCCATTTTGACTGTGCTTTGAATAAAATACAGTGTGTGTGTGTGTGTGTGTGTGTGTGTGTGTGTGTGTGTGTGTGTGTGTGTGTGTGTGAGGTCTGGAAACTTTGCTCAAATGCCTAAATTAGATTTTATTGGATTATGACAGGAGTTTAAATCACAGACTGAATTAATACCATAAGGTACCAGTGAAAATCTTTGCGTGTGTACACATTCTTGAATATGTCATGAAATGAGCCTTTTGTTTAAAATTTCATCTCCCATATTTAGTCTCCTTGAGAAATATGTCCCTACAGTTTTATCCAGTTTATTCGCTTTATGAAATGAAATATAGTAAACCTTTCTGCAGATTTCCCTGCAGCTATAAATCCAAGAGCTTGAATTCCAGTGCATTTTTTTGTGTGCTAATTTTACACTTTCCTAAACTCAGATTGAATTACCTTATTTTTGGATGGTCATGTTCGGTCATTCTAATGTGATCTATCTATCTATTATTAACAAAATAAAAACAAAATTTTAAAATAAAACTGAAAATTAAATGAAAATTATTTTATTATTTATTTATTATTTTGTGATCAAGCAAATCATTAGTTCTGGCAGATCACGTCAGTCAAGCTCGCATCAGCTGATCCACATCTATCTATAGGAATACGACGCCTATCACAACCTGTTCAACTATGTAATTTAGCAGTCATTGTAGACAAATATTTAACTGCAGAAAGCTGTGATTGACCAATCAGAACCAAGTATTCCAGAGATCTGTGTAATGGTAATGATGCAATGACTTTCGCTACTCTTACACAATCTGTATTGCTTAAGCAAAATGCACAACCTCTCACACACAGATGTCACTCTTTGCCTTAAGTGCAAGACAAGATATTTGCTGAAAAGTGAAGTGAAAAAAACCGACAATAGATAACATAAGACAATCTACACTTCTCTGCCACTAAACTGTGTGGATGGCAAATAACAAAATCTCACAGACATGTCAGACAATAACAGCTTGCAATGCTTTTGCCTTTCACAACAGCCAGAGCCTTCTTGATGGTTGAGTGATCTCAGAGTGGAAACACATATCATTTCCAGCACTCACCTGCTCTGCTGTCCGTCAGAAGTGATTCGCTCTCGCATATACTCGCAAACTTCGGGCCGCTTCAGGACAGGTGAACCATCGCAGCTACATAAAGTACTGGCTGACAGGGTCACAAAGTCAGACAGTTGTAGTTAATTTGTGTTATTTCAAAACACATAGACTCACACACGCTAAGACTGTGACGGTCGTTGTAAATCACAGACACACTCCATTGACCTCCACTAGAGTTCAGCGGTGAGAAAAAGAGAAAGAATGAGAGAAAGAGACTGCCTGGCCAGAGGCTAGAAATATTGAGCCAATTATCTGACAATTATCTGCCCTGGTTGCCAGCGTGGAGTTGTGGAAGATATTTATGGGTGCTTTACCTCTCTATGGGGAGACATGAATCTACAGCGGCGTGGCCTCTGTACCCTCGTGCCTTTTGTGATTACCGCCCGTTTGACTCGCTGTGCCCCCGTCTGTCCCCGTGCGCCACACTTGCACTACAGCAGGAAGACGTAAATCTGGCCTGATATGAAGAGAGATGCTTGGCAGCAGTTCATTTGTATTAAACACAAATGGAGCAGAATGCTTTAAGAAAAGGTTGAATGAATTTGTGCAATATGCTATAGTTCCTTTTCAAGCCATTTTGTTCATGCAGCTTGTAATATTATGAAAATGTTTTTTTAATTATTTTGATTTTGGACATGAATTTAACATCAAGATCCGATATATACGTAACTTGCTTTGTTTAAAGGGATAGTACGCTCAAAAATGAAAATTGTGTGATCGTTTACTCACGTTGTCCAAACTACATTTCTTTTTTTCTGTGGAGCAGTTTAATTTTGTTTAAGCTTTTAACTTAAGCTTTTAGGCTTCAAAAAGGACACCAACTTATTTCAAATTAATCATTCACTATATCCCACGTCTTCTGAAGTCATACAATAACTCTAGGTGGGAATCAAACCAAAATTTAAGTAAATTACAATGAATTTTCCCCTCCAATAAGTAAGTAATTCAACCAGATTATTGAATCTGTTTTGAACTCAAAAACCGAATTATTATTTAAAAATGTGTGACTCAAAATGATTCAAATATCACTACTTCTCTTAGATTGTATGTTATAATAGTTATTTAATTGTCATCCGGGTTTGAAACAACCTGTGGATGAGTAAATTATGACTAATTAAATTTTGGGGTGAAACGGTCCCTTTAAAGCTCATTGTCTGCATATGAGACAACATTTGGCTGATATTCTTCAATTGGATCGCTACGTGTCGGACCCTGCAATGAACCGGATGTGTTTAATGGCTGAAGCTTTCTGCCTGTATTAAATGGCTGAATGTGTGTTCAGGGAGTCATATTCTTACAGCGTGAAGAAGACATCAAACACTGCTCTGAAAGGACTGTAAATCATTTGTGCTCGGAGGCAACGCTACTTCAAGTGTTACATCATTTGCGCCGCCAATAAACATCTGTTAGAGAAAGCCTCACTTTCCCTTGCCAGGGAATGGAGGAAAATATTCTTTCACTAGCACCCTCCCTTTTATACTGTCCCTCAGAGAACGGTAAAGCTGTGAAAGCTGTCCATCTTTTCTCTTTCGCTCTGTCTTCCCTGCTCTCCCTTATCCCCCTCTCTCTCTCGCTTATATCATTTGATACAAGAGTTTGTTTAACTTTTAAACTCTCTACGGGCTCTAATGTCTGAGAAATGGCCTTGTGCTGTGACAGAAAGAAGATTTATCCTGACTGCTGGTCTATTTCAAACAATCGCATCCCAAAAGATGATTCCGGTCTTTTACTCATTTCTTGTACTCGTATTTTTAAGGGTTAGTGCACCCTAAAAGGAATATTTTGTCATGATTTATTAATGGTGTTCCCAAACCTCTATGATTTCCATTCATCCTTGGAACAGATAAGGAGAAAGTCAGCAATCAGGTGTTTTTTTTGTTGTTTTTTCTGTAAAATGGAAGAATGAAACTGAAGCATATGGGCACTGTTGAGCTAGTGAGGGAAACAATAAAATGAAATTAATCATATTTATAAAATATATATTTGTATTTAAATATATATGTTGACAATTCAGTTTTCCCATCACAGGAATAAATTACATTTTTAAATATATGAAAATAGAAAACAGTTATTTTAAATTGCAATAATATATTCACACTATTACTGTTTTTACTATATTTTGAAGTAAGTTAATGCAGCCGTGGTGAGCATAAAAGACTTCTTTCAAAAACCTTTTTTTTTAAATCACCAACTCCAAACTTTTGAACTGTAGCATGTAACAAAAAATGACACCTGTATAGAGTTTCCATACCCATTATTTTAAATTCATTTGTGGGATTGTGGTACCTGGACTTACTTTCAGCACAACTACTTTGCCTTGACAACAAGAAGGATGCAACTTATTAAATATAAATGCTATGTTTGGACCAAGCTCATGTCTATTTCATAAAAGAGGCAATGTTGTGCATTTTGCAATGGACAAAGTTTGTCCCTGATGGCCTCACGACCTGCAGGATATGATGCCACATCAGCAAGTTGGGCCTACCTGGCCATTAGGAATCTACCCATCAATAATTAGTCACAAATTCACATATGGAGCTCAAATGGCTTGTTTAAATTGTGTTACATTTTTTAAAACACCCCATGAATTACACATATATATATATATATATATTGCACATTTGTCTTTTTGTCTTCATAATGTACTGTAACTTTGCAGCATATTTAGAAACATTTAGTTGTAAATTCAGTCAACCTGTCAAACAGAATATGTACATGCATGCTATAATTAATGAACAAACAAACAAACAAATTCATTAATGTCACATTTAAATGCAAAACAATATGATGAGACAATTACAGTACATTACACTTTGTCATGTAGTTTAGCATAAGGGCTGCACATTTTAATACACTACAGAAGAATAATAAAAAACTAAAAGCAAATGAAAAAACAAGCAATGATGGTACCTGGGATTTTGTATAGGTGGTGGGTTGTGTAGCTGGTGGTTAAAACTCCAGGCTGATGAAACCTCAGTAGATGTGTTCATTGAACTATCGTTATCCTCATGAGCAAAACGCTTTATCCTTGGTTATTTTGGGGGTACTGCACCTGTTATAAGCATAATGAGACTCATTTAAAACATTGGCTTAAATGGAAAAACAAGTTATTAATATGCATGCAAAAAGTTTTGCTGTGTGTTACATCACTACTTTAATTTGTGCTCCAGTAACAACTTCCATCTGTGGAAGTGCTGCAAGCCCGACTCAATCAGCAACCTACGGTGTTCACTTGAGCGAAGCGGCTGCACAGCACATAAACACTCGCTGCTACATGCTGGATAGTCGCTGGGCTCTTGTTTTTACCAGGAGGCATGAATTTGTGGTGGCATGTGACAAGAAATACAATTGCCAATGAAAAATAAGGACCTTTTTCAGAGCGACCTAAAGGGCTATCTAAAGCCACTGAGCCCGGCCCACTAATGCCATTACAGGCCATAAACTGACATCGGGGTTGAGGGAGGCCATTTTGTCAGGGCTTAAACCCCCTAGTGGAGGGAGATAAATAATTGAGAGCTGCATTCTGCACTTGGGCTGAATTTGAAGCAAACGGGCCTTATGAGGCTCTAAATGGTGGAGTGCCGTGCTGTAAATCATTAATCCACTGCTTTTATCCTCTTTGGTTCAGGTCAGTGTCTTGAAGGCACTAGAGAGCAGTGGGGAAGAGAGGGTGAGAGCGACATGGACAAACAGATTAGACTCTTTTCTTCCTCTTCAAGATCTGAAAGGGCTAGAATGCAAAGCACAAGAGAAAAATCACATGCCCCTGCTTAGCTTAGCTTGGAAACAAAACAATTGGTTATTTTTCTTAAAAGAGGACTATCTTAAAAGCCAGCATTAGCAGAATTTATTTTTTATTTTTATTTATTTTTGTCAGATACACTGTCTTGCAGTTTTGGCGAATAATTTGTCTTGTCAGCAAATGTGCTACAAAGGGAAAGAAACCAATATGATAGAAGACAGGGTCTAGGGTCATGTGATGTTCAGGTCACTGCCTGATGCTCTAATGGAGTCTCAATTAGCACTAAGAGCCTCTGAGAAAGTCATTCTCTCAGAAATGAACAGAGGTCAACTTTGAGAACTCTGAGTGTTAGATGCTGTTTTAGAGCGAGAGAACAAAGATTTAGATAGAGTTTACCAATTGAACAACTAAAAAAAAAAAACATGTCGAAAAATATGCATCATGAGTCATGACAATATACAAATATATATACAACGTTATCTTTTGACCAGTAGGGTACTGGCTGTTAGCATAACTGTCGCTATAATTTCATCAACTAATCTCTGTTTCTTTACAGAGACCTGATGCCTAAGACCCTGGAGGGCCAGATCACCATGGAGAAAACACCAAGCTACTTTGTGACCCGCGAGGCTCCGGCTCGAATCTACGCCCTGTCCCGCGACACCAAGCTGATCGTGGTGGTCCGGGACCCCGTCACACGAGCCATCTCTGACTACACGCAGACACTGTCCAAGAAGCCTGACATTCCTACTTTTGAGAGCCTGACGTTCAAAAACAGGACTACAGGGTTGATCGACACCTCGTGGAGCGCCATTCAGATCGGCATCTACGCCAAACACCTGGACAACTGGCTCCAGTTCTTCCCCATGAGCCAGCTCTTGTTCGTGAGCGGAGAACGGCTGATCAGCGACCCGGCCGGAGAGCTGGGCCGCGTGCAGGACTTCTTGGGGCTCAAGAGGATCATCACAGACAAACACTTCTACTTCAACCAGACCAAGGGCTTCCCTTGTCTCAAAAAGGCTGAGGGCAGCAGCAAGCCCCATTGCCTGGGTAAAACCAAAGGGCGGACCCACCCAAACATTGACCCTGAGGTCGTGCAGAGACTTCGAGACTTCTACAGGCCTTTCAACATGAAGTTCTACCAGATGACTGGCAGGAAATTTGGATGGGATGACTAACAGTAGACCGTGAGATAGACCCTGAATGTTGTAAAAAGGGAGAAACAACCTTACTGTGACCTCACCTGCAACAGAACTATGATAAGTTCTTCTCTCTGAAAAAAATAGCCCAAAATTGGTCCAATCTGGCTGTGGAGAAATTGGAGCAAAAGTGTGAAGAAAAGTCCACATCCAAATGAAGTTAGGTACAGAACGTTGAACAAATGTCAAAAACAAGAGTAAATGTCTTCACACTGCTATTCAGATTCCAGATTCAAATGTGACATTTTGACCTCTTACATCCTCATCAGGCAAAAAGATAAAAACAAAAAGAGAGTTAAACATTGCCTTTGTTGATAAATAGGGTGGGCATTTATTTATTTATTTTTTACCATCAGGTTTTTGCCATATTTGTCATTTCAACGGCCACATACTGTACCGTAAGAGAACCTAAGAGAGACAGCTGAAAGCTGAAGAGATCTCTCTAGAACTATGCATTTGGACATTGAACTGTGAATTATTTGTCTAGAGTTGGAGATCAGATTAGTCCTTTTGCCATATTTAAAGTAGAAAAACAATAGCTGCTTATATACCTTTGCAGTTATTTGGAAGAAAATATCAAAACAATAAAAATGTGTATTTTTTTCAAATGTATTTATTTAAAAAACATATATGGACACATATACAGTTTACATATTTTTAATCTTCACTAAACTCCTCCCTTCATTTTTTTTTGCATGTGCAGGGGTGATTTCTTTTGTATTTTGAACCATATAACACAATGCCTTTTCTAAAACTTTAATGTGGTCTAAAAATGTGCACATTAAAATGTTTACCATCCAGTTCACTTTTTTTTATATTTGCTGAAAGATATTTGAGTTATGAAATATTGTTATTTAAAAAAATATTCCTTGTGTCAATGGATCAAAGACAACAATAGGGCTGCCAATGAGGTAAACATGCTGAATTCAATGGCATTTCCCCCGGGTTCGTTTTTTTGTTTTTGTTTCACAGAACAAACAAATATTTATCCAAATTGTGATTTGACTGGATGGCAAGCTTTTAAATCCATTTAAAGCTATGTGAATGATGTGAGCGTGTGAGAGAGAAAGACACTGTTACAAAGCAGCAGTGCCTTTAAGACACTTAATAGTGTTTCAATGCCTCATATGATCATTTTTGAACTCTCTGACCGACCAGAGTGAGGCCAGGTGGGCTTTAGGCATTAAGTCCCTGGAGCTCAGCGGCCCCTTTCCAACTGGTCACCTGAATTGACTTAGGCCACCCAAAACCTAAGTTCCTCCGGGGCTGACCAGTTGGGCCGTGAAGGTGACTGGGGTGACACTCAATTTAAAGGTGATTTGAGTAAGTTTTCAATGTGAAAATGCTTTAAAACCCCACCTTTAAAAAAGCCATCCATTGGTTTGTTTCTCTGCAAAAAGTTTGGGGTGGGTTTACCCGTTTAGAAACTTAAAAACATTCATTTGTATTTATTTTTTTGCTTTTGGCGGTGCAGAAATTACACACATCACCTTTAAGTTCAGAGGGAGTGAATACATATTTTTCCTTTGCAATATTATCAATGACATTATTCTTTTATAATTATGTTTATTTAATTTGAATAATGGATTTTTATAAAGCACACTTTTAATAAAAAAATAAAAATAAAAAAACATTTCCCAGACTGTGATTCTATTTGCAATCCTACATCAATAAGAACCTAAATACAGAGCTTATTAGCTCACAATTATGACACTCAGTTCTTAGTTAATGCTACATAAATTAAATTACAAAAAAAAAAATCTAAATGCAGTGTTTTGTGGCTCCAGAAAGGCTCAAGACCATGGCAGCAAACAGCAGCCCTCATCCTCCACTGGCTTCAGTCCTATCTGTCCTGCTCCATCCAGCCTCATTGTCTTAGCTTATCTCTGTCCACGCCAGACAGTTCCAGGATGCTTCAAGGCCCTCAGAAGATGCTCCTCATTGAGGGTTTATTATTTTCTGGATTGTGCATAAGCCTGTCGGGAGTTTGCTTTTCTAATTTGGCTGGTTAACGACCATTTGTCGAGCCTTGCTGGAAACGGAGACGGCAAGACATGGACAAAATGGATATCTGGATGGTCCACTTGCACTGGCAACCACATAAACCTCTTGAGGAGGAATTGGATTTTTAACCCAACCTTTATCTTTTGCTCGCTCTCTCAGTTTATCACTTGTAAATGTACCTCCGCTTTAAGGCTCTTGACAGCCACCAGCTCTCCACCAATACCTCGTTTCTTGGCTTTCTTTTGTTTTCGTTTTCATCGCTGGCCCCCGTGCTCCCCCGAGTCCCGTCGATCCACTCCGTGCGTTTGTTTAAAAAGAGACTGTGCAGCCAGGCTGGAATCTGACAGTGTTCATTACGAACTTAAACCGTGTGTTAAACTGACTCGCATCAAAATTAAATTCCACAGGTTGGGTTTCTTACGGACTCCGTTCCAGCTGTTCAGCTCAACCACATCACAATCCTAATCAAGGACTATCTATACGAAGCTGTCGAATTTAAGGATTGAGAACTTACTAATGAGCCCACAAGTGCTTAAACACATGCAATAATCCAAATGTCAAAATAATCATCCATCACTGTAAATCTACAATGCTTTGTATGATGTAAAAGTTCCTCAAATAACTTGGAATATATCATACTGATTTGCAAACAACTTTTTTTTTTTAAGTTCAGTCGACTTTTCTGTGATCAATTCAAAACCATTGACATTTAGACTCCCAAATCAAACTTTTTGTAGGTAATTTCAGCCTTAGTTCAGTTTTTGCAAACTTAATATTTGCAAACTTGCATTTGAAAATCTTCTACTTAATGCTGGAATACTTTTGTTGACATGAAGCAGTCAGCTGAACCACAAGTAAATGATTTCATAATGCTTTGTCTGTAAATTAAGTGTTTTGAAAACATTATCCATATAAAACCATACTCATATATGCAATAGCGTGGAATTGTTGATACGTTTTCCTATGCAATGATGTTAGCCAATCATAACAGTGGCTGTTTATAGACACGCCTTAAAGGAGCCATCACTTAAAAACAGATCATTTTAGACAGAAGTTCAAAATGAGGGTTATATTTGTTTTGCTTTTTGGTTCAAAAACTTTATTACATTATAAGTGAACCTCAAGGAACATATTAAAATCCATGTCATGACCCTTTAACAAATTTTAAAAACACTAGGCAGCATACACTAAAGCATCTACACTAAGTGACTGAGGTTCACACACTCCCAGACTTTCAGCTCATTTTAAACACAACAAACTCATGCAAATGCATGCATCACATTGCTAGGAGTGTGACAAATGAAAATGATTTGTGTTCTTAAATCGGCTGAAATATCAAATGTATTTGATATCCTCCGACTGGATGGAATCACAGTCTGAGCCAAATTCTATATCAAACACTGTGCGATTTCTTCCAAAATCTATCAACTCTGACGGCCAAAAATCTGCAGACTTTCGGTAACTAGCGTCATCAAGGCCAGACTGAAAATCTGGGCAAAAGTTGTGTAGTGTATTCCAGCCTTCACATTGCTGTTGATCACATTCTAACAATGTCATATTTGAATTTCAATGATGGCATATTTGATTTTCTTCAATCTATTTAACCATCTAAGCTGCATTTGCAAAGACAGTGGCACAGTGAGGCTCTGAATATGAAGGCCAAAAACATACACACACACACACCTGTCCTCAGCTGTCAGCGAGGGCCTGTGTCAGCTCAACACTGGGAGGTTGAAGACACCTGTGTGTAGTCATTTGTACACAATTACCCCCTTTCAGTCTCTTGTTAGCCCTGATGACACACTCATCCTGCCTCAACAAGACCATGTGTTCTGCAATAAGACAGATAGAGAAAATTGGACACAGATAGCAATATTAAAAGTTTATCTTTTACCAAGGGGCAATATTAGCTGCCTGAAAATGATTGTGAGGGGAATTTTCTAACTTGTTTAGAGAATTTTTCTTAAATGAATAAATAATAAAAAAAAAAAAAAAAAAAAAAAAAATGCACACCTATAATCCAGCTATTTAAATAAACTGTAAAATAAACTCTAATTTAATTCAGGCTGTTTCCTAAAATATCCAAATCAACACAAACATAACACACACACACACACACATACACATTTTGAGGTTGATAAAATAAACTTGAACTAAAATAGAAAAAAACATTTCTCATTTTCTCAGTTTAGCAAGATGTACTAAAATAACTAAACCTAAAACTGAAATAATTTTTTATTTTTTTTATAAAAATCACAAAATATAGACAAATAAGCAAAATATAAAAATAAAAACTAATTAAAAATATTAATAGTGTCTCAATGATATTAAAATAACACTGACCTATTCTAAGACAATTACACCTTCATCTACCCAGGAAAGAAGCTCTACATTAAATGGTCTGTAATGTATTTTACATTATATGCTCTATACGGTCTAGCACCATATATTTTGATATTATTTCTGTTTCAAGTTTTGCAGTTGTTGTGGGTGGTTTCTGATTTAGGAACTGATTTAGTTTTGTTTTCATCAAATAGCTCCAGACAGTGAATAAAGACATCAGTCACTGCGGCATGTGAAGAGGTGCTAGAATTCAATATTATAAAAAAAAAATGTATGATATATCAGAGAAAAAAAAATGTCCCTAAGTTTTAAATATGGGGGGAATTTTTGCCGATCCTGAAATACCAAAAGGCAAATCTACTTTTACAAAGTCCCCAAAGTTTAGGACAGGAAAATAAGGAAGAGGTATTTGAGACCGGTAAAGGCATCCAGTACAGATGTTGCGTGCACGGTTCATTAAAAAGGTCATGCGATGTAAATGAGAATGTGGAGGGGATCAGTGGTCACCTTTGATGCTGTAAAGTGATGGTGGTCTCTACAACACACACATGCAACTTTTCTGACATTATATCATGCGTATACACACACATACGGAGCAGTCGGCCTGCGGTTGGCCATCAGGGGGATCTGCACTTTGTTTTCGCTGGATCTCAGAAAACAACGCTTAATCTTCATAATCATCTGAGCAAACACCATTCAAAAGCACAGCCTAAAGCCTGTATTAAAAAAAGAGCTTTTCAGCCCCGCGTCTCGGATGGGTTTTTAAACGGTTTTGTTTCATCTTCGAGTCCACACAAAGAGCAAGTGATTTTCAAATCATGCAGAGCTCAAGGCCAAACGCCCTGGGTAAACATATCAAAATCTGCGTTTAATAGACTCATTTGTCGTTGTCATGAAACAGACCGTTTCTTTTAAGATCTGATTAAGAGGTATTTTATGAACAGATGTCACTCTGACTGGAAATATGTTGTTTACAGAGCGATTTCTTTTCAAGTGCCAGTCTGGAAATAAAACGGACAAAAGTGGCCAATTTGAGAGCATGCGACTGTCCCATTTAACACTTGAAATATTAACACATCTGTTCTGAAGGAAAACAGCAGCACCTCTTTAAAAGACTTCATATTGCTCTGAACTCTCAAAGAAATTTGCAGCTTTTTTGGAAATATTAATGAAGATTTCCACCCAATGCCCAGAAAAACAAGGTAACAGCAGTCTCAAAGAGAGCCAGGGAGCAGGACAAAAACTTTCAAAAGCTGCTTCTGGCTTACAGAGGTTCCTTTTTGTTCTGCAGGTCCATCAATCTCATTTTATTTCCATAATCGGATATATTTATGGATTTTCAAAGTGGATTTTCAAATGGAACTTCCATTTAACCTTCAGGAATTAACTGGATAAAAAAAACATTCTTTATTCGACAGGTACAGTAGCTGATAAATCTATGGATACATATATTCGAATCCCGCTTGGAGCGGGTCGCGTAGGACCGGTAACATTTGGTGCCGTGACCCGGATGGGAGTGAGGTTTGGGTTGAGTGTAACGAACGTTGGCCAGTAAGAGCTATGCGTGTAAACTTGTGAAGACGATGACACTGTATCAGCCTATTGAAACACGAAACACTCAGTCAGATACTCCATCAAAAATACATGCTGATAAATGGCTCGTCCTTGTGATAGGGACAGCAAGGAACCGCACCATGAGATGAGTGGGACCGTCTTGTTTCTTGGTGGCCCGCAACAAACGCCTCTAAATAAGTAATAAACGAGTTTGTCCATTCAGTAAGTTTATAAATTAATGAAAAGCTCAGTGTTTACCCTGTCCTCATTATAAAGGGCAGAACCTAAAAACACTACAACACAGAGCACACTGTTTTCACACACACACAGAAGAAACCGCACATTAAAACACACGCACACACTTAAAAATGCACACTCACACACACTTGAACAACACAGCTCAGTCAAGCAAAGCAAGTGATGATGAACGTTATAAATAATTAACGCCGTCCGAGTGCCAAAGTGCCATGCTAAGAGATGACATCCAAACATACGGGGGGCAAAGTCAGCGACTTGAGCGGGAATTATTCATGACCCCAGCACACCACGCAGGCCGCCAGATCAAGAAGCACCCGCAGTGATGGACAGGGTGCCACCTAAATAGTGTGCTTGTTTGCCATCCCCATCAACATCACAAAGGACCACACTCACTGAAGAGCTGAAGAACGGTTTGGAAATGCAGTCTGCTCTGGATTTATTGGGTTCTGTGTGCCGACACATTCTGCCAGGGTGCTGCTGGATAAATCAAGCTGTGCTCAGGAAGGTTGTATGTGGTTAAAATGGAAATTGTGGAGAGTACATAAATTCTGCTCGGGCACGAAGAGGCCAAAGGGCAGCAATTAACCTTCTTAGAGAAGGTGAAACAGACCAGTGGAACATTTCTGAGTGTGTCAGAGTGAATGAAATAGAGTAGGAAAGAAAGAGAACAATGTCTAATGAGCCCAATGGGAATCAGGACGTCCAACAATCTATATTTACTTGACACCCTACTCTTATCACAGCATGAGTTTCCTTCTCCTGTTCCATCCTACAAAAAAGAAAAAGCACAAATGAGACCTTTCAAATTACTATAATGGCAAGTCCCAAACAAAAAAACACAAATGACTATAATGGCAAGTCCCAAACAAAAAAACACAAATGACTAAAGGCAAGTCCCAACCAAAAAAAACACAATGACCTAATTTTAAACAATAGGAAAAAGCTAAAGAAATAATAGGAAGTAGCCAACAACAAAGTTGTTCTGAATTCTTCGATATGCATTGTAACGTTAGCATGATAGTACCGAGGGTTTAATATACAAAGTGAATATCTATAAAATAACGCAGTCTGGTTTATATTCATGTCAGCATGTAAATATATAGGCTCAATTATTGATTTCAATGTGCATTATAGACTAATATACAATACATTGCAGTCATTAAAAATTAATTATCTGCTATTTACAGGTAATGTACTGTGCTGACATACAGTATACTAAATTAATTTAATCTGAGCTACGCTATTCATATTCATTTTTAGATTTTCAGAATCCTGTCGGAAGTAGTAAGTCTTCCGGGTACATTTTGCCTACTCTTTTATGAGTATTGTGAATTCAGACATACTTCTTTTGTCATACCGTTTTTTTGCCAAATATTTAGTAGGGAAGTATGCGATTTCTGATACAGCCAAACAATCGAGATGGTGAAAGCATCGAGCATGTAATACGCATGCTCATGACATCACTGTTTTCACAAAGACGATAATGGTATAGTTTTTAAAAACTTGCACTTTGAAACCCAGTTTTCAAATGTTTGCATTTTCAGGTCACCAAAACGCAGTTATCATGTAAATAAACGGCCAAAACACATCAAATGTTTTGCGTTTTTATTTGATAACGGTGTGAACAGCCCCGAGATAATTGAAGCAATCTGAGCAATCTCGCTTTTCTCTATAATGTGTCATGCAATAACTTCCTCATTTATTTTTTGTTTCTCCAGCCGTGACAAATGTGCTGCTATGAAGTGCAGTCTGTAAAACCCAGTTACAGCCTTAGAAATATGGAAGTTTGTTATTTCTCCACAGGAGTGGGTTTTCTCAAGGTCTCGCTGTATGATTAATGCATCTTAAACTGTGACGACAGTGTAAACAGGTTATATTACGTCTGAGCCAATGGTTGAGCCAGACAAGTTCACAAGAATAGGCACCTTCTCCTGAGACTTATACATAAGTTACATTAAATACTGTACTTATTTATGGAATTTATTATGGAATAAGGCCTACCAATACAGACGAACTGGCTGGCAATTTGAAAAATCCAAGAAAGACATCAATTACAAGGCTGTATTTGCTCAGGTGACTAACCTCTTGGTAAACAAAGTCTATGTTGTTGTAGCACTTAACTAATGCACTGTATATAAAATAGCATGTTAAGCTAATTTCCACAGGTCTGCTTCATCTGAAAACATTGCACACAACACTGCATGATTAATTATGTGCACATGAAATCAAACAAAACACACATTTACTGTAGCCCTTCTTTGGTTGAAGGGTGATATGGGGAATATGATCCAGGTAAGTGTAGTGGCATCTATGTGTGTCTACTAGGGTCAGATAACAGAGTCCAGGTGGCAAACCAGGAGCACTCTGAGGACATGCTAGAGAGCTTTGTTTTGCATTGCTAATCCCTCGTTCATTTTCTCCCTTGTTGGCGTCACCTGATCCAAGGTGAGGTGAAAAGGGGGATCGGATCAACACAATGAAGCCCTTTTAATTAGCAGCAATGCTGGGATTCGCTCGAGAGAAGTCGATGAATGGCGAGCATTACCAACACAGGCTGTACAGTAATTGCTCTGCGCTTCACGTTTGCCGATATCATTTGAGAATTTGGATTTGAGCCACCAGTATCGATTTCTACAGTGGACATGAAATCAAAACTGACCTTATTTACTTAAATGCACGTTCCCTGTGTACAATTTACCTGTGCACATTGTTCCAAGTTAATAATAATGATGGTAATAATAGCAATATTTTCCTCAGCTTTCTTTGTAACGGACATCACAAAACAGAAAAAAAGTCAAAATGTCAAGTGGGTGTAACTACATACTGTAGATATTTATAATAAAAAAATCTAAAATCTGGTAAAATGCAATAATATTAATTAATCTTAAACAATAATATTAAGACTAAAAGATACAAATCTTAATATAATTTTGATATCATTTCATAAATGAATATATATATATACAAAACAAATAAAAACAATCAACATATGTGCGTCAGCAATTATACAGGCAGTCAGCAATGTCGGCTGGGTGTGTTCTTTCTCATGAGGAGAAATGTTTTGAATCAATTACTTTGACGTTTAGCGCGGAGCAGGCACGCCGTCACTTCTAACCTCCAGGTTACAGAAAGCCTGTATTTGTTTAGGCCTCTCTCTAGCCCACATTACTGAAATACGGCTTCTCATAATGAGCAACACACCATGGCTTCTTTCAGCAGCGGAAGTCTGACACGCCCGCTGGGCCTTTGGCTCTCCATCTTCCAAGTTTAGCAGTCTGACCACACTTACATCCCAAATCCTGCCCCCAATACAGTACACCACAGCACACGGGACCACCATGATAAATGAGTCACTAGAGCAGAAACAAATGCCAACAAAGTACAAATGAGGCCCCTCTGGAGATTTAGAGGTGAGGTGAGCTTACCTATCATCACAAGGATACAGTAGTCTAGGGTGACTTACTCTTGGCATTAGGTCACCAGACAGACGCACAGGTTCTCACACAAGAAACAGAGGTGAGAGGTCAAGTTTGTGTTTTGATGAAGCCCTCTCTCTGGACTTTCTCAGGCAGTGGTTCAGAATAGGAGTTTGACTTCGCCTCAGGGCCGTCTGGGGAACGGCAATCCAGGATGAAGGCCAAAGAGAGATTGATAAGAGAAACAGGGTTGTGTTAAGTCACTCAGCAAGTTGTTGGAGTAGAGTTTAAAGATGAATAATGGCAAAGAACGGGCAATATATCAACACATTTCTTAATTTGTTAAAAAAAAGTTAAGCCAGCAATGTCAGTTGGACAAAAAGATGAAAAAAAACAAAAAAAACCTGGACCTTCCTTGGTTCTCGTGGAGCCTTTGGGATGTCTGAAACGATGACTATTTCAGCCGCTTCAATCACAGTTATATCTCTTCATGCCAGAGCAGGTTATATGGCCCATTTTAAAAGATCTTTATTTCCTGGTTTCAAATGGTGTCCTCTCCAGTACACCATGAAAATCGAGTTTCAGGCCAAAAAAAAAAAAAGGAGCAGCAGCAGCAAGCCGTTAAAATCTCTACCCAGCCTCCACTGACATACAGACTTCCCTTTGAGGACTAACCAGGCAAAACGAGGGAGGATTGGCTCTTCGTAAGAGTTATGGAAACCCTGATCCCATTACTTGCCCCTTGAAGAATGCATCTGTGTGGCTCGGGCGCTTTTAACCTTTTGCTGCTCCTGGCTCTGGATCACCAGGGCAGTCCAGACGCTTTTTAAAGAGTTGCTTTTTGTCAACCTGATGGGCCTTGCTCCTAAAGAGCATCTGTGATTCAAGGGGCTTCAATTGGGAAGTAGTATATCCTCATTTCAAGAGCACTTGCCTCTGGACACATGGACCAATCTTCAAGCAGAAGAGCACTGGAAATGGGATAAGTGCTGTCAGTTTAAGTAATGCAAAGATGTCAGAAATCATCAGATGTGGGAGGGAAGTTAAAGTAAGAGCAGAGGAAAAGACGCAGGGTTAATCCGTCATTGACAGCTGTCTGTATTAGACAAGAAGACTGGCTTGTGGGCAAAGATGCGCTGAAATAGTCTTGAGTTACATAAAAGGTTGCATTTGGTTTCAGTGTACAAAGGATGTTTTACTTGCAAATGGGCTTGTATGCAAAATGAACAAGGTGAGGAAGAATGGAAAGTGGACACTCCCAGGCGGGTTTATGCTGGTTAGTGCTAGTTAAGAAGTCTGATAGAAACAGGATCTACAGCACAAAAACAACAACATATGCTGGTCTTTTCAACAGGATTACTGATAGCACAGGTTAAGAAACCAGGTGCATTTATCTCACTCTCTCTACCACAAACATGCAAAACTCAAATGTGACTTCTTGGAAAGAACCAAACAAGACTACAACATTGACTCTTTCCCCACCAGCCTTTTTGAAAAAAGTTGCCAGTCACCTCCAGCATTATTATCATTTTCACAAAAGTTTCATGTTGTATGAATATCTGAATATTATGCAATATATCAAAAGAAAGAACAAACCCTCTGCTTTTAAACAACAACAAAAAAATATTCTAGCTTCATGCACTCCTTTTTTTAATCAAAACTTGAATGTTGGTAAGTTTCATAGAAAAGCCAAATTGAGCAAAAATCTGAGAAAATCGTGTTTTTGTCAAAGACTACCTCTGGATCGGATAAAGAAAGATGATCAAAACATAGAGATGGAGATCGACTCCATCAACACCCCCAAAGCTTGCAGTCCTATAGCTCATCCTTGGTCGACATTTCATTCAGTAACATTAGGCAGTTTTGATTTATATGTTTAATGTTGATGGTCGTGCTATTTTACATATGCATCTGCTTACATATGATATCGCTTGTTTCTGCTTCTTCGCCTGTGTTTTGATCAGGAGATTCAGCAGTCTTACAGAAGATGCATAATAGCGCCCTCTACCATATAACAGTGAAAACACAGAAAGCCGGAAATTTCCGTCAATGGCAGGGAAAGAGTTAAGATAAATAGGTCTTCCAGTTGTTGCGTCCAATTGAAGTCAAAGACCTGATGTGATGCTCTGTTGTAAAAGTTAAAACTTTGAAGCTGTGAACTAGCACCAAATTTGGACTTGCTCATCATAATGTATCTTTATCCTCCTTTTGATGAGACAGGTGCAAGAGTGATGTGAATGCAAAATACATTCTTAAAACTATGTGCATATGCCAAAGTACTCGACAGATGCCAAGGAATTGATTCTTGCTGCATGTGAACAACAGATGCTGGATGAGTGCTTCCATGAGGTGTGTGTGTTTTTTAGAAAGCCACTAAATGATTAACAGGTGTGGAGCTCAACTGTACAAAAAAGGAATAAATGACTTGGAAGCCCTAAGTGACAAGAGAGAATTTCTAAGTAAATTTTGCAAATGAAAATGGAAAATGTGACAATTTTAGAGAGTAGAGTGTATCATTGGCCTATTAATATTTGGTGCTGCAAAATATAAAATATCAAGTTTCCCAAAGTTTAGGGGGGAAAGATGTGTAGCCATGGTTTAATGTGTTAAATTTGGTCTGTTTTTCCATCGGTACAGTGATAAAGACTTGTGGTTCTGTCTCACAGACATCATTCAGTCCCCTGGTTCACAAAAAAAAAACTGGCCAGTTAATCCCCCGTTGTTCTGGGATTTTCCAGTCCTGAAATATAACAAAGTCATCCAATTCATCATTTCAGCAGGTGAGTGTGACCAATTCCTGACCAATGCCTGGAGAGCTTTCATGGATCACAGACAGGATTTAGTGAACTGACAGTTTATGGATTGCCACGCAAAATGGTTAATGCATCACAAAGTTATAGTTTTTTTTAGATAAAAAAATTACTAAATTGTCCAGATAGTAAATAAAGAGCTGTATATCAGTAGCAAACTGCAAAATGCATCTTTTTAAAATATAGCTCCAAACTTAATGACTTCCAGGAAAACAGAGGGCAAAAAAATCATGGAACATTATATTCAGAGACGCACACATTCTTGTAATGCTGTGGTAACGTACGGAAACCCGTCGTAAATTTGTCTCTATAGTTCATGCTCTTGGGGTTCCAGGGCTCAGAACATTTCAAGCAGTTCTAGATTGTTAATTTTAATACAGGGAGGTAAAAGTCTAAGGGTAAAGTGTGGAACACTATCAAATCTTGGTCAATGAAGCATCAGAATTGAATTTTTAAGGAGGCCATTCTAACTCCAAAGCCCTGGTTGTCTTACAGACAAGCTTGTACAAAACGGCTGCAAAAATAAGAGTAAATGTACCAATATCTGTTAAACCTATAATGATAAAGCTTGCAGCTCCGATTAAAAAATATACAATGAGTTCCAAAGGAATTTTCAGTTGTATCACTTTCAATTTACCAGTGGTACAGAAAATCAGAGGCGTCATGACGTCGTCTGAGTGCCAATGTTGTGATACATTTCAATCCTTGTATTCTCAGCTCGTAAATTGTAACGTGTTGACTGGTTTACTGGTAAGGTTTCTGTGGTGACAAGTTCCTAGGTGACGGTTTGGTGCTCTTGGGGTATACAGTGTGTTTTATGAATGACCGTGGCTGTTGAGAGTTGATCCAGTGGCTTAGAAAAAGGTTCAGCGCACACTAACAGCACAGCTTGGGAACAGCTGTAGAAACATTTTCTCAGCCTGTTTTTTCAGCCAATGATTCAAAGAGTTATTAGCAGCTCCACGAAGAACCTTCAACGGGCATGGTGGAATAATGGATTCCTCTGACGGAGACAAAAAGAAATATTTGGAACATAAAGAATATGACTCACAGTAAGGAGAACGTATCCAGTCTGCACCAGGAGTTCGGTCTGTCTTCAGATCTCCCCTCCAAAACCATTCCCCAGTTTCATCATAATGGATTTATGATCGATAATCTCATCAATCTGCTATATATCAATTGCAGTCATGTCTTTATTCTAAATGTCTAAGATACCAGGTCAGCTGAAAGACACTGTCAGATATACTCAGGACATACTGTGTAAAGAATGCAGATGTTACTGGTGGGAGTGTTTGTTTAACTTATAGGCGAATGTACACCTCATATGGACAAATAAAAGAAAAAAAAACTCACTGGTTTGACTTTTAACAGACAACTTAGTTATTTTCTACAAGCTTTGTAGCCAATACCACAGACGGTATAGGAGGAGACAGACCATTTGCAGAAACAAGAATGAGTTGGGGTGTAATGGTACATGCATTTGTGCCGCAAGTTTTCAAATATCCGGTTGCAGCCGTATTGACTTTTTTCTATTTAAAGAGAGAGCCACAGTTTTAGTAAGTCACTGTTTAAGAAAAAAATAAGCAATTTTATGCTTTTTCTTGTGTAATTTTATGTTTTTTACTCTTTTTCCCTTGTATGTACCAAACCTTAGGCAAAAATAAAACGCTCAAGGATGCAGGAATGAAATGTCCCTATTTTTTTTATTTCTCCAATTAATCTGGACTATTTAAAAAAAAAAAAAAGAAGCTGCATCCACATGCTTGTATTTTATGAATAATCTGTATTTATTCATTTAAAAAGATGGTATTAAACAAATTATTTATGAATTATTTGTATTTATCATTTTGAAACATTTATTATACTATACTTATGTTGATTATTCATTAATTTGGGATAATTGATGCACTTAACATGATTCAAACTGTGATTAATTATATTTTAATCAATTTGTATTAAATAATTTTACAAGCAACATAAAATGAATACAAAATTATATTATTAGTATAAATTATTGAAAACTGAAATTATTGTAAATATATTTTTTTTCATCGATTCTCATCCCTAATTCTCTTTGCAAGCAACATATACTAGTTACATTCTCTATTGCATATGCTCACTAATGCACATATTAGCAAAACGCCATTTATCACTGACTGGCGACTGGCTCAAAAATGCGGTGTGCCCATGAACAAGAATTGTGGTGCTAACAGATAGCTCTCTCAAGGTCTCTATCCATATGAAAAAGCCATGCATCCTCACAATTACAGTACACATGCACTCTCTTTCTCTGCTTCTGGAATTTCTTTTTGCCAGCGCTCAACTCCACAGCAGCAACGCTACAACAGATGTGTAAATGCTGATGCTTTCATTCTCAGTCGTTCTTGTTTTTTCATTCCTCTTTCTTCAGACTGAAACAAACCCCTCTAGAACAGCCCAAACGACAGGGGTTCTGTGCGCAAATTTGATAAGAGCAAACAGAGATTGCCAAACAACAAACAAAGACAGAGCGAGACAGAAAGAGACATTTAGAAAGAGAAGGAAAACAAAAGCGTGGAAAAGGAGTTAAATGAAAAGGCGGATTAAGGGACTAAGAGAGGACGAATATTGCAACGGATAAAAGGGCAAGCAGCAGCAGAAGTGATGGATGAATGGGTCGGGTTGTGTGGATGAGTGGAAAGAGGTCTGGATGTGGGATGGCACGGGAGCGAGTAGCGGATTTCCGAGCAGGTTGTGGGGCTGGTCCTGGCAGCCGAATACAAGCCGTTTGTTAACAGCGGAGCATTAACAACCTCCACGGTCTGCGCCAAAATACATGAACGAGCTTTAATCAAACCGTGCCTGCATGTGTTACAGCTGTGGGAGCTCTCCAGAAGAGGAGGAGGAAGTGGGGAGCCGGGCGCAGGTTTGGGCCCGGCCAGTTGTGGTTCATGGGATGCAGAGGTGGGAAGCTGCGAAAACAATTTGGGCATCTGTGTGTGAAGCATATGTGGAGGAAATGGGAGAACATGCAGGTTTTTTTGAAGCGTGGGGAGAGATGGAGAGAGCATGAAGAACAAACACAGGCCTGGAATGGATTATTTGGCTGGTACGGAGCGTGTGTTAGTAGCTAATGTTAGTAAAGTCGTGACATATTGGGTGGAATTTTAGAGAGATCATCTGATCAATTGTGTAATGCCAGAAATTAGTCAACATTTCTTTGTTTTAAGGTACACTAAGGAGCATTTCTCACCTGATTTTTTAGTTTAAAATTATTTACTAGTATTGAGCCAGTAAAAAGTGTAAATACAAAATTAATAGAAGTTATTAAGATTGATGTGGTTTGGAATTGGTCAAATGTACTTGGGGAAAAAAATATGATCAGAATATCAACTTGCATAATTATGCACGCACTGTAAACCATATCTTACTAGAAAATAAATGCTTTTCAGAGCTTGGAAAGGAAAATAAACTTTTAGTTAAAAATGTATTATAAATGTTTTTAAAAAATGTGTTCTTGCCTAAAATAAATAGATAGATAGTATATTTTATGTTCGGTTTTATATTCCTTGGTAAACTAGTTTCAGCACAGAAAATGAATGCTGTTTCAAAACACTAAGCTTAGTCCAATATAGGATCAGGGATACATGATGAAAAAACTAGACTGATGAAAAGAAAAATCTAGTTGCTTCAGTAACTTCCTGGTTGTACCCACAAAACTGAATGTAATGACTAAACTCTGAGTGACACCACTGCATTACATACTCTGTCACCTGCCACAGTGGTGCAGTGATATAAAAAGAAGGTCTGCAATGGTTTTAATCATCGATTAATGAGACCTGCCTGCCGGCTACATCTGTGTCTGCTCGCCTGTTTGCTGAATCATACCGGTTCCTGTTTATAGTGACTTGTCTAAATAAACCAGGCAGTGTAGCTAATGAAATCACTGCTCTCCTGCTCCAGTGGGAACAAGCCTTTGTGGCATCAGCACAGCTGTTCCCAACACACTACAGCCATCTCTGCGCTACACCTGTTAGTTTAACCTGGATAAAAGTTTCTGGGGCAGAGAGAGTTTAGTTATTTTGTAAGAGGCCCAAAATGGTTTCACAAAGTAAACATGATGACTCAGGTTGATTCAAAGTTTGGAAATGTTCAGCATGAGAACATTATTAGCAAAGTAAACGTTACTATAAATTCTTTGAAAATACATTTGAAAAGAGAATCGATACGAGTGATTCCGTTTACTTGAAAGGTGATATGCTGCTGCACCTCTCAGCATTCAAGGATATGTGTTTTAACCAAACAAAAATCCCTTGACTTTCTCTGTTTGAATTATAGGTTGTGCATCAATAACTTTATGAAATGCATACTTGGCATCTGCTCACCATGGCAGTCTCACACATGAAAAACAACAAGTCATTGTGACTCTTTTTACAGAAGAGATGAGCACTGAGTACTCAGGCACGCAGGGTTAAGATTGGTATTGTGGTCAGTCACTCACCGAGTGAATATATCAATTCAATTCAACTTTATTGTCAGACTCAAGGTCCATTAGAAAAACCACACAACATTACAGACACCCAACACCTCAAAACATAAAAACATAAAACAAAACATTATAAAAGACAATTATACCAGTGATTCCACAGAGGTGACTGGTATCGCACAACACTTTTACTAGGATTTGTCAGTATCTTAATAATGCCATTCTGAGAGCCATCCAGTCGACCAATAATTTTGTACATCAGATTTCTCAACAACGCATGGAGAGTGTTGACTCTTGCCTTACAAAACAAGTCGCTTGCACTGCACCACCTAGGTTTCTTAAGCAATATCCGCATACAGTCATTATAGGCCACCTGAAGCTTATGTATGGTTGTCTTTTTGAACTTGGCCCACAATGGGGCAGTGTAGAGTGGAGTACAATAGGCTTTAAAGAGCCTTATCTTAACATGGTCTGAAAACATATAAAATTTTCTTGCTAACATATTAGCTTGAGCATAAAGCATACGACACTGCCTATATATGTCATCATCATCAGACAATTGATCTGTGAGGAAGTGCCCCAGGTATTTTGTTTTATTACAAGTACTTAGCACTTTACCTGACAGATAAAACACTGGAAAGTTGAGGTCTTTATCCCCTTTTGCTCTGCATATCATGACAACACTCTTCTTAGCATTATACTGCACATCATATTTGAGCCCATACTCAGAACATATATTTAGCAACTGTTGAAAACCAACACTGCTAGGTGAAACAATAGCCAGATCATCGGCATACATAAAATGATTTATTAGAGCGGTACCAATCATACAACCAGTTTTGCCGCCTCTTAGTTGTTCTGATAAGTCATTCATATACAGGTTAAAAAGGGCTGGGGAGAGTAACCCCCCTTGTTGTACTCCGTTACCAACACTAAACGGAGCGGAGACTCTATTACCCCATCTGACCTGCATACTCTGGTTGGCATACCAATATGCCAGGATTCTTATCATGCTGTCTGGCACGCCCCTCAGTTTCAGTTTCAGAAACAACTTCCGGTGATTGACTCGGTCAAAAGCTTTAGAGGCATCTATAAAGCCAATTAAAACTGAGGAGTTTTGCCTCCTATACACTTCAACTACTTCTTTCAAGGCATAGATACACAAATCAGTACCATGTTTAGCCTTAAAGCCAAACTGGTTGTCTGTGGTATCAATATACTCACTCAGGCGATCTAATAAAATCTTCTCTAAAACTTTAGATATAACACTAGCTAGTGCGATTGGCCAATAGTTCTCCACACTTCCAACCTTGCCAGTCTTGTCTTTAATGACAGGCACAAGAGTAACGGCTAACATCGAGTCTGGTAACATTCCATGGGTCATAAAGCCATTAAAGCAAAAGGCAAGAAGGGCTGCAACCTTTGGGCTTGCATACTTTAGATGCTCTGCTATAATTTGATCTGAGCCACTTGCTTTATTATCAGATAACTGAGAAATTGCTTGCTGGACCTCTTGAGTTGTGATTTCCAGTATATCTCTTTTGGCAATATTTCCCACTTTATAAGGATCACTATTGACACAGTTAAATAAAGCCGAGTAGTGTTGCCTCCACAACTCTGCTATATTTTCGGCTCCAGAAACTCCCTCTACAGTGCATGGTAACAAAGTATTACCCTTATTTTGAGCTCTTACCTCCCTCCAAAAGTCAGTTGGATTATCACAAAGTAGCTTTTCAGCCAAAGAGTCTGCTCTCATGACTTGCTCATATTTGCAAACATAACGAACTGCATATTTATACCTAGCATTAGTAAACTTTTTGAGGTCCAGTACAGGCCCCTGTCTGGGTCTACCAGCCAGAACCCAAGCTTTAAATGCCTCCTTGGCTTCCGCCTTATGTGCAGCCACAAACTTATTCCAACCTGGCTTGATGATATGTGGCTTATTAGTGCAGAATTAGTGTAGACTTATTATAATTCACGTAAATATAAAGAAACCAAAAGAACACAACAGTCGGCTCTGAAAGGTGTCATGGCACCCACTACAGAGGAAAATTAGACTCAAAGAAAAAATAAATACAAAAGCAGAAATAAGGGTGAAATTAAATTACCGCAGGCAGGAAAAAACAGCAGCAAATAAGAAAGACATCAAGAGGACATGAGAGAAAAATGTGTGCGGAGCTGCCTGCCTTCAGCTATTTCAACAACACTCTCTCTGGTTCTCAACACAGGACGATGAACTTTATGCTATACCTCCAAACCAATGCAGCTTCTTCCAATAATTAGGTTGATCAGAGTCACTCAAATGCTCACACTAATCCAGATCAGGTTATAATACTGGCCCAGACCAGACTTCTTTACCAAACAGTGCACTTACTTTGACCAGCAGGGAAATCAGGTCAGTGACTGGTCAAACCAGTTACCTTCAGGAGCTCCTTGAGGGAGTATGTCAAGTTTAGTGTTCTGAGGAACACGTTTTCCATTCCCGATAAGCTGTTTTGTGAATGACCACTACATCTTTCTTCTTCTCGCTATCTCTTCCCCGCTCCCTATCCGTCTCTCATCCCCCAACTGTTCCTTCTCTCCCAGCGAGGGGAATCTGCTCCAAGTCTTTGGCTCATGAAGAAAGGGAAGCCCCTCGGTTTAATTGGCAAGCTCCCTGTGAAGTAGATCTTTTTCACTACAAGCTTTCACAACAAGCTGTTAGACAGATTTCATCCATTATAGAGCCCGCAAAACAGCAAGGCTAGACGAGGAGCAGGGCATGAGGGGACGTAGCTCACAAAAACACTGACCGTAATTTTGTCGCCAAGAGGTTTTCCCTCCGACGTTCGGGAACGGCTGTTCTTTAGAGGTTATCGCTGAAAGTTACAGTGCAGACCCCAAGGCCCAAGACAGTTGGTATGACAGGGCGTTTTCTGATGGAAAAATGAGAAAATAAGGGAAAATGGAAACATTCAGGGGTTCAAGGTGCTGGCGAAGTGCTGGCTAGCCTCTACTTCACATTATACGGTTTCCTTTGTGGTGGCGGGACTGTCACTCTTAGTGATTGAAAGGTCTAATACTGTGCTCCCAATGCAAACAGTAATAGCAGTCCATGTTCCCATGAGCTTTAAAATAAAGAATGATTTCATTCTCTTCTTTAAATATGATAATTATACACAGAGCAGGATAATAATCTTTAGCCTTCGTTTACCCTTGATATGTCACACTAACATAAACACGGTTAACAACTGTGTTCGACCGTATTTAGTAAAACAAACCTCATATATCTACTTAATCAAATTAGGAAATCAGAAAATGTTGACAGTGTCATAAGAGTGTGCCAGAGTTATTATGCAAAAGTGTAAATTATCAATTATTCAGAAGCTTGTACAATACATATTAAAAGGCATAATTAAGCATGAATATGACTAAAGGAAACATCTATTTATTAAACAAATTAAGCCACCTAATATGATTCATATTCTTTTGGTTTCTTTACCAAATATTCCAATTTTGCAGGTTATTATTTGGTCCAATTACCAAAAATCATGAAGTTGTTCTTGTCCAGTCTTAATTATGACTGACAATAAAACACATTTCATTTAATGCAATTAATTAAAAAAATGTGATAATTTAATAAATAAAAAACTTCTTTTTTTTTAATAACATCCCCAGACACATACGTAAGTGCCACAGGAATTTCTCTATGATCGGAGCATTCTTGAACTACAACCTAAATACAAAGTATATTTTTAGGGATGCAGCTATATTAACATTTAGAAAATGCTGATTATCTTTATGCTAAATGGCTGATATTATAATTCTAGTCTAAATTGAATTTAGACTTCACAACATTATGTACATTACAACATGAAAAAGGGGTTTTCATCTTAAAAAAAATTGCTAGATTAAATTTAACAGTGTTTATTAATAAATAAATAAAAAAGTTATTAGTAAAAATGTTTGTGTTTTAAAGATTAACTGAGCATGAGATGACAGCAAAGGTAGGTAAATGTACCTGCAAGTGCTGATAAATCCAATTTGACCAATACCAATTAAAAAAATTGCATATATATATATATATAGTCACAACATCCCTCATAAACACACTGTTTTCCTAAAAAAAAAAAAAATTCCTGGAGCGGTGGACTTACAGAAATGTTTTTAACAGACAGTTGGAGACTTTCAGGTTCATTAGCTGAACAAAGAGCCAATGTTCTTGTGTAAATAACACTGAAAGCTCTATTGATTTGTAAAGCAGGGAGCAGGTTTCACAGATACGGTGCTTATAGTTTTAGGAGGCTTTTTCTAAGAACTGTCCAGCAAATCTGATGAGTTGTAAGTGCTCTTCACTGAGCAATAAGTGGTTGCTGCCATTACCTGTAAAAAAAGTGCTCCTGCTGGGAGCTGAAGTGGAAACGGTCTCTGTTTTGGAAACTTCACAGTGGTAGAATCCATTGTTCCATTAAAGCAACCCCATGTGACTCCATTGAGATAACCTGCAAACACCTGCATACAAAAAACATACACGCATTCTTTACACACAGGACAGTTGCCACAATGACCCAGATTTTTCACGTTTGGATGTTTATCTGAAAAAATACTGAGACATTTTTCAAAATATATTTTGTGCTTCACAGAAGAAAGAAATGTCAAGAGGGTGAGAACATAACAACAGAATGTTCAGTTTTATGTAACTGATTACTTCCTAGAAATGATGATAAACCAGAAGAAACAATTGAAAATAATGTCTCTCATTTTTGTAGACTCACAGAATAACTGGAATAAATACACATATTTGGTATTTTTTCTTTCGTTGTTGATGCATGACTGAATAAAGTGTTTTGCAGTCTGCTAAATTGAAATTGCAGTTGTTCGTCTAGCCTCTCTGTCTTTAGCCAAATGCTGTGGTTTGTTTATGAGACAGGGGGAGGAATGGAGGGACACAGGAAGACATGGAGATTTGGAATCGTTTGGATGATGAGACTCTCAATCTCAGACTCTGAGCAGAGCTTGAAAGCACACCATTCCCATGCACAGCAGGATCCATGTTCTGCGGTTGCGACAGGAAAAGTGTACAGTCTAAAAGCGCATAGTCTAGGAAAGCCAGACTTTAAAATTTTGGCATAAAGTTCATACTGTATCTTATTTCATCCAAGATACAGCAAATTCGGAAAGAAGAGGCCATCTAACAGACATATTAATCAACTGACTAGTCTTCAACCCAGTTTGCCTTTTTATATGAATGTGTATAATATACTAATTGAATTATGCTCAAGGATATCTTGTTTACTTGCTGCTGTCTCGAGTATAACTCTGAATCTTTCAAAGATTTAATGTCATGAACCATACAAACTTTGTTAATAATAGCAACAAGTTCCTCCTCAGAAGCGTTCATTGTAGCAGCCTAACCACAACTTTGCTTTCTGGGAAAATAAAACAACAACATTTATCCACCCAAACGCAATATCTGGAAAGAAGCCAGTCAATAAAGTTTGAGCTAATGATATACAGCAGATAGTCAGTGAACCGGCACGTCTAATACCATGACTACACCGAAAGCAACCAATAGAGCACCACATTCTCACAGTGTTCACTAACACATAATAGCTGTGTCCTAAATCACCCCCTATACAATTAAATAGGGCACAGCCATTTGTAGTGGAGTCCAAAACCTTTCTTCCTTTGATTTCTACTCCAAGAAACTGGTACCGTCCAATAATTTGCATTTGGAGTGGCATTCTGCAACTTTTCTTCTACTATTCTTCTAAAGGCACACTTCCTCTTCATCTATGCGATTGCTAAAATATCACTATATTATTGGTCCAGATCCAGAATAGCCTTGTTCTTCTGTAAGGTAGTATCACTTATCTTGTGTCACATTTTTGCTACTGAAACAGATATCAAAAAGTATCAAGTTGAGCTCAACAGTCAAAGTTCCAGAAAGTTCTAAACAGTTTTAGGAAGTGCTACTTACTTATAAGCAGCAGTAACATTTGTTATATGTTTGTTCCATTTTTTTTATCTGGGGTGACCTATATATATATACAAAGCTGGTGATTCATACACCAACACAGGAAGCCCCACAATGAGGGTTGAAGCTCGGGAGAAGCTCCCGATTGTGTTTTATTCACCGCCTGAGTCCTCTGTGATCTTTATTACTCTGTTCTCATTTAATTTGATTTTTTTTCTGTGTAAAAACACCTGAAAAACATTAATGCACCGTTCTCTCTCCCACTCTGTGCATAGAGAGCGTTACATAATGCTTCTGTGCTTCTGCTGACAGTAACTGGAGCTGTCATGTTGATGTTTTCAGGATGGTTAGAGGCTGTATTACCTGAATGTGTGATCATGCAGAGCAAATGCTCGGTTTTGGCTTTACAGCAGCAGAGAATAGCGTTTCCGTGTTCTGCATCTGTTCTGTTTGTTTAATTAACTATTTGCTGTGATGTTAAACTTTTACACATGCTGCAGCTTTGCAAATATAGTAGAAACCACTCAATGACTGATGTATTAGGTATGTGGCTATAAATCTAAAAAAGAGCAATAAGAAACTCATAAAGAATACAGAAAGGAAAACCTGTAAAAGTCAAAATGGAATAAATAAAAAATCTAAACGAAAAAGCAGCGGAAGAGCACTTCTTTGTAAATCAAACACCCAAATGTGGTGTTTGGAATACATTATTTAGGGAACACTAGCCATGAAGGGACATTAAGACACAGACTATGCTGTTTTACTTTCAAATGAGTGTAAATGTTTGTGTATAAGAGAGAGATTTTCTTTTGGTTTACAAACCACTAAGCAGACCAGTAGTTTTAATTAAGACAAACTGTAGACTTTGTTTATGTGACAGAAAGCAATACATTGTAAGCCAATTAAGCACCGCAACATTACAGAATCAAAACTGTCTGTGACTAATTACTGGTTATCCCGAAGCACTTTCCTTGCAAGAACACATGAACAAAAAAAAAAAGTGCATGAATATGTTGTCACATTCTGGCTTCTGTTTTTAATAAATCAAATAGAAAAAGATAATGCATGCAAAATGTAGTGTTGTGATGTCCATGCTTCTTGATTATAACAAAGTAGGAAAAAGGAATTACATAAAACTAAAAGACTTTTAATTTAATAATGTAGTGTTTGAAATTATGGTAAAGGTAATCAAAATGTAATATATACTATTGTGATGGATGAAGGGGAATGATTACCTGGTATTAAGATGTGTTTTGGTTGATCGGATCACAAGTGGAGGTGTAAACAGGGTCTAAAGCATCTTGAGCTTGTCCACTTTTGACCACTTCCAGAGGTAGTCGAAAATTAAAAATTTACACTAATTTTGCAGTGTAAATGCTCATGTGGTCGAATGTGTTCGAACAGCCACTAAAGACCGCCTACTCTCCGCCTATTGACCTAACGCGTGAACATTACAGGAAGCACACTAGCCAGATGGGATTTAAATGTACCAAGCACGATGTTCTCTCACCATTCCTGATTTCTAACACACACTCACCACGTTCGGCGTGTTCTTGTGGCTTTCAGAGCAGAAACCAAAGCCGCCGCTCTCCATGTGTTTTTCCGTTGTCTCCTGGTGACATTACATCGAAAGATCTGAAAAAACCCAGACATTTACCTGCCCATAGACCCTACACTCGAATAAATTAGGACAAAAGTGTGAAGTGGACAAAACAGATGGATTAAAACACCAGGTGTAAACGGGTATGTGTCTCTCGTCTACTTGTGTTCCGATTAGGGCTGTCACTTTTGTGAAAAAATCCTGTTCGATTTTTGAGACGTAAAAATGAACTTTGGCGGGTAACTCTGTCAAATCACGAGCCAATCTGGCGTGTTTCTATGTTTACTCACTTTCTTAGCTCGGGAAGCCGCGGATTTAGCGCAAATACTCAACTCGTGAGTCCTCATGATATATTAAATACAGTGTATAGCGCAGAATCTGCGTATTTCTGGTTTACTTGAACACACACGTCACTGAGCAACAAATAACGGCGCGCTTGTTCACTTGCATTGAAGTAATAGCGAATAATAAAAAGCATTTGGTTAACAGAAAAGACATTGTTATTTCCCGACATCCTACATGTTCTGTGCACTGTATTGATCTGTCCACCTAAAACACATTTTTGGTAAAAAAAAAAAAGAAAAAAAAAGGCCGTTAAAATCGATTCCCTATTTTCGTTTTCGATACTTGTGTTGGTTGGTCCGATCGATTGTGCAATCGATTTTCGAACGTAAAGTGACAGCCCTGGTTCCGATTGACCAAAATGCTTCTTAATACCAGGTGTAAACAGGGCCTTACTTTAATGAAAGGTTAGATTTTTGTGATTTTGTTTATGAAAGATCAAAAGGATAAACAAAGCAGATTTCACAGCCTTCTTTGATCACATTTACCAAAGTTGCCAATAATTCTGACCACGACTATATATATTAAACCAGTAATATGGTACTGATATGGTACTGACAGTGTGAAGGCAACTTTAGCTACTTTTTATGCAAATGGGAGTTTTAGAAAGGAAACTTCCCAGTATATACAATCCAGAAAATGTCATAATGACAAGCATGTATAAACGGTCCCTTTCCAATCAACACAAACTAAAAACCACAGATCAGTTCACTATGAGATTAAAAGATAATCATCAGCTCTCTCAATGCCAAGAATGACTTGAATTACAGAACTGCAGGTGATGAATGGACTCATTTAGCTTCAGCGTTGTTTCGACATATTTTGCTCTCCACTCCGCTGCACGGTCATTTGCATAGAGCAGGGGGTCTCCACATAGCTGTGGTCTTGCTGAAAAATACAGGGTGGTGCAGTTCTAAAGCCTCTGGGTTAAAGGTGGCCAAAGGCCAAGTTCAGGGTGGACCTCACGCTGGCACAATGCCGGCAGTATAGCAGAGCCAGAGCATGTGGAAGTGCTTTAGGCCTGGGGAAGGAGCAGTCAGCCTCGCACAGAATCCCTCACCGCAAAGACAGAGAAGCTGCAAGCAAATTACTCTTCATTAGAGCCACACAGCCAGTTGCCAGGGACCCGAGCGTGGAAAAACAACAGGCCGCAGAATTTATGATGAACGCATCATAAAGGAAGGCGGTTGACATGCAACATGCCACCTGCTGATCGAACTTCAATTTTGCTTCGGATGAGAGAACGGTGGCTCTCATCGCCGAAGATGAAGTACTTTTGCATCTGTGTGCGAATTGCACATTCTTCTACTTTATGGTTCTGCCTGTTACATCAAGAAATGCCAGTCGTAATACTGCCGATCCGAATTCATGTATTTTCAGCTCCCTGTGGAGTACTTTTTTTTTAGCATTCTCTGTTCCTACGCATTGGTATAAGAGCAAGCGAATTTTAATGTGCATATTGAAAGTATTACTCCTTAAACAGAACATCTTGTCCTTCTAGATCAAGTGACAAGACCGGGCCAAAACTGCATAAAAATCCGCTAAGTCCAATTGAAAAGATTTGCAGAAGCTTTCGCAGATGTTCTGAGGAATATTTTTTTTAGGGCTGCAATGCTGTGGTAAATTGAATTGCTATAGATATGGTTTCGTAGAGGCCGTTACCCTCTGAAATGTTCCAGTCTCGTCCGCGCCAGAGAGCAGAGACCCATTACGCACGCAGGCAGCACCCCTGGCCCTGATGACAGGCCTCAGCCACCCATGGATATCATCAGCTCTAGTCCAGCGTCTCTGCTGTCGTAATATCATCGTCTCGAAGGTGTCATGATAACCATCATTTTCTCCAACGAAAAAGCCTCCACCCGGCCTCTAATGAAAACACCCGTCTCTGAAATCTGTTTTCGTTCTGGCCTGCGTTGTCGTCGAAACATTTTCATTATTTTGCACCCCACCGAGTCATAATGACTCCCACATAGACAAAACAGGACACAGAGCTACGATTTCGTCTGGAATCGGTTGTTATGGTGCTCTAGAAACCTGGTCCAAGGTGAGGCTAATGGGGCAACTGGCTACCAGCAAAAGCGAGCAGTGGATTCAAGTACTCCTGAGGGATTGCTGAAATCTTTTCATGCGTTTCACTCGTTTACTGCAATAAGAAAAATCCCTCAACTGACCGAGTCGCTCTAATACCTTAAAGATGTCTCCGTTTATGATGTAGTAAAAGAACGAATATATGAGATTGTAGTCTGAGCCAAGGCTGATGTATCTGGAAGACCTCCAGGTACCCAACTGGAACACTGAAGAGCCAAATCACAAAGACTTCCATTCCAACAACCTGGAAAGAGAGAAGGTGAAAGGCACAGAGAATAAAAAGCCACCGAAGTGCTGTGAAATGCATAGAAAATACAAACCATAATTTCTTAATTACTTAATGCAAAATATTATTTTTTGTAATCTGAACCTCTATGGCCGAAAGAAGATTTTAAGTATGTTTTACCAAAATAAATGTATCCAGGAAATGTAATGAATTCCAGTAATTGAATATTTCAAGTGCAATCAACACAAAATGCATTTAAAAGAACATTCAAAAAAAAAAAAAAAAAAAAATCATAAGTATTTATTAAATGTGTGTTCCATTTTGTTGAGGTGTGTGTGTGTGTGTGTGTCTAAAACAAGGGTTTGAAAATCAGTGAGGTCTGGGGTGGGGTGTTGAGAATTGTGCTATAGTGTCAGCAATAACATGCCCGCGCTGTTTTAGTGCCAGCAATGCAGTGTTGCCAGATATTGCTAAGAAAAACAAACAAAAGACCAAATACGCCATTTTTACACCACAGCACTCTAGCAAACTGTCTAAACTGAATTATATAGGGCTGTCACGATTCCTCGATTAAATTATTTTTAAAAACTTGCAAATTTATCCATGTAGATTAACTGTACGGTAAAATACCGTAAGTGGAGCATTCCACTAACGAGAATCCATGAACCGAATTATAAGACCGTTTTCTAAGGTGGCTCGATATATTAAAACCATTTTAAAATCATAATAGCATAGTGATATTGTGAAATCACAAACACTACGATTCAGTTAAATTAATATATGTGCTGCAGGTTTCAGAGTGAAGTGCGACGCTTTATTTATTTGCATGCATGCAGGTTGCATGCGTGCAAGAAATTACAGTGGCTGTAGCATTTATATCATAAAGAAGTGGCCAAATATTAAAAATTAAGTGGACATTTGAATTTAATGTTTTTTGGATCATGCTGTAAAGTATAACAACAACAATTATAAGGCTGTAGGCGCCCTCTGCAGGCATTTATTATAATACATCATGTACGATTATGTTTAGATTAAAGCACATTATGTATTTTAACAGTATTGTTCAATAAAACCATATGAATACTTGCTTTTGATAATTCATTTGAACCAATTATTATTGCCCCTGTTATTTGATGTATTTTAAGTAATTTTAAAAGCGATTGTTCACTTAGGTCTATTTTTTTAGCACAAAAATATCTGATTACTCGATTTATCTTAAAAAATAATTGCCAAAATAACCGTTAGTGACAACCCTAGAATTATACATGCAAACACTCATAGAAGTTTTAAATGGCTAATTAGTCATTCAGAGAGCTTCAAATTTAATTTTTTAACATGAAAAAATGTACCGAGGTCAGGACCTCGGTGACCTCATGACTAAGGCCATGTGTGTGTGTGTTACCATTCAAAAGTTTGGGGTCAGTAAGTTAAAAAATAAATAAAAATGTTGTGATTTATACAAAATATTCAATTTATAATAATTTCAATGACATGTAATTACATTTATATTAAATTTTGTTATTCAATTCATTATTCAATTATATTCAATTCAATTATTTTGTCATTGGCATTTCTTTTGCAATATCACAAATACTTTGTGGTTCAAATCCCAATGCACTGATAAATCACAGAGCTTCTGTAGAGATTTTCTCATCCGTGCAAAATAAGTTTAGGATTTTCCAGGGCCAAAAGTGTAAACAAAGGCACAACATGTCTGGCTGTCACAGCCGGTAACAGTACCTTGCCGTCATACTATGGGATTCAAAGCAAATGTGAAACGAAGTTGCCGCCACCTCTATCAGCAACTGAAATCTCCCATTCTGAGTTAGTCAGTCAGGCCAAGATTCCCCTGCTGGGTGTGATTGTCTGTCTGCATTTCTGCTTGGTGTTCCCCCAGATCTATGATGGAATGAATGATCAATGAGAAGTTTTGGGACAGGGAATGGGCTTTTGTCCCAACCACAGTCTCTTGAGTTTCATATACTTGTTTACAGGCAAACAAGTATATGAAAAAATCAATAAATAAACAAGACCAAAATGAAGATATTAAGGCTGCTGTAGTAGACCAGTCCATTTCCCTTGTATTGTACATCATCTGTGGTCACTAACTAGATGATTTTAACTCAATCTACAAAGCTTTCTGGTAGCAGATTTAGGTTGCCACTGTTTTGTGGCAGCTGAAGTGACAGCGTACTTGTTCACAACGTGCCTCTCCCTGCAATTATGTCCGCTCATCACCCCACCCTCTCGCCTCTGCCTTGCCTTCCACATCATTTCCAAATCAAATGAAATCTGCAACATGAAGCCAGAGACAGAGTGAAAGCTTGCTCTGTGGTTGACAGTAAACAGCTCCACTGACTATACTCAGCTTGAGTCGTGAGGTGTTACAACAGTCCCTTAGACATGTAGAGGCTGTCATTGTGAATTTGTCAGAGAGAAGTAAGATTTCTTAACATTGCTTTTAAGGTCTTCTCCTTCAGTCTGGGATGCTGAGTCATTCACTGCTTCTGATTTGCAAATCAAATATTATGAAAAGAGACCTGACAGATTGTTAAACTCTGACACCTCCTAACACAAACAGACACACTACCAAAGTACGAATAGCCTCACAATCGCTTCAACCCGCGACAACATTGTAAAAGTAGCCCAGTTTCGCAAGAATTGGCAACACCGGCTTCCTCCTTATAGAGAGTATGCATTGATGTCACTTTCCCGCCGGAACACGTCCCCTCAGCCGGACTGAGTGGCAAAAGAGCCTGCTGCATGACTGGATTTAAAGGGGAACTTGGCAACTATTTCAACTTAATAAAAGCGTTTAGAAATCATTTGGATGGTTAAATAACCTGTTCTGGTGAAAATGGTGACTTTCCCCGCTCCCCCCAGCGTTCCCAGGCGGAAAACCAACCTTGCAACATGGGGACTAACGTCCCGGTAAGTTGGAAATAGGAAGTCTCTTGAGAAGCGAAAACGAGCGAGAAACAGGAACTGCTTTATGGCAATTCGACATAATTCTATGATACTGTGTATGATGCATTACCCACCTCGGTAGACATAGCTCCACACGATAAAGTTGGCCGGCTCCGATAATAACAAATGCACATGAGCAGCGGTAGAAAGGGGGAGGAGGGGGCCGCAATTGAGTTTTTTTACGACAGTGTTGTGAAATATACGCCCCACAGCTGTGGGGAGCTCGATGAGAAATAATACGACAACAAAAGTGAAAATCAGCGAAGAAATGGCTAGAGTTGCTAAGTTCCCCTTTAATAGGGGAAACCGTGAACACACCATTATCAGTTTCAAGTTTCAACTAAAGGTTGACTCGATATAAGTGTTCCTTACAACTTACCAAAGATCCGTGGATATAGACATGCAGCCAGGAATCGTGTTTCCTGACATTTATATGTGCCTGATTTCGACCCTGGGAAATACATAAAGCAAATTTGTCAGTGAACGCTTTAAGTAAATACAATACAGGTAGGTCTAAATCCGGGTGATCACTTATATCAATGTTGTATAAATCATCATATCGTCCAGTCCTAAGACTTGTATAGTTTTAGCGTTTATTTAAAAAACATCCAATTATGCAGAATATAAGATGGTAAATGTTAATTGATGAGTTTGTCAATACAATACAATATGTAGGGTATGATTTTACCTCAAAATTCAACATATTGACACAAAATGATATCTGCAAATCCATGTTTCGTTGCCTGGAGTTCAGTTGTTTCTGTTGCTTTCGGCAGTCTGTAAAAATATACCTCACATTTCTTGTCAAATCCATTTGTACAGTCAATATCAAAGCTCTTTCCCATATTAGATGTGTTTTTCGCGTCAGGTTAGAAAACAAATTCTGCCACTCTGTCTTTTTGCCACCCTTTTTGTAACTTCAGTCACTCCGGAATCCGGCCGATAGTGGCGTCACGTGCATACCTAGCCTAGAAATCTAGACGCACCCTAGCGGCAGCGAAAATTATTTCGCAGCCAGTGTGGTCTAGCAACTCTCCATAGGCTTTTGAGCTGGAAAAACCAAAAACTGGTCGGGCCAATCACATCGTGTATCCACCTTATTCTTCGCCCGTTCTATTTCCCATGATTCATAGCGGGTTCAACTGACTAAACGGTTTTCTACTTCCGGTTGAAGTGTTTGTTTACATAGAATGCTAGCACTCGCGTAAAGGCTGCGGTGATAGATTGTAGTTATTAAAGTATAAGATAATTATTCTGTCAAGATGGGAAGTAGTCGGTGGCTACACACCGCTGATGAAATCACAAAAGATCGTGAAGGCGACCGTATCAGAGTGCTACATCCCTCAAAATTGACAGGTTGGGTGGATGACATGAAGCTTTGGCCAGGAGTTAGCCATATTGACATTATTAATTATTTAATTTTTTCGGAGGGTGTAGATCATGAGGAGATGCGCAATTACAAAAGCACAGAGGCCTTCAATTACTTCTTTAGTAATAAAGTCGGCCGCATTTCCTTACTGAAGCACGGAGACTATGTATTTTTGAAAGCAGAGGTAGACAGAAGTCAAAGTGCTAATCAGCCTAAGCTTATTGCTTGGGTTATGCTGCAGCAGTCGGGGGTGATAGAGACTGCCGGATGTTCATGTATTGCTGGATTAGGGCGATCGTGCAGTCATGCATCAGCTATCCTTTGGAAGGTATGAAGAAAAGAAAAAAGTTCATTTTGTTTTTATCTGTGATTTAATAAAAAATAACGTGATCAGATCACATTTGATGCATGTTTTTTTCGATTTAGTTTAGCGATGTGGGGATGACACAATCTGAAACACATGGCAAAAGCATATAGAGCAGATTCTCGTAACGTTTTAGGTGAATGTGCTCATGACAGGTTGAGAATGCAGTTACTACCGGGAAGACAGGGCTTGCATGTACAGATGAGCAGCGCAGGTGGAATGCAGGGACAGTCAGGAACCTTGAGCCAAAACGACTGAGGGACATAAATTTCAGCCACCACAGGGCAGGAGATGAATTTAGCATTAGTGTGTCAGGTGCTCAGCCATTACCAAACACCCCACAATATATGTCACAAGCAGAATTGATAAATAATGTAGACAAAGACCCAACAAAGCCACTTTTCTTGTTAAAAAACAGTCTATTGGGCAAGTGTTACAGTGTAAAACCAGTAGAGCAACCTTGTAGCCTTGCAAATACTGCAGTAGATGCAAGATTTTTAAGACCCCATCAAACACATGCTGGTTCTGATCTCACATGTGAGACATGTAAAAGTTTCTATGAGTTGTATGTTCAAGTGAGCTGTGCACAGGCTTCTACTTTAGAATCTGAAACAAGGGAGCAGAGTTCTTCCGATTTGTGGCACAATGCAAGAAAATTGAGAATAACTGCAAGTTCAGCTAAAAAGGTTCCTTCTAGAGCATCCACCAATCCTGATAAGTTTATGGCAGAGCACCTGTACCCCTCCTTTCGTGGCAACTATGCCACAAACTATGGTAAGGAGAATGAGGTGGTTGCTGGTAATGCACTTCGAGAGCAAGGCATGAGTATTACACACAGGGGCATCGTTGTTAGTGTCACAGAGCCATGGTTGTCAGCCAGCCCAGATGGGGTAATTGACTCATCTGTCCTACTCGAAATAAAATGTCCCGTCCCAAGTAAACTCCATTCTACCCTCTTGGATCAACTTGACCATAACTGCAGTGACATCAAGCTAGTAGATGGAGTACCACAACTTCAGAAAACCGGTAGTCGAGGATATTACATGCAGATACAATTAGGCATGTTTTGTGCCGGTCTGAAGATGGCCAAATTGTTTATCTGGAGCCCAATTGACACAGTTATGTTCACTGTACCATTTGATGAGCCCTATGTTCTGGAGAGGGTAGGACATCTGAAGAGATTTTATTTCTCAACAATGTTGCCCCAGCTTGTGGATGAATTTGTTGGTCAGCGACTGAAACTGCAGAACAGATACATGAGCATAATGAATTAATAGAAAATATCCCTCAGAAACATTTAGTTCAAATCACAAAACAACTGTTAGGTGCTGCTGCTGTTAACAGTATGAAAAGTAATTTTTTTACCCAAACAATTTTATACATGTAAAAATGCTGAGCATAAGTATTGTTGTACATAAGTGAATATTTATGAATACATAATGTTGTTCATGTAAAATTGTATGCAAATCTGATAAAATCTATTGTACACAAACTCAAATAATAACAACAAATTTCTTACAGATTCAGATTATTTTATTTAATGCCATATCAGCATTCAAAGCTATTTTCATGACAAATTCAATTACAAAAATACAAATATCATATATATATATATATATATATATATATATATATATATATATATATATATATATATATATAAAAAATATAAAAAAAACAGTAATTCATATTATACAAGATTTTTTGAATTAACATGACTATCCAAAACCATTTCAGGCTAAATTTCATACAAAGAGTAAATATAAACAGTCAAAAATTAAAAAAGGCAGCGAGTGTCAATATGAAATATACAGGAGCAATTTATGTAGATGTGTAAAGTGTGTGTGTGTGTGTGTGTGTGTGTGCAGATGAAACTACAACCTCAGAACATCACTGTTTTCACTTATTACTCACAGATGAGATCACCCCTTAAGTTTGCGAGGGCCGCACAGATTCTGAGGATTTTTTCAATTTTGGGGGTCATGTTTATTGGTATTACTTGAGACAAGATCTTGTATACTTTAAGTCGTCTGATTGCTCTCTCAACATGAATCCGAACATTTGCAATCCTGCGAGATGCTGTGACTTGTTCCTCAGTTAGCTGGGCACCCCCTCTAGTGAAAGCAGGCAGAACCAATTTGACCCTTTTTTCAAACAGCAAATCACGAACCAAGAACCCACGATCTGCCATGACTTCGTCTCCAGGCTTTAAATAGTCCAAGATACCAGAGTTCATAGTGATATATTTGTCACTGGCACGTCCTCCATATCCAGTTGAGATAAACATGATTAAGCCACATGGGGCAACAGCAACAAGGTATTTGATTGTGTTGTGCGAGTAGTAATGGCTGTAGGACTCCCCTCTAGAGTCAAGATTTTTCGCCTTCTGTAATAAACTTTCGCTGCAGTCAATGACACAGGTAGTGTTGGGAAAAAACTTCTTGAATGCAGTTGGCATAGTGGCCTTAATGGTTTCTTTTGGGAGCCAGATAATAAGAGGGCGCAAGACCTCCTCCATTTTATCAATCCAGAAGGAGATAACCTTACTGGCAACACTCTGAGACACATGAAACTGCCTACCAAGGTCACCCAGCACACGATTTAATTTCAATTTTTATCAGTGTCATTAGTATCTGATCACGCACTGACAAAACAAAAGCCCTTTCAGCAAATCCATCTAAGGTGGAAACAAGAGAGTTGAAGGTTTCCAGTGAGACTCCAGTGTAGAGGAATGAATCGGCATCACTCTGAAGCATGGAGTAGCTGAAATCTTCAGTTTGTGTTGTGGCATCTTTGGCTGTCTCATCAGCACCCTGCTGTTCACCATAGTTGTGGTCCCAAAGCAATGGATCTTCCCACTGGGTGGAAATAGTGCTGTATGATACTTGTGGCACTTCAGGTATGCCCTCATCCTCCTGGTCTGTCACTTCTGCTGTTGCTGTAAAAAAAAAAGAGCACATAGGCTACATGTTAAACTCTTTCTGTCCATGTTTCTCACACTGACAACATTATAGTAAAAGCTTATGATAAATGGTGATGGAAGCTCTTCCTCGCTCAGGCTAACAACTACCTAGCCCACATAAAGATAGCACTCATATAGCATTAAACCTACAGTAACATTCGGTGGACAAAGGCATAAACCATTAATGGCCATGTTTTTAACATATTTACTCATAAATGGCATATTGTTAAAAAAAAAAACTGCAGGTTAGACTGCCCACAGATAACAAGAATATTTCAGGCCGGTGGAGCTCGTAAAAATGTAAACACATTATGGGCATATAACGGGCATATTATTACATAATGGGCATAGTGTTACATAAAATTATTACATATTATCCACATAATGGGCATATTATTCATAAAATGTAGGTTAGACTGCCCACAGATGACACGAATATTTCAGGCTGGGGCATATTGATTGTAAAAATATAGGTTAGGCTGCCCACAGATAAAATAAATATTTTGTAAAATGTAAACAACCGGAGGTAGCTAACGTTAACTCAACAGAATTCAACATTAAAAGTGGCTTACCTGTCGCTTCGACACGAACAATTGCACGTCTCTTCTTCACCACTGGTCTGTCATATCCAAGGTATAATTCCGGGTTGGGATGGTCATCCGTGGGGCGTTTGTCAACAAAATGATGCGAGCAGACGTACACCTTTTTCGGTGGATGTTTCAGTTTTAGCGCAGCTAACCACTCTAAATGTCTACACTCTGGCATTGAATGTAGCTGATACGGAACCGGACACGGACATTCTCTCCTTCTTATCTTATGCTCGAAGCACTCAGTTTCTAAAAAGTTTTGTATCTTCTTTGAATTGTTAAAACAACCAACAACAGCACATGTGGAACCTGAACTCATTCTCTCTCTGCTAGTAACTTACCGGTCGATCGCTACGAACCGGAAGTTGACAACCGGAGTCGTCGTCATGGCAGCGCGCATTGTTTAGAGCAGAATAAGGTGGATAGAGTCGGCGGGCGGGCTTAACACAATGACGGCAGAGTTCATGACGTTCTGCGTGATTTCCATAGGTGATTTCCCTGCTACTTGAAAACAATGAAGATGCAGCGGTCTTTCGAATCGGCTTTGGCCTTTGGCCTTAATAGTGTCAAGCATGGACAGGCTTGCCGATCGTCCTGATACGGCAAAAGTTTAATATATATCAATTAGCTCCGTTGGTGGAAAAACGCATAGGACTCACTCATCCACAACCGTTCGTTGCTCTGGTTGGTTGTAGCGTTATCCTATTGCGTGCAGAGGGATTTTGAAAGGTAACCGCGTTTATCCCGCCCCTCGGATTGAGGCATGTCAATGGAGAGTTCCCAGACCGAACATCTTGATGTAGGTCGTCTGGCGCCAGGTTAGTGCATACCCTCTATTGGTGCAAAACTGAACATGATCTTCAACTTGGATAAAAGTTTGAAATCTTAAGATTGTAGTTATTTCTAGACATGAAATAACACGTCAAGTACAGTTTTACTAATGTCAAAAACAAAACTCATTAAATATTTGTTGTGATTAAAAAGCATCACGTCTTTTTCCACATAGTACAAAAGCCTCGCGTTTCCAAATCGCGCGGGGGCGGCAACAATAAACATCACACAGCTCGTTACTCTAAATATTCATGATACTATCGCAAATAAAACACGGGAATATTACTTTCCCAGCAGTGAAACGCCCCCACTACTATTATTGTCACTCTTTCGTGAAGAACGCAGTAGCCGCACATACCTGACATTCTCTGATTAGGGTGAGACGCAGCAGGCCACCGTCGGCGTCGATGCATGGTACGTGATGATGACGTCACGTGTATGCTAAACTAAAGCGTCTAAAATACATCTATTAGCATATTTATTAAAAGGGGGTGTGAAAAATAAATAATAAACATTACATTTAAGAATACATTTAAAATAGCAACACCAAAAAAATAGATATAAAACAGTCTTACAATCAACAAGAAATAGAGCTTTGCTGGAAAGTAGGCTACAGTTTTGCAAACAATAGCCTATTAGCATCAGTTCCCTGGTCTGTTACTCTGAGCTGTGAGGCACAGCTGTCCCACTCCTGAGTGCACTAGTTGGGCTGCGCACCGGGACAGCAGATGCTACACTGGACTACTCATGCACACATTCCTGATCCTACATGATTGTCTGTAATTACCAGCTGTAAGCTGATAGCAGGGGGAATAAGCAGTCTATTGAGCTGTCAGTGCAGGTAGGTCGCTGACAAGGACAGGTACAGGCTGAGCAGCAGTGCTGGGAGGAGAGCGCTACAACCATACTCACTTTCTATTGGTAAGGCAGTGGATGTGTAGTCTCATACTGAACATGACTAGTCCAGATTACTATAGACTCAGATGGTTAAGAAACTACAGAGTGTATGCATTTAGATTAGATAGACATACAGATAGATAGATTGATCGGTTGACTGACCAGGGATGCGTTTCCCAAAAGCATCGTTGGCCAACTATGATCGCAATTTCTATTGAACTCTATTGGTAACGATGGAACGTGCGACCATGGTTGGCTTTGGGAAACGCACCCCTGAACGATAGATATAACGACAGAGACAGACAGATGGTAACCAGTTCTGAAGGAGAGATAGAACAGGATTCTTGGAGCAGGAAGTCGTAGAGCTTGTTGGGGAGGCACCTAATTGTCTACTGCGGCATGTAATTACAAGCTTACTCAACATAAATCTTTCATTATTAAGCACTATTTCTGTCCTGGAACACTGACGCTGTGCATCCCTCAGAGAGTGAGAGAAACCTCTGCTTTTTTTCTTAATTCAGAGAGAGAGAGGACTGAAAAAACAGTGCTGTTTAAATGCTATAAAACTAATATTGTTTGCATGTCAGTGTGCAAAGAAAATAACTGGATTGGGTTAAATTTGTGTCAAAAAGCAACTAAAAACTCAGTGGAGCCATAAGCTTCTTTAAAAAAAATAAAAAAAGATGAACGCAATTACAGTGCAATTACATTCTCAGACGGATTTCACCGACACCTGCCCTCAGGGTCATGAAGATGGATAGAAATACACTTATACGCTTGCTCAGCTTCTGAGTTCCGTGTCCTATGATTTTGTATAAGTAAAAAAGGCTCCTGTCCATGCTTGACACTATTTAGCAGTTCCTTTACCGTCAAAACTGATCTTAAAATACATTCCTGGACTTAATATCATTGACATATCAGTGCACATTATTCCAAAGAAAAGCAATATTTGTCTTCATAATCTTTCATCAAAATGTAATCATTTGCTTCACCTCTGACATTATTTTTCGCCTGACCTCACCAAGCCCTCTTATTTTTCAACCTTTCCTCTCCAAGCACCTGCCATATAGAGACCGCTTTTCATCATCCAATCCATTCCCAGTAGGCAAAACCAAGTCCCACCATGCCATTTTTCACTTGGAATTGCACCGCATTATGAAATAAAATATTATTTTTCATGCAGACTATAAATATCAAATGACACTGGTGTTGAAAAACTATGTGCATTACTTTTCAGGTATTATTAAAACGTGCATTGTTCTGTGACACATAAAACACTTTTTAATGTGAAATATGCACAATGCAAATGAGTTATGAAAAGTGACATTTGTAATACATCCACATTGTTTTATGTTTATATACTTCTTTTACACTAAGTTAGATGCAAATATACTGCTATTAGATGCCCCAGTATCATGTCAATCACTGTAGTCGTGCAACCAGGATCTCCAAGAACTTATATGGACTCATGTCTCCTATCCGCCTTATGTTTGTGAATACTACCCCCTATGCTCCAAAAGTGTAATAGCATTCTCCATTTTCCACTATGAAAAGAAACATTGAAAATGTTTCACTGGCAGTCCTCATTGATTTTCCCATACATTTTTGTGAAAAATACATAAGATTTTTTTTTAGTGTAAAGAATCCTTTTTTTATTCTAAAAGGGGAAAAGGTTTCGGTAATGAAAAGACGATAGTATGAGCTCTGTGGAAGTCATTGCAAACCATTCAAAGAACAGAATAAGTGATGCATTAAGCGCTTCTCTCTTAAATCCTGTTTTCACTGGCTGATGTTTTCTGCACTTCATTACTCAGTTCATGTGCTGAATCAACAGTAACAGTCAATCCATTCTTAATGCCACTGGGCCAAACGCCAGCCAGGAGGGGTTGAGCTAAAGTTCTATAAAACATTTTAATCTCATCTGTCTTCTCATTGTCACCTGATTGATCACGTATGTAGTTTTAAAGACACAGTTCACCCAAAAATTAACATTCTCTCATTACACTCTTTTTGTTGTTGTCATATTATATATATATATATATATATATATATATAAATATGAAGATAAAATAAAAACTTTGATAATTTTTAATAAGAAAACATTATAAACTTCACTAAATCTGGTTAGATGAATTCTTTTTAGATCAAAACAAAATGGAGTAAGAATAATAATAATAAGATCTGAAAAAGTTTTATCTTACACGATAGTTTAGATATTCTCACTGAAAAACCAGACCGAATAATTTAAAGCCAGATACACTGACTCACTTTAAAAAACTAAAACTACTGATTAAGAACTTCTATTCATCAAAATAACACTACATTACTATAAACCTCTGTATGGACAAGGAGAGTGTTTAACTCCCCCATAGTCTGCGGATCTTAAATTCCGAACTGCTTTCCCAGCTGTTGAAAGCACGGCAGGCATGAGCGAGATCCACAGAGGAGTAACGGATGTCTGTCCTGTGGGATTATCATGCTGAACAGATCCTGGTGCTGAGCAGCAGCGGATTTAAAAGCACTTTACCGATAATAACGGCACTCCTGAATGAAGAACAAGACCGCTCACAACAGTAAAAGGGAGAAAAGGGACTCTGTAAGAAAAGCTGCCATGGTAAAGAAAACACAGTCTCATCTCTGGACTCTTTGAACTCCTCAACCACCTGCTCTCCTCCAGAATAATCCCTTGTTCTTTGATTTCCTCCCTTTTCTCTTCATAGCACTAACATATGTCGTTGTACAATGTAAGTTTGTTTCTTCTGCAATTCAAAGGGTGGGATCTCCAACCAGAAGGGTTATTACAGAGGAGGAAAGGAATTTTTGAAGTCTTGCATGTTATGGGGCTGGCTGTGGGGTGACTGACTTGTCTCTATCATGTTTTCCTCCCATTTGAGGATGACTTCAGGCACAGATATGTACTTGCATTTTGTGGTACGAGCATTTCGGAGCAAAATTCATCTATTCAAATTCAATTCATTTACATTCTGACAAATTTCTGATGGCTAGCTTATAAAATCTACCTGGCTGTGCTAAGGCAGCTTCTAGAGTTTGCTAAACTGTTAAACATTGGGTTTTCAGCACATCTTTTTAACCCGTCAAAACGCTTTTTATGCCTGCTACAGACCGCGAGATTTCAGCAATCCATAAGATCATTTCAAATCACACTGTACGACTTGGATCTAATAAACTATGACATGACTGTACGATGATGACACCTATTGAATCATAGGCTATGACGCAAGTTAGTAAAACATCAAGTCACCTTTATTTATATAGCGCTTCATACAATATAGATTGTTTCAAAGGAGCTTTGTGATAACATGAAAATGATGCATTTTGGCTGTTGTTCAGCTGAAGCCAGTTCAGTGTTTATTCTGTTCCTTTGTAAAGATCATCAATTATAGTTAATTTCATCTATAAAACAGTTCTGCAAAAAATTATGTTTTTATGTGCACTGAAAAAAAGAGGAGGAAGCGAAAGAGGAGAATATGGACATGGCTAGGGAAAAAAAGGCCATCTTGGCATGTCAATCTTGTAAATGGAGCTTGAGGTAAGCAGTTTTAAGTTTTAGCGCCATGTCGCGTTGATCAATATGCCATTTCATGTTGCATTTAGTCAGTAGACGTAGGTCGTAGCAGCAAACACAGTGAGAAGATCATGCTAAATTTCTGACACTGTCAGGTATCAGTATGCAAGACTGTGACAACGGGCGTCTTTAAACCTATCTCACTGTACGACGCAGGACCTCTGTTCACGACCACAGAAATAGCAGAGCAGATCAAGTCCACCAGACCAAAATGTATGTTTTATTTACATTAATAAAATGTTTTATAAACTATCCAGAGAGTTTTCATGACTGAACTTTGAATAAACCGTTCGATTCAAAAGGATTTATTTTATGACGCCGTTCTGACCTTTTTGGATCCTCTAAGTTTTGCTTGCCGGGACTTTCAATGGAAGGACAGAAACCAGGTCTCAATAAACATTTCTAAATCTGTGTTTCAAAGATTAACCCTCTTTGGTTTGGATGACATGAGGCTAAGTAAATGATACATTTTTGGGTGAACAAACCATTTAAGATGCATGCACACATCTGAAACAAAGAGTACAGAGTCTGAAATAATTATAAAAAAAATTATAATAAATTCACAAACGCAGAATCAAAGTGTAGAAGACATGCATGAATACTAAAAGAAAGCATGCTGACTTTTGTTTTCACATGTTCAGCTATTGTGCACAAACGCAGCGGTGTATTCGAGGAAATTCAGGGTTTGAATCAAAGACGTCGCAGGAGCCCTGTTCATCTTAACTGACTCTTCACGCAAACTCTTTCATCTTTCTCAGCTGCCATCTTGAAAGGTCACAGGGTTTTGGGCACCATGGGGCAGTGCATGCTGGGATACATAGGCAGTGGAGAGACCACCCTCCAGTGGCCCTGACCTTCACACGCTTCTGTGCCACTTGTTGCCAGGGTGAGCTGCCAGCTGTCTGGCAACAGAAGCCATTGCCATTTGTTCTGGTTCTTTCAGTTTGAAATTACAAAAGCATGTTACTACATCACCTATATTCAAATTGAATTTTGAGGTCTTACTTCATTTGAATCTGTCCGGCCTGTGCAACTTTTACTCTTTTGAAATTGCACTCAAAACTGACAATAAAGGTGGTAATCAATCAATGCTTTGTGAACAATTAAATATATATATATATATATATATATATATATATATATATATATATATATTGCAATGAAAATATTTAATTATTAAGTTGATAATGACATGCAGCACTCTGGCTGAATTTAAATAATCTTTTAAAATACATTTTTTAAACAAATGAAATGAAATGAAAAATTTAAATATGAAACATTTAGGGCATGTATTTATTTTTGTCAAGTGTCGCAGACAAAATATATATTTATATTTTCCATTTTCATGTTAGTTTTAGTAATTTTGTGTTTTTGTAATTTTTATTAGTTTCTTTTATATTTTATTTTATTTAACGTTTCATTATGAAGTTATGAAAATGTTTTCATATTTTTAGTTTTTGTAACTATAATAACCCTGCAGTGCAGTCTAAATACAAATAGTATATAACGTATATAAAAATAACGTACAAACCCAGAAAAATGTAAAGAAAAAAAGTTACAAATTTTAACGTCAAGTCAATCTGTAAGAGATTGAACAAAAATATCTAAAAGCTTACATGAATTAAATGGATCAGTATCAAATTAAAAGCTCTGTTATAAATAAATTGGTGTGTGTGTGTGTTGTGTGTAACATTTTTGTGTAACATGGAATTATCTCTGTCTGACAGTTCCTCTGTCTACTAACCCGACAAACCAGCATCATTAGCTATAAATGTGCTTGATCCCTGTCCTAATCCCTCTGACTAGACATGTTAATGCAGGCTAACACCTTAAATTCTCCAATTAAAGTGATCAGACAAACAATGTTCTCATTCATTTTCCTTAATCTGCTCATGCAGAGGGCACAACAGTGAGGGAACGTGACACCCTGCTTACATGAAAGTGCTGACAGACTTAAGAGCTTTGCAAATGTTTTAGTAATTAAATGAAACTTCATTTTTACGGTTAGCACCAACATAATATATTTTAGAGAAACATCACATGCTTTTGCAGTCTAAATTTTAATCAGTTATAGGAAGCAGTCACTCAGAGGAGACTGTGATTCTTTTCTTAGTCACTGATACTAGATAGAGACAAATGTTTCTGAATTTCTGAGCATGGTTTTATGTGCATACATGCATACATTCGTATTGTGGATCTGCGGCCCCCAGTTTCCCATGGAAACAATGCAGGATGGGCTCCTGTAACTGGAGAGGGCTGAATGGTCCACAATGGCACCGATGAGAGATAAAATGAAATCAAAACAAGCTGATGACAGTGATGGCACTGGTGTCAAAATTTGAGACGAGGGTCACCACCACCCCCACTGAGATATTTCAGAATGTCCTTTCCAGACACACACACACACACACAAACTTATGTCCATTTCTTATTTGTAGCCAGTGATGACTGATGTATTTTCATTCGCTTTAAACAACCTACATTTCATCACTGAGGTGAAGGTCAGAACAAGTGAATTATGTAATCATATCTAGGATTAAAAAGTAAAAGCATTTATGTCAAAAGAAGGGGGAACCTGATTGGTCGGGGCCCCCGATCACTCAGTAATGTGTATGGTCTGTCCTTTGAGCTTTTCTCCGAGGGGGTCTATGTCATTCTCATCCACTATAGAGATCTGTCATACATCTGCCACCATCCTTTGGAGGCCTATACAGAGACATGTTCATACTCTGGGATTTCTCTGATGAGATGTGCCATTAATTCTCCTTTCCTTGACGGTTATAATGACAACAGTGTCAGGTTCCTTTAAGCGTTGCCCAGGGACAAGCGAGCACACGGAGGCCAGTGTTAAGCTATGAAATGATTAGACCACACTTTCCCCCTTTAAACAACAACTGCAGTCCAACTGTGACAGATTACTGTAGTGGTTTATACAGAAGATGCATGCAGTTAATGCAGGTTGGATTCCTATTCAGAACTGGTTCCAATAAAAAAGGAGAAAAAAATCAGAACCAAATTGACTTTTTTTTTGTTTCAATGAAATCTTGTTTCTGTCACGGAACAAAAAAAAAAAGAATTGTGAATTTTTTAAATCTTAATTCTGACTTTTTTCTCAGAATTGCGAGTTTATATCTCACAATTCGGACTTCAACATTCACAATGGCGAGTTTATATCCCCAAATTCTGACTTTTTTCTCAGAATTGTGAGATTTATAGACTATAGACGGTTTTAATTGCGAGATTATATCCCACAATTCTGACTTTATTTTCGAATAATGCGAAATTTGGAACAACGTATAAAACACTCAGCATTTGCAGAACTGCTAATTCAGAAGTGTCTCAACACTTCAACAGTGCGAAACAGACAACATGATCAAACAAATGACTCTTATGAGTGTCTTCTTTTTGGTGAATCAAAAATATTCCGTGCAAATATTGCCCGACGCCTGAATGAATGACTCTTAAGTTTAATAATACTGTTCATGCAGCTCAAACAGTACAACACCAAGGCCATGAATGCAATGTAAGCTGCTTTGGATAAAAGCATCTGCCAATACCTACATTTTAAATGTAAAATGTAGGCTAATAAAGACGTGTGTTCTATAATATGATTAAAATCAGGAATGGTCAGAAATCAGAGCCGTTAAATACTTATGATTCCCATACCTATCAATTTGGAACACACAACACCAGTCAAAAGTTTGGACACACCTATCCATATTTTAGACGAATACTATAATAAGATACATTTTATTAGTATCGTTATTTAGAATTGTAATGTCATCCAAATGCATGACACAAATGGAAGTGTGGGAAATTATGCAGTCATCATAAAATGTTTTTGGGGGTTTTTTTTGGACAAGAAGTTGTTCTTTTTCGAAGTGTCATGGAGCACTTTTGTTTGACTCAGGTTCTCTTAGCGTCTCGCTCTCCACCAGGCTTCATAAATTCACCAGTTCTGATTGATTGCAGGAGTTTTGCCCATTTTCCTAGTCAGCCTTTACTTTTGAAAAAAAAAAATGTCGTTCAAGGAAGTTCAGGCTTTACCCCAATTAGACCTGTTCTCGAAACATTACACCATAATGGCAGATCTTAAGCAGCACATGTTTTTGATTTGAGACAGTTTTTGCAGTCTTGAGTCCTGGCAAAGCGTAATTTCAAAACAATTTCAACAATTGGATGGTTTACATTTTTGGTACTTTGTTGGAGCTCTCTGAAACTGAGCTCTGTTGTTCATTAAATGTAAACAAGAGCTCATATTATCACCTGCTTCAATCCAGAGGAGTACGACTCAAAGAGTCAACATAAATTTAGCATTCATCTGACTTTTTGGGGATTTTGGAATGACTTGGTTTTCCAACAAATCCAATGTAAATGCTGCTACTTAGTCAGTGTTGCTTTTGGAGCTATCCAAGTCTAATTTTTGCATTGCAAAGGCAGCATAACAACATGCCATCACTACCAGACTAACTGTATGTGATTGGCATGTTGCTTGAAAGGATAACCCTGTAGTTTCCATCCATTCCCCATTTACATTTATTTTTTAACTGGCAAGTTTCACGCTCCGTGTAGGCCTTTAAACACCTCTTAGCTTCCATACTTGACCCACCACAGACACTGGAGCATCTCATCGGGACTGTAGCAGACAGGTATGAATTGGAGCCCACACTGCTTCAATCCAGCTGGGTCATTAAGAACCACATCCTGGGCCAAATCAAACACAGCCCCTGCCCACAGACAGACACCAGTCCACTTCCTCCAGCGTTCTGTTGGAAGCTATTAAACTGAGCACAGCTACATTTTGGAGAAAGATGTTATGAAATGTATTCATTAATCTGCAGATGCCAAACATATAAACATTGTCTGTTGTTCAAGGGTAGAGATGTGTGTCCTTTGTGGTTTTGATATTCAAATATCTTCCATAAGCATTCACTAGAGCCATAGTAAAATGTGTAAAGCAGATTATGTGTGATATATTAAAATAAAGTCTCACGTGGGGCTATAAATCACATCAGGAAACTGCATAAGAGATTAACTCTCACTTACGCAGAATTAACTTGTAATGAGGTGACATTTAAATGTTAGTGTTTATGCCATCTTACTCTGTTAGTGTTTCCCTAGACATAACCCTGTTGATTTTGGATCTGAGTGAGGCCTTTACCACAGAACAGTGAAATTTATACAACTCCACTATGCTCAGACAGACGACACCGTTTGGAAATTAAACAAATATTCTATTTTAGCATTGGCTGTCATTATTAGTAAGAACGGGAATCGTAAAGAATTTAATGGAGTCCTCAAACAAGTTGGGTTCCTTAACTGTTAGAATAACAAGTCTTTTAGTAGGCCTAATTAGAAGGGATACATATTTTGGGGGGAAAAGAAATGCAATTTAATTTCCAAAGGATTAGATAATAATGTTATTCAATTTAAAACAATTCTTGTCAGACGTGTTTCAACAGACTTTTAATGACTTTTTTACAGTGTGTTTAGATGTGGCATTAATGCAGTCAAATAACTAGTCTTAACTACCCTATATATTACAGTCAAAAAAACAAACACAAGAGCCAGCACACAAGAAAAAGTCCACAGTAAACAGAGTTTAAAGAGTCTATCGGAGTAATAGAGTATTTTAGTATGCCTTTCTGTCTGTCCGCCCACATCAGCGGAAGAACGAACGTTCGAGAACCGTTAAAAGAACCGAACACCATTCACATGAATAAATTATTCCTCTCTTTCCTTGGACCTGCTTTTAGTGGTCTTTCCCAAGTAGACAAGTAGAAATGAACCTTTAGTAGGACATGGCCTTCTTTGCATTAGATGTGCCAGATGTATTTCATAAGTCATTCACAGCCTGTCTCATAACATTAAATTTTCCCCTGGATTTATAGTACAGCCACCTCTTACAGGGCATTTTCCCTCCTGTCTTGCATTACTAATCAACCTGTAAAACTCACACTGCTTCACCAGAGTGGCGAAGCAAAAATAAACGCTGATCAGCCGGGCGTCTATAAACTTTGGGCACAATGCCCATGATCATAATTGCCACGCTGGTTTGTGTAACTAAAGAGTGACAAAAGAAACTTGGCTGATGGATGAATGAATTTTTAGTGCAGAGGAGATTTTTAGTTTTTGACTCACTTGCTAGTGTGCTGCTGAAAGGACAACTCCGGCGCAAAATTAACCTTTGGTCTAATAAAACATTGGTACCTAGTCAACCGTTCTCTGAGATTTGTTTTCATGATAATCGAATGTAAAGAGTTTTATCTCTAAAAACTGTTTAGCGTATAACGCTAGTATATAGGGCATAGAGTAGTGAAAAATAAAGATCGCTAGTTAATACCACTAACAAGGCTCAAAATAGCCCCACACACACGGTAGCATAATGAGGGTCCCTATGCAAACCGAAGCATTGAGAACTTTAGAAGTGTACAAACAGTTTAATAAGAAAATATTTTATAAAGACAGTCCACTTCACGTATACAGGCAGGAGCCATCTTTGGAAAACAGTCTCGACCAGTCGAACCACGAACGCCGTGCCAAGTGAGCTGAACTGTATGAACGGCGTTCGTGGTTCGACTTGTCGAGACTGTTTTCCAAAGATGGCTCAATGCCCTATATACTAGCGTTATACGCTAAACAGTTTTTAGAGATAAAACTCTTTACATTCGATTATCATGAAAACAAATCTCAGAGAACGGTTGACTAGGTACCAATGTGTTATTAGACCAAAGGTTCATTTTGCGCCAGAGTTGTCCTTTAACAAGGCGGTTTGTTAGTTAGCATGGTCTATTTAGCCCCTGCTGGCAGAAGCTGCCAATACAGCAGTTTGCAGGCATAAGCATCTTTATTTTTTTGCCATACAAAAGTGACGAAATATATTGTTTTCTTTTTTTGGCAAACAAAATAAGCATTTTGTTATATTATTGTATTTTTACTCTGCAGTGAGTTAATTTTTTTTATTGCACATTTATAATGAATCACATTAATGGTTTTATAGTCCCAAATGTGTATTTTTTATTTATATTTTTTATATTCTTATTTTTATGTTTTATAGCAAATGAACACATCTATGACCTTCTTAAGACAATGGTGGTGGTCAGTGGTGTCTTGTGGGAAATTACCGAAATTGACAGCTGACAGTCATTTTGTGTGAAAAGTGACACCAGAAAATCATTCCTGTGTGTCACATTAAACTCATCTCTTCTTCGGTCTGTATTATATGTGACAAAATAAAACAAATAGAAGGACAAAAGCAGATCTGTGTCTTTAAACATGGATCAGCATCCAGCATGCACATTTCAAATACCACATTGAGGATTCAGGGAAGACTGTGCTCTTCTTGCCTGTTTGATTTCCTTTAAGACATGCTTCTCACATGACCAGATAACGTTCTTGTCCTCCAGCAGCTGGGTCAGACAGGTGGAAGCCCTCCCTCTCATTGGACAAATTCAGTAGCCAATGCCTACCTACAGAACTCGGGAGGCAAGGGAGTCTAATTGGTTTAAGCTGAGGGGTAGACGAAGGAAAATACGTTCCAGAATTAACTTGAGACGGCCAAGGCTCAGGCCTAACGTTTACCCGAGGGGCCGACAGACAAGTGGAGGACGGCTGGCACTTGTAACACTCAACTCATTTGACAAGCTGTGGAAGGCATGAAGGGAAAACATCTCATGGGATCCATTGGAAATTCAAAAACAGCTTTTTAAAATGGCAACTAATTAGCCATTGTGTCTCACAGCTGGTCTGTTCGCAGGCTTTTGGTGAAGATCACTTCTTCAGTTTTATAATTTTCATACTTTGTTCAGCAGGTCAGTTAAATTGAAGGGTTTAAAATTAGGGGGAAAGAGTAAGCATTAAGAGTTTATTAGAGATAATTAAATAATTGAATCCATTTGTTTTTACATACTCTCAACAACGCAATTCCTGAATTAATCACTGGTTTTAAACAAATCGGTTGAGTAAATGATTCAATGACTTGCTTAATAGTTTATTTGTTCTTGTTTGAACAATTCTGTTGAATGAATGATTCAACTCACCCAGAGTCACTTGTTGCCACCTATTGGACACAAGCAATCTTACTTACTCCCCACTTTACACACACAATCACATATATTTAATGGCCAGATAATGACACAAATACTTTGTATTGGCTGTAGTTAATAAAGTTTCCCTTCACATTTCACTGGTGATAGTCATAGTAACAAGACCAATAGAAAGAGACAAATTGTCCATGAGCTGGGCTAATATATCTCACAGAGGAACAACAGTTTTGATCTCATATTCCTGAACAGAGAAGGAGCCAGAACCACTAATATGTCTTTGATGTGTGGGGTTTTCCATAACCAGATCTGGGGTCCGAGTCTAGTGACAGCAGGGCTTCTCATTATTATGCAATTAAGAGGGTTTGTCTCCGGCAATATAACTTACTCAAATAGAGTGTCTGTAAAAATTAGGGCTCTAGGATTGTCTGGTTTTGGAGAGCCAGACTGTCTGCCAGGAGATGCTTAAAAAATTATGGAAAGCTGGAATTTAATGGAACAATTTAGGGACAGTGACAAGAAGCACAAATAGTTTTTAAGTATAATGTGGCCAAAACCAAAGACTCTTTACAGAATTAGAAAGCGGTTGCACCAGCACACTTGAGTGGCATCACTGTAAATCTTTAGTGTCTATTCAAAATCTCAGTACAAAACTTTCCAGTGTCGTTCGAAAGGCCCCAAATATTCACATTCTTTTTTGTTCTTTGCTTAAGACTAACAAGAATTTTGAAATAACCTATGCAGCGGTATTTCACACATCCTCTAAAGTCACTTCATGTTTATTTACATAGCACTTCATACAATAGATTGCTTTAAAACAACCAGCTTTACAAGTCAGTACTCTCCAGTGTCTATTGAAGCTTGTTTCCACCACAGAATTTTTTTTTTTTTTAAAGATAATTGCTTTTTATCTCACAATTGCGAGTTTATATCTCGCAGTTCTGACTTTATATCACGCAATTGTGACTTTATATAATGCAATTCTGACTTTATATCTCACAATTGCGTGTTATAAAGTCAAAATTGCGAAATACAAACATGCAATTCTGAGGAAAAGTTAGAATTGCGAGTTTATTTCACGCAATTCTGAGATAAAAACTCAGCTAGTTGTAAACTTGCAATTGCGGGGAAAAAAAGTCAGAATTGTGAGATAAAAAATAGCTTTTTTATTTTTATTCTGTGGCGGAAACAAGCTTCCATAACTGTCTGTCCTCGATGAACCGAACAGAAGAAATGAACTGGATAAGATTTCCACGTCAAAGAAGGCGGACTCCCAGAACACACCTATTCCTTTTATATAATCACCACTGACAAATAGTAGTTCAAAGGTGTTTACTAGTTCAAAGACTTTGGCAAGCTGTTTTGAACCCCCCAAACAAACTCCAAACGAACTTCATTTTGTCCTGAATGACGCCGCACCAGTTCCTTCATTGATTTGGCTTGAAGTATATCATGGCCTTAAGGTCTTCCTACTACCATCATTGCCGAACCCAGCGGCTAAGTCAGAGGTCAGAGGAGGCTATGACCTTGAGGTCAAGCCCTCGTTAGGCCCCTGCTGATCTGCCATGACTGATTACCTGACAGCCTAATCAGTGAACAGAACAGGTTGATGTATGTATTAGAGCCCGTGGAGTCATGCATAGATGTATGAGCCGAACGCTGACGGCAGCACACCATCAGGACATCAACGCTAGCAGCGGGCGGCTAGACAGATGACTTTAGCACCTACTAGCTCACACACACCACTCTAGCCTGACTAAAAAAGCTCTGCTCATTTATTTCTGGCAGCCACGAGAGGGTTTTTCATCCTGGACTCGATGACAGGTCTAAACTAAGAATGCACTCTTCAGAAAGTCTCCTTAGGAATCTTCTTCTCTGATGTGGTTACAAGAGAGAGCGGTTTATTCGTCCAATCAGTGGGTCGGGTCGGGTTTGCTTGTACCAGTTGGGACTTTTCATGGATCAGGGTGAACCAGCAGACAGTAGAAATCCTAGTCCCCTGGCTCTACTCCATTTCTATGTTCAAAAGACTTACACAGAGGTCATCAATCTTGTCTTCAGTCTTTGTCCTTGGGCTGTTAGTATACAATAAATATATAGGCTATATTTAACTAAAAACATAATTTGTTGTATTTGTCGTATAATATATGATGTTTGAGAACTTCTACAGTCAGTCTCTTATCACTATCTATCTATCTATCTATCTATCTATCTATCTATCTATCTATCTATCTATCTATCTATCTATCTATCTATCTATCTATCTATCTCTCTATCTATCTATCTATCTATCTATCTATCTATCTATCTGTATGTCTGTCTCTCTATCTGTCTGTATGTCTGTCTGTCTCTCTATCTGTCTATCTATCTGTCTATCTATCTATCTATCTATCTATCTATCTATCTATCTATCTATCTATCTATCTATCTATCTATCTGTCTGTCTGTCTGCATGTCTGTCTCTCTCTCTCTCTATCTGTCTGTCTGTCTGTCTGGCTGTCTGTATGTCTGTCTGTCTCTCTATCTGTCTGTCTGTATGGCTGTTTGTCTCTCTATCTGTCTGTCTGTCTGTCTCTCTATCTGTCTGTCTGCCTCCATGTCTGTCTCTCTATTTATCTGTATGTCTGCCTGTCTCTCTATCTGTCTGTCTGTCTGTCTCTCTATCTGTCTGTATGTCTGTCTGTCCATCTCTCTATCTGTCTGTCTGTCCGTCTCTCTATCTGTCTGTCTGTCCGTCTCTCTATCTGTCTGTATGTCTGTCTGTCCATCTCTCTATCTGTCCGTCTCTCTATCTGTCTGGCAGGCGGGCTGTCTATAGGCAACATGTCTTTGCAAACTTTACAGTTTACAGTTTTATTATTTTGTTTGAATTTTAATCAAATAATAATTTTCAATTCAGGAAATTTAAAAAGAGTATTCTCCATTCAGTTGAATGGTGTTCATAAAGGCTGATAAACAAATTGCATATTGGTCTCTCTGTGGCTAATGCTAACAGGAAAACAAAACGGTTCAGATTAAAACACAGCTGCCTAGTCTAAACACAGAAGGCAGGCTGTGGATTTGGGCCAAGTACGCATCTAAACCTCCAACACAAACTATTTTTACCCAGCTGACAACTGGAAAAGCACTTATCTTTGTAAAAATCGAGCGGTATCGTTTTCCATCATTTAGAGGTGTTTTATGACTACTGTGAGGCTCAAGGGTGCTAATTAAAATGGAATTTGGTGCCTTTTACTATATTTCGCGACTGCTGTGCATTTGTCAAATGGTGGTAACCGTGTTTTCTCAATTAGATAGTATAAAGCTGTCATTAGCTTTTCACTGAAGAAACACTGTGTCAAACGCCAAATTCCCTCTCTTGGCCACGTGCAGCTCTGAAACTCAGTGATGTTTTTGCTGCATGGGTTCCTTGGGTAAGAACAGCATGGAGGATGTTGAGCTGGCTAATATCTCACACCCCATAATGCTGCTCTGTTTTCAGGTATTTTCTCAGAATGAATAGACACTCCTGTCTCAGTGAGAGTTAGATTGAGGAAACATATAATGGCAAGCAATTGGTCAGGAAGAGATCAAGTGATCACCTGAAGAAGTATCTACTTAAAATAAAACGCCGGAGCACCGGATGTCTTGGTTAATGACCTGTAGACAGGAGGGACATTTGTGTCTGAACACCTCAGTATAATTACCCACATTCAAAATGGAGTTTAATCCAACCATTTTTCCGAATTAAAATGATTCGAAAAAAGTATTTTGATTTAAAAAAGTCAAGACATGATGATTAATATAATAATTTAACTAGGAATTTTACTACATGTCTGTAGGACATTATGTAGTGGTTATTGAAAGATAAGTTAAAAATTAGTGACTAGGTTAAAAAAAATACTCCAAAGACAAGCAAACACAATGTAAAATGACAAAATGGACAAAATAAAGTGAGAAATCACTGAGAAAATGTATATATAATAACAAATATTCCATATATATATATTTCCTTTCAGCCACACATCTCTATTTTTGTTTAAATATTATACTAAATATTTATATTAATATAAACTTGTATAACATTTAAACATGTATTATTATTATTAGTTAATTATTAATATTTTTATTATGCATTAAAATGATCAAAACGAATTTAAATTATTTTAAATGATTATATTTATCTATTACTTATTTTTATTATTATGGTAAACCGACAAGAAACCTTTTTATTCGCATTTGGTGCTTGGCAATTTTTAGCCCTAGTTACACTTTATTTGCAGCACATGTTACATACTTTTGCAACAACCATTAAAAATGTATATTCAGGCAATATTTCATTTCCAGGTGTCCATGCTGAGATCACAACTGTGAAGAACATTGCGGAACATTGCCAATGGCACATCCAATTTTTTTCCCCCTTCAAGCCCGCCATCCGCTCCTGCAGGGTACAAAGCTGCCCTGCTATGAGGAGCATTTCCTGTTTCCCCGACAGCCGTGATCTCAGGTAAGAGCCCATTACTGGACTGCTGAGTTTGCTGAGACAGAAAGGAAGACGGTGGCTGCTCTTCAGGTAGTCTCCACAATCTGCAGGTGGTATTGTTAAAGAACAAAACCTAGACAAAGCAAATTCATGAATGTCGTCTACATTTCCAGGAAGACACTTATGTTTACCAGGCCAGCTGAGCAGGGGGTGAGTAAATCTAATGGGTAAAAGAGGAAGCTACAGAATGAGATCTTTTCTTCATCAACTTCATACTAATAAGTCTGTAATTAACCATCAGGCATCATCCGTTTAGTAATTCCGGGTAAGGCAGACATCAATAACAGCATATGGCTGTGATTATTGAAAGATTATGAGCAGAATACCTTTCAGTTGGAGAACAAAGCCAGACTAAAAATATCAAAAGGGTTTGTGATATTTATGCAGAGCAGAAAAAAAAAGGAAACCGTCTAGCTCAAATCGGACTCAGATGACCAATGACGGCGGAAAAGCAAAAAACAAAACATCTGGGCCATGTTTGTTGGATACAAACACATCAGTGTTTGTCTATTTCTTGGCTTTCTGGAAGGTGATGTATCTTTTTAATAGCACATTGTATCTATATCAGACTGCGAGCTGCCAGAGACGGTGTGCAGGCCATATGTGTAAACTCAAACCAGCAGTTAAGCTTTCAGTTGTGCTTTTCTCTTCATTTCCTTATACACACCCTTATATTTCTCTTCTCCAAGATTTGAATTATTCATCCTGCCTTAAAAGTGCAACATAGTGCACTCAATGCATTTATTTGTGCTTTTCAATATTTTGCTTATCAGACTAAAGAGAACAAAAAAAAAAAAAAAAGTGTGTGTGGTCTTTTATGTCTTCAATGTTTCACCCTTTACTGTGCTTGACCGCGTTAGACAGCTGATTTGAAATGTGCCATGCATCAGAGAGAAAAAAAGAGGATGAGCCATTACAATAAAACATTTAAGATGTACTGTCTGCTGTCTTTACTGGTCTGTTTTATACCTCTTGTCTGTTCCAGGTCTCATGAGCATCAACAGAGAAGAGTCTAAAGGCAGATGTGAATCATCAATAAAGATTAAGTCTGCGCCCTTAAAGGGATAGTTCACCCAAAAAAAACAAAAAACTCTGTCATCATTTACTCGCCCTCAAGTTGTTCCAAACCTTTATCAATGTCTTTCTTCCACTGAACATAAAATAATGGGTAACTAAATTGACTTCAATATGGAAGTTCCATTCTACTCTGGTTACTAAATTCTGCACTTTTTCACCATCAAATATGTTTAGTAAATAAAGTAGTAAGAAGAAGAATTTTCACCCCCGATGCAGAAAAAAAAATCCAATAATGATTCATTTGTCATTAATTTCTTTTTTTACTGTAATAATAAAAAGCTTATAAAATACACATTTTATATATAATTTCTATGGGAATAAAATAATATTTATTAGCCTACATTGAAATGGAGGATGGATCATCTGTGGCAATATGCATGCCACTCTCATTTACTCTTGAATTGTCTATGGTAACATTTATGACCAGTTCTAATATCAATGCTTTTGTGGTTTATCCTTCAGCACCTTCAGATCGATTTCTGACAGACACAGCAGCAAGAATCCTCCAGTGAGTCGAATAAAGTCTGTGCTTTTCACTAGAGCATACACATAAAGCTATTCCCTCGATTGCAAAAAGCCCATAAACTTGTGACTGGATGGGTGTTCTTTGGGCAGCTCGTGATATTTCTGTTAATCAGTTGACGTGTATTTGCTTTTAGGGCCAATAACTCAAGTGTAACAATCTTGGCTACTTCCTTGGCTTGTAGCTTGGAACACATTAAAAATGTGAATGTGAAAAGAAACACTTGAAAAATGGAGACCTACAATGGCAATAAATGATGCAGAGAGACTGAGACAGTGTATCAAACCCAGATCAGACAGCACACAGAGAGAGTTGTTAGTGAGCATGAGATGAAAGCTTATTTGGATTGGCCTGGGTGTCCATAAAACTGTTTTTATTTCCTTTATTCCTCATCAATGCTGTAATGAAAGGCACAGATCATATGGCTCTGGTCAAAATCACTCTGAATGATTGAATACTTTGGCTGTTCTTCACTTAACTTTCCTTTATGTCTCTTACACCAATATACATGACTGGTCTCAGACGTCACACCCACGGACCACCCACAGTCCGGTCGCTGACCATTTGATGGATCCAGCACACAATATTGGAAAGCAGTTGCAATGATCACAAGATCCAGTCAGATTGCCTGAATTAATATCAGGGTTGTGCGTCATTCAGAATTCACTGTGAATGCCTGAAAAAAAATCATTGATTTAGTCAAGACTTAACTTTGTCAAGACTTTGAAATGTTGGCTTAACAAATTCTTTTTTTTTTTTTTTTTTAAGAATTGCTTGTCTTTTCATTTACATATTTATTTAAACAAGTTTTTGGACCAGAACACCATTTCCTAGAATGCATAACTTCCTCTACATGTCTACCTCTTCCAATTCAACTTCCTGTTGGGCATAGCCAATTCAATTTCAATTCACACTCAAGCCTGTTCTTCATTTCTGAATGAATTACAAACATTAAAAAATATATCTACTATGCAATGATTCTAAAACAAATGTGCATAAGATCAAAAGATTTTATTTAGCATTCACTTTAATTGAATCTTGATTCCCATCCTTGACCTGATGGCAAACAATCCACTGCTCCTCTTCATCCTTCATCATCCACGTTAAATTGCTTTACCCAGAGATATCACAGCTGCCGTGCTGTACAAATGGACTGTCTGAAGGGACTGCTCAGGATGTGGACTAACTGCTCTGGTCTGTTTGAACAGTGCGATAAAAGAAGAGAGGTTAAATGTGCAGGAAAGTAATTCTCATCCGAGTCATTAAGGATTCCAATGGAGAGAGTAGATCCAAAGGGACCATTCTTTAGAATCACTTAGCCCTAGGGCAACATTATATGAGGGCTTCAGTCCAGATACTGTCAGGGGTGAAGATTTGAAAGTGATCTTTCCACTTGTGTGATGAGAAAGAGATGAGCTGCTCTACAGAGGATTGATGCAGAAGCAGCCAAACCAACAACGACTGATCTGAGCCGAGTGGCTGCTGATCGTAATGTGGAATCTCTGGAAGTTTTCTTGCAAAGTGAACCTCCCCCTAAATGGATGATATACATCATAGAGTATTCTTAATACACAACCATTAGTTTCTTTTTCACACCAGATTTTAATTTTCTTATTTGTTTAAAGGGGTACTTCACCGCTGGCAAAATGGGCTTTAAAAAAAACTAGGCTGCCTATACTGTATAGGGGAAACAAAATGTGCTACCTGGCAAGAGAAAACTAAGAAAAAAGGCTGTTGTCTTCTCTTTTGCCAAATAGGTAGGAAAACTTCAACACCCATAATGCACTGGGCATGTTGCCATCCAAGGCCACTCCCACCAGTCTGCTATGGATACGCTTACCAGTCAAATACCGCCTTGCTTTAGCAGGTAATACTTCTTAGCAAACCTTTAGTCCTAATGGTGTCAACTTGTATTGTCCCTGGGTGTAAGAATTTAAAGAGTAAACGTTTATCGGGAGTGAGTTACTATCGGTTCTGTCAGTTCCGCCCGACCCCCCGAAGCCAAGTCGTGTACAGGTAAGAAAGCTGTTGCCATATGCTCCATCCAAAATTAAATACTTCCCTACAATTTAGTATGCAATAAACAGTACGCCAAAAGAGTAGTATGTCCATAGTATTTCGAAAAACAGTAGGTGAAAAGTTTCCGGATGATATTACTTCCGCCAAGATTCTGAAGTGCGCATTTGATGGACACTTTACTCTCCCACGAGGCCAAGGGAGAGGATTTATGAATGGAAGTGAATCGACACAACTGACGCCGGTAGGTCACATGACAGTAGCAAAATGGTGAATGTTGTAAACTGAATTTTATTCATACTACTTATATTTATACAATATAGAGCATACTTTTTTAAAGTAAAATTAAATCCAAACTTCAGTACGCGATTTCGGACACAGACATAGCGTTATATTTTTTACCATAATGCTGTTTAAAGAGTAAACAAAGTACGATACAATTTTCAGTGATAAACCTACGCTTGATAACTGTTCTGTTAATAACCCTCTGTCGATCCGACTTTCCGTGGCCGAGGATTTTCAGTGAAATTGTCATACTTTTCACAACATTCTTTCATTATGTGCAGCCATCACATAAAAATAATCCATTCAGTCTTCAATCAAAATCTGTCATTATCATACAAGTATATTCCATAAATATCTATGTCATGGAATGTTTTCTGTTTACATGTAACACATTGCTACAAAAATGTACAGCAAACATACAAATGTGCATTTTACAGTGTTGACTGCCATGGTGAAAAAAAAAAACATTTTTGACCAGTACAACTTACACAAAACTGTTAGTTATATCTCTATGAGTGAATGTTTTATGAGCAGTAGGATCTCTCTCTCTCTCTCTGTAGTTATGAGAATGAACCATATTCATCTGCACAGTCGTGCAGAGCCGAAGCACAACTAAAACATTCTTCCGCAAAATGCATGCAGTTTCATTTTTTAACCACTACAATGTTACATAGCGTACCTTTAAATAATACAAATTTTAAGATGACCAACACAATATAAAAGGATCATAAATGCAATGAATTGTTTATGCATAATATTCCAAGTAGTCAGAAGCCATGTGTGAGGAAAAGACCAATTTAACTTTATGCACAGATAATCATCCTTATCTGCCTCAACAATAAAACGTTACATTTATAAAATAAATTAAAATTAAACATTCAAATGTTTAGATTTAATAATGATATAACTGTTTTGTTACTAAAATGTATTCTTGCTGTTTTCATATTGTTGTTAATGACTTTAACGCATTAATGAGATTGGGCTGGAATTATAATTTTCTTTATAATGGAGCTGATGACAAGTTTTCTTTTGTTCTTGGGGTATAACACAGAGAATAAAATCTTTCTCCAGAAGCATCTGGACTTATGAAGGAGAGATGGGGGGGGGTCGTTGAGATATCTGCTGAAGTGATGGCTTTTTTTCACAGGCAAAAAGATCACAGCTCATTTGTCAACCTTGTATTCCCGTGACAATGCATGAAAGGAAAATGGAGGTCTGTTATTCCGTTCTGACATGCCAAACGTCATGATATATTGTTGCATGATAAAATCCCTCACACAGATCTCACTTCAGAGTTGTGTCCATTGAAAAGCTTCTCGAGAATTCGTACAGAACAGAAAATGCTAGCCGATTTAGACAATCTGGGTTTATTTCTTCTCGAAATATCATTACTACTGTTTCTTTTTAAAGAAATTAATACTTTTGTTCAGCACAAAATGCATTAAATTGATCAAGAGTGACAGTTAAGACGTTCATACTGTTACAAAAAGTATGTTGTGTGTAAGCTTGTGTGAGCATGCAATGTTAATGTAATGGGATAAACATTCAATTTTGGAAGAGTTTGCAGGGGTCTGCGAATGACATTACAGCACAAACAGGAAGAGGGTGGAATGATCATGACTTTTAAGAGAGTTGGACGTGTTAAAACGTCTGGCTATCTTACTATCTATCTCAGAAACATAACCAACACGCTCTGCTGCCTTTTGCATGTTCATAAAGACTTTTGCAGTTGGAATTCATCTTATTCAAGCCATTGGAATAAACATTGAATTAGAAAGTTCTGCCAAAACTGCCATTGGGGGAAAATGAGATGTCATAATTCACGTGAATTTATAACAAAGCCATGTCAGGCGTGAATGAATGATGCTGAATTTATTCATACACATCATTTGTGGATTAGTAACTGGTCTTAATTGAAACCATCTCATGCAAGTCGGCCCATCGCGTGTTGGGTATAGTGAAAAAAGGGCCTGATGCGTTCCAGTCCCATAATGTTCAGTGAAATATGAAGAGCACTGGCACTTTCAAAGGGGGAATTATGGGTCTTTATTTTTCCTTGAGGAACCTGGTTGGTAGGTTTTGCGGTATGAGGCAGAGCAGGAGGTTTTGATGGAGATTGAGCCTGCTGGTTTTGCACCTCCTTTGCATTTTGGCGGTTTTGCTGCATTTGTGCTTGTGGAGACTAGTTTCTTGCTGGACCTTATTACACATTACAGCTCTTTAACATCTCAATTGTTTCTCCTAAAACTCAATTAGATTAGAAAAGAATGCAAATGGAGTCTGTTGATAAAGTCTCCTGCTTCTGTTTCCCCCCCCCCCTAGTTCTCAGCAATGTCTCACAATGTGTTCAGATGGTTTGCAATCAAAAAATAAATAACAATTTGTGTCTATTTTTATTTCTCTCGGGGATAACTTTTAGGAGAAATATCTGATACGAAGTTTAATGGAATCTGAGAGCTAAAATCCTGAGAAATAAAATAAAACCTTCCTTAGGGCATAAAAACTAAGCACATGACATTGTGAATTATTTATTAATGACCCATGTGCTGCTGGTAATTTATTGCGCTAGGAAAATAAAATTATATTGTTGTAAACGTACAGCCACTAATCGATTTTTGACTCAACTCATAAAATGTAATGAAATAAAAAAAAATTATGAAATAAAAATAGATTTCAATATGAACCACTTGTATATTTTTCTCTTTAGGAGAAACATCTGAGACAAAGTTGACGTTAAATAGCTGTTTTTTTTAACTTGATTTAACCCATTAAAAGTAATTTTTTTGGTATAAATGAATGTGTTTTGATTGATTCAGTGATATTAAATAATATTTTTGACTTAGATGTTATAATTTTTTCCAGTGTAGTTCAATGAAACCTAACTGAGAAGTAATTTAAATCTCCTGAGAAAAAATAAATGATTACATTTTTAAAATAAATAAATAAAATAAAATAAAAATTCCATAGAATATAAAAACTAGAATATAACATTATTAATAATTAATTGTGACCCATGTGTTGCTGGTAATTTAGGCTATAGGCAAATAAAATATTATATTTTTATACCAAAAATGTATTTTTGACTCATAAACGCAAAGGTCGTGCATCAACTTCTTCCAGCTGTCTTGCTTTGTTTCCTCTCTCTCTCTCTCTCTCTCTCTCTCTCTCTCTCTCTCTCTCTCTCTCTCTCTCTCTCTCTCTCTCTCTCTCTCTCTCTCTCTCTCTCTCTCTCTCTCTCTCTCTCTCTCTCTCTCTCTCTCTCTCTCTCTCTCTCTCTCTCTCTCTCTCTCTCTCTCTCTCTCTCTCTCTCTCTCTCTCTCTCTCTAACACATACACACATGGGACGTCCATGTCTGCTTTCCGACCCAGTGTACATGCCTATCAATCTCTATGATATATTCAAGCGGGAGACAAATTGCCCTGTGCCTGGTCTGCGCCCAGTCGGCCTGTCTGGTGCGAGCTCATTGGTGGCCTGCTCTCTCGTTTGTCTTTGACAGCCGCCTGTTGTTCGCCACCAGCGCTATTCATCTCGGTGTCAGTCACTAAATAGGAAGTCCCACAGTGAAGACCTGCTCATTAATATAGATCTGATCACGGCCAGACAAAAGACGGAGTGTGTGGATGGCTTTTCCACTCGTGGCCCAGGTGAGGAACTGTCTCACATCACAGAATTGTCTAACAGACAAAACACAGCTGGCTGAATTTGAAAAATGAAATGGATGAGGAAATAATATGTAAATCTGTCAATGTGCCATTTAGAATTAACAAACCCCCAGATGGGACAAACCTTTAAGGACTAAACCAAGTAAAACCTAGTAGTCGCCTGTTAATATCGTTAATATGCTTTGAAATAGTAGATGTACACTACATATATATGAAATTCTATGAAATTTTCCTACAACAAATACTTTTCAGGTTAAGACATGTTAGACTTAACAACGTAACTGTTGAAATATCACCATAACATCCATTTTGTATTAGATCTGAACACCTTTCAGCAAAAAAAAAAACTAACAAAAAAACCTGTAAATAACAGAAAAGAAAAGCAGAGAGAGTTGAAAAAATTACTGGAAGCAGATCTTTTCATGTAGCAGAAAAGAAAAAAAAGCAGGCAACTGAGCTAATACTCAATACTCATGCATCTTTCATAAAAAATGTTTTTTTAATGATGACCTTTAAACAGAGAGACAAAGAGAGAAGGAAAATAAATACTTTCTCCTCCAATACAATCAGTCTTACTAATAATAATTCTGATACGTTATCCTATATATATATACACTCACCGGCCACTTTATTAGGTACACCTGTCCAACTGCTCGTTAACACTTAATTTCTAAGCAGCCAATCACATGGCGGCAACTCAGTGCATTTAGGCATGTAGACATGGTCAAGACAATCTCCTGCAGTTCAAACCGAGCATCAGTATGGGGAAGAAAGGTGATTTGAGTGACTTTGAACGTGGCATGATTGTTGGTGCCAGAAGGGCTGGTCTGAGTATTTCAGAAACTGCTAATCTACTGGGATTTTCACGCACAACCATCTCTAGGGTTTACAGAGAATGGTCCGAAAAAGAAAAAACATCCAGTGAGCGGCAGTTCTGTGGGCGGAAATGCCTTGTTGATGCCAGAGGTCAGAGGAGAATGGCCAGACTGGTTCGAGCTGATAGAAGGGCAACAGTGACTGAAATAACCACTCGTTACAACCGAGGTATGCAGCAAAGCATTTGTGAAGCCACAACACGCACAACCTTGAGGCGGATGGGCTACAACAGCAGAAGACTCCACCGGGTACCACTCATCTCCACTACAAATAGGAAAAAGAGGCTACAATTTTCAAGAGCTCACCAAAATTGAACAGTTGAAGACTGGAAAAATGTTGCCTGGTCTGATGAGTCTCGATTTCTGTTGAGACATTCAGATGTTAGAGTCAGAATTTGGCGTAAACAGAATGAGAACATGGAACCATCATGCCTTGTTACCACTGTGCAGGCTGGTGGTGGTGGTGTAATGGTGTGGGGGATGTTTTCCTGGCACACTTTAGGCCCCTTAGTGCCAATTGGGCATCGTTTAAATGCCACGGCCTACCTGAGCATTGTTTCTGACCATGTCCATCCCTTTATGGCCACCATGTACCCATCCTCTGATGGCTACTTCCACCATGTCACAAAGCTCTAATCATTTCAAATTGGTTTCTTGAAAATGACAATGAGTTCACTGTACTAAAATGGCCTCCACAGTCACCAGATCTCAACCCAATAGAGCATCTTTGGGATGTGGTGGAACGGGAGATTCGCATCATGGATGTGCAGCCGACAAATCTGCGGCAACTGTGTGATGCCATCATGTCAATATGGACCAAACTCCCTGAGGAATGCTTCCAGCACCTTGTTGAATCTATGCCACGAAGAATTGAGGCAGTTCTGAAGGTAAATGGGGGTCCAACCCGTTACTAGCATGGGGTACCTAATAAAGTGGCCGGTGAGTGTATATAAGAATAAAATTTAATATAGTACATTTGCATATTATACATTTTATATTATCATTTTTTAATATTTTTATACATTTTTATAATTTAACATAGTAAATTACTGTAGTAAACTAAGTTAATTTATTAATATATTATGCAAAAAAACATTATTATAAATTAATTTATGTCCATATAAGTGAAAAAAAATAAGTAATTATTATATATGTTAATATATTATTAACATTATACAAATAAAAATGATACACACACAGGCAGTAACTTTTTGTGAATGAACACCATTCGGTACATAAACGGTAACACGATTTCAATTTTGAGATGTTGTCCCACCAACATGGGATTTTTATGGAATCATTGCTTTCAGACCTAAAATAAAATCTGGTTCATTTGAGGTACAGTTGAGAGCTGAAATGACCATTCATAAGTCACTTGTGGTTTGATAATGTTTGGTTTTCAAATTGATTTTTGATGGATGTACATTTAAATACCCTTAAGAGACCTGCTTATTACATTCACTATGCAAGTCCACCACCAAAGGGCCAAGACATACAGCAGGCCTGCAATTGGCCTGTTGGTTGGAAGCCTACATAGTAATTTACACCTTTATTAAAAACATGCCTTCACTTTTCTACCAGTGATCCCCTCTCCATCTCCCTTTCTCCGAACATATCAACACAAACATCTCCGACACTTTTCCTATCTATTGCTCTATGCATCAGGCAATGATGTGTGTATTCATTATAACTCACTGTTTGGCTCCTCTGTGCTTATCAAAGCTGTGTTATCCGTCCTCACTCTCTGTCTCCGTTCACCCTGTGATCACAGCACCTCTTTTCTGGATCGCGGCCAAACAGGCAAGCCTTAAAAGGTTTCCTGCTAACACTGAAAAAAAGGGTCAAGTTTGAAGCACTCATCTTGTTATCTCTTTTAAGCCAGCAGCAGTCTGGTGGCTTCAACACTATTATCACTTGTCTGACCATGTATGAGTTTTCTGCATGGGGAAATATTGCGCTTGGCAGTGGAGGGGGTATTTTACTGTGGCCAGGAAAAGCGCCTCATGTGGCCATGCCTGTTTTCTTTCTTTTTAAAAGGCTGTATGAGTGAGTGAGTGAGTGAGTGAGTGAGAGAGAGAGAGGGGGGTGGGGGGTGGGGGGCGAGAGAGAGAAGAGTCAGACAAACAAGACAGTGTTTTTTTTTTTTTGTATAGTGTAAGGTTTTTAGGGCCAAATTTACTAAACAGGGCAAATTTGCGAGAGAGCGCAATCCCATTAAAGCGCAGATGGGAGTGGAAAGTTCTGCGCGTGATCTACTGACAACATGCAAATTAAAGAACAGACACAGACGGATCATTTCCATAATGACCAATGCAATCTACCAAGAGCAGAGTAAATTAGCATCTGGTTTAAGACCATGATGCTTTTTTGGGCGTTAAATAATGGTGCAAATACCAGTAAATTAACTAGTGCAAACCTTAGCAAATCGAGTTGCGTTATTCATTTAAATACTCTCCTCCCATAAATTCTGAAAGGGAAACTCCTACAAGTGCATGTCCACACCTTTTCCACGTTTTTTTTTTGCGCTGGCGCAAGCTGTTAGTAAGTCTGACTCATAATGTTTTTGAAAAGGAATGGCTTTCACCAAGGATGCATTTATTTGATCAAAAATACAGGCAAATCTCTAATAATCACTGTTAAAAACAGTCATGCTGCATTATATTTTGTGGAAAATGTGATCGATTTTTGTCCGGGAAAATTCAAAAGAATAGCTTTAAATTGAAATAGAAATCTCTTGAAATAATGCAATTGTCCTGTTGTGTGGCTGTAATGAGCGCAAGATGACAAAGGAGTCTCTTAATATTAATTCCAAGAGGTAACACGCAGGAGATTCACAAGGAGCAATAGCTAATGGTGCGTTCTATTATTTATCCGCGTCGGAGTTCCGACTAGGAAGACAGACGTTGCCTAGCAACACGCACCAACACGCCCCCTTTCCTCGGATTTTCCTGCTCGGATTACGGACAACCGTGAGGACACCGAGCAAGAATTGTGATACGGAATCCAAGATGGCTGCGCCCTGTGTGACTTAGTATGAATTGTTTTCATTGTTTTTGGACCGCTTTGGTTGTTTAAATGAAGATTTTATTCACTCGTATTACTGGAATACCTTACTGCGTCCGTATCACTGCCTGTGGGTATGGGAATCGGTCTTGTTGTTAGTGCAATATTGAATGAAGCCTTGTTTCAAACGGGTGTTACTAACGTGGCTAGCATTGCTAACAGAAGATAAACTAAAACATGAAATAAAGTGAAAATTTTAGAAGTTCAAATGGCTGAGTTTTGATAAGCGCCTGGTACTAGGCCAGTGCTACCATAGCAACAGCTTTCCGGGTGGCGTCCATGTTTTTTCTCCGACTCGGACGCACAAAACATACCAGAACGCTTGAAGTGTGGAAATGGCGTCATATCCGAGGGCCGAGTCGGTTCGTTGACAATAATAGAACGCACCATAACCATAAAGTATAAACGGCCCTGAACAAGAAACTGAGGAAACTAAGGCCGTGTGTCCACCAAAGCGTTTTTAGCCGGCTGAAAACGCTAGACGCTCTGCTGAAAACGCCCAGCTGTGGGCGCTTGAGAGCGTTTTGGCAGCGCAGCGTTTTTTCCGTTGAGACGCTTCGTTGCTATGATACAGAATCTGAATAGAATATTCCGATTACTGGGCGTTATTTATAGAAATGTAGCAGCTATCTAAAAAAAAATTAGCTTTGACGGTTTGCAAGCTAACGTTACGCTAACGTACAGGGACGTGCACAGGAATTTTGTGGGGCAGTTGCTCTGACCTGAAAAAAAGGGCACTACCCCCAAAACTCACGGGCTATATGAAGGAATATATTCAGTTGAATTTTGCCCATACAAATTGCCTTATCTGACCGTGTTTATGTCCAAACGCAATGCCTCATATTATGGTCTTATTATTATTTATAAAGATTGCAAACGTCAAAGATGACAGGTTTATGATATGTAACTTTGTAAACAGTATACAAAATGTATTAACAATATGTTAAATGTCACCAAAATACACATGAGAAAAAGTGTTCCTCATATTATTGTTTATTGTTTTTTTAATTTTTTTTTTAAAATAAATAATCTGGATTGAATTCTTGACAGATGGGGAAAAACTCGCTTCTAATAAAAAAAAAAAACGCTTAGATTTCGGAAAAAACACAATCCTTTTTTAACCTTTTGGCTTCCCGTACATTCAATTGTGCTTTTTGCTCATCTGGGCAACTACGCATGATTTGTAGTATGATTGCGTAAAGGGAACAGGAATTCCGGTAAGGAACAGAATCGACTGCTACACCCAGTGCCGATCCTGACCTCCCTGGGGCCCTAAGCAAAATTCTGCTAAGGGGCCTCTACCTGACCTGTGATGTCGTGAGCTATGTAAACCATTTGCCATTGCCACAATCACACCTGACACTTCAGCGCCCCCATACAATCCTCCCTTCTTTAAACAAAACAGTCAAAGAATAAGTACAACAATATAGAACAGAATGAGGTTCAAACACACAGTATTTATTGAATAGAGTATTTTCTATAGAATGTTAAGATAATAAGTGAATATTATTAAGTAAGTGAATATTAACGTAAACATAAATAAGAAGAAAATAATAAATTATAACCCTGAGCTTTGGCTTTTGGGATTAACTTTGGTTCTTTCTACAGCCTGGGCATTTTCGGCATCAGTATGATTTTTTTAATTTTGTATTATGCATGTTGAAGCAATTCTTGATTTATGGTTATTATTTACTGAGGGATGTGCATCCATTTTGACCAGTATGTCCAGCTAATCAACATTTTTAATTCAATATAGCCTATAAATCAATAGTCAATCAATGTCAAATTGTCAATACATTGCTTTCTATCTTGCATAATTAGTGCAGTTGTTTAGAGTTTTTAACTACACTGAGACTAGATAACCAGTGTCTTGTTTTAAAAGTATAATGTGTACTTTGATTGGGAGTGCCATCATTCACGTGCATGTATTGTACAGTATGTCTGGTCTCCACATATTTCTGCTTGAAAAATGCGAGTTTCATTTCGGCAACGCGCATATGAACGCACGATAACACACGCGACGCGGTTATGTTTTCCGAGCTGCAGTAAACAAACACCGTTGCACTTTGTCGTTTATCAAAATCAAACGTAATAAATAATTGTATTTTACTCTCACTTTTGTCAGCCACAAAGTGATGCAAGAGATGCACTGCCTGCCCAGCTAGGTTAGCAAGACCGAAAAACATCAAACTTTGCTGACATCAAACTTAGAGAGGAGAGAACACAAGTTTACCTGATTGTTGTTCCCGCAATTCACTCTCATGGTTTTTTTCTTCTTCCTCTTTTCGTGACCAGAAGGATAGTTTCGCTTCATTTTGTCGTGGATGTTGTAGCTACACATTTGACGGCGCGCTATGACTATGACACGAGATGGAGGCGTGGCCTTAAGTAATTTGCGTGGCCCTACGCCGGTCGCGTGCAGTCTATGATCGCGTGCAGCGTTTGCCCTTCATACTGACTTTCACTTTCGGTGCCCGAATGGAAGTAAATGAGGCTTTGCGATTTTTTTTTAATCTAGGCCTACGTGAAATTCTGCATCCATTGTACGATTGAATTTTTTTCTCGGAAGGGCAACTTGAGTGAGAAGGGCATATGGGCAGTTGCCTGGGCAACCTGAGCAACCCCCCTGTGCACGTCCCTGCTAACGTAGATCCCGGCCCCCACCGATCAGCTGTCTGACTGCTGATAGACCGATCGCCGATGAAATGTTCCTCCAAGCATTGTTTTTTAAATTCACATTGTGGTAATCCGGGGATGTCATCTGGTATAAACACGTATGTTCGGAGACCAGCAATATTAATTTTTCATCCATTTTGTTCAGCTCTGCTGGTAGATGTCCTTACTTGTACACAAAGAATGTTGAATGACAGTTGGTCGGTGTGATATTAGTCCCGCCCCTCCTCCACTGTGATTGGACGGTTGGTGAAAAGTGACTGTGATGAGCGCTGCGTTTTATCCAAAAGTTGAACATTTTTCAACTCTCGGCGACCAGTAAAAACGCCGGGCGCTCAGCGCTTCAGCGTGTAAAAAACGCCGAACGCTCAGCGCTTGAGCGTTAAATACACGCTCAGCGCCTCGTTGCGCTCATGGCGTTTAAAAAACGCGGCGCTCCCATTGAAAACAATTGAAAACGTACGCCAGGCGCAAGTAAAAACGCTTTGGTGGACACACGGCCTAAGGGCTTAAATACACAGGGAGTAATCAACAGAAACTGAAACAGTAACTATGGAAACAAACAAGCAAACAGAACTCGGCAAACCAGAACATGGCAATGAATGAAAACGAAACCAAAACAGAACTAGACATTCATTCATCCAATTTGCTCAAAAACAATGATTTACTCAGGAATGAAACACGGCAAGTGACTGTCTATATGAGTGACTCATTGAATCATTCACTTATTCAATTAGTTCAAGAACAGTTAAATTTGGAAACAAGTGACTGTCCTTATAAGTGACCCATTGTCATTCTCTCAACTGACTTACAAAAAAATGTATTTAGGAAAGAATGCTTTGAGTTGCTTAGCGATGCAGTATATATATATATATATATATGTGTGTGTGTGTGTGTTAAATAGGAACTGAACTACAACAACAGTACAACACTACACCCCTTCAGCAAAGAGGCTGAAAAGGTTCATGAAAACCACACATATGTGAAAATACCTGTATTAATTAGCTTTGCTTTTCTATTCAATGTGATCCTACCTCCTCAGGGACTCACAAAGGTACCCATATCACCCGAATAATGGGCTGCTCACTGAGAAGAACACAACAGAACAAAAAGCTTTTGGATATTAATGACATCATCAGCCCTCTAAAGCAGAACCAAAAAAACAGACACCTTGACATTTCCATGTCGGCAGGAGGATGTGGATAAGTGTGTGTTATTTCACACTCTCCCACTAATCACATCACAATCTAAGGACTCCTTCATGGTCATCTGAGAGCGCTGCAACTGACGGGAGGAGGATGGCACGCTACCCTGAACCGCATCTGCACAGAAATCAGGAATATCTTGATGGGACGCAGTGCACCAAAAATTCCTTTTGGAAATCCGTGGGTAATTACCCATTTCAGACAGACCTATGGTGGGTTTAAGTTAAGCCTATAAGGTTTATGGGTTATACCTGTTATTCAGAATTCCTCGAAATCTGCCAGAATTCTCTCCTCATTATTTAGGATAGGCATTATTCTATTGCCAAGATTCCCAGATGTTGCAGATGCACAGCTGGAAAAAATGAGCTCATGGTTCTGTCTGGGAGAGACTCATCCACCGGAAAATGTCTTACTCTATGAATGAATGACTTATAGTGCTGTCATTCAGCCCAAATACAAGGCAAATGCACCCTCATATCGTTTAGATCATGGGTTTTCAAACTTTTTATGCTATACGGATTTTATGCTATACTATATGACAAGTCCTTTGCAAAGGACTCCCTTCCGAAAATGGTTGCTACACTGTATACTGTTCAAAACTTTAGATTTTTTTTTTAAAGACATTAATACTTTTATTCAGCAAGGACGCATTAAATTGATCAAAAGTAAAGACATTTATAAGGTGACAAAATATTTATATTTCAAATGCTCGTCTTTTAAACGTTCTATTCATCAAAGAATCCTGAAAATGTATCATGATTTCCACCCAAAAAACAAACAAACAAAAAAACAGTTTTCAACATTAATAATCACATCAATGATAATAATAAGAAATGTTTCTTGATCACTAAATCAGCATATTATAATGATTTCTGAAGGATCATGTGACACTGAAGACTGGAGTATTAATGATGAAAATTCAGCTTTGCCATCACATGAATAAATTAAAATATTCATTGATCAAATAAATGCAGCCTTGGTGAGCATAAGAGCCTTCTTTAAAAAATAAATAAAAAATCTTACAGACCCCACATTTTTGAATAGTATATTTTATATATACTTCAAAAAATAAACATGTGTAAAATATTACCTGGAAAATGGTTTATATTTGCTATTAGTTTATGTTATGTTATTTGTCAATAGAATAGGCCTAAACATTTTATCTGATAATAATAAAGTGCTTTATTTATTTACCCTCTGCAGTCCCCAGACCTGGGTTTGAAAACGTACTCGGTTACTAACGTAACCTCGGTTCTCTCTAGAGAGGGAACGAGTACTGCGTAATAGCTTACGCTAGGGGAAAAACTCTTTTCCACGAGATATTGAAGCCAAAAATTATCCTTAATTTTTTATTAATGTAAAACGCTTTGCAGCAGCAAGCAGACATAGGCGAAATAGCTCGCGCGCCTATTGGTTGCTCTGCAGCAAATGCAGCAGCCTATCGAGAGAGACTCTGCGTGACGTAATGACCAATGGGGGCAATTCGCGCCCATATCGTCACGTCCCGCCAGAAGGGGCGTGGTCTCACCCTATAAATATGCTCGTTAGGCTGGTACAAGCTGGTTTTTATCGCTGAAGCGAACCAGAGCGTATTCCAAGCACGGCAAGATACGCAGTACTCGTTCCCTCTCTAGAGAGAACCGAGGTTACGTTAGTAACCGAGTACGTTCTCTTACGAGAGTATCTCTCGTACTGCGTAATAGCTTACGCTAGGGGAACACAATGCAACACGCCGTGCGTACAGGGATCCAACACCAAAGTCCCGGGGGCCGAAGCCCAGGGCTCATGTAGTGCATAATCACCATAAACTCACATAGAGTGGAGGAAGAGAGGCTGGAAGCGTCATTCCCTATAAAAAAGCACCCAGCGGGGCTATCATATGACAATAAAACGCGCAGCCAGGGTGAAAGCTTTCAGCCTGATCTGGGTGGCCATACGTGTGTCAACACTCATGGGGCTGCAGTAAACTCAGCATCTGGGCCGCACAGCGGGGCAGATAGCACTGAATTTTAGACCGCCAAAAGCTTAGCTTGTAAGGCGGGTACCTCCAGGTTATAGTATTTTATAAATGTAGACGGCGAGGCCCAGCCCGCGGCCGTACAGATATCTTGCAGGGAAACCCCGCTCGACCACGCCCACGAAGAGGCCACGACTCTTGTGGAGTGCGCTCTGACACCCAAGGGGCACTGTAGGCCCTTCGCAGAGTAAGCGAGCGCAATGGCATCCACTATCCATCTGGATAGGCTCTGTTTTGAGGCGGCGAGTCCCTTGGAACGCCCGCCAAACAAAACAAAAAGCTGCTCCGTCTGTCTGAAAACAGACGAGCGTGACACATAAGCTCTCAATGCCCTGACGGGGCAAAGGAGACTCGCATCCTCCTCCTCACTGAGAACCGGAAGGGCGGACAGGGAAATTACCTGGGCCCTGAACGGTGTATTGAGGGATTTCGGGACATACCCGTGCTTTGGTTTGAGAATGACCTTCGAGTTATTAGGCCCAAACTCCATACACGACGCGCTTACTGAAAGCGCCTGTAAGTCCCCTATGCGCTTCACTGAAGCGAGAGCCATGAGAAACACTGTTTTGAACGACAGGTGTTTCATGTCCACCAGCTGGATTGGCTCGAACGGGGGCGCCTTTAATGACCTCCAGGACCGTGGAAAGGTCCCACGTCGGGACTGAAGGGGGCCTGGGAGGGTTCAGCCTCCGAGCTCCCCTAAGGAAACGCACGACTAAGTCGTTTTTCCCCAGCGACTGGCCAGACACCGGTTTTGCAAACGTTGCTATGGCCGCCACATATACTTTGAGCGTGGATGGGGTCCTGCCCTTATCCAGTAGCTCTTGAAGGAAGGAAAGCACTTCCGAAACCCCGCATTCCACAGGTGAAAAGCTCTGGGCTTGACACCATGCAGAGAAAACAGACCATTTCGAGGAGTAGAGCCGCCTGGTAGACGGAGCTCTAGCCTGCGCGATCGTGTTTAACACTCCTTCTGGGAGGCTAGCGGGTACCCGTTGATGGCCCATGCGTGCAGGGACCACAACTCCGGGCGAGGGTGCCAAATCGAGCCCTCCGCCTGAGAGAGGAGGTCTCTCCTTAATGGTACAGGCCATGGGGCAGTGCTGGTCAGCTGCATCAGGGCAGGGAACCACGTCTGGTTTGTCCAGAGCGGAGCTACGAGCAGCACTGGGCATCCGTTCTCCCTGATTCGTTCCAACACCTGAGGCAGGAGCGAGACAGGAGGAAAAGCATATAGGGGGCAGCGGGGCCAAACATGAGCCAGCGCGTCCTTGCTTTTCGAGAAAAACTCCGGGCAATGAGCGTTTTCGTGGGACGCGAATAGGTCCACCTGTGCTCTGCCGAACGTTTTCCACAGCAGCTGGACCGTCTGCGGGTGCAGCGACCATTCCCCTGCTGGAACATTGTTCCTGGACCGTCTGTCTGGTCCCACATTCAGGTGACCAGGCACGTGCGCTGCTCTCAGTGAGAGCAGGTTGTGCTGAGCCCAGACCAGGAGGCGTTCCGTCAGCCTGTGAAGGTTTCGTGACCTGACGCCGCCCTGGCGATTTATGTATGCCACCACTGACATGTTGTCCGACCGGACCAAGACGTGGTGGCCTGTTACCTGGGGACAAAAACGCCGTAGCGCTTTGTCGACTGCTATCATCTCCAAGCAGTTTATGTGAAGGAGCTTTTCCCGTTCTGACCACAGGCCAGCTAGCGGTCTGCCCTCGAGCAGCGCTCCCCACCCCGAGGTGGAGGCGTCCGTAGACACCACCTTCACACTCGAAGCGGTCCCCAGACTCACACCTGACTGATACCAGTCGGTTATTTTCCAAGGTTCCAGAGCTGAAACACACTGAAGGTCGACCCTGAGGCGAAACAGACCCGCTGTCCATGCCCTGGGTGGAACCCGCGCTTTCAGCCACATCTGCAGTGGGCGCATGCGGAGCAAGCCCAACTGGAGTACAGAGGCTGCTGAGGCCATCAGCCCCAGCATTTTCTGAAACCTTTTGAGCGGAACTATCGCGCCGTGGCGGAAGGATTTTGCGCCGCGCTGAATATTTAGCCCGCGCTCTGGTGACAGGCGTGCTGTCATGGACAGCGAGTCCAACACGGTTCCCAGAAAGGAAATTTTCTGACTGGGAGACAGTGAGCTCTTCGCCCAATTGACTGTGAGGCCCAGCTCCTCGAGGTGCTCGAGTAATGCGGCCCTGTGTTCTATGAGCTCCGATCGTGATCGAGCTAGAATCAGCCAATCGTCCAAGTAGTTCAGGACTCGCATGCCCTGAAGTCTCAGGGGTGCGAGCGCCGCGTCCATGCACTTCGTGAATGTACGAGGTGCTAGGGACAGGCCGAACGGCAGGACTGTGTATTGATATGCCTGGCCCTCGAAAGCGAATCTCAAGAATCGCCTGTGATGGGACGCTATTTGTATTTGGAAATAGGCGTCTTTCAGATCTATTGACATAAACCAGTCCCCGTGGCGCACTTGCGCGAGGATTTTCCTGGTCGTAAGCATTCTGAACTGGCGCTTCACAAGCGCTCTGTTCAGCTGTCGCAGATCTAAAATGGGTCTGAGACCTCCATCTTTTTTCGGTACCAGAAAATATCTGCTGTGTAGGCCCCCTTTGCTCTGAGCTTGAGATAAAGGTTCTATAGCACCTTTGCTCAGTAGTTACGCTATCTCGGCTCGAAGTAGATGAGATACTTCGTTTTCCACCGTCGTCTCGACGCGCGCCGTATAACGGTGGGGACGTCGAGCGAACTGTAGCGAATAGCCTCTTTTTATAGTGTTCAGCACCCATTCTGATACCCCAGGAAGCTGTGCCCACACTTTCGCGTGAATAGCTAGGGGTAGAATGAGATCTGGGCTCTGGCCGAGACATAGTGACGGCAAGAGAGCTCCGGCGTGCTGTAACGCAGACACTGTGTTTACAGTGTGTGAGGCGGGGGGCGCGCCGATCGCGGCGGGCAGCCTGGCCGCGCTCAAAACCCTTATAGCAGTTTGCTGAGGGAGAGAGAGCGGGGCGAGCCCCGTGGGGCTTAACATGTCTGTGAGTGAATGTGGGCGCAGGACAGCGGGCACATTTACTGCACTGAAAAACACCGTCGGCCTGAGCTGACTGAATGCGTGTTGGTTTCGTTTTCACAGAACCCGTGGGACATGTGGTGTGTAGTGTTTGTGGGCACTGAGACGTAGGCACATTCACTACATTTAGTGCACAATCGACATGAGGCGATTTTGTTTGTGCGAGCCCTGCATTTTTGCGGGCTGTGTTTGTGTGTAGAAATGAGCCCTGGGTTGTAGGCATTTTCAATACACTCATAACACCATCGGCTGTGGCCGGAATACCAGAAAATACACCATTTATGTGATTTATCTGGGTCGCCGTGGGAACAGCATTTGTGTGCAGGCAAGCGGGCATGGTACTGGCTTGCTTACTGCAAAATACACTGGAACAGTCACATTTTCTGGAACTGAACGAGCGAAAATTTCAGTGGAAGTCAGGCCACGGCGAGACTGAAACACCGTCGATTTCCTAGGACAGGGGTCCCCAACCCCCGGGCCGCGGACCGGTACCGGTCCGTGGATCATTTGGTTCCGGGCCGCACAGAAAGAATAAATAACTTGCATTATTTCCGTTTTATTTATTCACACATTTACCTGTTTACATATCGCGTATTTTGCGCGCTCAAGTTCGTTATTTCAAATGTAGGCGCGCTGTATGCGCGCTCATAATGGAAGCGACGCGCTCGTTTTTTCCAAGCGAGTCCGCGTTGCATCGAGATAAAAACATATCTCAACTTTTCAGAATGCTGCAAGCGCACCGTAGGTCACGTGACAAGAACCAACCAATCATCTTCAACACTGAAAACTGCTGCACGAGTAGTTACTAGTAAAAAATATTTTTACTAAAAATTGTAATGCTCACAACTGATTCCTTGTTAAATCCATCATTGTTTATACAGAATTGTTCTAAATTCTATATATAAATGTGTATGTGTTTGCTATTTCTGGCGTTTTATGACCACTTCAGTTATAGTCTAACCTCAGACAAATGCAGAGCCGTTGCGCAGGAGAGATAGTTTCACGGCAGAAGCTCTGTTTACTGATGCTTGGGACAACTTTTCTTAAAATATAATCAAACTGCTCCTTGTCCACTCTGAAATAGGCTTTGAACCTCCCATTGTCCAGACGGAGCTCCTGAATCAGCTGGTGAAATTCCCCATGGTTTTTGCGTTTTTGTAGTATCGGGTGCACCCAAACCCTGCTGCGTTTTTATACTCTTCTTAGTAAATAAATCTTGTAACAGAGTTACAGCAAGGGTTTTTCGGTGATGGAAATCCATTGCTGAAATTCCCTTGCTGTAACGGAGAGCGCAGCTGATGGTTGCTTAGCAATGACAGACGCCTCCGGAGCGCAACCTCACGCCTAGCATTTTCTACGCGTTTTTAGGCGCTATATGTGAATGGCGCCTTATAGGGGGCAGAGAGGATGTTACTCATGTTATGTTGTTGGCACGATGTTACGAGGACACTGCTAATAAAGTTGCGAGTAGGCCTACACATTGGATTCACGTTTATTATTATATTTTAAAAAATACCCCAGTTTTTATGCCGGTCGTTTCATTTTTTTATTTTTTTATTTATCTGCCACACCTTAAAGGCCGGTCCGTGAAAATATTGTCTGATATTAAACCGGTCCGTGGCGCAAAAAAGGTTGGGGACCGCTGTCCTAGGAGGCTAGGAAGACTTGTGTTGGTTTCGTTTTACAGAAACCGTGGTAGTGTTTGTGGGCACATTCACTACATTTAATGCACAATTGACATGCGTCGATTTCATTTGTGCGAGCCCTGTACCGTGGCGGGCTGTGTTTGTGTGTAGAAATGAACACTGGGCTGTGAGCATTTTATTACACTTATAACACCATCGGCTGTGGCCGGAAAACCAGAAATACAATGATTACATGATTTTTCTGGGTCGCCGTGGAAACGGCCTTTATGTGCAGGCAAGCGGGCCGTGGTACCAGCTTGTTTACTGCAAAATACACTGGAACAGTCGCATTTTCTGGAACTGAACGAGCGAAAAGTTTTTGGTGGAAGTCTGGCCGCGGCGAGACTAAATTTTTATCTGCTGCGAGAGCCGGGATCGAACACGGGTCTCTCGCGTGAAAGCTTCGGGTTCCGCCACTGGGCCACAGGGAGAACTACACTAGCGCAAGCAGATAAGAGAGTGTCATCACAGTTTTGTGTGTGTCGGCGTTTGTATGCAGGTGTGCGCGTTATACAACAGGCTCATTGCTGCAATAATGACATTTTCAGCCGCTCAAACTAGGAGCTGAGAAATGTTTAAGAAATGGAGATTAGTCCGGCCTCGGCGGGGACTAAAACACACTCTTTTCTCATTTGCCGGTGACGCACGCCCATGGGGGGCGGGGTAGATTTCTTATAACGTAAAGAAAGCTAGCCGCGGTTTTAGGGCTCGCGGTCTTGATGCTGGCCCGTTTCCTTGACGACTCGCGGACAGAAGGCGGAGGTCCACAGAGCTCGCCTGTTGCGCGGCGGTTGCGCGGGCGCCTCACAATCGAGGCCGATGCTTTCCACGGCCTGAGAGAGCAGACGCATCAGCTCAGTCTCAATGCCGGCTCTCTTACCAGTGGTCTGGCGGGAAACGCTAGCGGAGGGGAGGTCCACGGAGCTCGCCCAATCCTCGCTATCGGATGCCAGAAGAGAACACGCCTCGGTGGGTTCGTCAAACTCGTGGATGGACGCGGCGGCAGGCGGCGGCCGTTGTCCGTCAGTGAGCGACTCGAGCGAAGCCGGCAAAGCTGGCGGGCGAACCGGCGAGCTTTGGCGGGCTGGAGAAAGCTCGGGAGCGCGCTGGGCGCGGCGCTTCTTGCGGCGCGGCACCACGGCGGGCTGCGGTGAAGGCTCGGAGAATGATGCCAGGCGAGTCCTCAGAGTCACCATAGGCAAAAACTCGCAATGAGGGCATCCGCCGTCAGCGAGCGCGAGAGCCGCGTGATCCTCACCCAGGCAGGAAACACAGATGACGTGCCGGTCTCCATCGCTGAGCGGGGCGCGGCACGAGCCACAGGAAGGCATCTTTAAAAAGACGCAGCTCTTTTGTGAGAGAAGTGTGAGTCGCGTCAAGTAAGCGAGCAAACACTCTCAACAGAGTAAATACACACAGAGTATAAAAGGATATAGAACGCCGGAAAGCGCAGCAGGTACGGCAGTTGAAGGCGGCGAGGCCAGCGACTCCAGAGCTCGTCCCGCTGAAAGGCTTGCTTCGACGGCGCGGCTTCTCACTCCGGATCCAGCGATGCGTGTGCGTCGCTGAAGAGATAAAAATCAGCTTGTACCAGCCTAACGAGCATATTTATAGGGTGAGACCACGCCCCTTCTGGCGGGACGTGACGATATGGGCGCGAATTGCCCCCATTGGTCATCACGCAGAGTCTCTCTCGATAGGCTGCTGCATTTGCTGCAGAGCAACCAATAGGCGCGCGAGCTGTTTCGCCTATGTCTGCTTGCTGCTGCAAAGCGTTTTACATTAATAAAAAATTAAGGATAATTTTTGGCTTCAATATCTCGTGGAAAAGAGTTTTTCCCCTAGCGTAAGCTATTACGCAGTACAAGAGATACTCTCGTAAGAGAACCCTTAGTTTAGATGTTACGTTGTAACTGCTAGTCAATCTGATCTTATTGCACAACATCACTGCACAAAAAAGCAGCACATATTTATTTCAGAGGAGCTAATAACAACTTATAGTTTTCCAGCGCAGTCTCATCCCAAGACGTCATATAACTGACGTCTTGGGAAGTCTTTTGACCATACGTCAATATCCGCCTTTTTAGGGTACCCTTAAACGTCGGTTAGATGACGTTATCGGATCCTAACTCTACCTCAGACCTAAATCTACCCCTAAACCTACCCCGTCACCTAACTGACGTTAAAGGTAAAGCGTCAGTTGTATGACGTCCCAGGATCGTCATAAACCGACGTTTAAGGGTACCCTAAAAAGGCGGATATTGACGTATGGTCAAAAGACGTCCCAAGTAGTGCTGCCACTAACGACTAATTTTCTAACGACTAATCTTTCGACTAATTTTTCGATTAGTCGACTAATCTAAACGACTAATTAAAAAAAAAATCAAGTGTTTATTTCGTTGTGTCCATTTTATTTTGAACTCAACTGAAGGGCCAAAACTCTGTTCAAAAACATTATGTATTAACAATCTAAGCATTACTGCATTTCCATTAGGCTATACCATATTAGTCAGAGTCCTAATCTAATCCTCTAATAACAAACATGTATGTATTACTTAAATTAGCTCTTTGTTCTGCCTTAAAAAAATGTACAGTAAGCTAATAATGATTAATTTATGTACATTTCTGAAAAGCATAACTGATAACATCACTCTGAATAGTAAAGTAGATGCAATGCATTTTCTGTGAAAAGCGCTATACAAATAAATTGGAATTGAATTGAAAGAGTCTGGACTAGCCCACTATGAGTCGCGCTGAAAGCAGGCAGGCACGCAGTTTTGTAGCTCGCGTTTACACTTGTGTGCATGGCGGGCCCGTGCCGCGGTTCGCGTGAATGTGAAAGCAACACGGACTCGGGAGCGCTTGTTCAGGAAGTTAAGTAACCTGCCTATGCGTTTTAGCTGATTATGATGCATTTAGTTAAATA